>NC_137437.1:28953600-29553600 GCF_964374335.1 Astatotilapia calliptera
TTTAAATATCAGCTGGTTGGCTGAGGGGGTCGGGTGGGGGAGCGACTCTCTCTGGAATGAGCCTCCTCAGTGACGGTGATTGTTGTTTCACGTCTTGTTTTGAATAATTTTCTGGTCTTCATTTGTTCTTTTTTGTGATAGACATAAAGTGTATATTTGTATAAATGCTGGAGTGGAATGTAATTACTTGTCTGCATATTTTGACAAGTCTGGATCACAGAAACTGTTTTAACTCGGTTCTCAAATAACTGCACAAAAGCACAAACTTGTTTCTCATCACAAACCGGCTAATGTCTTGTTTTGCTGTTGCACACATGGCAATCTTCCTTTTGTGTGTGTGTGTGTGTGTGTGTGTGTGTGTGTGTGTGTGTGTGGCCTCACACAGACAAATTTGTTTGTAAAACAAAGATCAAGCCACAATTTGCCAGTGGCAGAACACAGCTCTGCGCTTGTGTGTACCTTAAAACAAAAAACAAAACATATAATCATTGCTGAAGTGCTGCGCATTCGCACAGTCCATGAAAGGAATTCTAAGCAGTCATAACACACCATGGACAACTGCGGTTTGTCTGTGTTTCCAACCTCTAGGTGCAGCATAATAACAAATAAGTTTCAGTTGTCAAAGTCAATCTGTTTCACACTGTGAGTTTGTCCTCCCAAATATGATAATGCACCATTTCTTCATTGTAAACCCTGAGCTGCAGTGGAAACCCGTGTGGTTATCACACACAGTTCACTTTTCCATGACAAGCTCATTAGGCTGATGTTTACATGGGTGACTTCTGGTGGTCATGTGAGTGACCATCTAGTCCAAGTTAACCTTCTGAAACTTGTATACAATCCCTGTTGCACATGCTCATTCCACAGTGAATTGGGCTGGACGTGTAGTTTTTTTCTATTAAACAAGCAAGTCCCCGATTGTCTATGTCAACTACATACTTATAAATATGGAAACAGATTTGGATCTGCTTTTTCATTAGCATATTACTGATCAGCTCTTATTCACTATCTTTAGGAGATGCGTAGAGAAATGTTAGTAAATCAGACACTCCTATTATCTTCAGTCGATGCTGTCATAGCCAATCAGAGTGTCTGATTAACAGGCTCGGCTACTCAGGGTTTGCATAAACAAACAAGCCTCATTCATCTATCCTGACAGTCTGCACCATTTATTTATTATCCTGTCAGAAATTCTCTTTGACTTTGGGGCACCGATCAGACAAATACAAGTACATACATTAACAAGAAGGCAGCATAACAGCATTAACAATGACTGGCATACAAGCAACACACACCTCATATCTCCTGGATCAGTTCAGTGTAGTTATACTGAAAGGTATAAACGTTCTGTGTGCATGAGGAGTCCCAAAGGTCAAACCTATAGTTCAGTCCTATTTACCTGAGAGAGGCACTTATGTTTGAATCGCAGTTTTTCTTCAGTTGCTGTCTCTAAAGAATCTGGTCTAAGTTTACTGTGGTGAGAGAGAAAAATGTATTGGCGACGTGTCAATGGACAAGCCTCCAGCTTTGAAAGGCTTGTTGCAGAATCCAAACAAGTTTCTGTGTTTTTCTCTCAGCATTATGGTTTGAAGTTCTGTTTTGCATGAAATCTGCCAAATTTCAATGTTTGCTGGTTTCCGTTGGGTTTTTTTGGACTAATATCCTCAACAGAGAGAACGGACATCTGTTTTGAGTGACATATACAATTAGCTGAGGGGATGCTGACTCTGTGTTTTGATAATAAAACTGTCATTTTTTAAAATTTATCATCAACATTTACACATTGCATATTTGTGTCTCAAAGGTTAACATTCCTCAGATGTAAATGAAGTGTTGTGCTCTGCAGTAAAAATATGCTGCCTGATGGTGATGAGTACAAAAAACTGATCAGCACTGAGGCATACATATGAGTACTGATGATGGTTTCATCCATGGTATAGAAATGACATCTCTAATGATATTTAAAAGCCACATTACCAGCATAATAAAAAGATTTTGGTCCTAATAGAAACTGATAAAAAGAGTGTCAGCTGTTGTTTAAAAATGGTTTGATTCGGGTCATTAATCCTTTAAATAAACATTTTATTGAGTTCATTGTTATTATAGCTTAGCAGTCATGACTTCATGATGAATTGATGGTAATGACTCTGCCATTTCCATATTTTGCAGACATGTGATATTCACCCATTGATAGTCTACAGTGTATGCTTGTGTACAGGATTAAAATCATTGGAGAACACATGTTTAGTTGTTTGTCATCAGCATATAAATCATAAGCTATACCGTGTATACTTGTGATGCAGTCGAGAGGAAAATGTACAGATGAAAAAGAGAGTGGTCCCCAAACTGAAGCCTTGTGGAGCACCTGAACAAACTTTATTTAAGAAACAAATTGAAAAAAAAAAATCTCTAGTGTCTCGTTCAGTCATGTGACAGGTAGGAGGCACAGCATGACCACGATTCATCATTCTGTGACATCTTTATTTACATACGGTTGCTGTAATACACAGTCGGCTGCTCACAGCCCGACACACCAACAACAACACAATACAGGGCCCTAGTTCATTTATGTGCAGGTGAGGAGTGATGCACTGATTCCGTTCGGGTGTGCCAACCTCCCCCACAGACAAAGCCCCGCCACACTCCCATTTACTTATCACTGAAACATGTTGCTGACTCCTCTGTCACTTCTTTCAAATGATGTTTAGTTGATTTAAAAAACTTGACTATTATAAAATTTCATATAGACTCCAAGACTCATCATCTTCCTCATTAACAACATTAAATATTGAAACTTTATTTCAGTTTAGATCCAATTTTGCGTACAACATTAATTGCCAAAGCATGTGCCAGGGCACCCTGGTGGGCCCTGTAGGTTTCTAGTGTTGTTTAAAAATGCCATTTTAATTATGACGTTAAATAAATATAGATTTAACTATATATGTATTAAATTCAGCAGCAGAACTAAGAGAACTCATTTTTAAACTCATCTGATATGCAAAGAATTGACTTGTACTAGCAGCAAACATGTGCCAAACGTGAAACTTTTACTGGACAATCAAACTCAACAAGCAAATCATCAGAAGATCAAAATGAATTGAGGACAATACAAGGGACATAGTGCGATCAGAAGCTTCAGTGGTGATCACAGGTGTGATAAGCGGTTACTGTTTCAAAGGTACATTTGAAAATAGCTGGTTCACAGTATTAATTATCCCAGCACATCATCAAATTGATTACATTTCGATAAATAGATTTGCTTGAGGTGTATCGCTTGTGCTAAATTGTACTACATAAATAATTTGACCATCCTTTCAGTAGAAATTGAACCAGTTCAGATGAGCAAACAGCAGCAAGTCAAACAGTTCTTGTCTATGGTCATCAGTGGCTCTGATAACAGATGTGTAGGTACTACAATCGCATAAAATAAACCTACGTCACTAACACTGAATGCAGGATAATTATTTACTTGCTTGTATAGAGTGTTTTTGTGTCTTTAAGCCAACTCGGGGTATGATTAGGTGCAAAGAGCTGCTCTGTGTCTTATCAGGAATCAAGAAAAACATCTGTCAGTTTGAGCACTGCTCTTAGTACTTACTTCCTTTGATCTGAGCTCTCTGTAGAGAATACTGGAACTGATGTTTACTCGGGGGAGATGTTTGTACACCAAATCTGCCTGAAACCTAAGCACACTATAACACTATACATGTGCAGCCTGCTGGTACTGAATAATGGCATGAAGATCCTGTTTATTAATCTACACCACAGCCACCTGGTTCCCATGGAAGAAATAAACAGCTGATTTAATATTTATGTACTCAGTGCAACCCTTGATCTGTGATTACTTATACCACATCTTGCCAACAGAATAATTTCCCAGGAGAGCTGTTGTTTGGAATAAACAAACACATCTTTCAGTTTTATCTTATAGGTATTTTAGGCCGGCCCAGGCAAGTTTTACTCTGTCGTGGAGATAGAGCTTGATAGATACTACAAGACAGTATAAAGTAGCAGCTCTATAACTTTTCTGGAGGATGTTTTTTGTTTACTGAGGCTCAGGGCTTCAAAGGCATGGAGGATATTTTTTAATCCATCCATGAAATTTCAAATAATCCAAAAATAGAAAGATAATCCAAAGACAAAAAGTGTGTGTTGTGTCCACAATCATTGTTTAAGACACTGACATTGGAGGACATGAGACAGGAAAAAGGTTTTAAAGATTAACTTACAGAGCTGTGGGAATCCTACGGGTAAAGCTACACGTAGAAAACATGAGCTTAACTTTTAGGGTCTGCAGGAGAATGAGAACGTGTATATATATATATATATATATATATATATATATATATATATATATATATATATGTGTATATATGTGTGTATATATATATATATATATATATATAAAAAACACCCAGCACGCCCCTGCGGGCGGTTTATCCTTCAAGCTCGGGTCCTCTACCAGAGGCCTGGGAGCTTGAGGGTCCTGCGCAGTATCTTAGCTGTTCCCAGGACTGCGCTCTTCTGGACAGAGATCTCCGATGTTTTTCCCGGGATCTGCTGGAGCCACTCGCCTAGCTTGGGAGTCACCGCACCTAGTGCTCCGATTACCACGGGGACCACCGTTACCTTCACCCTCCACATCCTCTCGAGCTCTTCTCTGAGCCCTTGGTATTTCTCCAGCTTCTCGTGTTCCTTCTTCCTGATATTGCTGTCATTGGGAACCGCTACATCGATCACTACGGCCGTCTTCTTCTGTTTGTCTACCACCACTATGTCCGGTTGGTTAGCCACCACCATTTTGTCCGTCTGTATCTGGAAGTCCCACAGGATCTTAGCTCGGTCATTCTCCACCACCCTTGGGGGCATCTCCCATTTTGACCTCGGGATTTCCAGGTTATACTCGGCACAGATGTTCCTGTACACTATGCCGGCCACTTGGTTATGGCGTTCCATGTATGCCTTGCCTGCTAGCATCTTGCACCCTGCTGTTATGTGCTGGATAGTCTCTGGGGCATCTTTACACAGCCTGCACCTGGGGTCTTGCCTGGTGTGATAGACCCCAGCCTCTATGGATCTTGTACTCAGAGCTTGTTCTTGTGCTGCCATGATTAGTGCCTCTGTGCTGTCTTTCAGTCCAGCTTTGTCCAGCCACTGGTAGGATTTCTGGATATCAGCCACCTCCTCTATCTGCCGGTGGTACATACCCATATATATATGGGTGTATATATATCAATTTTACTGGGTATGGAACTTCAATATCATGTCTCTAAAAGTGTCACCTGTCTGGTAGGGAAGAAGCCTGAGGTTGTTTTCAACATTCAGAGGTATCACCTAGATGCAGTTAAGCTCACCTCTACAAACTGTATTTGTTAAGGAGCCAGCATGTTGATGAGAGATAGCAAACATGGGTATACTTGTATATCCTCTCCAGTGCAGCGGATAACAGGGCTGCTTCTATGCACATTTGAGCCATGGAAAAGGTTCAGACCTTTGTTTAGGGAAAGAAAATCAAACACAGATCTACTTATTCTCAAACCAAAGCCTCAAACACTGAAGATCAAGGCCAGCACACCAAAGAACAAAGTGTCCATTTGTGTTTATTTCTACAATGCTAGCAGAATCTGAGAGGAAAGCAGACTTTAGCAATACTGGACATTAAAGTCCTCTTTTAAGGAGTAGGTCAAAAGTCGAACAGCCTGGAGACAAAAAGAGAATAAGACTCTTACATGTCAGCTAAGTTTAGGCACTCAAAATTCTAGTTCTCTTGGAAAAGCAAACTGGAAAATGAGGCTTTTAAATGTTACTTTAAGGGATCTTTTACCGCCATCCCACCATTACCAAAAATCTAAATGACAAGACAGATGAGTTTAGATGAAGGTTAGGGGAAGATGAGGAGATATGCACGGTTTTAGTGGATAGAGACCAGTTTCTTGTATGGTAAATGGTAAATGCCTACTTCCACAGTGACGGTCAGGGTTGGTGTCACTGACCTCTGGGATCTGAGTGAAACCAATCATTTCAAAGTGATTCATTTAAGCTACAAAATCTTAATTATGAGGCGATTAAAGTGTCCTATAAATAACCCGTCACTAAAAGCCAACCCCATAAACGTGCCCCACCGTCGGCGCCCTTCTCCATCATTCGAGTTGTTCCTCTCCTGTCAGCCGGAGAATCATGAGACGAGCTGCAGACTGAGAGGAGGAGACGGTTTTGTAATATCTGCTCCCCGTGGCCTTGCGTCTGGCTCTTAATGGCACTTCACAGCGGTAATGGTGCTGGGGGTTAATGTTGATGTGGATATGACTCTGCGTGTGTGTAGCCGACGGTCGGCCTGTCCTTCATCCCCAGAGCTGTAGCTCTTTATCAGCCCCGCTCTCTCGGTGTCTGAAAAGGGTTATGGGTGAAACCCGGCTACTCTGGATCGTGCCACAGGGCTAACACAGGGCTGTGGCTGCACTATTTTCCTCCCGTCTTTCCCAAACAGATGCATGTGCACGTGATGATTTAAAGGCCCAACAGCCCGCGAGCCCGGGCTCGGAGACGGTCGCGGCCAGACTGATATCGATCCGCCGTTTCATTGCTTTGGTTTACGAGCTGCTCCAGTTTAATTGAACAGAAGTGAAGCTCAGAGATTTCACCTTTCCCAACGAGCACTGATGTGTGATTAGTGTAATGGGCCCGGACAGTGGTTCTTACATCATGCATCAAGTTTCTATCTAACAGATAACACACTCTTCATTTGCCTTGTTACTGTCACAGCATGTCAAGATCTCAGCCATGCTGAGAAATGCGTATTGATTTCCAGCTCCAGCATGAAAGCACGTTTTGCTTTCATTGTGGCGAGAAATAATTTTCTAGTGTTTTTATCACATCAAGCTAAAAGAAAGTCATACACAATTCATATCCAGACTTTATAGGGAGTAAATACCTAGCTCTTCATCTACTGCTGTTTCACCCCATCTGCATGGACTGAGATCCAACAGCCATCTGGCTCTTTCTTTATTCTCCCAAATTGATCTACCACTCAGCTAACCCTCCCCACACAGAATATATATGACTTCACCCTCCCATTCTCCAGTTAACCCACAGCAAATCAGCCATTTAAGTTTGGGAGCTTGGCCAAGGCTATATCTCAGAACAGAAAAAAAAAGAGGGAGCGAGGTGAAAATTTGGGTCTATGACTAAAAGCGTTGGCTTGCACCCAGCTCCACAGTCAGGGTTAAGGTAGCTACAGCTAACAACTCTGGATGTGTGAGCTCACAGCAGACATTGTGTATGCATGTGTTTCCCAGCATCCCGGTGTTGGGTTTCAGTTTTCGTGCTGATGGGAGGAAACGCTGATTTAATTTCAGCCTCCTTGGAGCGCTTGATTTACAACCCTCGATGCTTTGAGATAATACACTATGGCCGGGCCGCATTAGCTGAGAGAGCAGTGAGAGTTAACCTCTTAGATGGGTTGCCGGTGATCTTGTGGATGCTAAGGTTAGAGTCAGGTTAACGTCCACTCTGTTTTATGATTTATTTATTTTTTTGGCAAATTGAAAAGCTTTTAATAAAAAAGTTGTCAAGATGGATAAGTCTTCATTTGAAAGGTAACATCTTTGGTTTCTGAATAGGTCCCTGTTTAGCATGTGGCTAAAATACAACAATGATTGCTGGGACAGGAATGTCACACAGGAGTGTTGAACAGTTTAACCCTCTGAGGTTTTTTTAAAAAAAAAGGGTCTGAGGTAAATCTTTAATGGTGTTCTGTTGAAGTCATTTTTTTTTTGTAAACGTTTTTAAGGATTTGGATTTTCACCAGTGATGACTTAGATCTCAAAGAGTTCTTGCCCTTTTGGCTGCTCTCTTTAGCGGTCACCACAGCAGATCAGCTGCTTCCATCTAGCATCCTTCAATACATCCATGAATCTTTGCTGTGGTCTTCCACTTTTTCTAATCCTGGAAGCTTCAAATTCAGCATCCTTTATGCATTACATCTACTTTCTGTCCTCCAAACATATCCAAACCATCTCAGTCTTGCCTCTATAACTTTTCTCCAAACTGAGACTATCTGACCTGTCCGTGTGATCTGCTCCTTTGTAATATTGTCCATCCTGGTCACTCCCAGTGAAATTCTCTGCCCCCAGTCTTTTTGTCAGCGTCAGCATATTTAGAAAAAAAATTGAATTCCTTTTAAAAGAAGTACAATGTGTTTGACAAGTCTTAAAAAAACATTTGCATTATATATGGTTCATTTTAGCAAGTATCCTGTTTTATTGTGAAGAGCTTTGTAAGAGGAAGTGAATGTGGTTGTGATCTGTAGCAGGACTGAGAGAACTTGCAATGGAAAGTACAAGATGTTTGTGCAAGTGTGCATGAATGAGCTGGACTCTCTGCTCGACAGTCTTTATCCTTGCGCACATTTTGCAAACTGTCCACCGAGCAGCTGCTCACTTTTGTTTTAGTTCTCGAGCCCGCGCTCGAGAACTAAAACATGTTTTCTCTACGGAAAACATCCTCCACCCTTTGGAGGGGGAAATGGTGCAGTGAAACCATGCTAGCCCAGAGCTATAAGAACCCAGAGTGATGTTTAAACTGAGTGTATGCTGTCCCAGCCTCTGTTTCTACCTGTTCATGCTTCTAAAGTAGAAGTTCTGTGGGGATCACTTTAACGTCTCTTTGTCCTGGTTTTATCTTTGCATTGTGCTGTTGGTTTTGTGTTCTTATGGTAAAAACCCAAAAGAGATCACACATGAAAATCCTTTCAGGTCATTTTATGTAGTAATGCAAAACTAATCCAAAGTGCAAATGTAAAAAATTACTTTCTCTGGTGAGTAATTAAGCAACATACTGCATTACTTTAAAGAAAAGTAACAAATAATGTGTTTAAAACAATACTTTTGTTGAGTAGCAACCTCTTAGTGCTTTCTTTGGAGACGAGCAGAAGGGATTTTGTGGGAAAATGTTGGCGTTCTTTTTGTTTGCCAGTTATATTGATTATTTTCTTCAGACACAATATTCAGTCCAAATTAGTTGAAGGCGTTACTTAGGGCTGGGCCATATTATACCGTTCACGGTAATACCGGTATAATGTTAGGCAACGATAGGAAAATGAAATATCGCGATAGAATATGAGTAAAACGCGCATGCGCAGTGCCTTTGTTTTCATACGCACATGGCCGATTGTTGAGTGAAACAGATGAACCAGAATTGGTTTGTAAAAATGGTGCAACTTCAGCGATGTGGAACTGGTTTGGTGTTTGTCCGTCAGATACACGACAAAGCACATTTTTTTTGCAGAACATGCAAGCGGCCGTCGGACTAAGATGCCCTTAAATCTGGGAGTAATCTGGGTCCTAAACTCCCTATACTTCAGGTCAAACGAACACTGCAGCATCACTAAGAGTTAAAAACTGTCTAAATTCTTTCATCTTTAACAAAACGATCAGCATTGCTGCTTTACCAGGTGTAACTATGAAGTTTAACTTCCAGGCATCCATGAAAACAAAATGTATTACATTTAACGGAGTTAGAAGCTAGCAGGAAGCTAGCGGAAGTTAGCTCGCTAGTTTCGCTAGTTACCTAAGCATGATATAGCATGTTCTGACTGAGAGATTTCTGAAAAAAAAATCAAACGTACAGCTCTGCTATCACTTCCAACATAAATGAAGACAGGAAACTAAACAGCAGTGACGTTTGTAGGGTTACTGAAGTTGGGCTAGTTGGTATATAATGATGTGCTACGTGATCGCTAGCGACACAGCTATGTTAGCATAACATAAACAGTGAAGCTGGAGGACGAACACTACCACTTTTCCACTTATAAAAGTTAACGTTAAGGTTCCTCATGGTTAGAGACAAATGCAATCGCATGGCAGGATGCTGTAAACGGACCAAACTTCAGTCAGGAGAACAACTGAGATAATCCATCCACAATACGAGGTTAGTCATTAATATACTGCAACAACATGGGAATAGAGCAGCTGCCAGAGAATTCAACATTAATGAATCAATGGCACAGAAGTGGAGGAAGCAAGAATAATGAGTTTAATAAAGTTTGATTTATCTGACTGCTTTGTTTCGCTTAATGTGCCTTATAATCCCGTGCACCTTATGGTCCGAAAAACACGTACTGCACACTGCAGTTTAATGTTGCAATGCACCTCTTTTTAACTTCAGTGGATATTATACATGGTTATGCTCAGGATATGTCAGCCCATTTCTACTGGAAATGCCTTTTGGTTAAACTTTCAGCAAGGAATTTGCATTTGCACTGTTACATTTTTATAAAGCTTTAATGTACATAAAAACCAGCTTCTTGTTTAAGTGAAAATAAATGGAAGGTTGTGTTTTTGCGCTAGTAATGTTGTGGAGTTGTATTTTGTCTCGCATCAATTATATCGTCAGTTATATCGTTATCGCAAATTTTCAAATATATATCGTGATAAATATTTTTGGCCATATCGCCCTGCTCTATTCGCACGTATTAACAGATTTTGATCCAACTTCAGTGTGATATACACGATGTACATTAGGATTCATGCTGTGTTGTAGACATAAGCGATTCATGAACAGAGCTGAAGCCGACATGAGAGGCTTAGATATCAAACTGAGGCATATTTGGACTGCAAATATGTTTCTGACAAAAGGAAATAAGATTTTGGATGATTATTATTAGAGGGAATTTTCTCCATCTGCTCTGCAGATGTATTTTATGGAAGCGGGATGCTGGTTTCATGCATATAAAATGGAGAGGAAAAGGGAAAGACAGACAGCCAAATAGATGCTCATCCTACTCTTGACCACACGCTCATCTCCTTTTTGACCATGGATCTCCACGATGGGCTCTCGCAGTTTTATGGCCTATAACCATTCTGGGCTATAACACGAGATGTCATTATACATTCCACGGCAGAGTGGCTCTCCTCGTCTGTTCTGTGCTATTGAGCAGCAGGGTGATCTTCAAAAGGAGACAAGCCAAAGACAGGTCCCCCAGAAAATGAGATGCTAAGGTCATTAACTTTTATCCTTCAACTAGGTTATGGGTTTAAGCGGGACCATCGAGGCTCCTCTCAACAATCTGGCCCCGCTCTGGCTGAGGTGAATTGTGGGAGGCGAAGCTCACAGAGAAAAAAAACTGGACTGCGGTCCTGGATTAGTTGAGCACTTTTCCTAATTTCCCTGTTGGTTTGAGAGCAGCTCTCTTACAGTGTCAGAGCAGCATTACTATGCTAGCTTTGGCTCTTGTGCTTTAATAGAAACTATTCAACCATAACTCACTAATGGGCTGTGGGTCATCCTTGGGTCAACATGGAGTCATGAATAAGAGCCACACTTTAAGTCAGGAAGTCTTCCAACCTAAATGTCCGTATATGGTAGGAGGTTTAATTCTCCTCTCTGATATGACCCGTGGTAGCATCAGGAGTGAAACCAATAAAAAACAGACTAACTAACCCTTCTGTGATGTCACAGGCATATGGTGAGTATCAACCACCAAAAGTAACTTGTGTTGCTTTTGGAAACGTCTGTTTAACCGTTTGAGTTAAATTAAGGATTTTGTTTTTGTTTTGGTCTCTGTTGCAAAGGTGAAAAAAGGACATGAAAAAATCAGGGCGTCAGTACACCTGCCTGCTTATTCATTTAAAACATAACTTTATAATAACTATGTAAATAATGGTTATTGATGCACAGCAGAGATTTTGGGTTAGCAAAATGTGTTTTAACTTTACAGGAATCATGCACATAATGTTCATTGATGGTTTACAAATTTTGAATGAATTAGTTAATTAGTTAAATTATATTAATAATCATTTCCATTTTATTCTTCTGGATTTTTATTCAGCATTGTATGTCATGGTCTTGGTGAGTGGCTGTATTTTTCAATAGAGCTGGAGTTTCCAACCCTGGGTGGAGCCACATCATGCCATTCACGGTCTGCACCTGTTTGCCATTTGGACTTACCTGCATATAAGACCAGCGCTCTCAATGAGTCCTTGCCAGATCTTCTCCTGACCTGCAAACCCTCAAGTCTAGTCCACCATTATACTCTCAGCAATACTCACAACTTCCTGTTGCTGGTCTGCTAGATAATCATTTACTGCCAAGCGCTGTTGGATTTACATTCACCTGCCTTCCTGCCACTCCTCGAAGGATTCACAGAAAACACCCCCTCTGGACCACTTAAACTGCTTCATAAACTAGTTCATGTTTCATAGTTTGTAGTTCATAGCTCACGTTCAGACATGTTGCTCGCATTCATGACTATTGGGTTCATACCCATCACCTGATTGTTCAGAGTGATTTGTAAATTTTGTTATTCCATTTAAACCTCTTTCGTCCATGTTGTGTCTGCGTTGGAGTCCATCCTGCTGGTTATTTGGCTGCCCAGCCATAAAATTGTATTGATTTACTTTTATTGACTATTTGCTTATTATGTATATCTTGTCTTTTTATACTTTTTAGTTTATTAGTGTTTTTTTAATTCATTTTAAGTGTACTTAATAAGTCACAACAAATAATTTACAATCTTATCAGCAAGTGAAGTTCTTTGAGCATCACTTACTTAGACTTAGTTCCTTCTGCGCCAGATGGCGCATTGGGCGGCAAGGGATCGCCAACGAGCTGGGTTTGCAGCCTCATCTTCAGGCTCATCCCATGAAATATCGACCGCTTTCAGGTCCTCAATGAATGACCATCGTCATTTTGGTCGTCCACGGCTCCGTGACCTCCGGGCAGGTCTCCACGACATGGCTATCTTCGGTAGTCATTACGGATGTTGGCAAAGAACGTGCCCGGCAAAACAAAATCGTCGCTCCAATACCATGTCCGCTAGCGGTCGTGGGGCAGTGCGCTGAAGGACCTCCTCGTTGGTAACATGATCTCAATACGAAATCTTGAGAATCCGTCGGAGGCCGCGCTGTTGGAAAACATTCAGTCGTCGGGTGATTGTTGCCATGGACTTCCGTGTTTCGCTCGCATAGGTAGCCATTGGTACGACTATCGTATTGAACAAACGGACTTTGGATGATATCGAGATGGTGGTCGACCTCCAAACAGGATTCAAGTTGCGCATGGCACATGCTGCCTTTCCGAGCCGACAGGCAATGTCCTTGTCTGTGCCACCGTCCGGTGTTATCACACTGCCCAGATTCATGAACTGAGCGACTTCATCAAGCGGGTGGTGGCCAACGAGTACCGGAGTATTCGCTCTGGCATAACCAATACGCATGACTTTGCTTTTGGCAGCGCTGATCCGCAGTCCGATCTTTGATGCTTCCTTTTCCAGTATGACGGTTGAGCATCACTAATCTAACATAATAGAAAAAATAATAAAGACTAGCTTTTGCTGTTAACTCCACCCTCTTTTCTAAGTATGGTCATTTCTAGCTCAAAAAAACAACATGTGGCAATCAAAAGGTCAACACTAAGAGGAAGTAATATCATGGAGACTTGCCCATCTTTAATATACAGTCTATGGCTCGGATAAATGCTTGAATCCAGACAGTGAAAAAAATAAAATAACATTGATGTGTTGGTGCTATACTGGGCAATATTAAGATTTAAACTATGCACAAGCACAAAGGCTTCTGATTGATTTCAATATTCTCAAATTTCTGCTGAGTAAAACTAACCAAAGAAATTTATGCAAGCTGACTTTTTGAAGCTATGCCTCTAACTGCAGCCATATAAGTGGATGTTTGAGACATCACTAATGCACAGTGTGAGAAGGGGGAGGCACCCACAGACTCAACAATGGGAGCCAGCAGAAGAAGAGAGGAAGAGGGAGATTTCATCAGAATCAAAAACACACCAGCCGTCAGTGTATGTTAGTCAGCTCCCGGGATGCTGACGACAGAGGATACGGGGTTCTCGGGGTGGGAAAGGCTTTGTAGCATCTCACACACCTGAAGGGTAGAGAGAGCAGAATGCTTCACCCCTGGGCTTTCACTTCATCTCCACAGCCATGTGGAATGTTTTGATTTCCATAGGCAGCGGCACCGAATCAGACCCCGGTTCTGCTGCGTGCCTCGGTGCCAAGTGCTTGTCTTTTTCCTTCACCTGTCACTTCTCCATTTCCTCCCCCATCTCTGGTGTTATTATTTTATTTTTACCACTTTTTTCCCTCCATCTCTGAATGGAAAGCAAAAATAAGCTGATCATGTGACTCCAAGTGTCTCGTGGGAGCTGAGGAGGAACACACAGTTCAAGGAAAAACCAATAAAATCAACAATGAAATAATATCACTGCTACATTTAGTAAGGGAGCATGTGAGGGAAAAGTTTCTTGGATAATTTATGAACTTCACAGAAAAACCCCAAGCTAAGAAGTCAAATTTAGATGTAAGGATTTCAGCGTGGATCTAAGGTAACCCCTGTTAGAGCTATGCACCAGAGACTTTTTTCTTTTATTTTTTTGCACATAAATTTAATTTTTTATATTCACATAGCATCGTTTCACAACAACAATCTCAAGAAGCCTTATGTCTTTTAAAGTAAAGACCCTACAACACAGACAATCCTAGGCTACTTCCACACGTACACGGGTATTTTTGAAAACAGAGATTTTCCGTTTTCTTTTTAAAAAATAATCCCGTCCACACAGGAGAAATGAAGGAAAATGCTGCTAGGGACATGCCAAAGCAACAGGTGGCGATATATTCCTAACCGTGCAGAAATGTTGGCCAATCAGAAGTCTAGAAGCTTCGGTGGGAAAAAGTAAACAAAGCTGGGGGATAGAAGCAGAACCGAGTCGTATGTGTGGAGGGACAGTAACTGTGTGTGTATATGTAAGCATTTAAACACTGCAGAGAGTACAATTAACAGTAATAGTATTGTAGAAATTTATTTCACCGAAACAACGTGGCGCACAGTGTGACGTCATAAAATGCGCACAACTTCGACGCTGCGTTTTCTCCGTTTTTCTCGTCCACACGTAAATGCAAAAATTCAAAAATATCCACCATGGCCGGAGTTTTAAAAAATCTCCATTTTCAGTGACCGAAAACGCCGTTTACGTGTGGACGAAAGGTGCAAACACAGAAAAATCTGCGTTTTCAAAAATACCCAGGTACGTGTGGACGTAGCCCTAGCCAAGCAGCACTTGATGAAGGATGGGAGGTAGAACTCCCTTTTAACAGGAAGAAACCTCCAACTGAACCTCAGTGGGGGTTTTTTGTTTTTGTATAATTCTTTAGGGCTTAAGTCTGGAGTTATGAGCTACCTAGTTGATTTGGTTAGCAAGCAGCATCCATAGTGTTACAACACAAAGGCACACATATGGGCAGATTAGAGCTAATTAAAACACTCATAAAACACCTGAATTTTTCATTTTACAGTTGCACCAACAGCACAAACACCAAACTCCCAGCTAGCAACTAAAGCTGCCTGTCAGTCAAATTGGCTCCACCCCTAACCCCAGCATATGGATGTGTATCAGGCTCTAAACATGTTTATTTCTGCTGTAAAGTCAGACACAGAAGTCTGACTCCCTGCTCCAGAGTTGGATGCTTGATATTATACACAAATACTTTACTTTCTCTATAGGCTGGAAGAAGGAAATACCATTCTCTGCACACCAATGCAGCTCTGCCGTCCTATCTGTGCCACCTCAAAATTAGCAATTAGCATTTATATAGTACCACAATAATCCCGAGCAACAGAAAATTGCCACGTGTGGGTCTAAGAATGTTTCTAGTGTAAACGCTGATTGGATAGGATGAAAAGTGACGGAGTCATTGTTGGTTTTATTTATTTTACGGTTAGACCATTGTGTCTTTGTCCTTACTGCCGTGGCTTTCAAATGTGCGTGAGCTCCATGTGAGTCTCAGCCTGCTCATTTCCCTGCAGGTCAACTCCCACTCACACGAACACAACGGCAAAGAGGGAGGGTGGGAGTGAACGAGTGATGGAGGGGGGTGACTGTGAAAAAGTGATAGAACACCAGCAGTTGAGGGAAAACGTACAGTAGGCGTGTGTGTGTCTGTGTGTGTGCGCATGTGTGTCTGTGTGTGTAAGTCGGCGAGCATGCTGCAGCATGTCTCAGCTACAGAGACGGCACAGAGAAGCAGAGCAGCAAATGATGACAGTTCAGGGATGAGCCCCGAGCTGTCAGCAGAAATGGAAATAAAAAGGGCTGTGAGTGGCCCCACAGCAAGTCAAAGTGACAGCCATGTAAATAATATTGGCGGAATATGCTGCAATTTAGGCATAATTTACCCTCCGCCCCTCCCTGGCAGAACGGGAGGAAAAATGACAATTTGTCCTTTGAAGGTTGAAATGAGCATTTCAGGCTTGCAGGAAGAAAAGGCCTGTGTTAGCTACAGTAAGGGCACTGTGGCGAGAGCCTGAGCAGGCCCCTGTGCGCTTCCTGCTCCGCTGCTCGGTCCGGGCTCTGAAAATCATTACGGCAACCATCTGTCTGTCGTGACCTTGGCATATATTCACTTCACATTTATGGCGTTTAAACCGAAAACAGATGCAAAGGGCCTTTAAAGGGAAGTCTGATGCACCACTCGCGGCTAATGGCTCAAAAGTGTGAACGCTGCCTTTGAGGGGCCCAACTCTGCCACCGCCATCAAATGAAAATACCGTACAGAGCTGGCAGCCGAGGCCTCGTTAGCAAGGCCAGCCAGAGCACTTACCAACTTCTATTACCGTGAAGTGACGGATCTTTTGACGAGGAATGCACTTCCTGGTAAGGTCGCGAAGTGGCACCAGAAACCCTGCAACGGCTCTGCAACTGCAGAGAAACAAAATAATGCTCCCTGTGCAGCAGATCACTTAATATTCAGGATAAATCAAAAGCATAACAGCCTCTTTTATGATTGCTCTTTTGATAAACCCTATTAGCCATTCGTACCATGCAAACTCCAGAAGTCTGAAATGATTCTGAAGATTCTTTGGACTTTATTCAGACATTCATATAAATAATTCCTATCAGGTAAATATATTGTGGAGGTAAAACTCTTGCTGCAGCCAGGTTTCCTGAATTGACTGCTGGCTCTCCTCACTGCTCAGAGAAACTGTGACTGTGTGGTAGAGGAGCTCATCTACTGATTGGATGCTTGAATGTTTGTTTACCAACCTGCATATGAAAGTGTCCTTGAGTAAAAAAGCTCCAACAATGGGCGCATGAGTGTCAGAATTGGACCACGGAGCAATGAAAGAAAGTGCCCTGCTCTGATGAATCACATTTTCTGACATATACAGGAGCGTGTGTGTCAGTTACCTGGAGAAAAGCTGGCATCAGGATGCACTATGGGAAGGAAGCAAGCTAGCAGATGCAATGTGATGCTTTGTGCAATGCTCTGCAATGCTGCAGACCATACACAGCTTGTCATGGAAACTATGTATGCTGACAAGCAACTTAAAGAAGTCCAGACGCTTTTCTTTGCAAGCTCCTTTGACTACGATGACCTGGATGACTGAGAACCTTCACAGACATATGTATGCTGACGGCTGTGGCCTCATTCAGTAGGATAGTGCTCCCTGCCACAAAGCAAAAATGGTTCGGGAATGGTTTAAGGGGAACCAGCAACAAGTTTAAGGCCTTGACTTCACCTCTGAACTCTCTAGCTCTCAATCTAGGGATGTGCTGGACAAACAAGTCTGAACCATGTTGGCCCCACCTCACAATTTACAGGATCTGTTTTAACATCTTGGTGCCAGATACCACAGCACACCTTCAGGGGTTTAGAGGAGTCTATGTCTTGATAGGTTAGGGTTATTTTCACACAGGATATGTCTGATCAGTCTGTGATATACATGTGTTTATCCTGAAGTCTGTGAGAGTGAATCAGAGCATTTAATACGGGGAAAACAAGGAGAAAATCCCTCATGTAATTATCGTGTCGCTCTTAAAGAAGTTGGGAGGTGTAAACTTGTGACACTTGATGAAGGAACCAGAGGAAACGTTGAACAGATGGAATAATGTCAAGCAATTAGAATATTGGATTTCGGGACCTTTCCCTCCATCGCGTTGTTGTTTATTTCCAATAAACAGATGCAGCTTGAACACACTGAAACAATTATGTTCAAATCCTCGCAGCTCGCAGACAGCTCCAGGTCAAACAGTGCTTACAAATAAATCTTCAGTGTTTGTTTTTCCCCTCTTTTGGATTTGTCACATATGACAATTTAATAAATGCCAGAAAGTTTGAAAGAAGTAAAAGCTCATGTGGTACTTGATGTGAACTGGTGACACTACTAGTTGTGTTTCACTTTCAGTGTCTATCAGCGTCTCTTGCATCTGCTGTTTTAAACAATTGCTTGTTTTTGTTGTTTTTTATTAACGTGTCACTGCAGGAAGATCTCAGGTTGGAAAAGGGAAGAAAAATGATGGCTGCACATGCCTAATGTCGTGTCCTGTGGTATCTGGTAATGTACCCTGTGGATCGAGTGGATTTTTGGGGCAGGGCTTCCACCGCATCCTGCAAGTACTCACACAGATTGAAATCCGGTGGTTTGGAGCTTTGTTATCATGGACTTTGAACAATCAAACTAACATCTATATAAATCCTAACAGCTGCAGAACATTGTGCTGTAATAATATCAATAATGTTACAACTACACCAGAAATAACAGCAAAACCTTTTGGCTGAACTTGGATCCGCATGCAAAACAAATGGTGAAAAAACAAAACAAAACTCAGCAGCGTGGTTTGTGTTTGGTTTATTTACAATCCAATAATGATTAAGATAAGTCAATAAATGTTTGGGTTACTAGGGCCAAAAATCAAATAATCAAAAGATTTAATCAAACCATCAAACCTGATTTTTAACAACATAAAATGAGCAAAAACATCTGTTAACAAAGAAGGCCAAAGTCCAGCTTTCAAGTTGCCATCACGCTACATTTGCAGCCAATTCCAAGAGCTGCACATCAACAACATGTTTCAGGAGCCAAGCAGCTAGAAACGCTCATCCTGGGGCTTCCCGTGCAGCTCCAGTGATGTTCACATTCGATTCAGGTGTGACTGATCATGCACTCAGATTGGCTGCATGTGTAAGGTGGGTGTAGCCACCCTGATGTCAGCCTTTAATAGAGTTAAACTGAAGGCCAATGTCTAAGACATGTTGGGTTTTCTGAGCCAATAATTATATATTTGGACAGGAGCTCCCTGCCAGGATCTGATATTAATGCACAACTAGTACAGAAAGCTCAAAGCCTGCCAAATGCTCTACATTCAACCAAGAGGTTACAAAGTTCTACTAACAGTAGATTTACGATTCTTTTATTTTGCCATGTTTGCTTTAACACACTGGGGATTTCTCAGACTTCCAACAAACACCGTAGCTTTATTTCTTCTGTCAAATTCTCTATAATTCAGCCCACTGGGCTCTAGGTCCTCACTGATGATGACAAGGAACCCTAACTACACACCCAATTTGAAAAGAAAATAACAAGAGGAAGAAAGTGACTTTTTTTTTAGTTCCTTGCTTGACTTCCAGAACTTGTGAGAACAAATTTCTAAAATAAAAAACATATTTTGACCTGTTCACGTATGAGAACTTTGACCTCAGAGCTTTAATGTCAGTTTGGTGTCTCTCTTCACGGACTCGAGTTTTAGCCTAATGTCTGAACAACTCAGCATCTCTTTTCTCTTTCATTCTCATCCTCGAGGTTCAGGGAAGCTGTCACTGCCTGAGCCTGGTCCTAGTAGTTCTTCCTCCCCAGCACCGCTGCTTGTTTGTTTGATTGTTGAGTTTCTTTCTCTAACATTGTAATTTAGGACAGTGGTCCCCGACCCCCGGGCCACAGACCTGTACCCATCCGTGAGTGGTTTGGGCCGCAAGAGTTGAGGCTTGGGTGTGGTTTTTGGGGTTTTTATCGTTAACTCTGTTTCCCTGGGTCTTTTCCTGTGTTGTAGTTGTGTGTCTTATTTTGAAATAAATATTTACGCATTACCTTAGCGACCAGAGAGCATGGAGGCAGAGAGGAGGATGTTATTCTCAATGTTGTTGGCGCATTTCAGGAGGACGCTGCTAATAAAGTTACACAATTACACGCGTTCGTGAAATCGCGTTTATTATTATATTTACAAAACACCACAGTTTTTGCCTTGGTCGTATCATTTTATTTTGTTGCATTTATCAGCAAGACTTTAAAAGCCAGTCTGTGAAAATATTGTCTGACATTAAACCAGTCCGTGGCGCAAAAAAGGTTGGGGATCGCTGGTCTAGGGTACCTGATAGGATGGATGACTGGATGGATTGCGTAATGCGGCTTTGTATTATTGTAGGATCTTTACCTTATGGTATAAAGCGCCTTGAGGAGCCTGCTGTTATGATTTGGTGCTATAGAAATGAACTGAAATTTAACTGGATGGATGGATTGCATAATGTTGCTTTGTCCAGGGCCTTTCGCTTGTACATTACTATTGATTCATTAACCTACCACTTTTTCAGAAACGACTCCTCCGGTGAACTTTGACTCATTCAACACGTCACAAACCTCTAAACACATTGTTCAAAGATGCCAAGCTTAAATTCATCTTCCACAAGCCACATCCGGGCTTCCCTCCTCTCTGGATTACCTTTATCCTCGCACAGACAGATTAAGTTATCGGATCTTAACAAGGAACCAGAGATCCAGTGTCCATTTTTTTTCCAGTGCTTTCATGCGCAACACTGGGCCCAGTCTGCCCTCAGGAGCTGATTAATCTGTACGCCATCCCCAGGCTGCAGCCCTGCTCTGCTCTCTCTGCTCGCCTCACAACGCCACAGAAACCCACAAGGTGCAATCCAACACCCCTTAGAAGTTCTCTCCTGCTGAGTGGGAGTATTGTGGAGCAGCTCAAACAAACACCAGTGTGTGTGCCAACAGAGGTTCCCAAAGGAGCCGGGGAGAGGTGAATGAGGAAAAACGGCGGCTACTCCTCCTCGTGCACTCTCACCTCCCACTACCTTCAGCCCGGGGAAAGTGGGAAAGTTTTAGAGAAGTGAAAGTTAACAGTAGTAGCATGTAGATCATGGCCAGATAAAGCATCTCATTTATATATTTTCAAGAATGAAAACAGAAGCATGCAACTGTCTTCAAAGGCAAACACACAGAGACGCTCTCTGTTGATTGTTGTGTCCCCGGAGAGGGGATTCAGGACGGCCCGAGCCACGGAAACCGCCTAGATATAAACACACACTCTGAGATGTGTCTGAGTTTGCCACATCTGTGCTGTCAGAGGACAAAATACAGCTCTACACATTTTACTTTTAAGAAAAAGCCAAAGAGTCTCGGCGAAGGCTTACAGGAAAATTACACATCTCTGTAAAGTGATCGGAAAGCAAATAGAGATTTAATATAAAAAGCTGATATTCATCAGTGGATGTCAGCCTTTACTTTTCATGTGAAAGATTCATACGTCTGTTTATTTATGAGCTTGTGTTTATTTATATTTACTCCGTGTGTGCGCCTGCCAAAATCAATGCTTTCCCCCCGTTTTTACCTCCTTTCTCCCACATCTCACTCCTGTGGATTATTAAGTGGCTTCTGCCTGAGTTTAATTTGGAGGCGACCCACAGCTGGGCTTTTTTAATCCCTTTAGATTTATGGAGGCTGCGCTCGCAGATGGGGCTGTTGCAGAGCGAGGGGCGCGGGCGGCAGCCGCGGGCCGGAGAAAATGAGAGGAAAGAAGTGGAGAAGGCAGGTCTGCAGCCAGTCACCCCTCACACTTTTATTGGCTGCCATTAAAGCACTTACAGTTAGCCGGGGCAGGGGAGGACCTCGGGCTCCACTCACCCTTATCCACTCTCAGACTGCCTTAAAGCACTCCGTCAACATCCTGCTTTCTCTTTAGGCACTTTCAAAAAAAATCCACCTTCTTTTCTATGTTCTCCCACTCACCTTTCCCTCCCATCCTGACCTCAGGTAAGTCATGTTTGCTTTAAACTTTTCACACAGGATTATGGGAAGAAAAGTGGGCCCCTGCCAACCGTGAAAGAGGTCCTTTCAACAGGATGCAAACACCAACATTTCCCCGTCTACACAAGCATGTTGGAACACCTCAGAGGAAGTGCGCTCACAGGGATTCGGAGATTAATGGCGGTTCACATCGGTGAATAGAATGACTATTCATGACGTTGTCTTACCTCTGTTTGTGCTGCATGTCATATGTTTGTCTGGCCGGCTGTGTGAGCGAGCACGACGGGAGGATTCCTGTGATGACAGTCCCAATCAATCATGCCAGCCACTGGAGTGCAGAGTTCAAGAGCCGCTCTGGCAACGGGCTTCACTGTGACGCTGCCAAGGCAAACAGACTGAACTGGAGTAATGATTGTCATTAGGCAGCTTTATGAATATTTATGACAAACATCTGCACGGATGCTACACAGCACTGCGAGTCCCTCAGTCAGACTGGCTGTGGAAGTGTCTACAAAGAAGCTACAGCTGATGTCTGACAATCCTCCAGTGGGGTTAAATGTCGCAGGTGAAGAGGCATCAGGCACCAGTAGGTAAACCAGGTGTCTGAGGTCACGCTGGGCACCTGCCGGCTTCTGGGAGCCAAAACCAAACACTAAACTGGACACAAATGGATGTTTTTCAGCTGCAGATGCTCACAAAGCCCAATGTGGTAAGATCATCAACATGCAACAGAGACTGTTGACATGTAGCTGCTATGAGGACACCGTTAAAATGTGAGGCCAAACTTTACCTTTACAGCTTCACTTCTCTGATTTTAACAAGCCAGAAGTGACGGTATATAGATGAAAGGGTAGAATCTGTTAATACTAGCAAGCTGCATACTTAATGGCAATGAGAGCTTCACACAGAGACAGATAATTAGTGCTCAGTAACATCCAAATAAAATCCTAGAATTTCACTCCTGCTACAGCACAGCCATTAGAAAAGTCCACCAGAGGTCTTTATTGTAAAGCAGCTGTAACAAAAGTTCTATTAGCAGTGCTGCTTAATATAAAAGCATTGACACAAGAACCTATGGACTTTTATTGATTCTTCCCCTAAACACCGCTGACTGTGGATCAGATTCCTGGGACTGTAAACTATAAAACACGTCATCCAGATGGTTGTAAAGCTAAATTTTTAAGCCTTGAATAGAGCTCCCATGTTGGTTTTTGGAGCCAGATGTGATCACAATTAGCTTTGCTAGGAAACTAGAGCAATACACAAGCAACGGTACCTGTTAATTAGCGCTCATGACCAGAGATGGGCAGTAACGCGTTACTTGTAACGCGTTACTGTAATCTGATTACTTTTTTCAAGTAACGAGTAAAGTAAGGGATTACTATTGCAAAATCGGTAATTAGATTACCGTTACTTTCCCGTAGGAACGCTGCGTTACTGCGTTACTAAAACCGTGATTTTTTTTGCGAGAATGTCTCATGACAGTGACGTAAGCAAGTGCGACGTTGGTGACAGCAGCTGTGTGCAGATCAACAATGGATAATATATCGAGTACAGGAGAGAGTATGAGCGTGCAGCGTTTAAAGTGTGGAAGTACTGACCTTACTTTGAGTTTGATTCCATAAAAAGTGACAAAAACATTAGCGTCCATCGTGCGTGGGAAGAAAACTTCTTTTTACAGCGAAAAAAACCCCTAAACTTCCGAGCAAGCACCGAGTAGCTACGACGTGATGGGAAACTCACAGAGACACTCGCGCAGATTCTTCAACTGACCGCAGCACACCTACACCAGGGTAACCCTCCGCCTACCCTGCTCCTGCTTTACAGGTGAAAATAGAGCAAAAGGACCGCTGAGTCTTTGACTTTATTTATTTTCTGCTGTGTTTTACTTGCATCTGTTTGAAAGAGTGAGTGAAAACACAAAAAATATTTTATTTTATGTGCTGGAATGTGTAGAAAATAGGTTTAAATGTTAAACTAATTTATTCAAGTCAGAGAATGTTGCATATAATTAAATGTTTTGCTTGATGCATAAAGTTAAAAGATTAAAACTGATAAAACAAGTTAAAAAAAGAGACTTTTCCATTTGATTACATTTTGTATGATGGATTATGTAGAAAAAGTAGAATTGGGCTGAAAGATCTATCACTTTATCACCTCTTCAGGTTGTAAATCGTGTTTTTAAAAAGTAACTAAGTAACTAAGTAATTAATTACTTTTGAAAATAAGTAATCAGTAAAGTAACGGGATTACTTTTTGGGGGGAGTAATCAGTAATTAATTACTGATTACTTTTTTCAAGTAACTTGACCAACACTGCTCATGACAAATAAAATGGTCACATTTCAATCGAATAAATTGGAGCTTAGAGTTCTTGAATCATTTATTATTACAATTAACTGCACAGCAGCCATATTATTAGTCGAATAATTGCATTATAAATGCTCCAAAATGCTCCAACAGCACAAACATGGTCCAGATGTCCAGTTCAGGGACTCCAATTAGATGAAGTGAAGCCTAGCAGACAGCTAGCAGCTACAGCTGCCTATGTCGCTATCCGATCATTCAGTCTGACATCACTAGCCGTGTCTGGGCCTAAACTCTGCTGCAGGCCCATATACCAAATGATCACTGTGGCATTACTGAGAGTTAAAACACTGTCTAAAGTTTTCATCTTTAATAAAATTATCAGCGTTCTGCTCTACCAGGTGTAACAACTGAGTTTAACATCCAGGCATTCATGAAAACGGAATTTATGACATTTAACGGAGTTAGAAGTTAGCAGGAAGTTAGCTCGCTAGCTTCCATCTAAATACAATATAGCATGTCCTGACTGCGGCGGTTTGGAAACAAATTAAAACGTACAGCTTTGCTATCACTTCCAACATAAATGAAGACAGAAAACTAAACAGCAGTGACGTTTGTAGTGTTACTGAAGTTGGGCTAGCTGGTATATAACGATGTGCTACGTGACCGCTAGCGACACAGCTATGTTAGCATAATATAAACAAGCTAACTTTTTTTCGACTTGATAAAAGTTAACGTGAGTGTTCTCGGTGGTCAGGAACAAATGTAATCGCATGGCAGGATACTGTAAAAGGACCAAACTTCAGCCAGGAGAACAACTGAGATAATCCATCCACAATACGAGGTTAGTCATTCATATACTGCTGCATGGGCTGGGCTGTAGTTACATCCTAAGGTTTTAAAAACTGAGCTTAAATAAATGATTAGCGGTAATAAAAGCCGAGGGAGGTCAACAGGGATCACTGACTTTTTTTAGGAGCTTTTTGAGATTAAATAGAAGAAAATACAAAGCATTAAACATGTTAACAACACAAAAGCCATATTAAACGCAGACTACTTTAGGCCCGGAAGTAGGATTCGTCACGTCATCACTTAATAATCGGATACACTTGTCAGTCAACGAGGTCACACCCCCAACTTTAAGCCAGTGTGCATATGGTTAAGTACTATAAAAGATTGATCTCTACAGTTATTACAAAGGAGGTTAACTAGCAACAGACATCAGAATTGTTTTTGCAGCAGGCTGTAAACATGTTTAGTTCTACTTTGAAGTTGGACATTTTAACATTGCAGTCTATGAGGACTAACTCATTGCTTGAGCCTCTAGTGGACATTAGTGACACTGCAGGCTTTGGAGTTTCCACAGAAACTGCAATTTTCAGCCTTAGATTGTGCTTCTTGATTTATCTCAGTAAGCAACGAGTAAGACGTAAAACACATTTTAAACGTATTATTTTGGTCCTGTTGAATATGAAGGGCTACATTTACAACAGCATGCATGGCAGAATAAAAGCAAAAGTAGAACAAACCTGCTTTAGCTCTTTTGATTTTGTTGCTGTTAGATAACATGTTGGAAAAACTGTTTACTTTTGGAAAAATATACAGAAATCATAGAGCTGTGTTTTGGTCTCCTCCAACCCCTGGGAAAAACATCTGGCTCTGCAGCTGCTGAGACTTAACTTTTTTCCATTAGCTTGTTGCTAACTGAGACTCTGTGTGGCCCATGCAACCGAAGCAGCTGATGCTAAAACAGCCGAGAGGAAAAGCAGCAATAATTCTTGCTTACGAGCAGTGAGTGATGTGAGGGCATTACTGAGTCATTCGTCTTAAGTGTCACCTTTAACCATCTCAATTTCTGTGGCATCCATCGTAGCTATGGGCTGGTATCATAAACACAGTGGGTACAGGGTTGTTTTTGGATTATTCAGCAGGAAAACATGTACAGAGCGTAGCTGTCAACAAACCCTGAATGAGTGAGATAAATTCCCCAGCTCTACTTCACTTCTCATATCAGTAATAATCCTGTACCTTCCAGCATATCTGGGAGGGATTACCGACTTCAAAGGGAGGTTAACTGACTTTTATCTTCTTTCTCAGCGGTGACATACTTCTTATGTGATCTCAGTATAATAGGTGTAACAAAGCTTACACAACCACAATATTATCGGTCTATTCTGCGAATTTACAATCAGGACCATTTGTGCTGTAGCTCCACATCAACACGTTCATTTAATCCTCCTCTGTTTTAGGCCGTGCTAATGAACTCGCAAACGAGTAATTTACTGCAAGCCGAAGCCGAGGACGTGGAGGTGTCCTGAAATGTCGGCGCGGTGTGCTTCGCTCCCCTCTTGCCAACAGATTTAATGGTGCGACTTCATCACAGAGCTCTTTAATAAGGCACTTTTTACAAAGTGATATTAAGCCTGCGCGTGTGGGAGATAATTACTCTTGCAGGGGCCACAGACAAATTTGTCCAAATGAAAAACACAATTAGGATTCTTTTGCTTCCCGGATTGGTGATAAAACATTACAGGCTCAAGTCATGTGTACTAAATGGTGTAATTCTATTTCTTATCAACAGAGTGTGGAATTAGCTCAAAAATGAATTTGACATAAAAAAGTTTCCACTTAAAAAACAGATAAAAGTTACGGGTTTCTTTTGGTCTGAAAAACTAGAAAAAAAAAAGAGAGAGGACCCCCCTCCCTTCCATGATTGGGACTGTGCCATAGAAATTCATCACATATCTCATTACAGTGAGCCACAGGTGAGCTCAACCCTGCTTACATCACACAGTATCATGGCACAGGAGACGGGGGGGGTTTCCCAGGAGGTCAAAAAGGGGGCCTGACAGGATATCGAGTTAATGAAAACCACCAAGCTGGGGGGATGTCGGTGCCTACAGTAGGTGATAAAGCTGGAGACAGTTGGGAAATTTGTGGTTTGGGTTTTATGAGAGTGCGGCGGCCCCTGGGAAGTGTTTTAATTTAGTTTGTATGCTAAAGGAAGGTGTGGGTGGTCTCGTCTGCTGTCGCATGCTGTTCCTGAAAGCTATTAGCATGTGTGCTAGCTGTTTTACCCCATGTTTGCATCGCCATTTATTTAGCATTTTATTCGTTTGGGTTTTCTTTTCCTTTTTAATATAGAAGTAGACATAAGAACAAGCCTCAAACTGATTGTAATCACTTTATTAAAGAAACTAAAACAAAAGTCTCCTCCTAGCTCCGCCACGGTCCTTAGTCGGCTTTGAAAAGGGGAAGAAAAGGACTTGGGACTGTATTTAGAGCAGACGTGTCAAACATACATCCTGTCAAAGGACCCAGTCCAGCCCACTGAATGGCTGTGCAGATAAGTAGAGAAGGATTTTTGGACTTTTCATTACATTCATGTCACATTTTGCACCAGGAAGATTTGTGCTGCGAGTGGTTAGGAAGGTCTAAGTTCTCCGGCACGGTGCCAGAAATCCTGCGGCCGGTTTTAGATTCATAAATCCATCATTACCTTTAATGAGAAACATTTTTTGCTTACTGTCAAGAAGCAAGGATATGGCTGTATATGTATTTATGAAGGTACAGGCTGAGCAATAATGAATTTCTCTGCTGTTTGGAGGTTTCACATTGATATAAGGATATTATATAGAATCAGGTATCAACATGTAGGTAAAAAGCAGATCTTTCATTTACTCCAACTTATTTTGTGCAACCACTGATTCTGCGTGATGATACATTGGATTTGCACTTTTTTCCAGCAAATTATCAGATCAGACATCCAGGGTACTAATGCTTGTTTATTGATGGATCCCATGATACTAATAGTCGTTTTGTCAAAATTTTCGCTTTGTTTTGTTTTAACAGAGCTTAAATGTGTTTTTATTTTTGTATTTTTAAATGTAAGAGGGATCAAAAGTGCTGGAAATAAATAATTCCCTTTCATGAAGGTAAAACTTTGGATGGCTTCATTAATTATTTTAAAATTGGTGTACTGATGCATCAGGGTGTGGTCTTTGTATCTTACATAATCAAAAGCAGGATAAGTCCATGTAGTCAGGTTCATAACCAGAAGAGGAGAACGAGTTACTGGAACATATTTTTTCACAAAGTTTAAAATAAGACAATTGTAAGCTGCTAGTTGTTGTTGTTTGCTCATTTGCTGACCAGTCTCATGATATTGTAGCTTAAGCAACATATATGAGAAGTGCATGATGACACTTACAAGTAGCACAAACTCACAAGCTGACAGTTTCTCACCGTAATTAAAATATCTGCTCATATGTGCTATAATTACACTGACCTGACCCTTGTACACATACAGATTTGGCCCTCTGTGGGTCTTCGGTACATGGAGGTGGGGGTTTCTATCTCTTTTGTCCTTTTAAAGGACATATTTTGAGAGGACAGCGTTTCAAGTGGTGCCAACAGCTCTTCTGTCCTTTATCCTCCTTCCACCTTTTGTCTGTGAGTGGCGCTCCATGTCACAGGCATTCCTCCAGATGATGCTCACTGCACTCTCCCATCCCCCCAGCCATCCTGACCTGTCCCCAGTGCTGTTTATGGAGGAAGTGTCATCCAGGCTCTTATTATTCCAGCTGGGCACGAGCTACCTCTGCCATGCAGCCTGCACCACAGAGGTTGGCCCAGAACAGAAGCAGAGAGGGTTTCCAGAGCAGCACATCCTCGTCTGTGCCAGATATCTTTTTCATCCTTTCTGTTGAAGCTTAAAGATAATAAACAAGGGGAAGTCATTTTAATACAGCTCGCTATCTGAGGGCTGACTTAAAAAAAAGTTTGGATGACCCTTGTGAGGGTGTTATCCGCTATGTGAGCACTCTCTTGTATGTCTGGAGGAGGGTGGGCCGACTGAGGTGTCAGATATGAGGTAAGAAGTTGTCGGTCAGGGAGTTGGAGGGTCAAACAGGGTTGGGCTTGTTTTTCAAACAGACACTTCCAGCTCCGAGCCTTCATCGGAGTCTTGACGCAGGGCCGCTTCCTGCTCTGAGCCCTGTGTACACGATATGTTCCAGCTCGGATCGACCAGTCAGCAGCAGCTTAGGCGAATCTGGCAAAGAGCAAATTTAACACGGCACCTCTCATATGCTCCAGAAACAAATATTCCATCTAAGTGATGCCACCTCCAAATGGGAAGGATTTAGAAACATCATTCATGCAGAAAATCTTTCACCAGCAGTAAGTCACATTGGCAGCCGGGTTCGCCAAAACACCTCCCTAAGCCTTTGCTGTAATCATATACTGTAATGATATAGTACCCACATCAGCATAGTTTAAGGGCTACAGCCAAGCTTTGCCTCATTCAGCTCTATTACTCCTTTAAACTGCACAGAGACAACTCCAACACACAGCCACGTTTCAAGTGCGTTTTACCAACTTTTCATTTGTTGTCTTGCATCCAGAGTTTGCAGACAGCCTGTAATGTAATGCAGCATGTTTTATTAAACACATATACAACACTTTGCATATAACTCAGAACACCCCCCGACATGCCAGCGAGCATAAGTCATGCTTAGTAACGCATTAAAAGGCAATATGATACACGCAAGAAGAGAAAATTTTTTTTTATTTGTAGCCACTGGCATATCCTCATTCTGTCGGCACATCTACCATACGATTATTGCTTGTTTCCATCATCGTTATTAACCTGCTCTCTCCTCTGTGGTTCATCCCACAGTGTTGATTGCCTGCAGAAGCTCACCTGCATGTATATAAACCCAGAGAAGGTGGAGCATGAGCTCTCTTTTCCACTGCTCTATTAGCATTGGTATTTTTCCTGTTATTTTTTGGAGCCTTATTAATTATCAGAGTACCATCACTCCATGTTTTCCTTTTTCCCCCTGTTTTCATAATTTACTTATTTTAGTTTAGGGGAGAAGCCTGAGTCTAACAGCCTGCTCTGTGGTTGTTTCGTGATTTTTCTTTCTTTTTTCATTGTTTTTGCTCTTTTGCCAATCTGTCCTTTTTGAGTTAAATCTTTGAAAGAAAATATTAAAAATTTATGAACTGCAGCAACATTGTGTTATCTCATATATTGGGTTCACAGAGCAATGGATTTAGGGACTATACAGGGAGTGCAGAATTATTAGGCAAGTTGTATTTTTGAGGAATAATGTTATTATTGAACAACAACCATTTTCTCAATGAACCCAAAAAACTCATTAATATCAAAGCTGAATGTTTTTGGAAGTAGTTTTTAGTTTGTTTTTAGTTTGAGCTATTTTAGGGGGATATCTGTGTGTGCAGGTGACTATTACTGTGCATAATTATTAGGCAACTTAACAAAAAACAAATATATACCCATTTCAATTATTTATTTTTACCAGTGAAACCAATATAACATCTCCACATTCACAAATATACATTTCTGACATTTAAAACAAAAACAAAAACAAATCAGCGACCAATATAGCCACCTTTCTTTGCAAGGACACTCAAAAGCCTGCCATCCATGGATTCTGTCAGTGTTTTGATCTGTTCACCATCAACATTGCGTGCAGCAGCAACCACAGCCTCCCAGACACTGTTCAGAGACGTTTACTTGTGTGTGATGGAGCATTGTCCTGCATGAAAATCATGTTTTTCTTGAAGGATGCAGACTTCTTCCTGTACCACTGCTTGAAGAAGGTGTCTTCAAGAAACCGGCAGTAGGACTGGGAGTTGAGCTTGACTCCATCCTCAACCCGAAAAGGCCCCACAAGCTCATCTTTGATGATACCAGCCCAAACCAGTACTCCACCTCCACCTTGCTGGCGTCTGAGTGGGACTGGAGCTCTCTGCCCTTTACCAATCCAGCCACGGGCCCATCCATCTGGCCCATCAAGACTCACTCTCATTTCATCAGTCCATAAAACCTTAGAAAAACCAGTCTTGAGATATTTCTTGGCCCAGTCTTGACGTTTCAGCTTGTGTGTCTTGTTCAGTGGTGGTCGTCTTTCAGCCTTTCTTACCTTGGCCATGTCTCTGAGTATTGCACACCTTGTGCTTTTGGGCACTCCAGTGATGTTGCAGCTCTGAATAATGGCCAAACTGGTGGCAAGTGGCATCTTGGCAGCTGCACGCTTGACTTTTCTCAGTTCATGGGCAGCTATTTGGCGCTTTGGTTTTTCCACACGCTTCTTGCGACCCTGTTGACTATTTTGAATTAAACGCTTGATTGTTCGATGATCATGCTTCAGAAGCTTTGCAATTTTGAGACTGCTGCATCCCTCTGCAAGATATCTCACTATTTTTGACTTTTCTGAGCCTGTCAAGTCCTTCTTTTGACCCATTTTGCCAAAGGAAAGGAAGTTGCCCAATAATTATGCACACCTGATATAGGGTGTTGATGTCATTTGACCACACCCCTTCTCATTACAGAGATGCACATCACCTAATATGCTTAATTGGTAGTAGGCTTTCGAGCCTATACAGCTTGGAGTAAGACAACATGCATGAAGAGGATGATGTGGACAAAACACTCATTTGCCTAATAATTCTGCACTCCCTGTAATTTTGGATCGCGGATAAGCCCCCAAATATGTTAAATTCATACTCCACATTTTGTCGCACAGAGGATAGACGCTAACCTGTTTTTGATTTTACAGGTTTGAATCATAAACTAATATATTGGACAAATAGTAAATAGTCTGGCCTGATAATGGTGCTGGGTGAAAAAAAGTCGGTATAAATGGTAATTCATCAGGGGGCCAATGAATCTTTAAATGAAATTTTTACAGTATGCTCTGTCGCAGTAGAGTCTGGTAACCGAGGGCTAACAAGGGACATTTTTAAAACAAAAACATTTATTACAGAAGCACTAAAATCAGGTGGAATAGTCAATGCTACAGTACTTAGATAAAAAATGGATTATAGTGAAACAGTCCAGTGTCCTACATGCAAAAAGGACAAGGCCAATTGTGCGACAGGTTGACTGCCCCTTTGAGTAAACCGACAACTCCCACAGGGTCTGGCGGATGCCCTCCTAGATCCCACTACCTTGTACAGAGCAGGGAGTTCAGCATCCCTGTCAGTCCACACTCTGCGTTCAGGCTGAGGATGTTCAGTAGACCCTGACCTGCGCAAAGAATCAGGAAATGTGACCAGCATTCAGCTGGATCTTAGTCATCCCAACCACAGAAACACAAATGATTAACTTATATCTAAGCCCTCTTAAATCTGAGGTGCATAACATATCAGCACATGCCTTCAATTAACCTAACCAAAGTTCACCTAACTCTTAAATTATTGCTAACTACTAACAGCAAATGTGGAGGTGATTTTCTATGCAGACGATACAAATCGGACCGATTACAGTTACACCTATCAGGTTGCGCTGAGATCAAGATGTGAGATTGACCTTTTCTGCAATATCAGAATTTATGTTCTGTTTATATCATGTACTTCAGAGAGTTCACCTTATAAGGCAAATTCATGGAAGGAAGATTGGAAAGGTGAAGAAAAGGATTAGAAATCCTATTTTTGGAGTGGACTTTTTTGAGCGGTGTTGGTTGAATGTTGGCAAATTGTTATTCATTTTCTTTCGGCTCCAGTGGTTTTCTTTTTTGTGTTTTGTTTTTTTGTGTTGCTGTTTAAACTAAATTAACATATTCATGTAAAGAAAATTTCTGCCAGCCACCAAGTCATTTAGTCTAGGCAAAAATGTTTGACCAACTGACTGAAAGCTCCAGGGACTTTACCGGGATTCTCACTGTCCTTTGTACTCCTGATATTTCTATTAACCTGCAGAAATGTGCTGAGAAATGTGGCTATCCATCAGGATTTAAGCGGATTTTATGAGCGTCTGCATGACTCATTGTTTGTTCCTCTTTGTGTCGATCTTTCCTACTTGTGCGGCCTGGCCTTGTGTTGACACGTTGCAGAAAAAGCTTTCCCCGACTAATTCAGCCACTTAATCACATCATTAAATGCATTGTTAGACACATTAGAAGCCGCTTGCTTCACAATACCTTTTGTTAATGTAGCGAGTAAAAAGGGCTTCAAGGGTTAGCACAAAATTAGCCATTGACAGTTAGAGTGATTACCTAAATCCAAATTACCTGTTATATTTTCCTTTTCATTTTCATTGGCCGTTCAGCCGCCGCTGGTCACTCTCCGGGAGGCTGCCTCTTCCCTGACAACAACTACTTGTACTTGCAGATGGAGCGACCTCGCCTGACCTCGCTTTGCAGGTTCGCTCTCTGTGTTTTTTCTCCCTGCGTCTCTTTACAGATCATTTATAATTAGCCCTGTGAGAGACAGAGAGTTTTTAGTGAGTGCTTCACTAATTGTGTCGCTTTATTATTTTTCTTTTTCTGCCTTTATGAAAAGGGGTATTTAGCGAAATCGAGCAGCGAGAACAGCTGCTGCATTTATCCCCCTCATTTGTTTTGACTGTCAGCGCCAATTCAGACCTGCCTGTTTGTGTACCTTTGCCCCGTGGCGCTGATGGAGGTGGGTGGTGGGAAAGCTAACAGCACATGGGAGAGAAAGTGCACATTATAACGGCATTGTTGGCTGATAGCAGGGATTATGAAAATTACATTTACCTTTCCACCGGCCTGTCATTTTATCAGTTCTGCTGTTGACCTGAGCACCTGAAGTTGTTGTTAGTGTCTGTGCCTGCATATATTTACAGTATATGTGTGTGTGTGCCTGTGTTTACTCGTTTGAAATTGTGTATTTGTTCAAATTTTGGTGCAAGCTTGAGTGTGTGTTTGTGTGTTTCCTGTGCTCGTTCGTGTGTGTCAGAGATAGATCCTCCTTGTCTACAGTGTGTCTGCTGTAGTTTGCATTCTGCAGCTACAGTGTAAGCAGATTTTCATGTTCTCCACTGCAGCCTGTGGGACTGGAACCAGAGGTCGATCCAGGACAAGGGCATCTGCCAGCGGTGTGAATAATGCAGGGCTGCTGTACAGTGGGAAGTTTGTGTAGGGGTGGATTTATCGCTCTGTTGTTTTTGGTGGTGGTGCCGTGACGAGTCTACATGCCATATGGAAGTGTGCAAACATCTGTACATGAGTGTATTTGTTTCATACAGAATCTCCTTTCCTTATTTTCTGCCTCACATATCGATTTCCAGCCGTGGGTATTCATATTAGCATAATAACAAAGCTGAAGCTTGATGTAATGAGTTCAGTGTATGTATAGTAATCCCTCTGAGCCAACAGCTCGGGCTTCTCACTGCTCTAAACACTCACTTTTTCAAACCTTCTGTTTATGATGGGCAACCATTCACAAGGTGGAGGAGCCCAAACTGCTTGTTTCAGACAGTGTAAGATACAGAAGGACTATTGTGATCTGTAAATCATGCAAAGCCCTAGCAGAGACTAAAAATAAAAATATGGGTGTGGAGATGGGAAGAACTGATGCGCACTAAAGTGTAGACAGAGACGATGGTCTCTCAGGAAGAACACGCACAAACTTGTGTTGTTTTTTGTGATTGTCTTGTTGCCATTTTTTATTCATTCTGACTTTTTATGGGCAATTTATTTACATTTATTTTTTATTGTGTGGTTGTTTCTCTCTTTACTGTTTCACCTTTGTATTTCCATCCATGTCTTAACGACTCGTCCACTGAGGGCCACAGGGGGTGGCAGCCTATCCCTGAGGTGTACTCTGTACAGGTTGCTATTTTGTGCCTTAGTTGAGGTTTTCTTCTTCCCCGTAGCTTCCCTGTAACTCTCTTGCATCTCTTTGTGGACTTTTAAAGAAATGTCCTTTTTGCCCACTGGCACTCTCACCACTCAGACCTCTTGAGAAGCCTGGTCAGTTATCCTTCCCTGCATGAACTCTGTACACTAAACAGACTGAATGAAATTTGTGAGCCTCTAAAACAAAGTAACATTTTTCTCATTAGTAACTACTTCTTTAATTACTATAGTATTATCTTCTTTTCTCATGAGACTGTAAAAAAAAATCCAGGATTTTACTTTACTTTTATTTTTTTACGTGCATGTTCCATTAAGAGGCTGCTGGTCTGATGATCCAGTGTTGTGGTTGTTGTTCCACAGCTCCACCCACTGAATGATTCAAAGGATAAAAATGGTTTTCCACTTGTGAATTCAAGTAGTCTACTTTTACCTTATATGGGTCTGACTGATGAACCACAGACGGTCTCCTGTAGGTTAAAGTGAAGAACTGAGCACACTTGTACTTATTGCACAGTTTATGATCTCCCACTGAGGCTAAATGCCTTCTGTTTTCAATTAGGTTACTGACTAAAGAGACCTGGAGACGGCCTGAATGTGGGGCTTTCATATCTGATATGATTATGCAGAAGACCAGCAAGACCACCAAAGTAAACAATGCGTAAATAAAGTAAAAGTATATGACAATAATTTAGTCAGAAACAGTGGTGGAGGTGGGTTGCTAAGCAGCTTGCAGCTGTTCAGGCAAGAAGGCTAGAACTGCTTGAATTTTCACCACTTTTAGGCCTGAGATCTTCATCACAATCACCAAACAGCACTTTTCAGTCCTTTTTTTAAAATGTTGTTTGAAAGTGTTCTCAGATAACCCCACACAATGGCTGCAGGTTGAAAGAGTCCGTTTGAACAATAATTATTTTCTCCAAACTACAAAGAGTGCTGGAGTTTCACCTTGGAGGACTTAAAGCAGCCCTTGAAATGGTCAGTTTTTCACATTTAGAAATGAAATAAGCTCACAGCCACTCCAGCCCAAAGCTTGGGGACCTTTGCTTCTGCCTTCTGGAGTGTGTTCGATTTTCTATAAATAACTCAAGCAATAAAGGATTTACAACCCAGCTTTTGTTGAAAGGTAAAAAGCCAGCTCATAGTTCATACATCAGTAGTCATGAGCTGCCTGTATTACATGGTGTTCTTTGTTTTGTTTTTTAAAGATTGTTATATGGGGCATTTTTGCTATAATACAGTAGAATAAGAAAAGTAAAATAAGAAAATTATAGTCAAGGTATGCAGCAAACAACCTGAGCAGTGTGCAACCTAACCACCCAGTGAATGGGTCACTCTCATGGGGTTGATGTTATTAAAGCTTCATTCTGTTGTTTGACGCTTAAAGGATAATTCTGGTATATTTCCAAAGGGCACATTTTCTTATTGCAGGAAAGTAATGGATGGTGAAAATGGTTTTTCCATCTGGATTACAGAGAGAGTTGATGTCCCAAATGACGGGAGGGATTCTAAAGACGGAGCAAGAAATGGACAGGCAGATCGATGCAGATGCAGCACTAATGCAGCAAGAGAGGTTTAGTGAAGAGAAAGCCGAGCCACAAGCAAAAGAGTTCAATCTACCATTCGTTCTGTGTTCCAGTCCCTCACCTTTGGTCATAAGATTTGGGAAGTCATGGAAAGAACGAGGTGCTGACTTCAAGCAACCAACATAACTTTCCTCTGGTGGGGGTGGCCTTGGAGATGCGGTTATGAGTCCAGACATCAGAAGCAAGCTCATAGTTGAGTTGATGTAGAATATAATCAAGAGGCCTCCTCAATACCTTTCTCTGCAGATTTTCCAGCTATCCACAACTGCCAAGTATCTAAGGCAGTTGGGGAGTGTTTCAAGATGCCTATGGAAGAATTTTACATTTTTGTTACGTATCAGGACATCAGGAACTCCCTGCATGCATTCTGCTACTGTGATATGATGGATGCATGGACGGATGGATACATCATATTTTTTTCTATCTTGACAATCAAAGCACATACACTAAAAAGAGATGCGTGTTTATAAAATTTAAAAAAAAAAGGTTAGAGTCATTTCAGCCTCCCCAAAAACACTGAGGATTCAAATACGGTGATCTGGGCCCAGTGGAAAATTTGTCCTGACATTAATCTGGACATCTCAAAGACAAGGAGGCAAGGTGTAACCAAAACAATCCATATCCCAATAGGACTGAGCATTGGTGAGGTTTGCTGATACAATACTGATCAATGGAGGGTCTATCCTGCAAAATCACAGGACCCAAAGGACCCACAAACAGAGGACATCACAGAGATCCTGTGTCCACGCTCCGATGGGAGCTGTTCTGGCAACACAATGGGGTTTTACATAATATTAGGCTGGTGGTTTTAAAGTTGTGGGTGAGAGAAATAGCTGACCTTGGTGAAGGTGACATTCTCAGATCATGAAATAAAAAAACTCGTGAGCATGAGCGCTGATTGTTATAGTACTGTGAGCATTTACCGAGTCAGTAAAGGAGAGAGGGAGCAGGACGGTAAAACAGCTCTATAAAGCTCCGGAGTTTCACAGAGTGGATGGAAAAATGAGGAGACGAAGGGATAGGGAGGGAGGCGACACACTCGACTTTCCCTGAGGCCTTAAAAGACGAAGGCATTACAGACGAGGGTTTAAGTGACAAAGTGGGATTGGACACACAACAGCTGGGACATTTCAGGCTGAATTAGACTATAATTGCTGTTCTGAGGTGGCCCTCTACAATTTTTATTTGCTACCAATGTCATTTGGCAGAAAGCAGAATTCCCTACAGCCTAATGTTCATTAACAGCTGACCAGCAACAAATTAATATTTACCCAGAGGCTCATTTCCTCATTAGCACACACTTTTAAAAACAGATTTTCATCCGCAGTCAGTTTGTGCTGCATGAACCCATGACCTTTGCTCAAAGCTCCACATTACTACCTTGAACTCACCGTGGCTGTTGTTTAAACCTGATTTGCAGGTGGTAACTTTAGATCATGTCATTACACACCACCAGCGTCCTTGACCATCAACACGCGAGGCTTTCGCTGCTAGTCTGCACATATTTCACCATCTGAAGACTCTGAGGTACATTCCTTGGAAGGACAATGGGTTTTGTTTAGCATATTTCCACCACACATGCGAGGAGAGGCCTGAGGTGTGGGCCTATGTGCAGCCACATGTGACACATTTACAGCTATTTGAAGGGAGGCTGTGAGATAGATAGAGATATCACGGTACTCTCGGGTGCAGGTGTCCATTACATTCCAAGTATCTCTTGCATTTTTTATCTTTTATTAATGGAGAAAGGGGGAAATATTCAAAGCCAGGGCTCCTCTTAGGGAACGACAGCTTCAGTATGTCACCACCTCCTTCCCCAAAGTCTCAGACACAACAAGGTGAGGAGAAAATGAGGGATGAGAAGAGGGAGCAAAGCATTTTTTACTACCTCTGCCTCTTATTGGATGCTCATGAGGCTGATAGCTACTTCAGGACTTCAGATATAAATGACATAGTTTGATTTAGAGGTGATGAAAAACAACGTTAGGGTGATATTAGAAACCTTTCGTTCAATGGGGACGGGGCTTTACTGGATTTGGAGATGAACGTATGTATTTAATATGCAAAAGATATATATGGTATCCTCACACCTCTGGACCTGGTTCTTGTTGTACAGTAAAGTAAAATAATGGATTTAAATATGTCAAGAATATAAAAATAATAAGTGCAGTTTAATTTTGCCATCTTTTTATCTTTTGTACTCATCATTTGTCTCTTTGTGGATAATTTTTATCATTTTATTGTCACTGATTTCACTGCTCTCTCATTTTTATTTTATTTTTTCAGTTTGCTTCTCTGTGGATTTTTTTTTGTGCTTTTTCTCTTTGCATTGCCAACACATTTGTATCCCAGTGTATCAGAAATGATACTGTTTTCTCAGATGACGCTGGTGTCATCTGACACGGGTGTCTTCTCGTTACTCGTCTGTTATATCATCCCTTTATCCACCCGGTCACAGCAATATCCAACACTGAGAGATATAAAAGTTACAAAGTCCGGATTAGAGGTGGGATTAGAGTCTACTGTCAGTGGAACCACAGTACAAATCCTCTTTAGACATTTATGGTTCTCTTTGTTTTTACTCACTTGTCAGATGGGTTAGGTTTGGGGAAAGAACACAGTTTGGGTTAAAATATGTATTTTTTACAACATTAAAACTATATGGTGAAAAATTATGTGAAGAGGTCATTTAGCAGCATTCATGCTAACACGATGAGTCAGACTGACACAAAAGGACACCCCAGAGGTGAGAGTCAAATATGTTACTTCAGGAATAAGCAGAGGCTGCTGTTTAACAAGTTTTCCTGCATCTAAAGTAGTTTTGGCTTGTTTTTATGCCCGCAGACATTTTTGTATCTTTGTTTCTGTTTTTCCATTTTTTTTTCCTTTCGTGTCCATTTTTGTGCCTTGTGGTGGGGATTTTTCTACGGACATTTTCCTTGTAATTGTTATTATTCTGCATCTCTGTCCTGATTTTATTTCTTTTGGTCTCACCTTTTTTTCTATCTGTTGATACACAATAAAAACAAATGAAAGAAAAAAATCTGTAAAAATAAGGCACACGGCAGATTATTAAAAGTAAGGAATTTATATATATATATATATATATATATATATATATATATATATATATATATATATATATATATTCTCCTGCCTTCTATCTCTCTGGTGTACCTCCTCAGACGGACAAAATGGTGGTGGCTAACCAACCGGACATAGTGGTGGTAGACAAACAGAAGAAGACGGCTGTAGTGATCGATGTAGCGGTTCCGAATGACAGCAATATCAGGAAGAAGGAACACGAGAAGCTGGAGAAATACCAAGGGCTCAGAGAAGAGCTCGAGAGGATGTGGAGGGTGAAGGTAATGGTGGTCCCCGTGGTAATCGGAGCACTAGGTGCGGTGACTCCCAAGCTAGGCGAGTGGCTCCAGCAGATCCCGGGAATAACATCGGAGATCTCTGTCCAGAAGAGCGCAGTCCTGGGAACAGCTAAGATACTGCGCAGGACCCTCAAGCTCCCAGGCCTCTGGTAGAGGACCCGAGCTTGAAGGATAAACCGCCCGCAGGGGCGTGCTGGGTGTTTTATATATATATATATATATATATATATTATAAAATAAATAAAATAAAAATAAATAAATAAAACAGATAATATATTGTGTTTGCTTTTGTATGGATTTTTTACAGTATATATTGCATCAACTTATAATGGGTTTTTTTGTTGCTTTTTTGACAGATACTTTGTCTTTTTATTACATTTTTGTCCTTTGTGAACATTAACACTGTTTCCTTTTAGTGTATTTTTTGTGTCATTGTTTTGCATCTTTTTATTCATGGGTTTTGTCTCCTTGTGGGGTACATGCATGTCGATATCTGTCAATCCTAAATGAATCATGAAGCAATACTAAATGAATTACTTCAGCTGACATCAGATAAACTAATTCATTTAGTATTGCTGGCTCAGATCAATCAAGTTATTCTATGTACTGTACACTCACAATAAACAAGATAGCTTAACTTAGCCAGCCTTAAGTTAACTGTAGTTAATTTTTCTAAGGCAACCAGTTTGCATAATGTTTTTTAAGTGCCAATAGCTTCAAAGATTTTACATTAAGTAGCAGTTTTTCACTCTAACATGGTTCTTTTTGTTGTCATTTTTGGTCATTTTGGACATTTATTTCTGTCAAATCTTTCTATAAGAGGCCTTTTTTTTTTTATCTCTGTGTGGTTTTCTTTTTTGGCCTCTTTGTGGCCATTCATCATTTATGTGCCAATTTGTGTATCTTTGTTGTTCTTTGTAATCATGTTATTCCTCTTTGTGGTTATTTTTTGGTCTATGATCCTTCAGCATGATAGTACCATGAAGAAAACAAGTCTGGGTGTCACTGGCAGATCCGTAGTTTAAGTGTTTACCTCGACTAAAAGACAGCAATCTGCAGTATAATGAGAGACCGAGGGTTAGTGAGAGAGAGGGAGAGAGAGAGATGGAGCCAAACATGTCGGAGGTGTAATGGAGCTCTTCTTCATTAGGTATACAGGACGTGAACAAACAGTGACGAGAGTGAGTGTGTGTGCACAGGGCCGAGGCTGTCGATGGCTTTTTGCTAATAGGCTGACACATGACATTATTTGCATTCATTAGCAGACAGAAGCTAAGTCACGGCCACGTATAGCAAAGGTCACCACAGGGCTTTACATCCCCCGTAACCGGCACGAGTGACTGCCGCCTGTCTGGTGATCAAATGGGAAACGGATAATGGTCGGTTAAATGAGGAGAGCTGTCGGTCTGTGACCAGAATCAATTAACAAGCTTTTCCAGAATGTTTCAGTATTCTGATGGAGGCCTGCCTGGAAGTGTTTGTTGCATGTGGCAATTTCCCTCCATTCTAGCCGGCAAATAATAAACAGATCCTCCCTGAGTTGGGTTTGATGCATTCAGAAAGAGGTGGGTGAAAACATATCTGTATTCATCTTTCATATGAAACCTGAAGAACAGGGGCAATGTAGAAAAATCAGAGTGAATGTGTGCAGAATAAAGCAGAAAATGAAAAAGTCGAATAAATCCTGAGCTCAGAGGAGGCTGCAGCTGCTCTTATTTCTCATTCTGATAGAAGCTGTTTGCATAGAATGTGATTTTACACTGTTAACATGCACAACGGTGACGAAGATGCCCTGCATCGTCATCTTACCTCTGACACAAATTGCCTCTCCAATCAGCAGCCTGTCCATATTGTGCTGTTCTTAATTTTATTCTCAGTAGTAACCTCCACGGCTAAGAAAATAATGAGTCTGAAGCACGTTATGCCTCTCATTTATGGCTCTCACTTATGGCTTCCTGGAATAAATTGAGCAGCACCTGATGGGACTGAAAAGGACAGACAGTGTGGAAGTCTGAAAAGCTGCAGTTCCTTCAACGTCCACGAGAGACTCCATCAGTGAGTCCGTCCCCATAGACCCTCATGTTAAAAATGTCCAACTTTACAGCAGAAATAACTTTTTTTTTACACAGCCTAATAAAGCAAACTGCTTTGGGCTCTATAGATAATTATTTTTTTCATAACCTCTGTGCAGTGGGTTAATCATCTGATAACTCACTTTTTAAAATCGTATTAAGGCCTAAAGTTCGCATTATTAGAGGTGCGGCCTCTTTGACTGACAGGTGGTTGGTGACACAGGAAGCTGTGCTGGGCTTCACCTTGGCTAACTGCACATCAGAACTGCGCCTGTTCTGTTGGAATATTTGTAATGTAATTCTGAGCTCCAGTTTTTGTAAAATTCTTCGATTTTATTATGATGTTACTGAATACTAGGTTGCAGGTATCTGTGTCTGTGTGATGCACCCATATAGATGCAGCCAACTGCCGTCTTCGATCACCATAACAATAAATGGGTAGAAAACACTACCACTGACCAGTGGGTGATTTCACAGTGGCTGAATATGTAGTGTTTATATGTTTTTATGGTTATATTTTCAAATGGTTCTGGCACATGCTCTCATATTGTACAGCAAGCCAAAACATTTAGAGCATGGTTTATTTCAATCCAGATGAAAGTGCTATTAAGCTGAAAACACCAGCACCCTCATCCCCTTATCATTGCAGGCTGGAAATGGATCCAACCTTAACCATCATACCTTTGATGGGACATAAACATAGCATGTATCTCACCTTCTAACACATAGTAGCTCAAATTATGACTAGCTAAGCGTCAACAAATTCATGACAGCAATATCTGTAGAAAACCAGAGACAAACAGCTGAAAACTCTGAGTCTAAACCCAAACTGCAGTGTCCTCTGCTCTGTGAACGGCTGTGGAACAGTGAAAATTACAGCCCTTTTTGTGGTCCAGTTATGGTCACACATTGGTAAATGAAATATAGATGATTTTATTTTGACCACCTGTAATCTAACGTGTTTCACAGCAAGGCCAAAGAAACTGAGATTGCACCTAATTTGAGATCAATTCACAGCACGCCAACTCCACTAAAATAATTCCAACACACACACACACACACACACACACACGCACACAATCTTTTGTAAGGACACATGAAGAGTTTTCACAAACAAAGAGTTCCAGCTGACTGAAATAATAGCAGCAAAATAAAAAGTAGCACTGCCACCAACGAGCAAAAGAGACATTTTCCGATGTTATAATTTACTCGATCTTCATTGTTGTCTTTTTCCATGCTCTCTCATTGTGTCACAATTAAAGAGAGGTGTGTAATTATTGCACATATTGTGTTTGCAGTGTTACTCTTTGTGAGAAATTTCATTTGCATGCAATGTAAGTTAAAGTGTTTTTAATTCTGTTCCAATTTATTTATATAGAGACAATCTCAATAAACAGACATCTGCACATGAATATGAAGATGCGAGGATGTGAAGATTTGTGTTCTTCGACGTTTTCTGCTTTCCATTTGAAGTCTCAGTTCTTCCAATAACCTTTGAGCACGCTTTGGCTGCTGTCAGGTAAACTGTTCATGTGGAGAGAAAAAAGGGAGTCCATGAGGTGGAATGCAATCGTGAAACCATTGACTACCAATCAATCACTTTTCAAAGAAAAACTGGTTGAAAACTACAAGGCAGGGTTAGTAGACTTGTTGGTTTAAAGGGCTAAAGCAGAGCAGAGTGTGTTGAAATGTGCAGATCCTGTCTGACTGCCAGAATGTTACCATAGACCTGAGATGATTCATTAATGCAGTGGCGATAAATCCCATATAATGTTCTCATCAAAAATGGAAAGTAAAGTCTGGATTGCTAGTGAAATATGTTCAGCTCTGGTCTTAAATCCAGAGTTTTAATGCAAACAACACTATCAAGGTTCAGCACAACTCTGATAATACCTGAACCTTGAGAAAAAAAAGATTTTTGAAGGGATTAAACCGTGATCTTTTGGGCGGGAGAAAGAGGAGGAGAGAGAGAGATTGCCTGTGCTGCAGCGCCATGACCACAGCTGCTCCAAATCATGCTGGGAATGAGCAGAGTCAGCTGGCAGTGTCACCCTGTCCTTCATCTACACTGTACTGTACGGACACAGTGGCACCTACATACGATCACACGTGTGTGCACTCACACCTTACCCACCAGACAAACACCAGAGCGTTCATGTGCCGGTTTGGTTTTCAGATAGGTTTGGATGCTGCTGGTTATAATTATTATAGTGAAATTTAGAGTCATATCAAGTGTACATGTGTGACTTTGAAAAAGGGTACGTTTAATTGGTTGTTTTCTGGCAGCCAGTAATGAGATTTAAACACGCATCAATAATCACCTGATAAACTCGGTTAGAAATGAGCCTCAGAGGCACTAGATTACTGCTGATGCATGTTTTATTACAAATGTATTTCTGACTGTATGATTAGGCCCACAGAGAGTGATCGGGTCCATGAATGAGCCAATTATTTCAGTGGGGATCTGGCTCGGAGCAGCATCAGGTGCCGCGCACGGTGGCTGAAGCGCGCAGCGTCGCGTCAGTACACGTCCAAGCCGAGGTCGAGGTAACGTGGATGAGTCCACGCAGGGTGGGAACCAGGGTATTCTTATTTGCATGATGACTCCCTATTCTGAGAATATGACAAAGGCTCACTGTCAGTGAGAGATTAGGCTGTTAGAGTTTGAGTTTACATCCTCTTTCTAGTGGACGTTAACACAAAAAAAACAGAGCAAAACCCATTTTAGCTTCTTTTGCATTTAATTTGCATAACTGGCAAAGCTAATCCTGAGCATCATCACCAACAGTATGTCCCTTTGTGAATCTAACACACATCTCTTCTCTTTTTCTCTTTCGGCAGATTAAATTTAATGTAATTTTGAGCACTAAACTCTGTTTTAATTAAACCATATGTTCAAATTTTGAGCTTATGCTGAATCTCATTTAGCTCACAGCCTGAAAAAAGAACTTTAATTAAACCAGAATTAAGTTGTCTTTGAGGATGTTCCTTCCCCCACACCCTATTTTCTGGAATAAAGTTTGAACACACTCCACTATACAGACTCCCAAACCCTGCAGTTCCTCTAATGTCCACTGGAGGCCTTAATATTCATTTCCAATTTTTTAGTGACACAGTCTGCCCGGCTTTACATCAGCTAACTGGAGTCGCTGAACTGGATCTGTAGACCGCGTTTATGCTGTTGGAGCCTTTTGAAGCATTTTAATGCAATTATCTGACCAATAATATGGGCGCTGTGTGGATAATTGTACTAACAGACCATCCAAGAAGTCTATGCTCCAGTTTTTCTCATTGAAATTCAAGCATTTTATTTGTTACTGAGTACTAAATAGCAGGTATATGTGTCTGTTGGATGTCTGTGTGATGCTCCAATACAGTCTATTGATGTAGTTTCCTACTAGAAAAGCTAAATGTGATCACACCTGGTCAAAAAAGCCATAATAGGAGCTCAAATCTGCAGCAAGAGTACTGGCAGTGACTAGAAAGAGAGAGCATATTTCTCCCACATTGGCTTCTCTTCATTGGCTCAAGAACTTAATTTAAAATCCTCCTCACATACAAGATCTTGAATAATTAAGCCCCATCTTATCTGAAAAACATCATAGTACTGTATAAGCTTAATACAGCACTTTACTTTTAAACTACTGGTTTACTTGTGTTTCCTGGGGTTTTTTAAAGTGAAATGCTTTCAGCTTCCAGGCCCCTCTTCTGTGGAAACAGCTCCCAGTTTGGATTCATGGGGACCTTCCAATGTAAAGCACCATAATGCAACTGTTACTGTGATATGACACTAACGAAATAAAACTGAATTGAATTGAATTGAAAACCAAGGCTTCAAAATGTAACTTTGCATCTTGTGGATGATGTGTTTTATAGTCTGCAGTCCCAGGAGTCTGATCCACAGTCAGCAGTGTTTGGGAGAAACACTGTTCTTCTGTTTATGCTTTTATTTTAAGGAGAAGCTGCTAAAAGAATTTAGCTTTTCTTACAGCTGCTTCACAAGAAGACCTCTAGTGGATTCTTTTTATTGTTGAGCAACAGCAGGATATTTTTTAACTTGTGGCTGAAGAGACTGAAAGTTCAACCCTTAATCTACTGAACAAAGCTGTTATCTGAGGCATGAGCTGAAGTGCAGACTACTTGTCCTCTAACTCCAGGCCACTGAGGTGCAGTTAGAAAATCAAAACAGTGGATAAAGCTAAACACCTCCAGTCTAACTTTGGCTGGTGTGGTTCAGCTTTTGAGTCTGTTAGGGCAATTTAACGCACGGCCTTCAAAGAGGACAGAGACAGTCATTCTCAGAGCTGCAAAAACACCTGAAAAATGTTCTATTTACTTGTCTTCCTTCTTTCTGTGTTTTATTGACTGATGCATCTCCTGCTTAGCATATCGTACTGCATCACCCTGCAAACTGTGCGCAGCGAGGCAGTGAGTCACAGGTAACTGACTCCTTACAAACAGGAGTGATGAGTGCCAACGGGCTCACCTCCAGGTCTTAAATTCTACACAAGACTCGAGTCGGGCTGGAAAAAATTGATAACCTCACTTTGAGGTTAGTGATCTTCTTGTCTTTGTTATTTATTTTTGCCCATGAAACTGAGATAATGGCGATTTGCCGCTCTTCCGTTCTCCTCCCATTCCAGTTTTCTTGCCTCCTTCTCCTCGCATTTCTCCGCCTCTCTGCTGAGCGCTGACTCCCTGTTTTGATTGGACCTGATGAGCGCAGGGAGTATTTGCCAGTTTTGGAGGCCGGAGTTATCTGCAGAGGACCGTAGTTTATCTGACCCCGCGGGCTGACCTCCTGTTTCCTCTCTGGCCCTCTGACGCTGGGACGGGACTTCCTCTGACGGCCTTATCAGTTTGAACCACAACATTGGAACAGACCCACCGACCAAGATCTCACGAAAAAAAATACAACTGCTGTCAGAAAAGTATGTCAGAGTATGAGAGATGTGCTCGAGTTCAGAAGAATCGCTGTTTGTTTGAGTGTGTCAAGATTCCTCTATTAAAAGGTCAGCTATTATTTGACCTGACGACACACACAGCTGACCAGAACACATAGGCCACCCGATGGCGTATCAACACTGGCTGACACTCAGACATCATCAGCCCCACAGCAAATACGACAGTGGGGATCAGGACAAATATTAGAACAACATAAACTGATGAAACAATTACAAAAACGGAGTGCGTCAACAACATTTGAGCATATTTGATTAATTAAATGTAAGGTGTCAAGCTTAAACTGAAGAAATGCCAAGCAAACCACATCTGTGTTCTTCTTGCACCTGCAAGAGCACCTGGGAAAATCTGTTAGCTTACCTTAATTTAATCAGCAGCAAGGCAGGGGCATTCACAAGGACCCACAAAGAAGAGGAGCAGTCCCTCCCACGGCGACAAATAGAAAATACCTCATCCGCACTGGACGGGCAGACACATTCTTTAATCTACACCTGTCTTTCTACCCAACAAGTAATCAAGGCAGTAAACCCAGTTTATGTAGACAACAGAGAAGAACTGGTTTCAAGACTGGGTACTGGACAATATCAGCTGAGGTCAGTCAGAAACATAGCTAGCTCCTCACAGCAAATAACACCTAAGAAGAAAAACAAATCAGAAAAATCACCGAAGAATGGATGGAGAGGAATGAGGGAGCTCCACTGGGGGAGAAGAAGCAATTAGTTTGCATTTAGTAGGTGAGAGTTTGAACAAAGGTCCAGCAAGTGGTTTTGGATTGCAAAGCCATTAGAAACACCCAGTGCACACACAAATGACTTCAGGCTTCTGGATTTGATGGTCGGAGCTCTATTATTCTTTGCTGGCTTTGAATAAACAGTGCTGCTCTGAGCCTGGCTGTGTTGATTCCAGAGGGCAGATAAGCAGAGTAAATAAAGCTGAACTCGGACTGGAAAAGGTTTCCACGACTGCTTTACTGTCTAAATGCCTCCAGATGGGTTGAGTTAAGGAAGCGTCGGTGAATCGCGTCCTGTTTTCTAGTTCTTAGAAAGTGTAAAATAATCTTTAACTCCACCTCGATAGGGCAGCTGGCAACTTATCCAGGGTTGGGACTAGGGATTGGTTTTGGTTTAGGCTCACACTAAATAGAAATATTCAGAAACTAGAATGTGTTACATTTCAAAAGAAGCAGTCTTCCTGCCTTTACACCTATCCTAGATGGGTTGGCAGTGACCTGGTGGATGTTACGAGGTAACAAAGGACCTTCACTGTACTTTGCATGTAAAGCATGAGCGCGATGACACGCAGTCACAATGGAGCATTTATCAGGGCTGTCTGGGGACTTTCTGGGGGAGCGATGGGCATGCGATGACTTATCTTTGGCAAACACCTTGCGTATAAAGAGCACCGCATAACTTAGCGGTGAGTAATAGTTTTAAGGAAAAGACTAAAGATACGTCTTTTATAAAAGTCACCGTGAAGCAGAGAGAAAAAGCGATGTGGCGTTAAGTGAAAGATGAGTTACTGTATGTTTCTCCAGCTCCTGCAGACAGATTGCACCAAGGCGACTTCCCTCCTCTCCAAGTGACTGACGTTTATGGTGATGGAAAGGCCTGCGTCTCTTAAACAGCGGCTCGTTATTCTATTAAAGGTACCCTGCTAGCGACTTACAGGAAGCAAAAGTGATGACAAGGTAAAATAGATTAATTAAGGCACCTCGGCGACGAAGCAGCCACTTAATCATAGATTGTGCTTGTCACAGGGATTTAGGATCTGATTGACTTGAACAGATTATGCCTCTCTTCATTTTCTGCCTTTGTGCAATGGAAAATTAATTGTCAGTGACATTTGGTTGTAATCCCCCCCCATCTCCCTCCTACCACCTCCACCACCTCCCCTCTATCTGTACTTCCTCAATTAATTATTGGCTCCCTTTTATATTCTCGTTCCAAGGAGTTTCTTTCGGAGATACACAAGGGGCCGAATCATTTCCTCAACTGCTGAGGACAACATCCGCCGTTTGATTGAGTCGAGGCAATCTAATCATCAGCTTCTGCTCTCATACTCAGACTGCTGTGTCAGTGCTATTACCCACCACCCCTCCGACACACACACACACACACACACACACACACACACACACACACACACACACACACACACACACACTGTGAGTCTGAATGACAGCTAAATAGTGGAAAGGGTCCAGTCCACCTTGACTCGTCACTCTTCTACAGCTTTGACAGCTGATTTCACTTCACTGAAAAGAGGAGGCGAGAGAGAGTAAAAAATGGAAAGAAAAGGAAGAGAGGAGAAAAAAGAAGGAGAGGGAGAGCAGAGGAGAGAGGAGGTGAAGGAAAAGAAGAGAGGAAAAAGTGGAGGCGGAAGCAGGTGTGGGAGAAAGATGAGAAGGAATGAGGAAGACGACGTGATGAGTGAGTGAAGGGAATGAAAAAGGGAGTGACGGAGGAAACGAGGAGGAGAGGAAATGGAGGAACTAATTGTGGGATGCTGGATGAGAGAGGAGATGGTATCATAACATGATGAAACTGAGGTCACCTGTGTGTGCGCGCGTGTGTGTGTGTATGTTTGTGTTTGCTTTCTATGTCGAATTAAACCACAGAGGCAAAGTGAGACATTTCATTTCCCAGATATGATTGATGGCTAATGTGTGTGTCCCAGAGAGGCATCAGATAGCCTGTCCTGACTCAACACACAGACACACACACAGAGTTACACACTGATTGTGGTCTTGTCTAGACAGGCAAATAAGGAAACAAATGAAAGCCAGGCGCACACAGTGTGTACACGTGAAAATCCTCAGGGAAACGCTGATAGTCAAACGATTCAGACTGCACGAGTAACGTCTCGTTCCCACTGCCTTAAGTTAAATATCTGAGTTTGGACATTTTTTTGCAACAAACTGCATCACAATGTGAGTTTGTGAATGTGTTGTAATTGGCTCACTGATACATTCTTCCAGTTTTCAGCAGTCTGTGTGTCGTGATCATCATTGTTGTGCAGTTATTGTGTTATTGCATTGGATGGGAGAGAACAGAGTCCTGCAGTATGCTGTGGTTTGGTGTTCTTGGTTTACAAAACCAGATTCACAGATGACCTGTGCATGCGTACAATTCGACTGACTTATTTTCTACAGTCATCCCATCACTGGCTGCACCTTTTCCAACATTTCCTCCTCTTCTTAACTCTGTGAGGTTGAAGTCATCCTCAGCCCTGAACGTGAGAACAGAAAACAAGCAAAAAAGTATGTTTTTGGAATGAATTGTTTCCTGCCAATTGGACTGCTTTTTAATCCCCTTATTGCCAAAACGTTTGAGAACATCCATCCACCCATCCCTCCACCTTCTTCCACTTATCCAGTTCATTGTGCCAGGAGGAGGCAAAACCTGCAAGCTCCACACAGAAACTTGGAAGACATGGATTTAAAAGAAACACAATAGGGGTCAGAGTTAGGGTCATCACTGATCACAACTTCAACTTCACTGTGTATCAAAATAAGATCTTAAGCTTCTATAAATGTCCTCTTCAGTTTTTAAAGTTAGGAACTCTTTTAAGGACTCTACTTTGTGGATGCCTTTTATACTGATTTTTATTCAACACTAAGGGGAAATTCATTAAAAACATCTTAATTCTGACAATTTTCTTACACTCAGGTCATTTTGGTCATTAGGAGCTACCTTTAATATCAGGAAGCTTTGTGAATGTCGGCCCAGAAGACCAAATTGTCACTCTTTCATTAATTTTGGATCAGATTTCAATGTGGGTGTGACAAATAGATGGAAATTCCAGATAATGGAGTTGATGTAAACTTTAAAAGGTCGCTGGTAACCTGATGAATGTTAAGAGGTTTACTGAGCTGTGTTAACGTCACCAAATCTAACCTTTAATTAGCCACACATCATTGTCATGGTGCACTCACTCACTCGGCTGCTCTACAACAATGAATTGCTTTGGATTTACCGGCTTGTCGATCTAATGTCAGTTAATGTCAGTGTCAGTGCTTCCTAAAGATGCTTCAGATTAAAAGCCACCCATCCACATATTCTCTTCTGCTCTTCCAGTTCAGAGAGGCGGGGCAGGCCCTGGACAGGTCACCAGTCACGTTCACACCTACTGCAAACTTTGAATCCCTCATCACCCTAACATGCATGTCACTGGACTGTGGGAGGAAGCTGGAGCGCCCACGCAGATGCACAGAAAGCCCTACTGATGCAAAGAGCTCGTGGATGCAAGCTGAACACTAATGAAATAATCCAGCAGAGGTGGATCATCTGTCTCCAGCCGGTTTGATTTGGCAATGATTTCACCCGGATGCCCTTTGTGATGCAGCCCTCTCAATTTACCCAGGCTAGAGAGTGATGGGAGGGCTACACTGGCTTGAGGCCCCCAGGGGCAAGGTTACAGAAAAGTAGAAAGAATAGAAACTAATTAGTGGTTAATAAAACTACTTTATAGTCATGATTTGGTGTGGCTCTGCTGCTACACTGGATTTAGTGCTATGAAAAGTACATTAATCTGTGTTTCACATGGAGCAAATGTTAGAAAATTAAAGCAATAAATAAAGTGAACTGTGATTACATTTCAGCTGGGAACGAAAGGTCTAAAATCTGTTTGCTTGTTTTGTGTGATTTTATTACATGTAGGTCATCATTTTACTCAAAGGGGACATATTTGCCTTCGGAACAGCAGCAGATCTTCGACCCCTGTCCTCCTGTATTTACTCGGAGTCAGAGAAGTGGGCTATTGTTTGATTTTCAGTTCTTGTGGTCGTGCGCGGCCTCTCTGCAGAAGGGCTTGGGATCATCTCCCTCGCGCAGTCATCACTTCTCTGACTATGACACCCGAGACCACAAAAGTTTAAAGTGGCCCCTGGAGGAAGAGAAATGTTTGGTGCCTTTTGTGGGACTCGGGGGGAGATTACCGTAGGATTGTTTGACAAACAGCGAATGGAGTGAACTCGTCTGTTTTCCTTATGGTCTGTGTAAATGCATGTTTCAGTTTGGGGGATTAACGGGAAAGCTCTATTTATGCGACACGGGGGAATGCTAATATTCTGGATAATTATCCTATTTCCTGATTTACAAAACTGTGCGGCCATATTTGTGAGAAAGCAAACAGGGAATGCGGCTCCACCGAGTCGGATCTATTTTAAACTTCGCTTGTACATGCAAAGAAAAAAAAACGAGGAAGAAAATACAGACAGAGACAGCATGAGAAACAAAAACTTGAAATGAAGTAAAATAGCAGGCAAAAGAGGGGTGGAGGTCACCTTTGAGTCAAAGGGGAGGGAGAAAGCAGCTCCATTTAAATCCTCCAGAGTGAAGGTTACGGTGCTGACATGCTCGGTGCTCTGAGGCATCCGCCCAGTGTGGGTCATGCCCTCCGGGGCCTCCGCAGCTCACCGTGATGTATGTGCAGGCGGTAAGGGAACTGTCCCTGCTCACTCCACAAACGGAAACGACCTCTCACCTCACTGCTGAGAGGAAGCCTATTGGACGAGCCATCTGTGTCCATTAATTGTCATTAAAAACTTGAAGTTTTCACCACCATCGTCTGACCCTTCCAGCCTCGGACAGGCTCCAGCATGCATCATCACCATCATCATCATCATGCAGGGATTTTTTTTTATTTCTTACAATTTCCCTGTGCTGCATGTTTATTATCGTGTATAAATTTTGTCAGTTTAGACAGTTACACTCGACATTACAGGCCGTGAGGGCGAAGGAGGCTTTGCATTGTTTATGTGGATTTCTAGTGGCTGAAGCAGAAACCAGACAGCATGCTGATTTTAATGATCTGAGGCTTGACTGGCTGCGTTCACCTCTAAAAATTCCCGTCTGCTTGCAACAAGAGGGGGATTGTTCTCCAGACAGTGAGAGAGACACACGGAGGACGGTGAAATTTGACGTGTACGGGCGCACTGTAGAGAAAACAAAGCAGGTTTGAGGGAAGACGCTTCAGATTTCACAGGCTCCTGCGACCTTGAATGGATGTTTTTGACAGACGATCCAAACAAAAATATAATTCCTCACCAACTCGGCTTGGTTGTTCACTTTCACGTGTAACTTTTCACCACCTAAAGTTTACAACAAGAGGAAATTTTTAATTTAGCTTTCAGTCAGCTGTCAAGTTGTTATTGTCTTTTTGGCATCTTTACTCAGCGGGAGGTTATGAAATGTAATATGTATGAAAACAAGATTATAAACCAGTTATTTTGCTAAAAGAGTATTACAAAGTAAAAACTTCCACCGGAGACCCCATCTAATCTAGGGTTGAGGTTGAGGTTAAGGTTAACGTTGGGTTTTGTTTTACTCACATACTAAATACCCACATTTTCAGAAACCAGAAAATAGAAAATATTAGTTTCTAAAGAATTAAGCCTGATATATTTTGACATTACAGTTTTCTGTTAAAAGCTTTTTCATTTGCCTGTTCCCAACTCTTTAAAAGGTGGGGTGAACATTAACGAAACCCTACCCCTAATCTAAGATTGGTCACCAATTAACTGATGGACACTAAGAGGCTAAAAGTACTCTCCTATTTTTTTCCTCGTGCTAAATTAATTTAATCTGGAAACTAAATGATGCAAGCCTGAGTTTAAAATGTCTTCTGAATGCCTTCATGAAAATTAGAGGTTTCTATTCAAGCTCAGTCGTCCAGAAGTTGAAGTGCTGACCAGTTTGCTCTTCCTCAAGGGGATTTACACGGTAATGTAAAGATGAACAGATGCTATGAGCAGCACAGGGGGATGGTTTCATTGGAAGAAATCCTTTTTAACAGGAAGTTAAAATGTTTGTTTTACTCTTTGGTCAACAGTGAGAGGACATCGATGTGAAGACACAACCAGTGGATCAGTTATCGAAAATCACTTTTCTGATTTTTGCCAGTTACTGTTCTGCAGAAGTAACTAGTAGGATCAATGATAGTTGGCTTCATAGTGTGCATACAGGCAGATAAAAGAATAGCGTACTAGTTCCTTAATAAAGTGTTGGTCTAGGCATTGATTAGCCTGAACAGCATTCTTCACCACATTTTGATGATCTTACGTTGGTGGAGATTGTTATCTAGCACATTCCCAAACCTCCTGTTGGTGTTTGCCAGTAATTTTTTTCTCTCACCACCAACCCTGGTCCACAGATTTGAGTCGTCACGCGTTTGTGCTATTTCTCAAAATCAGTTTTACTTTGAAGAATCGGTTTTGAAACAGTGAAGGAGATCCAGGATGTCTCACGTAGTGCTCATTGTACTTCCTGGAAGTTTAATGTGATAATCCAAGCAGTGATAGAAAAGGTGTCTGGCTCTACAAGGACACCACTTTGAAGTAAAATGAAGGCCAAGGTTAAATCACTATGGTATTTTTTTGAGGCTTCATTTATGTTACTGTTAATATGGTAAATGGCGTGGTTCTTATATAGCTACATATATCAACTTGAGCACACCTACATGACCCATTCACAAAAGCAGTTTTGTCTATGCTTTTTCTACCAAGTGCTTTCTATCCAGCATTTAAACACTTTCACCGTCCAATGAACGCATCAAAGAGCAACTTGGGGATGTTATCCTGCCCAAGAATACTTTGGACTGAGCTACAACCACCCAAATATCAGCCCATGCCTCTGTGAGTTTTGGACACGAGCTGCTGGAGCTCAAAGAAAGGCCTGTAATAAACCAAGCTGGTTTTCCCTTTAACATTAGTCTGTACAAACTGAACCGTGGGGAACAACATGGGGATAGCTTAGTTGTAGGATGAAATTTGGTGGCATTTCCTTTAAACCCAGACGCTCCTAACCCCCAGAGAGCAGGTCAGATGGAACTCTAACAGCCCCGGTGAGGGACATGATGAACGGGGCGCTGCACAAAGCCAGCACTCAGCTTTAATTGGACGGAAGGTGGCTGTACGCTTATACCATAAATAACTGGACCCAGGGACAGCATATATATGTGTGTGTGTGTGTTTTGGGGGTGAGTCGGGGTTGGGCGAGGAGGGTTAACCATCACGCAGTGAGCTTAAGCACCACTGAGCCTAAGAAAGGCTGTCAGGGACCTGGAATAAATATCCTGCAGGCTTACTGATTTGTCTACGGTCGTAAACACGACATAAAGAGCTAATATACAGGTCAGCACCAGCATGATTTACACCCCCAGGAGCCTGAAAACTTCATCAAAGCGTTTCATTTCCCTCCTATTCACAATCACATGGAACTTTTCCTGCAGAGGTGACTTTTTTTGATTTGTTGAAGGAAATGTGGATTTATTTCTGCAATTAATACATATATCTTCTACATAAACAGGTTGGATGCTTTGTTGCTAAACTTCAAAGATTCAAAGAGAATCCGTGATCAAGATTTACCCGATAGAAGTCTTTTAATTTGTTTGTGGGCTGGGACTCATAATCAATCAGGCTCAGTCTCAGAGACTAATGCATCTGTCATTATCTGAGCCGCTCTCAGCTCAGCATAGAAACACAAAGAGAGATGAGAGAAGCATTAGGAAGAAGAGAGACTGGGATAGGACAGAACATTGATGAAAACTTCAAGGATAGCCACTTCAAGATATATTTTTGTCATTGAAATACGTCAAACCTCTTGGTAATGATTATGTCTAATTTACTTGGACAAACCAAGCTAGCAATAATTTCCATTTCTGGTTCAACTATTTTATTTTTCTTGCCCTATTTTTCTGAGAAATATACCACTTCTTTCTTCTGGTGAGCTCAAGCAGCAAGCTATATTGTTAGAGACTTTTTGGTGCAAGGACACAAACAATGCTGCCATGATATTTTAGTATATTTCCATGTTTGTGTGCTTGTTAAGCTAGAAAAGCAGATCTAACCAACATGAATGTCGGCACCAGTTTGTGCCTCCATCCTCGCACTTGTTTATGCCAGGTACAAAGTCTATGCAAAGACGAGCAAACAAAGCAATTAGGTGTCCAAAATAATTGAAAAGACTTGATTTTTGATAAAAAATTGCTTGATGTTGTGATTTGAACCGAGTTAGCTAAGTTAGCTCACCTGTCAACTGTCGGGGGCTTCAGGGGAATCCACCTTGCATCAAAATACACCAGCTGAGATGTCGAAGAGGCCTACTGGACCCTCATAGGTGAGGTGTCTACCTGAGGGGTGTGCTAGGAAGCGAAATAAATGGCTTAAGTAGCTTGAAGTCAGAGATTTCTGTGTCAGTGAAAGCAAATCTTTCTTTAGGAATTCCCCTTTGATCTGCTGACAAATTGAAGCAGTTTCCACATCTCCATTATTAGGCTGTGGGCCAGTAAGCTCAAATATTTAAGCAGATCCAGTTTACAGTTTCAGATCTCTAATGTGCAGCTGTCAACTTACGAATAACCAAAAGCATTAAAGTCATTCGTTTGAATTCAAATGTTTATTTTATGGTTCTGTGTGATAAATCCCAGGATCAATAATTTTCTGCAGCATTTATTTCTTGTCTTATATCACCTATATCACCAGCACTTGCAGGGATATGACACATGGAACTGCTTATTTTATTAAAAAAAAAACCTGATACCTGTTATCTCCAGCTGGGGTTTTAGGTTTTGTTACGCCAGCTAATGCAAAGAAATTCTGGCTGTGTTGAACTTCCTTCGTAGCAAACCCCTCAGGAGGAAACCCTGGCAGAGACCCAGGACATGCTGCAGAGACTGCTTCTTTCAGCTGGCTTGGAAATGTGTTGGTTTTCCCCTGGAAGGTCTGTAGGTGGCTGGACGGGGAGGTCTCTGCTTCGAGCTGGATGCAGATGATGGATGGATGGAAGGAAATCTGGAGGCCTAGCTTAGCCTGCCTGTGATAGCTGCTGAACATTACCCGTATTATTGCAATTATCTTAAATAAGTTAGGTTTTTAATATATGCTCTCAGTTCTTGGTAAAAATCAGAGGAAGGTCGTGCTCGTGGGAGTTTAATTCATTTGAAAGAAAAAAAATGAATGAGCTTAAATTGATATTTTACAGCTTGTCTTTTAGAAAACAAACGCTCCTTCTGACTTACTAGTCAAACGCTAGCATTCAGGTCATGTCATTATTATGCATTTAATGGCAATTCACAACAAGAGCTGCCCCAAGGTGACTGAAAGTGACAACAAAACAGACTCTGAATTCTTCTCTCAAAGGAAGAAAACGCATCAACATCCTCAGCGGGGAGTCAGCTGAGTGTCAGGTGTTTCCAGTATCATATGATCTCTCTGTTGACGTGTTTTCCAGCGGCGCTACATGATCATGTGTCAAATACATTTCTTTCTGTCCATTATCTCACGAGCAGCTGTTTTTCTCATGGAATAATGGCTTTATCTTCCTCTTGTGTTCCTCTTGTGAGCACTCGACCTGCAGGACGTCCATAAATGAAAACCATGTGTTTCTGTGACCTACACTACATGCATGTTGAATCAAATGCCCCAAATCCTTTAAGCGAACTGATTTCTGGTGATACGCACAAGTCAGTCTAATTTATCTTCCTCATGTTTGCCCTTGGAAAAACCACAGCTTGTCCCTTTGTGCAGGAGAGTGTTCAAGATGAAAGGCGTGGAACGTAAAACTCTATCATCATCAGCCTTTTTTTCTCTGCGCTGGCCCTAATTGCTTTTTTCTCCTTGTGTGTGTGTGTGTGTGAGAGAGAGAGAGAGAGAGAGAGAGAGAGAGAGAGAGAGTCTGAGACAAGGTGTCCATCTATAACTTGCAGAAGGAGGGACCCCCGCCCGGGCTCGCCATCTGTCACCCGGGCACCTGCAGGGGCTGCAGTCTTGTGCGGCTTAAAAGGTGAAATCATTAAGATGTTAGAATAACAAATGCCTGGTTATGTCTGACTCACACTATCATACCGACCGGTTCGCAGCTCACGCCTCTTTCAGGGAGATGAATATCCCCACGTTGTTGGCTTGTTGAGGAGATAAAGAAGCATCACTTAGGAGGTGCTCCTCTTCTCGTCACCTCTGATCGGTCCGGTTCTCTGGCCTGAATCCTGAAACTGGATGTTATTTATTTTTGTGTCTGCAGTTAGCAGGGCCTGCTGCCCCGCTGAGACAGAAATTAAAATAGCACCCAAGAACGTGGAGCCGACCACATTCCATCACTTCTTCCGAACCCGTCTCTCCCTCATTTTTCTCCTCACACCACACAGGCAGAGACCCAAGGTCAGTGAAGGTCTGACGGGACGTTGATGAATGGATGTGAAGGGTGTCATCCTGGACAAACAGAGCTCGGGCCCACATGCTGCTACATCCTGAAAAATATGTCTGCTACAGCAGCAGCTGAGGGAAATGGTTTGCAGCTCTCTCACATCCTCTCCCGGCGCTCTCTACGTGGAACATACATATTTTGTCATTCCCTGAAAGTGAAAAATAACACGCCTACACCACTGCATATCAGACACACTCAGGTTAAGCTGACAACAGTACTGAAGGCTAATATCTAATACACGACACAAAGAACGCACGCTTTCTCCCGCACAAGGTCAATGTTTTTTGACAAACGGCGGTGCCGCCAACAGTCCCGCTTCCCACATGCTGATCCAGCCAAGTAAATTCGACTGCCTCTGCCCGCTAATCTCTGATGCCACCCTGCCTCGCTCCTTCAAGAGTGTGCAGATAAATAGCTTAAAGCAAACAGCCTCTTAAAAATATGACATCGCAATGCTTTCAGTGGAAGGAAGGGGGAGAAAAAAGGGAGGGGAATTTGGACATGGTGGCGGGTGATGGAGGAGGCCACGATGGAGGAAGACAGGAAAGATAAGTCAGCATTTTAAATTTATCACAAAGGACAGAGTGAATCTTAACAGCGCACATGCAGCCATAAAGATGGAAAGACCCCGAGCTTCGCAGGCTAATTTTCTCTCAGGCATGAAAGAAATTTCAGATCAGTCCAGACGTTTGTTCGAGTCACGTGTCCGTCTTCTCTCCTTTGTGCAGGTCTCCTCTTAATATTTTCTCATTTAATACCTTTATGACTGTCAAATAATTCCCTCATATCTTAGTCCTCGATGCTCTGAAAATGTCTTTTTGGCAGTTAAATTTGTTCAGCTAACACATAATCATCCAGGGTGTCAAATACAGCTGTTCTGTCACAGAGGTACTCGCGAGGTGTCCGTGCCTTGAGCTTTAGCAACAGCAGCGTTTGATACAGAGACATAAAGCTGTCTGTTCAATTCAGTTATATAAAATTATATAAAATAAAACAACAGTCGCCTCATGGTGCTCTACATTGTAAGGTAAAGATCCTACATTGGAAGGAAACTCCAGCAATCAGACGACCCCCTGTGAGCAAGGACTTGGTGACAGTAGGAAGGAAAAACTTCCTTTTAACAGGAAGAAACCCATCAGCTGCGACCGGCTGCGTAAGGTCAACTGTAGAAGACAGCCAGACATTAATGATAACTAACGACTGAGTGGTGTATAAAGACATAGTGAGAAAAGAAAAAAAAATACTGTGTGCATCATGGGAAACCTCGTGGTCCATTGCACTATTACAGCAAAACTACAAGAGGATTCAGGGTCACCTGAGGGCTACTTGGAAGTGAAAGTGAAAAGCAATTTAAAACAAATTGCATCATATCAACTATACACGGCAGATAAATGATGATGGCTCAGTGAATTTGAATCTGGAGCCATTTTTGTCCTTTTTAAGAGTTCAAATATGAAAGTTTGCATCTGCATTATGTAAGATGGATGTAGCCATCATGATGTCCCGCTGTGTTTTTGTTGGTTTCTGAAGTCAGACACGAGCATGTCTGCTCATCAGCTAAATCAGGCTAAAGAGATTCAGTTTGATGAACATGTGTATTATTTAACTTAACATTAAATAAAATCATATACACTGAGTTCATTATGTATCCACAATAATTCTGTTACAAAAGTAATGTTTTTTTTTCCTTTTTTGATATTTTATTTTAGAGTTTTTATTCCATTTCATAAACCCTGCAGAAGAAAACACTTTGAGTCCCACTAATGAACATTTTCCCAATTCCAAAGATTTGAACTGTTGCTTGTGTGTTTCTCTTTCTCGCCAGTTTAAAAAAAATAATCTCTTAATAATGTGAGAAAAAGAAACAAAGACACAAAGAATGTGCTGCTGGGCTTCCAAACCAAAGGTGACACAAAAGTGAACATATTTAGTTTTGGCTTTACAGAACAAATGGATTATAAATTAGCTCATTTTCAAGAAGCTAGAACACTAAACACTACTGGAACTGTGCAATCAACAGCAAAGTGCGCCTGTAGAAGTGTCTCTTACTTCTGGAGCTTTAGACTATTTTATTTATATATATATATGTATATATATATATATATATATATATATATATATATATATATGCTATATATGCTATATATGCTATATATATATATATATATATATATATATATATATATATATATATATATATATATATATATATATATATATATATCTTAATAGACTTTTTATATGCATTTTATTATGGGCATATTTTTAAGCCTTTTGTCTCAGACCTTTGCACTGTGGATTGCATTTAATTTCGTTGCACATCTGCAATGACAATAAAGACAAAATGACAGCGCCACGTCAGGTCGGACATATCCAACATGTAATCTAAAACTTTGAATGACTGTTATGGGACTTGATTTTCTTATTTATTTAACTCTTTTTGTGCTTTGAGACTGTTTGTGAAAAGTACTTAAATGAAATTAGCACAACCCAAAAAGTTCAGACTTCTACAGACACATCGTCCCTCTGATGGTCGAAGACTATAAAACACAAAGACATCTGGACATGTTCTCTAGTTCATGTGATTTATTTATTGTCTTTTGTTTCCTGTGACAAATGGTTTAAGTCAGCCTCAGATGTTGTTTAGACGAACCCACAATCAGCGCACATTCAGTGAGCGAATCCTTACATCTGTCCTCTTTTTAAAACACTGACTTGTCAGGGTCAACAGTAAATTGTGGCTATAAAAAAACAACCTGGGTTAGCTCTCCACAAACGTGCCCTGCACCATTTTTTTACAGCGGTCGGTGCAGCTTTGCATTATCTCTCTGTGCTTTCTGGGATTACAGCAGCTGATTTATGTGCTGTATATTAAAGCAGAAATGTTCTGAGAGATGAGTCATTGTGCTGTGTGGTTTTTTTTGTAAAGCTGCACCAAGCGCACAATAAAAACATATCGGCTCGCCACATCAGAGCTGGTTCGTTTGTTGCACGGCAACAACAGAGTGGTGCAGCTGTCCTCATCCTTCAGAGAGGGATGACGGGAATGATGAGACCCCCCAGTCAAATCCCCTTTTATCTCGGTCCTGACTGGACTGAAGTGCGTTTTTGTCGACTGCTCTTCCTCACGTGGCTTGAAGATCCAGGCGGAGGCACAGACAGATGGACAAAAAATACAGTTTTACACAGTGAGAGGACGAGGGCGGGAGGAAATAAGCAGAAAGGAAAGAACGTGTTTGGGGGGGTGGAGGTGAGAGGGGGTTTCCATACAGTGCACGCGGTCGGAGATATATGAAGACTTGTCACATTGCGAAGGTTGAGGTATGGGCTCTATTGGTGGAGACAGTGACCTCCAGCACGGGGCCAAAACATTTCCAGATGTCTGCCAACAGCATTACTGGAGCTGCTTCTATGTGCAAGCTCATGTCAGGGAAGTCTGGGGGAGGAGGAGGAGGAGAAGGAGGAGGAGGGCGAAGACTACAGCAGATTGTAAAGGAGAGGAATGAATTGCAAATCAAATGACGAGCGCAGACATAAAAGTCTTTACAGAGAGGCGGAGGACTCTCCATGTGTGTGTGTGTGTGTGTGTGTGTGTGTGTGTGTGTGTGTGTGTGTGTGTGTGTGTGCGCGCGCGTGCTTGTGTGTGTGTGTATCTACAGTAGATGTTGGTGAAAAATGAAGACAGAGACATTAAAGTGCTTTAGATTTCTTCCCTCTGTGCTTCTTGCCCAGAAGGGAATCTTTGACGTTCATTTATTTTGCTCCCCAGCGTGCCAGCTTTCCGAGGATACAACATCAATCACATCGTTTCATTTTTATTTTTTCTAATGTTCATTTTGTACCACCATTTTGCTTTTTTGGTTCGTCATTACTGGTGATAAATAGGCAAAGGCATTGTCTGGGCAATGGCTACATTAGGGGTGATACACCGGGGAGTCGGCATTATGAGAGGATTTGAATTGTCGGGAAAATGCTTTTTGCCTGAATGGAATTTGAAAGTTAAAGCTCAGGGGAGGAGAAACAGCACTTGGGCAAGAATTCTCTGCACAGCGGCGTCACACGGGATTAAAAGTAGGTATTAAAGCAGAACAAAATTTCAAACATGATCGCTCGTGTTTTGCATCAGCTGTCAGAAGCAATTGCGCTGGTTTCTATACAGTTAAATCCATTGTCTCGGCTCAGAACAGAGCTGACGAAATGCTTCTCAGCAGTGTTTCCAAACTTACAAAGCAGAACATCGTGAGAGCGCTCGCCAGAATTTCTGGGTCACACTGCATTAGTCCGTATGAATGACACTCCTTTAAATTCCTGGAATAGTGAAGAAAAATCACAGTAACCCTTACAGCAACTTTGAGAAGCAGACAGTCTAACTGAATAATTTCAAAGTTGATCCCTTCCTTCCAGCTCCTCTGCAAAACCTCCCGATGTGGGCCTTTGGTGCTGAGGAATGTCGGTGAGCCTCAGGCTGTCTCTGCGGGCACTCTGTTTCCCGTTCCATCTCACTTCCACCTGTTGGATATCCCCTCCTGTCTGCCTGCTACGCCTGCTGAATCTAAAGAGGTTTCCAGGCAAAAAAGGGAAACTTTTCAGTCAGTCACAGAGACAATGAAAACACGAGCTGAAGCGTAAATCTGCTGAGAATTTCACAAGAGGCTTGAAGTGCCAGGTTACAGTGGGTTTGATGCTAAAAACGTTCATGCTAATGGTAATGAAAGCTTGAATAAAATGGAAAGCATAACGGAGCAGACAGATTCCTGTGGAAAAATCAAGAAAAGGTTCTGCACACAAACACACACACACTCATTCATCTGTGTGAGTTCTTCCAGTGAGCTGTTTTGGTGTAGGGCTACGTCTTGTTGTCTGATTTTGCTCCATGCTGAAAAAGTCATCACATCATTTCTGCACATGCATTCTACAAAACCTCTCTTCTACCACATCCCAAACCAATGAAACCAGTTTGAAACCTCTCATTGTTTGCTTACCCGTTAAAACAGGGTAGACATAAAGGGACAAACATGGTCTGCAGCAACACTTGGAACGACTACGGCCTCAAAACCTTGATTGTTGGCATTAAAGGTCTCAAACTGTGCCAAAACTATCCCCCACACCACAAAGCAGGTGGGGTCTGTGGATTTATGCTCTTGATGCCAGTTTTTGAGCCTGCCATCTGCAGCCTCAGCAGAAATTGAGATTTATTATAGATCTATTCTTGAAGTTACCCACTCTTTCAGGTCTTTAGGTTTCTGTTCTTCGGGGACAGGAGTGGACTTCTGATTTGGAGAGCCTTCACTTCAAGGTTTGTCAAGTGAATGAATTCTGAGGCGCTTTTCTCAGCACAGATATAAAGAGGGGTCAGATGATGTCAGAGAAATGGTTTGGCTCCAGTTTGCTGACAAATTTCTGGGCATTTCAACCTAAACAGGTTGATTTGGATACTAAGGTATTGTTAGCAGCAAGAGCTGGATCCAGGGGGTCAGGATGACTCAAAGGGAGGTATCTATGAATAAATATCTGCATGGTACAAGGGTTTTAATACTAGAAGACTCGTGGATTTTAACCATAGTTAACCAGTCATATGTGATCAGGCTTTATTTATCTGCACTTTAAGTGCTGCCAATGTATTTGTCATCTCAAAAAACCTGAGGTTTACATTCAGTTTTTGGAATAAATCTGAATTCAATGAGAAGCATTCACACCAGGAACCAACAGACTTGCCATTCGTTTCTCAGACTTCTGTGGACTTAACACTCTGTGAATCTGATGCTTGTATTATCTGCTGAAACTGAACTTGCACTGTGTGCGTAATTTCACTTGGAGAATGCATAGTTCTCTAAAGACCTGTTTTTCATTCATATTCTGTTGGTTTGCTCCAGGGTGACTGGTCCTATGGTTCCTGAAAAGAACTGGTGTGTGAGCTAACTGGTTCTCTGTTGGTTGGGAAAGCATCACAGGTTGCTTTGTGCATTTTGAGCTGCAAAGAGTTGCGCCATCCTACTCTCACTTATATCATCAACAAGTTTCCATCTGCAGAACGGCTGCTTGCTGAATACTTTTTGTTTTTCGCACCATTCTGAGTAAACGCAGCGCTGGTGAATATCCAGGAGATCAGCAGTTTCAGATTTATTCAAACCAGCTGCGTCCCACCTACAAAGCCACAGTCAGTGTCACTGAGATCACACTGTGACACATTTTAGAGGTGAATACTGGCTTTCTGGGTAGTTGCATGAATAAGCAGGCGTGCTGATGAGTCTGTATGTTCCTTATGAGATATCTAGTAAATTAAATGGGATTAAGTTAATAATATGTTAGAAAAAATGTTCATCCCCTCCTGGTCCTTGGGCTTTTCTTGCATGCACTTCAAATGTTTCCTGGAATAGAGTCTCACTACAAATATAAATGACCCCAGATAAAAAATAATCTTCTTTGACTTTAGTGGTCCTGACCGAAATATTGATCAGGAAAGTTTTAAGAAGGTGGTTAGAAATGTGCCGACATTTGGGAATCCATCAGTAGAAGCAAAATCCCATATCATCCTTTATGAAAACATATGGTGTTAATTTAACACGAACAGCAGGCAAAAGTACGATATGTAATATGAGCTGAGAGATTTTCTGTGCCAGTCTGAACATTTCTGTGGTGTCACCTCAGCACAATCCCGAACACTGTAATAAATACTAAAAGGATTCATTTCTTCACACTCCAGGATTGTGGTGGATCTATCGCTCTCCGCTCTCCCTCTCTCTCTCTCTCTCACACACACACACACACACACACACACACACACACACATAAAACAGCTCGGCGTAGTGTCAGCGTGTGATTTATCTGAGCTGCTCAGCTGTGGACGGAAACATCTGCCCCAGCTCTCTGTGTCAGAATCTGAGTTAACGCAGCCATACGGAGATCCAGCTCTTTGCAGAGCTCCCAAATTGCAGAATGGGTTACCAGTTTAGTTGAAAATATCACCCAAGAGATAGGACTTAATCAGGAAATTAAAAATTTAGACGGAAAAACATGATAGTAAGTTCACTCCGTCCACCTGAGCACATGTGTGTTCCCAACAGCTTGGCAGGAATCGTGCTCCATTTCGCTTCCACAGTGATCAAATGTTGAGATTTAATCAGGGCGAATAGCCTCGCTGATAAATGCTCCAGCCTCACAGGTCAAGTTAATCGTTTCCTTTCTTATCTTTCTCTGGCTGTCACGCAAATTCCACACTCAAATTCCAAGGTTCAGACCTCACCTTCGTTGTCCTCGCGTGCCTTATAATGAGGCTGCTGGGTGTATGACCCAGGTGTCACTTCTGCATCCTTGCCTCTCTTAGTTATAACAGTTGCCACTGGTTACCTGGAATAGCTTCCTATAAATACACTGATTTCTTTTCCAAACCCTCATCATGACAAAACAGAGCAGTACAGGCATGAACAGTCTTCTAATGTCAATAACGGTTGCAGCAACAGGGTAAGAAGTGTTGGCAGAAAGAAGTAGAAGCCCTGAAATCACACAACACTTTCAACATTAGCAGCGTCTCTTTAAACGGCCTTGTTGGGGAGTGTCTTTGGGCTGATTGGGGCCTGATGAATGTAAAAACAAAGAATTACCAGATTTTCTTTTTTTTTTTTTACCTTATTTTTGTTTTTAAGAAAAATGAGAGCCACATATGAGGATATTCATTTAAAATTTTGAGAGAACAGTGGCAGTATAATCTCCTCGTAAGTGGATATCAGGCCCTTGTAGAGCAAAATTGAGTATTTTGGACTAAATAACCCAGAATGCGATGTCCACATATGTGGATACTAGGTCCAAGCCGAGGAACAGCAGTAGTCGAGGTGGTGAGTTAGTCCATGTAGGAAACCAGAGTTTATCTCCCTTTGGGGACTTTTTAAATAAAAGCTAGAACCGAGTGTCAGAGCTAAAGTTCAAATTTTCACTCAAATTAAAATGTCCAGAGGCACTCAGCGTGTCAAAGTTCCCTGAAATAAAAGAAATTATTAAGCATTTGCTTCTGAATTGAAACCAAACCTCAGGTATCAGCAATTTTTTCTGGCATTTATTTATGAAAACACAGGCAAAAGGGCAAACTAATAAAACACAAAGTAACCTGAACATGAAACTAAGAAAACATTTTGTCCAGCATTCAAAAAATTCAGTTACACATCCAAATAAAAACATACCCAAACAAACAGCCCACTCCCAACAATCACAAATATTCTCCAACCACATTTAAAATGGCAGTATTCCCATACAAACAATAGGGTTTCTCCAAGTCCGACTGGAAAAGCTGTATGTTTTTGCTTTGGAGTTCGCTGGATGTGACAGGGTGGAGTATTTACCTCGGGATATGTTTATCAGGGAATCATATAACAGGGAAGAAACTTGATTTCAAAGCTATTCCCAAAAGTAACCAAATCTTTTCTACATTTATTTAGACCATGCAAACAAAATTTAGCACCACTTAGTACTGCATCTAACAGAAATCACTCTAAATTTTCTTTAGCTTGCTGTGTGAGGCTTTAAAGTTAAAGGAAAGAACCTGTGGCCCTCAAGAAAACAGTTTCTACCAAAGTCTGCAAAAGACTCTTCTTCAAAATGATGTGAGCAATGTGCTGAAAGCTTTAGAGATCATTCAAGATCATCCATATGAGCTTATACACTTTTCAAAAGGGACCAAACTCTGTGTTTAAATGTAACAAAAAACCTGAAACTATGCAAGCCATCAGCTTCCTGTAACACAGCGGTCCCCAACCTTTTTTGCGCCACAGACTGGTTTAATGTCAGACAATATTTTCACTGACAGGCCTTTAAGGTGTCGCGGATAAATGCAACAAAATAAAATGATACGACCAAGACAAAAACTGTGGCGTTTTGTAAATATAATAATAAATGTGAATTAACTGTGAAATTGTGTAACTTTACTAGCAGCGTCCTCCGGAAATGCGCCAACAACATTAAGAGTAACATCCTCCTCTCTGCCCCTTAATGCTCCCTGGTCACAATGTAATGCGTAAATAGTTCTTTCAAAATAAGACACACAACTACAACATGGAAAAAGACCCAGAGAAACCGAGTTAACGATAAAAACCCTGAAAACCATGAATTTCACACCCGAGCCTCAACTCTCGCGGCCTGGTTCCAGTCCATGGCCCGGTGCCCTTTTTTGCGCCACGGACCGGTTTATGCCCGACATTATTTTCACGGACCGGCCTTTAAGGAGTCACGGATAAACACAACAAAATAAAACTAGTACCGGTACCGAAAAAAGAAGATTTATTCATAACACACATGAAAAGACCCAGGAAAACCGAGTTAACGATAAAAACGATGACAAAATAACACTGAAAACCGATAAAAACCCTGAAAACCATACATTTCACACCTGAGCCTCAACTCTCGCAGCCCGGTACCAAACGACTCACGGACCGGTACCGGTCCGAGGCCCCGGGGTTGGGGACCACTGGTGTAACACATCGATAGTCCATGTATTTCTTGTACTTTGAAACTATTTTATCTTTTCACTACATTAACCTCCTAGGACCTGGTGTCCACACATTTTGGGTCGTCTAGATCAAAATACTACATTTAGCTCTACAATGGCCTGACTTCCACTTACGAGGACATTATCCTGCCACTGTTCTATCGAAATTTAAAGCTTAAATGTGGATCTCATTGTTCTCAGAAACAAAAATCAGGTAAAAAAAAAAAAAAATCACATAATTCTTTGTTTTTTACATTCATCGGATCCCAATCAACCCAAATAGCAAAGATAAATTAAAAGTGCATACCATGAAAGAGTTTGGGTCTTAGGAGGTTAAAAATTACCATTACAGTGGATCTGAAGTAACAGACGTTTGACCGTGCTTCTCTAGTTTTAAAGAAGTTGCTTTTTATACTTTAAAGAAATATTGGACTGGTGTGGACCTATGTTTGCAAAAGTTGATAAAATCAAAGGGTCTCTGTTAAGATATGAAACAAGTTCCATTTAATTTTGTCAGCAACTCCTGAAAAAGTACCAAATACTTTGCGTTAGCCGAGTCACCCACAAGCCCAACTAAGAGGTGTGCAGTGTATCCAAATGTGATGTGAGAGATTAATGGTAATTGGAAAGGATGCTGAAGATCTGATGTAGACTTACAGCAGCCTGTTAGGGGTGAATATGAGCGTTTGGCCACGCTCCTGCAGCAGTACCTGTCAGGCAAACAGTGGCTAATGCTGACTGACAGCTTGGCTGTAACACCTAAAGAACTGAGAGCATGTCAGTGAAACAAGAGCAGTTAAACAAAGTCTTGATACTCCTCTGTTAAATTTTCATCATAGTTTCATTCCTGTGTGCATTTCTTTGTTTTTGTTATTGTGCTTCTTGATTCCTGGAAACCATCCAGGGTTAAAAAGATATTTGCTCGAGGAACACTAGCAGTCTGCTCAGTAGTAGTAGTTATTCTTGGCATGGCTCTTCTGAAGACGATCCTCCATTTAGTGCAAGTGATTAGAGCTAGTTATCCCTTATTAAAAAAGATTAATACCTTAGTCTGTGATGCTGTGATGTGGTTCTGTTGTGCTTTGATTTTAGAAGGATATGTAATTTAGTCTGTTACAGTCTTAAAACTTTGAAAGCAATATGGAAAAAAAAGGCATTAGAAACACCCCGCATGAAAGTTTGAAAGTCTATTGAGTTTAAAGTCCAAAATAAAACAAACAGAACTGGTATGTATTTATTGCTTTTGTTTTATCAGACAGGTGTGAAGCAGAGCAGGACGGCCAGGCATCGAACCCGACGATCGGTCAGTCCCAGACTCATTTGGGCAGCTGGCCTTGATATTGACCCTGTCTCTGTGGTGAGAGGCTGAAGTCCTGCTGACCAGATTAAAAGTAATTGAAGGGTAATGCTCCTTGCAAACATCGAGGCAGCTTCCCTTCTTTGAGGGAGTAACGATGCATGTCCTCCATGCTGCTCTTTCACTTTCTCCCTACTTCTTTTCCCTCTCTTTCTCTGTTGATCTAACAAATTCTGCATGCAGAGTAATGAAAACAGCTTGTTCCAACAGCATTACCTAACTCTATCAGCAGGTCAAGTCAATACAAATGGTCAAATATATCAGCGTGGTTAAACAAAGAAGTAACCTAATATATCCAGATAAATTATGTACCGCAATCTTTGAGGAGTCGAGCAGACTTGCTGAAACTGTACTTCTGTGCATCCCCTTGGCTTTTTTTTAACAAGCTCAATTGGATTTACCCCCTAATGCTCTGATAGATAAGCACTTTACTCATTAGCATGGATTCAAGGGCCCTGGAAGGAATGAAGCAATCAAACGGTAATTCCACAGACAAACACGGAGCCCATAAATCACTTGCTCCCACACACTGAGATTCCAGATTACTTTGCCACCGTGACCGCCCAGCAAATACCAACCCGCAACCTGCCGACCAGCCGGAACGACCTCTAACAACTTTACATGGCTCCCAATGACATGCAACTCACACTGCGTATGTGAGGTATCGAGAAGACGAGAGAGGAGGTTTTACAGTGATTCAGCAGGATGAAAAACACTAGATAAATGCTAACCATCCAACGGATTCATGCAGCTTAAAGAAGCTTTAGGAAACTAAAAGGAGGCCGAGGCAAGCGGCGGCAAAAAGGCTGATCTCCTCACTCTGTCCAAACCTGAAGGTCTTGCAGGTCATGAGGAGAATCTTAGAATTTGATGGGGATGGAAATCGTGAAAACATCGAGACTCCTGTGTAATGGGCTGATGAATTATTTAAAGTTTTTCCTGGGAGTGTTTTCTGGGAGGCATCCAACTTAGGTGCTGGCACAGGTTCTGTAAATATACTTGATTTTATCACCCTGCTTGTATCTAGTACTTTGGATATGTAGTTGTAATTTTTAATTTAATGTTATACCTACAAGCCCACAGGGTGCAGATGCAAATTAGCACATGGCTAAATCTGGGATCATGCGTCTCAATTCCTATGGGAAAAATGTTTTTATGGCTTGGTCCCTGACTAAACTAAGCTAATGTTTTTCTTTAAGCTCGTCTAAAAATACCTCAGTGTTTAGATTGCCTCTGAGAGACACACTAACTTATTTTGGTGGTTTGCACTTACAATTTATAACCAAAACTTGTAACTATATAAGTAAGGGTTGGATTCCAGTCACACAGAACTGCAGTGATTTGCAATGAATGCAATGAAAATGCAGTTTGTCCTTCATGTAGCACAAAAACTACCCCAACCTGCCATAACACAGACTGTGTAAGACCTCAGAAGGTGTCTGCCATGTTTGTTGCAGATCCGAGTTGTGAGTTGGAGCCACTGTGGACCATCACATTGCAATCGTCATTTTCCTGTCACCAGTTTATGGTCAGATTTTTCTGAGATAGTTTAACTTTACCAGCGTCACTGGTTTGGAGCCCATGTCAATGTCAACAACTCTTTTTGAGGTAATGTTCAGATTTTTTCACAGTGGCTCAGGAGGTAAGTGGAAGTTTGGTGGGTCAATCCTTGGCTGCTCCAGTATCCACAGGCAAGATGCTGAACCTCAAATTGCTCTAAATATGTGGTAGTCTTAGATAGATAAACCTGTTTGTGTGTGTAAAATGCATTGAGTGCTCATCCCATATGGAAAAGATATATATAAATCTTATAAAGTTTGTATCTGTCTTGTGTGAAACCTGTATGAAAAGCATACAAGAGTGAAAACAGATATAAGATCCCTTCAAAAATTATATAAATGAAACTTGTATGTTTTGGATACTTCCTAAAACAGTATATGAGATTAATGAGAAATTGGCACCTTTAATGAGTAAATCATATGAACCTTATATGATTCACTATATGAAGCAAGCCAAATTTGATGTAAGTTTTTTCTATTTCTTTTCCATATGGGATGTGGGGTGGAAAAGCACCATTTAACAACCAGTCCATTTACGAAAGCCATTCCATTCAACATCTAATAAACCTCTTCTGTATGCATAAGCTATCTTATTTCCATTTGTAGTCTGCTTGTTGCAAGCGTCTGTTGATTAGTCACATTTCGTTAATTTAAGTAAACATTTCACATAAAGAGCAGAAGACATTGTGCATTTTCCAAAATGCAGTTTGAAACCATTGTCTATTGTCTGATGATTATTTAGCGTAGCTTTTAAATTATGTCTGCATTCATAAACAACGATTAGTGCAGGGTCTTGGCTTGGATTTCCACTGTCTGCACCACCATGCAAAACTGCATTTCCCCTGGAGGCAAAAGTCAGCAGTTTAGCCAATGGGTTCAAGGCTGCTGTCTGATTGCTGGTTGTTGTCATGTTCAGACATAAATGCATACCACACCATAGCACCATAGTAAGAATAAAAGAGTTGAGATGCCCCAGGACACGTTTAAGCTGTTGGGTCCCGGCTAACACCCTCATTTTTCTATCTGAGAGGAGAAACTCTTGATTCATTTTGTGGTATTTACATCCTAATTAAATCTATAAACCTTTAAGCAGAGAGACTTTCTGTGAGAGTCGCCTCATAAACATTTTTGGCTTTTGCTGTTGATTTAAACACCTGCTAGTGAAACCTGCAGCTTGTTTGGGCCTGTTATCTGCGGGCAGGTAAATCTCGATCTGGGATTTGGAGGAAATAATAACTGCGGTGGAAATATGGATTATTCATAATGAGGGCAACACGGTAGACCAAATGAATTTCCAGACAAAAAAACTTCCAGAAGGCTTTCGATACCTCATACTAATGATGCCCACCAGCGCAGAGAAGTTCTGCTGAGGGCTCCTGGTCTATATGCAGTTCCACATGTGCAGTCATCTGAATACAGGCTGTGTAAACAGTTGCACTCCTGCAGTCATCTTCTGGCATCACATATTCAAAGAGAACGCATTACACTACCAGTACAGTGCACAACAAGCCGCTGCCTGCTGTGAAATGCAAACAGATAAAATGTGACCCCTCCAGAGGCCAGTGTAAATCAAAGCACGATAAATAAACTGAATTATTTTCAAGCTTGATCAAAGGCAGCAGAGGCCACGTCCCCCCTCCCCACAGAAGGGCGCAGTGTCCTGTCATCCCATTTATCTCTGCGATGCATCCTTTTTCACACAGAGTTTACAGGCATCCACGACTGCACGGCCTACATCGCCTCCTCTTCTGATGCACATAAACGTACGCCGCTTATCATCTGAGAAGGCTGCTGATTGAAGCTGGCTGGGAGCAGAATATATGGACCTGTTTTCATCTATCCTCTATGTTCCCACATATCTGAAGAATCAGTTATCTGCCTAGATGAAAACAGAGCACAAAACAGCTTCTATATGCGTTTAAACAGAAAACTCAACTTCTTTAGTTTATAAACTGTGATTTCTTTTTCAAATAGAGTAAACAGGAAGGGCAGCATGACACGAGATACACACGAGATACATCAATCACTTTTAAGTGGATCGAGTGATAGTGGGCAGGGCTTTGTGAGTGCAAAGAAACATTTCAAAGAAACGTTCAGCTATTCGCACTTTCATGAGTTTGATTTGAGGTTAAATGTGTTTCAATGTGATTTCGGAATTTCTACATAAGAGACCAGAGGCAGACAGAGGCCCAAAATTAAATCTGTAGAACCCCCGGTTAACTTCATACATGATTCAGGCAGGAAGTGGGCTAAAACATGATTAACAAATCCATTTTCCTAACAAAAATTAAGAAAAGATAGAAACTATCATGGTCCCCGTGTCTCTTGGGCTGGCTCACTCTGGACTACAGGTCATTGTTTTGATCTTGTGTTTCTCTTCCTCGCTGTCTCCTTCCTGCCTGGGCGGAGCTCATTATTGGGCTCCCACCTTTGGCCCACCACCTGCTCTAAATGTTAACACCTGTTGCTGATTGTTCCTGTTTCCTCGGCCACTACTTAAGGCTGTGGCTCAGAGTTGAACAACCTGAGTTGGTGCAGCCCTGGCAAATCATAGTTTGTGCTTTCTATGAATCTCTAGCTCGTGCTAAAACTCTTCTCTGTATAGAGAGTGTAGTGTAAGAAGCAAGGACGTGAGTGAGCAGAGGAAGAGTGAGGTGTTCATGGTTTCCCCTTTTCCACCTTCGTGGTTCCCCCGCCCAACACTTTCTATATATTTTGGACTTTGGTGATTTTTGTGAATAAACTTGTGAACTCTTCTCTCAAAATCTACACCTAAGTCCGTTCCGTCCATCGTGACAGAAACAAAAATGATAGCAAGGCAGCTAGGAGATGTAGAGCATTACGGTTAGTAAGGTTATATAATAAGTAAGTGATTGGCTGATTGACCTTAGGTGAGAGGAAAACGCTGGAGAACAGTGGATGACTTCTAAACTAAACAGGAAATAACTTAACAATGAAAAAAGTCCAACTGTGATCTTACTGATATGTACAGTAACTAGGAGATGATGAAACCAATGTCAAAAAGCACATTTTAGGAAATCAGTTGATTCCTGTGACATTTTACTTCAAGTGAGACCACTGAGATGTTAATCTGACCTTCCACCAGCTCTGTGCATCACTCGTTTTATTTATTTTTAATAGAAAAGAGAGCCTACATAAAAATAATGAACAAATAACAAGGAATACAGACCGAGGCAAAATGTTATAATGTAACACTCTTTTATTAGTTCAGCTGATATCTGTCCATTTATGTTCCCTAAAGATGGATGAAGATGGTCTAGATTTGGACAACACTAACTGTGAGTTATGCTCTCTCACTGAAAGAAGATGGAAAGCAGGAACTAAGCTCCCCTGTTGTCGCTCTCATCACAAATCCTGTACGCAGAGATGGACTGAGGTTAGCACAGTTGTGCTGATCTGCTGCATTGTTAAAGCACAAAATTAAAATACATTTAAATACATTTAAAAGTAAAACAGTTACAAAACCTGCAGCATCACTCTCATTGCCCAATAGTAACATCCACAACCAATTTCCTTTTCCTATCACAATAAAATTCCAATCAGAAGAAACTTCTAATGATTCTGAGCAAATGGCAAGCTGCTATAGTGGGAGTTACACTCTTTAATGAAGGGTGCACACACACAGTAGTGTACTGTCTCTGCAGACAAGTCTGCATGGTGGACAGGCAGATGTCCACTCAGGCGCACGATCACCATCTGATGGTGAAATTCATGCCACCTGGACCCAAGCAGACATGGAAACTACTCATCCCATCTTCCTGCCCATAAACCTCTAACAACAACAACAACAACAAAAGATGAAGTTGCTTCATTTTTGTAGGTACTAATCTGACATGTGGATGAACTTTATCACTGTTTTCACCAGGGTCTCATAGCAGTGGACATCTTCATAAACCAACGACCAGCGACTGGAGAAATCTTACTTTTAATCATTTATTCAAAAACTACAAGTAAACTTTGGACTTTTCTCTCTGCCTCTCTCTTTTTTGTATAAGATGAGCTCAAAGTAATGCATTATTCCACTGTTACAAACAGTAATCCTGCCTCTCAAAAGACTCATCCTATGGCTCCATGTAGAAATATTTCTCAAAACTCCAATATGAATCACAGCATGTTGAAAGCGCTCCCAGGAGGAGTCTCAGCCCTGTGGGTTAGTCATCTCTGGAACAGTCCTGTGCGTCCCCAGAGGGCCTGACAGTGATAGCTGCCTCTGCTCAGAGAAAGGAAAAGCACTTAGCCTCCTGAGGAGTCTCCTCAGTGCCGCAGGGAGAGCAGTGACAGGGGACGCCACAGTGTCAGCAAGTCTGTGCTTTATGGCGCTCGTGAAAGCAGTTCAAGGTGCCGGATCCCGGGTCAGGGTTAGGAGAGAGTGAGCGGAGGAGGGGGTCAGAGGTCAGGCTTTGATGGAGGATACCAGTCAGCCTTGGGCTGCAGTTTGATTGACTAGTGCAGGTGTGAGGAAGCAGGGTGATGATGGGGCTGCAGAGAGTTACGACTGCTGCTCGATGTGTGTGTTGGCAAGGTGTATATGGATGCTATCTGAGAGAGCTACAACCCACTGAGCTTTTGATCACTTTGCAGGCGGCTGCTGGAGAAAGAGGGACGTGCTGAGAGCTTTTACTCACCCAGAGAGAAAGAAAGAGCAGAGGGTGTCCTGACACAGGTGGATGCTGGGAAATATGTGAAGAGGCACAGCTGTTTTAAAACACAATGAGGAATACACCGAGACAGCTCAGAAATATCTACAATAAGAAAATTTAAAAAACATCCCTGGAGTTCCTCTAGAGGCCAAAATCATCTTTCAGGAGTCGATGGGATGTTTCCACAGCAGAGAGCAGATATACTGTAGAGGAAAAGGGAGTAAAAGGGAGTGAGCACCCACAAATCATAGCAATAAAGACTGCAGACTCCAAGTTTACCCAAATGAGTGGCCACTGAACAGACCACAGAGGATGAGCGGAGGAGGATTAGGGAGAAAAAGTGGATTAAAAAGGAAGGGAGGAGTGAGAGCGAGAGCAAGGTGAGTGGAACAACTGTGTGTTCATTCCTCCCTGTGACCTCCTGTTCTGCACTGTCAACCAGCTGGAATCCATGGAGGATGAAGACGTAGGGAGTGGAGGCATTAAAAAAAAAAGAATGCGATGGGAAAAAGGTGAGCTGGAGAAGGAAAAAGTGACAGGAGTGTCTTAAAAGTGATGACAGACACTAGATTTGTTTGACGTGGTTACAATAAAAAAAAATGTTTATGGCTGCATTTCTGAAGGGATTATAAAAATGATTCATCATCTTTCCTGTAGTATAGGGGGGATAAAGATACGCCTACCCATTTCCCGTTCAAACATAAAACCCTCAGAATGCACCAAGTTTGGACTCGCATGCTTTTACATCCAGAGCAAAACAAAATCAGGTGAATCAGACTGACTGTTGGACCTGTCCCCTGTTCCAGTGGTGATGTTCATATTAAACAATAAACATGGACAAAGTTTCAAATAATAAGCCCAGAGCTGAGGCTTCACACCTCTCTAAACACTGTTTATCACAGTTTTTCCTACTCTTGAACCCGTATGATGTCGCAGAGAGGGACGTACCTAATACTGTACGCTCAGAGCACAGCTCCACCACACTGTTGTTCAAACCTTGTGTTCAAGAAGAGCAATCAGAAGATAGCTGTCTTAAAGGAGGAGGAGGAGCTAAAGCAGATATATGATCAACTGATGGGATGCTCCAGGTCCCAGCATCATATAAAGAAGGATTGTTTTAAGCCTGAGTCATGCAAAGCTGCTCTCGAAGAGTTGAAGGATCAAATATGGGCACCATAGAGCTCCTATGCAAATGTGAGCATCGCTGCAGTTCACATACTGGTTGTGAGCGTCATTAATACCGTTGGTTTTGTGTGGTCACACAGAGCTCCATTAACAACTACCAATCAGAAAATAACAAATTAAAATGTGGCAGAAAAGCTTTTAACAAGAACAGAAGAACATGAGCACATTACTCAAATTTTAATGTCCCCACATCAGCTCCCCATTTGTTTTAGAATTGATTTTAAGTTTTTGTGATTACTTTTTACTCTTCATGGCCCCAGAATATAAAGCAGCTCTGCTTTTTAAAACAGTCCACAGCCTGAGATCCTCAGACAGGAGCCTGCTGACTCTTCCCACTTTAAAAACTAAAGCAGTAATGCGCACTCATCGAGGGTTCATGTCAAACTGAGATAAACAGCAGAGAACAGGGCCAGGCAGTTTCCACTTACAGCTCATCTTTGCTCTTTTAGCACATAATGGCAAATGTAACATTACTAACCGCTCAAAGTGCTTTAATAATAAATATAATAAATATATTTTATCATCATTGTTGTAATGCTCTTTCTGAAGAGAGACAGCATGTAATGGGTTTGTTTGTTTGTTTGTTTGTTTGTTAGCAGTCTAGCATCCACAGTTTTCAAGATATCGTGTTCAAATTTGTGGGTGTGGGTGAAAATCAGTAAAAACCACAACAAAATGCTGGACCTCGAGGGACATCAGTAGTTAGTTTAGCTTAGCATTTGACCTTGACCTTCATTATTAGCATCCAAGGTCAAAGAAACCATATTGGGTGATATATCATATAAAAGAGCATGGAGAGAGCTGTCCAGCACACTTTTTATGTTTTTAATACAACGCCCTATGATGTAACAGCGACACCATAATTTTGCAAAATTACACACTGCATGAATATATCTTAAAATCTCAAGTTTTTATAGCTTATAGAGGCCAAAGATTTGAGCCAGTTCTGCTCCAGTCATATGGATAAGATAAGATAATAAAATACAGCATTTTAGTATACAATGCGTCATGGTATTAGGTCAAAGGTCAGATATCAGCATGTTGTAATAAAAGCAGGCTGATGTCATGCGTGCATCTGGTCCATGAAGAGTTTTTCCATTTTTCTTCCTCCTTATCTGGGTTTGTTTGGCTGAACCAGGTTATTGCAGAAAATGTATGACATGCCATGAATTCCTGACATCTGTGGGAAAAATTAAAATGACTGATTGGATCAAATTTAAATAGCTCATTTTAGTGAGGCGGCATTGCGATTTATTTTGGAAACAATGATACCATTTGGAGGGAGATATATGTTCCCCATTGTGTGACAGGAATTTGCTGCATGTTTCTTTTTGACAACAAACGCCCTCCAAGGGGAAAAAAAAAAAAAAAAAACAGACCCAAACCAACAAAGAAAGTGATCCTACTAACAGCTATTGTGTATGTGTGTAACCAGAGCCTGATATCTTATTCCTCTGAGCTCCATTGTGGTCCAAAACCCATTAAAAGCACATCAGTGAGGCACACTGTTGCACACAGTGACATGAGCCTTCATTACCATGAACACACACACATTTTGATTCATCCCAGTACACTGTACTGCTGCTGCTGTAATGCTCAATTTAGAACAACAGCTGAAAATAGTCCCTAACAGTTGCACTATTTCCTCATGTTTAGGCAGCCTTCGTTAAAAACTTGGTATGAAACAGGACGCTGGGGATAAACTGGTTTCCATCTGAATACCACAGAGTCAAAATAACTTTGCTAACAAGAGCTTAAATACAGAATAAATGACAGTGAAGCGGACTAGGCATGGACACAAAAGCACATCTGTACAGAGAATCCATCAAATGAAACCAGTTTCCAGCTCATCCACTGATTTTATTGTGTTTGGGTGGTGTTTATGAGTAAAAGTTTGAGTGAGATTGCATTTTTTTTTTTAACAGAATAGCAGTTTGGATCTTCTGTCTGTACTCATCTACATTAAGGCACCGAAGTAATGAGACGTATTGGTTTTAGTTAACCAGATGTTTTTTTGGCAGGCGCGCTCTTTTGAAAGCTCAGTTTTGCAATACCGTGCGGTTAACGCTGTTGCAGGCTCCACTCTAACGCAAACCATGATTTATTTTCTAAACCCCACCAAGTAGATCTGGTGCCGGAACCTAACCAAGCGCACACAACTAGGTCCAAAAATAATATAAAAATATAACAGGAGAGGACCACACAGGACATAAATCCAGTCCTTGTGACTTTCCACCGCCACACCTCCTGAACTTTGTAGCTCTCTAAAAGAAAAATCTGTTATAATTTTATTTGAAGCTTATTTAAATCTTTTTATTCATCCTTTTATCGTAAAATGCCGTATGACTAACACACCTTACAGCATGATGTTGTCTGTCTGGCTGCCCTGCAAAACAAGCTATTCTCCATTCCATATAGACTAGCTTTGCATGAGTCATAGTTCAAAATCATCCTTCGTTAACTTATACATCTCTCTGTCTGAAACAAGCCACTTTAGCTCCTGTGAGATGATCCCGTCTGTCATTTTATTACATCATAAAGATCCAAAAGTAGATCACAGTACATCCATTGACCTCGTTATTAGAAACCCGTCCATGTTTAATATGAACATCCACTGCTGTTAAGAGGATTTGTATGACAGGAAATAACAGAGTAGAGTAGGTCTGTTTTAATTATGCTATCTCCAAAAAGAACCATGACCTATTTCTGGTGTGGATAATTATGGAGGAGTGGTTTAAGTTTAATGTTCTAATTGACACATTTTGTGTTTATTTCTTTATTTTAGTGTGTTTACCTGCTGTAAAGATCTGAGCAGGATCCATATGTCTTATATAAGGATCCCACGATCATATTCTGCAGCAGCGTGCTATTTATATGCAGTTCCCTTTTATCACATTATATCTGCAAAGTGAAAGAATGTGGGCGAATGCCAACAAAACAGCTTGGAGCGCTTTTATTGTGAAATTAATGTTTTAGTGTGTTCGCTTTAAACATTTGGCCTGTTAATGAATATCTCCTTGCACGACTCCTTCTGAGAACATTTCTCCATCCTGCTTGGTGTTTGTAAGAGTAATCCTTTTTTTTTTTTTTTTTTTTTTAAATCTCATGAACATTAAGCTCGTTGGTTAAGAGAAAGACCGTTTAATTCACAGCTCAAACTCTGTAAATGGGACGCCCTTTTTTCTGAGCGTTTATACACCGTGAAGAGGACCTGACCATTTGAGAAGCTGCGTGGGAGGGTGAGCTGCTGTATACTGGCCTAATTCTCTCTATTACGACGTACTGTAAAACTACCTGAGCTGTGGCCTCGGTTCTCCACTATATAAATGCAGTATACAGTCTGGCTGGTATTTCCCCGCGGGCTGGTTGGTCAGCTTGACCTCTGTTAAAGCTTCCGTTTCTGTCACCAGCAGCCTGACTGAAATAAATTGGCTTTGGTCTCTACGGGGGTTTTGCTGTTTCTGCAGACCTGAGGCCTTATTGGTAGAACTGCTTTCTCTATGGGGAAAGCAGCTCTACCGTGTGTGTGTGTGTGTGTGTGTGCGCGTGTGTGTGTGTGTGTGTGTGTGTGTGTGTGTGTGTGTGTGTGTGTGTGTGTGTGTGTAACCCTGACCCCAGAAAAAAGGTGTGTGTATGAATTGCTTTGACCTGAGAGACTACTGCAGTGTGTAGAAGAGTGTTTGTGTGTTGTGTAACTTCAGTAAAACCAGAACAGCTGAATGACCGTGACTTCTGCATGTTGACATCAGCATGTGAGTTTCTGTAAGTTTGTGTGACCTCGAAATGCCCTGAGTGGGAGAGCAGGGGGGGAGTATTCTTCGGAAAGCATCACTGGATGATTGCGGTCCGCCCACGCACCACGTGGGGTTTCATCACTCCGGGTGTGGCAACGCTGATGAAAAATTTCCTGCCACCATGCTCAGAAAATATGCAGAGACAAGACTAAAGCATTACTCGGAATGAAATACGATACAGAGGGGGTGCAGCTGCAAAGAAGACACAAAAAGCTAACTCCTTAAGCTCAAGATCAGCATCAGGGCTTAGTCATAGTGTGTAATCCAAACCACACAACACCAGATTAATCAATAACCTCATGTTGTGGATGGATCAAGTTTGGTCCATTTTTGGTGTCTTCTTAATGCCGTATGACAACAAGTAGCACGTCATTGGGTGTCAACCCGCAAGACTACGCTAACTCTCCAAACGTTTAAGATGAGGGCTGTTGATGAAAATGCAGAAAAAGGGTCAGGTGAACTCAGTCACGGCGATAAAGGGGAAGGGAATTCAAAAGACAGGACGGTGCATGAGGAATTAACCAAAAGAGGAACACAGAAAGTTCCCCCAATTGCACAGACAGTGGGAACATAGAAGACACTGCAAAAAGAAACCAACATGGAAAAAACACAAAGGAGTAAGAACTAACTATTACAACAGAAACAGGATGTGCAGAGTGAGCATCAACTGAAAACAATGCATTATTCTGTATGAAACAGACATTCACATTCCTTATTCATTAATTACAAAACTGCCGAGAGTTATGTGGACACGATGTGACCTGTGTTGGAGATATGGCAGCCGGACTCACTCTGAGTTGGCACCATCAGTGAAAGGTGTAGGCCAAACACTCATCGCTATCCGGGAAGTGAGATGCAAAAGAGGTTCGCTGTCTTTGGTTCAGCGTCTACCCGGCTGATTAGTTCAGCTGGATGGCAGAATGATAAAATAATAAGTAATTAGGGAGAAGTTTGAATACGAAGTCATTTCATTTCTCCGCATTATGCATGGAGAAATGAAAGAAAGCCGTGAAATCCTGTGAGCAGAGTTGTCGAGGCTGAGAGGTTGCTGATCCTCTCCGTCATTATTCAGCACTTTAAAGTCAGGATGCCGGGGTACCTTTCAGCGCAGGCGAGAGGCTGCGAGGGCGCACACGCCGAACGCCAACTGTAGACTTCAGCCATGTGACGTGAATGTAAATGAGGCAAATCTTTACCCCATCTGGCTCTAACGCGGCTATGAGAGGCAAAGGCTGACAGCAATAGGGTGGTAGTGTGCGTGTGTGTGTGCGCGTGTGTGTGTGCATGCATGCGTGAGACAGAGTTCATAAGAGTGAAAGTTTCAACTATTGATTTGTTCAGCAGTAGCAGCAGTTTTATCATATCTTTGTTCTGACTCATTGCATCTGCTCCTACGTTGCATGTGTTTCTATATCATATGTGGGTTGCTTGCTTGCTTGTGTGTGTGAATATTTATCGAAGTCATAGTCATGGGGCAGATGGTGAAACTCTACAGTGCATCTGTCCAGTCATCACATGCTAGAGCGTGATGACTGGACTCTTTATGGTGCAACCCTGTTTGGATCAGCTGCTGGTATCAGTATTGCTAAACTGACCTCGGTCAACCACTGAGCAGCTCTTAAGAGTTTCTGCAAACAAAGGAAGTTGTGTTTAGAATAATTATCTGCCGTTTATCCCTTGAGTCAGAGAGAATGAGTGGATGCAGGAAAATCATCCTTTTAAAAATGTGCAAAGTTGGTTATGTCACAACATTGTTGAATGATGCTCTTTATTAGCTCTTTATTAGCTGTTTCTGTGATAACCAAAGCCAAATCCCAGAATAAAATGTAAGCATTGTGCTTACCGTGACCATCGGCATCATCCTGTCATTATTACAACATGCTTGACAGCTGTGCAAAATGTCAAAAAACTGAAAGCAACAAGTCAACAACTCTCAGGGCACGAATGACAGAGATTTCAGATACTAAAAGGATTGGGACAAATGCTCACCATACAATAATCATACACTGTTTATAAAGCCAAACATGGCTTTTATCTGAAAAGTGATTTTTTTTTCTTTTGTCAATTTATCTTTTTTTTTTTTTTTGGTGCACTTGAAGTCCTGCCAGTCATGCAGACACAGTAAATAAGATTAGCAGTGATAGCTGGCAAAGCAGGAGATGAGTTAGCACGCAGCTAAAGTTACTGGAAGTTCATAATGAGCTATCTGCTTGTTAATTGTTACAGTAAACACTCCTTTAGTCAAAGCTAGGGTTCAATAAATGATCATAATGAGACTCCCTGAAGAGAAAAGACAAACTTGAAAATGGATCAAACTTCACCCAAGAGATGATGAGTCATTAATATGTTACTGTGTGGTTTGGATTACTCGCCATGAAAAGGTGTTGATCTTAAGCTTAGTGTACACAATGAAATGAATGGTTCTATTCTGATGTTAAAGTTGGTCAGAATGATCCAGATCCAGCAACTTCTGATCCGACAGTCACTGTTGAATGTGTTCATTTTCTGTGTCCTACATCCTAGTATTGCTTCCAATGATGGCATGGAGGTATTTATAGAATAAATATAGAATAATGACACCCAACAGCTCGCTTATACATTGAACAAATCCTTTTTCTTTCTCTTCCTTTTGACGTGTTCGTGGTGCAAAAGTAAAGTTGCCGTTGCAGTACCTCAAACTAGCTAGCTACAGATGGGACGAGGATAAACAGAGTAGCGGGTAATTTTAAATGCAACCTTTCAAACAAATATCTGCAAACAGAATGCGCTAAATGTTCAGCTCGTAAGAAAAAATATGAATGCAAGACTGAGAGATGGAGAAAGATAGTCAGATAGAAGAGAAGGACTGCTCACCAAGTGAAACACCTTGCAAAACAAATTGAAGAACACTAATAACACTAATTTGTGTTATTCAAAATTTGGGTGAAAATGTTGTACTAAGCAGTTTCATGTATTGTTAGATAAAGGGCACCAATCCACTTCTATTTAAAGTGATAATGCTGATCAGATTCACTCACTGAATTCTGCTTTTTAGTTCTAGTTTTATAGTGTATATAAAACTAGTGTGTGTAGTGTTAACTGTTGTCTGTTTTGTTTTATACTTTGTTATCCTTGTGTGAAGCACTTTGTGATCTTTTATCTAGAAAGGTGCTATATAAATAAAGTTTTACCTACTTACTAGTGCCGAGTGGTCTTAAATCATAACTTGTGAAGCATCTGCTCATATCTTCTTAAATTTGATTGGCTATTTCCATAAATATCAGAGATCAGAGAGAAACAAACTTTAACCCCTGCATCCAGGACTTTTTTGCTACACATGGATGAAGATTGAAGATAATTGAAGATTCAGTGGTTTTGGGGGACTCGTTTATGTTAGGGAACAAGAGATGAGAGCTTCACTTAACGCAGGAGACACCTGGACAGGAAGTCAACAGGTAACAAAGGTACTCCTGGGTAAGTAGTAAATGTCTCACTTACTACTACTCCGTTTGTGTAAAACAATGCAAAATATCATCTTATCCGTCAGATGATGAGCCCGTTCTCTCTGCTGACGCAAGCATCTCTGCAGTAAATCGTTTATAATATCGAGCCTCCTTCCTGTGTTGTCACACTGCTGAACTGAAGCCATAAAGCTTCAAAAAGAGCGATCCACTTTCTGTTTTCCTCATCTGCCAGATGTCACAGCTTGTCTCCACCTGTGACCTCTTATAGCAAACCCGGTGCTCAGAGAATATTAAGCAGAAAGAGCCTGCATAATACAGGATATTCATTCAGTGTAAAAGAATTCATACCTCAGTGTACGTCATAATTAACACACCATTTTCACCATGCAGAATAGCCTCCTGCAGATGTGAATGTCTCTACAGTGCTTGTATGCCATCTTTATTTTATCTACTGATAAATGATCCCTAATTTGGCCACTGAGTGTGTTCTTCTGATATGTTGCTCTGCTGTATCCTGATCCTGTTTGTTTGAGATTTACAGATAAGACCTAAGAGGAAACAGATGAACATGCTGGGTCACAGCAGCAAACACTTAATTAATAAATCCCTTTCTGTTATTTTTGGACCAGCCAAAAGTTCTGTATTTAGATTTTATAACAGATCAAAGCTGCCTGGTATTTTTAGATAATCATGATAAATGAGTTCATTCACCGCAAAATGCCGTCTTAATTTTGCAAAATGTTTCGAAAATCAGCTTAAAAAGGTTGCTTCCTGTATTTTCTGAACAGAAAGGTCAAATCATTCATTTCAGTCTTCTGTTTTTCCAGAAATTGTTAATTTGCTCCATTACAACAAACAACTTGCACATTTTTGTTAAACATGGCCACCAGAACCAGCTCAGCACAGCTGCACTTTAATCACTTTTAGCTTTAGTCTTGTTAAAGTACAACCAGAGACAAGAGAGCGTGAAAACCACCTGTGGAGGCCTTTGGGCATAAAAACGTTCCCTTGCAACCAAAAGCATCATGACTATCAGGTTTGTTTAAGGTTTAATCCAAAGGACGATGCTTTGTGTTTGGTTTTGTGGAAACTGATAATCATCTGATGAAAGTTGCCATCCCAGACCAGATGAAACAGTCCTGAAAGAAGGTCTCTGTGGATGGGATGAGAAGGTTCTAAAATGGTTCACACGCTTCTGAACTGGAAACCTGTTCTAGCCTGCAGAACATGTGAGCACGACAAAGTGTAAAATATAATAGATAAATGTGCAGAATTTTGGCACTCAAAAAAAATGTCAGTAAGTAAATGAAGCGGACTTTAGAACAGATAAGGAAGGATATACCCATTGCTTATTCATGAGTATCCTGGGAGTCTATCAATTAGTTTAGTTTCCTGTATTATACATCATAAAGCCCGTCTTTAATAGTCTTGTGCAGCAGATCCCTAATGCCGTGTTCTGACATTTATGGAGCACTTGCCTGGTCTTACTGACCACTCAAAGAGCTTTAGTCCCATTTACTTTATCACACATATTCACCCAGCACTTTATTCTGTAACCTAAAACACTTTATCTACCTCCTGTTCACACCTACGCCCAATTTAGACCCACCAATTAACAGGCACGTCTTTGTGTCTGCATGGCTTCTCTTTGGGTACTCCAGCTTCATTCCACAGTCCAAACTCCACAAAGAAAGTTCTGGGATTCAAACCAGGAACCTCTTCAGCATAAACAACCTTATGGATAGTTTTGCATTTATTTATGTTTCAGCAGTCTGGATGTGTAGTGGTCTTAATTGTGCATCGGGTCCGTTTTTCCACATCCTGGGCCCACATCCTCATTTTAGGTTTAACAGCGTTTTAGTAGGTAAAGGTGAATGTTTAGACCAGAATTGAGCTGCAGTTTGGTGAAGGCCTCAAAGGGGACTGGCGGCAGCTCCTGGGCCTGGCAGATCCCCGTGTACTAAACAGGGTGAGACACGTAAACGAAAATGAACAGCTTGCAGAACTGGGGAAACCTATATGGATGACAACCGGAAGGAGTGTGTTTGGAGGCGTGGTCCTGCTCCTGAAATTCCGATACATAATCTCCAATAAATAGAGATGTTGAGTTTTCCCTGCTTCTTTTATGAGCGTTTGTGTAAAGAAGACTGCTCCAAAAGCCCGATTTGTATGCTGGGACAATGACTTGGTGCAATGACTTTTGGATGTATCAGACCAAGTTAGTCACACATCAATGGAGAGAAAATATTTAAGCTTTTTCTAACTGCTCATTTAAACATTAAAATACAAATTTCACTAATGTACTCGAAAGCCTAAGGCGCCACTTTTGTGTCCTCGTGGGCTGGCCTGAACCACAGAGATGTTTCTGAGTACTGAGTTTTGCTTCACATTTGGTTAAATATCCTAATTAGGACAGTTTCTGCTACAATGCAAATGTAGCCAAAGTCCCACATGTGTCATTTTCATGATTTATCTCCATGCACTTTTCCCCTATGTGTGCTTTCTGCTTAATCTAACGTCTTAATCTGATGTGCAGATGTATTCACAAACATGTTCACAGTGTCTTTTACCAGCAGCATCCCGCTCGTGCTTATTGTTCAGGGCTACATGCAATGGACCCTCCTGCATGCCACTAAATCTCCTCTCCAAGGTTAGACCTGAGCTTCACTCTCATAATTACCACTGAGGGTAATTAGTCTGCACAGCCCAAGGTCTCTGGCGCCCCTCTGCACACCTTTATCCTGTCACCTGGGTCCTGGCAGGAAAAATGAATGGCTGGTTATGCGGGGTCGAGCAGGCCCTCATGATCCATAATAAGGTCCCCTTTGGAGTGCTACTGGATGTGTGTGTGAACAAGGAGCATTACGACAGAACTTAATGATGTCTCTTTCTTTTCCAAAGACAGTATCACAATGTCAACGGTGAGAGAAAATCATTAGCCTTCACACAGTTAATGAAAGTCAAAGATTAAGTCAGCCGTTCTTAAGAGACTGATATTATTCAGCCCACAGACGCCGGGCATCATTAATAAAGTTTTGTCCCTCGCAGCTACATGTGGGTACTTTCAGCTTGTTGTGACTCCTTTTTTTTCTCCTTCAGCAACTTTGGGGAGGAGAAACTTTTTCAGCAGCTGCTACGAAGGCACAGAAGTAACCCCTCCTCCTCCTCCCACCAGTCTCAAGTGTGCATAACACCACAGGAGAATCACGCTGACTCGTGGATAATCTCTGCCACATAAGTGCCTACCATACGGCGAATCCTCGCTGCTGAAGCAGGCCATAATACACCTGTCACTCCTGCCTTCTCCACAGAGACGCCCAATGTGTTGACCTCAGCCTTTATTTTTCTTTCCTCCACCTGCACCGTGTGGTGCTTAGGACCATGGATTCGGCCCATTTCCATCACCTGTATCCCATCTGCCCTGTCCTCACCTCATCACGGGAGAAAAAAGCACGAGCCGCACACACCATCCCTCCTTCCCTTAATGTCCACCGCCATCTGCGTCTCCTACCATCAGCTCTAATGCCGCCTCATAAGAAGCCCGTCATATCCGTACAGGCAAGCGCTAATGTTTACCCCACCATGTCCTTACTCGCTCCTCCTCAGCCTCCCACTGTTAATTCACATTATTAATGACGGCAGCACACCTTGTAAAGGACCAGTGATTAAGGGGAAAAAGTCCTCCGGTGTAAACAAACTTTGTTGAGGAGCTTTGTGTGGTATTGACTGCCCTTCCTCCACAACCTCATGGCAGTTTGATGTGGCTAAGAGTAAGACATCGATTGAGAGCATCACAGTCTGACTGCAGATCAATGGAGAGCAACAGTGAACACGGGTTCTCCAGCAGTCATGGCCAAATCCTGTGGACACAAAGAGGTCAGGTTCGGTTCTGCCGATACACATCAGGACTCCCACGCAGGAGAAGCCCATTTCCTGTGAGACTAATGCACTGCTCACAAATACACACTTTTAGCCCGAGTCGGAGCCTCTCGGGGCTGCTGATCTGCTCTGTGTGACTGGGCCCGAGCTGGTCCGAGCGATTCCCTCCAGCAGCGGCCATTAAAAATGCCAATAGCTTCCTAATCAACATCAAGCCATTACACATTATGCATACAGTTGGGAATCTGTGTGGAGGGAGAATTTTTGCCTGTGGAAATATCCAGGACATAAGATCAATGGAGCGATTCAAGAGGGCACTCTTGCATTAAAGCGTGCCTCTTTTTAATTATCTCCAGTGCAGATGGCCCTAACGAGGGGAAGGACTCTTAATTGAGAGGGGAGAGGAGGGGGCTAATGAACCCTGGAGACACTTGGAGGCAGCATGCCCTGGCTTGCCAAGGCCAAAATCCTCATCTCTGCGCTGGCAGCCAGTCACTCACCCCACCAATGTCGACCCGCGGCACAACCCATGCGTGTCAATAAAGCTTTAGAGAGTCAAATGAAGTGAAGAGGAAGCTGTTTGCCTGTGTGTTTTTCTCACACCTTTCATTCTGATGACAACACAAGCCTCATTTCACAGGAAGCTGATAGAAATATCGGCCAAATGACTCTAACCTCTTCACCTCCATCAGGCCACCAGCGACCCATCCAGGGTTAGGTTTTTGTTTTGCTTTTCTGATGAAGTCTTGACTCTCCCAAATAGACACAAATTCTATAAAAGGGAGTGGATGATTATCAAACCCACACCTTATTCCTAACCCTAGATGGGATTTTGGTGACCTGGTGGGTGTTAAGAGAAGCTAGAAACTAGAAACTGAAGTTAGCCGGTTAATGTGAATCGGGTATTTTAACAAAATGCTTCCATGGACATTTTCTAGGCATGCTCAACTCGGAGGAGACCCTGGTATAGACCAAGATATCTATAACTGTATATCTCACCTGGCCAGAGGAACTGGAAAACATTACTGTGGAAAGGACATACCCTGATCCTGCGCCCACCGCAATCCAACCCAGACAAACACGAGGCCAAAAGTCGAAAATGCATTTTCCTCTTACTGACATTTTTAATTCTGTATGAATGTAAATTAGTTACTGATTAGAAATTACTGGTTTCAAGTTTCCAAGGCCTTACTGCATGAAAGTCTAGATAAAATTACAGATAATTTAAAGTCATTTGAAAAAAAAAATAGTCTGAGGATGGTCACAAACTTCAGCTCAGTAAGTTCTTGCCACTGTGGCACTGAGCCAGGCACCAGGCTCTAATACTGATCATCACTCCGGCTTTAACCTGCACTGCTGAAACTTTCTGAATGCCTGAATATTAAATTAAAAACTCAAATCCAGTTAAAAAGCAGCCTTGTGTCAATGTTCAGCAGCCTATTTCATATTCTAAATGCTGCAGTCTACATTCAGATGGCAATAGGACTAAATACTATAACTACTGTCTAAAAACTACATGACAAGTTATTAAATGTTATCAGTCCTTCAGTTGACGATAGTTTCATATTACAAAGATATTTGGTCTGCTAATGGTTAGTCAGCTGGGCTTATCAGCTCAATTCAAATTAATACCATTCAATAAAACAAGTGAATGCATGCCTCCTTCACTGAGTCCAGAAGGAATGTGAAGGAAAGCTCTTTAGCAGCTGACAGCCTGATGTAAAGACTTCTACACTTTAAAGACCTTCCTCTCTGCAATTGCGCTGACTGACCTGACTGACAGGTGAGGATTGGATAGCTTCCATTAGCATGCAGCTGCGTGCCAAGAAGTTGGTGCAAGACAGAAACATTGCAAATACATCAGGAATCTCCTCGTTTATTTATTCTGTTGTCACAAGGAAACGTTTCATTGGTAATATACTGAAAAAGCAATCAAATGTGTCAAAAGCTCGAATTTCAATACTACACTGTTGTATTCTTAGTACTTGAGTGGGTTATCCTGTCATGCCTACAAAGATGAAAAATCACAATAGCTACAGTTCCTCCAATGTCTACTTGAGACAGGCTCCTAAAGTGAGTCAGTTCCCAAGTTAGAATATATAAATACATTTACAGTCTGATACAAAAAAACCTGTTTTGGTCTTTTGGGATATTTTCCACCTTCATAAAAACTGTATGGTAGCTGCTAGCTGCTAGCTGCATGCTAGGATTCACCAGGGATAATCGATATCCCTGAACTGGACATCCGGACTGTGTTTATGCTGTTGGAGCCTTTTTATGAAGTAGTTTTTTGCCCTGCTATGTAACAGAGATCATCCAGAACATATGTACTCCACTTTTGGTGAGTGAAAGTAGTATTTCTGAGGCTGTGTAAGCTGTGGATGCAGCTTGCTAGCCAAACTAGCTGTCATTAGCTGATGACTTTCCACTTTTCTAGTCCTGAAACCAGGGGATGATATCCATCTTGTAAACTAAACCTCACCAGTTAACACATGATTAAATGAACAGCTCATAAATGATTAGCATCATCTATTAAATTTCAAGTTCATGCCCTGTATTTACTGCAGTGCTTTAGATTCAACAGGTGTGCCCATTATTAAAGTAGCCTTGGAGCACATGTGTCTGTATCCACCCACCTGCAGAAAGAAAAGAAGCTCATGGCTGCCTCAGCCTTCACAGACTGAGTATCAGCGATTGTAGTTATGTACGCTGGGTGCGCGCATACTTGTCGTTTCTTTGTGTTCAGCGCGTATTAACCGCTCATATCAGGAAATCGTATTTGCATTTGTTTACATCCCCGCAGTCTAATGACCATGTAAAGCAAAGCACGGATCAGATCTGAGATGTGCAGCTGCATCCAATCCTCCTAAAGCCTGTAATTGTATTTCCTCCTTTGAAGTTGCGAGACGAAGATTGTTACACAGCTAAAACAATTTGCCCTTAATAACCCTTTATCTGTCAGGAAGTCGTACAGCTGTAATTGTGATGTTTTTATCCCTCTGCCGGGTCAAATGAAAGAGCAGAGCGGAAATATGGAAGTGGAAGAGGAGAGGAGCGAACTGCGCTGCAGCAGTTAAAAAGTCGAGTGTACAAAGTGACCTTTCAAGTGAAAATGCCACGTCAGAAAGCCCGCACATTTTCTTCACCGTGTGAGACGTGAAAATCAAATAACTCCAATTTTTTTTCCACCTATATCTGATTTTTTTTTTTTTACTCAGGGCTTCATTTCTCTCTGTGGGCGCTGGAAATTACATGTTACTATGAAGAAGAAGGGAAAAAAAACTTCCAGAAGTGGAGAAGAGGCGATCAGACAGAAAATAAAGCTTTAAAGATACAAGGATTTTTTTTCTTTAGTGGGTTGGATTTCTTTCTGCCTGCTACCTCATCTTCAGGGTCATGTGGGGGTGCTGGATGCCATCCCAGCACACATGAGGAGGAATCATGCTGGACCCGTCTGCAGCCCATCGCAAGGTTGCTGTCAACTGATTTTTCCCCCGATATAACAACAATTTAATTAAAGCATGGCAGCCTATGCTTAATTAACACCTACTTACTGTTCGTAGCATGAATTTTCACAGTTTCCTCATCCCTCCCTACCCACCCCAAAAAAATCACGCTGTGACCAATTAAACAGTCTGGTTTCTACAAAAAGGATTTTCAACCCCAGGCTGGATTCTCTAATCAGGAGACATGTGCACAAAGAGGCTCGCAGTGATGTATTCAGCACTTACTGGAGTGTGTTTGGCTGCTGCCTCTGAGCTCGAATAAAATGTGCCCTTTTTAAAAAAAAAAAAATTTGGCTGAAGCATGCAGGAAAACTGACATTTGTCTTTATTATCAGATCAGTGATGTGTCATGTTTGTAAATATATATCTGGGCCTGTTGGTTGGATTGGAGTCAAACAATGATGACGTTTAGTGCAAATAGAGAGTAATTAATAAGAAAATGAAGGAAAACATGTCATCAGAGCTGATATATGGTTGAGTAATGAGTAAGTGCTTTAAACATTTATCGAAATTCATTCATTTTGTCTGTCAATTATGACCAATTCATTCTCAGTATACATCAGATAATCTTTAAAAAGGCATTTAAAATAAAAATCAACTACGGTAATCTATCTATAAATAGTTACTTCTTAACTACTTCATTAGGTTTTTACTTCAGAGCTGCTTTAGTTCTTCATGGCTCAGTGAGCAAGGTGCTGGAAACATCTCTCATGATACCATCACACAGTTGTTCCAGGTTTGTCAGCTACACGTCCATGATGAGACTCTCCCACTCCACCACATCCCAAAGGTGCTCTGTTGGATTAAGATCTAATGAGTGTGGAGGCCTTTTGAGGATCAGTAGATGAAGATAAAGGGGAAGGCATAGTCAGCAACAATACTCAGATGGGCTGTGGCATTTAAACAGTGCTCAGTTGTGTCCAAACAGTCCCAAATTGTAGCAAAAAAATGTCTGCCGCACAATTACATCCAAGTGTTGCAGCAGAAATTGAGACTAAAACAAGAACAACAACTTTTCCAGATCTTCTATTATCCAGTTTTTGTGAGCCCGTATGATGTGTAGCTTTAATTTCTTGTTCCCAGCTCACAGGAGTGACACCAGGTGTGGTCTTCTAGTGCTGTAGTACATACACAAGTCCACGGGTGTGGTGACAGCACTTTTATTTCATTAACAATGTTCACTGTGGTTTCAGCACAAACACTCCCGCTCCGCTGTCACATCCGCTCACCACCCTCCTCGACTGTCATTGCCACATAAAGAGTCACAATCAATCACTTGTTCACTCCGCCTCCGCGCCGCCCTGGGAGCTCACTGTGCCACCCCTCCTCTGCAGCGGGCCAGAGACCACACCCACGTCACAATGTGCAACGGTTGATGTGCAGTGTATTAAGAGATGCTCTTCTGCATACCTTGGTTGTAATGAGTGGTTACCTTACTTTCTCCCTTGTTGTGAGGCTCAGTTTGAATTTCAGCAGGTCATCTTGATCATGTCTAAATTGACCTGCTGCCATGCAATTGGCTGGGTGGATACTTGCATTTTGAGCAGTTGAACCAGTGTCCCTAATGAAGTGGGTGTATAGTTTTCCTATGCCCATTCTTCTCAAATTATTCAGTGAACTTTGTTAAAATAGGACTCATGTGACTTGTATTTGACCTTTTGACCACTTCTTTTACCTTGGATTTGACCTTTTGTAATGCTGAGATTTTAAAGTTGGCAAGTTGTTGTTTTTTTTAAGAATATTAAAATATCCAAGGGATATTTTTAATTTTCCTTTACTGTTCGCTGCAGTGTAAGTCTCTGAAATGCACATAACCTTTCCTTTTCCTCTATTGGTGGGTAGCATCATTGAATAATAATGAAATATGTTTGGCTGTGGATATTTCCAGGGACAGAAACTAGCATATCCTCATGTCACAGAGTTCTGATGTTGACCTGGTCTGACAGGCTGGGATCTAAACAGATTAAGTTCAGTTTTGGGGGGAAATTAAGGTGGAATAACATTGTTATGGTTTCTAACATAATGTTTCATATTAATCCATCTCTGTGTAGCCCTTTTTCTGAATTTCAAAATGTGAAGCAACCATAAACAGATCAGAAGACATAAGTTTATAATTTATGATAAATTTTAATCTAAACAAAGTACGGTGGTGTGAAAGGTAAAGATGTAATATGTTGGAAGCTAATAAACTATTTTAATTGTGATATTTGGATTCAACTTAAAAACCCATAAGAGGAAGCACATTTAATCTCTGAAACAGGCAGCTTTCAAGACCAGTGATTATGAATTACTGAGGTAATACTTATAGTGACATTTTGGTGGATTAGCATTTATATTTTTCCACATATTTGTCTTTTTTTTATTCTATTTTGGATCTTTTATTCATTTTGCATTCATTTATTATGCAATGGTTTGTTGTATGTTTTGAATATTCACTTATTTAGTTATAAATTAGAAGACTGTGCCACAGATATTGTTGCTTTTTAGAAATTTGGGCGTGGTGTTGTTTAGGGTCTATCTCAGTAACTTGTTGGCCCGATTGCTGCTCATGGTGGAGGAAAAAGTTTCCTTCGTCTGCCGGACTGGACAGAGTAGACTTTACTGTTTTTGATAAACGTCACACATCCATCCTTAGATTACAGTGAATCTGCGGTACATCTCAGAAACAGCGTCTGGACGGCCACATGTTGTTGCTGTCGCTGTGATGGTGTTTTGAGGGAAAGCGCTGCTCTGGCGGTGTTGCGACTCGAGGCAGGAAGCAGTAAGCCAAGACTCCAGAAGCTGCAGGAGCTCAGGCATTGATCAGCATCTGTTCTCCCCACTTCTCCATCATTCTGTCTTCTGCCTCCATCTGCTTTTGTTTGCTGCATTTAGTTTTTGGTTTTTTGGGGGGAGGGGCTTCGTTCTCCCTCTGCTTCTCCTTCCTCTACCATGTTCCCTCTTCCATTAGTACCTCTCTTCACTAGAAGCATTTGTTCATGCTGCCATTAATGTTTAACTCCTATTAATTAACAATTTTCTTGACTATTATCCCATCACTTTATTGCCTGTTTTGCAGGCTGACTGTGAAGTAATGACCTTCCTCAAAGGGGGCGAGCCAAGAAATAATTCCCCAAAGCAATCATCACATTAGAACGAGGGTGCTGCTGATTTATCATTTAAGCTCTGGTTGTCCAGCTTTTTTGTGGGGCGAACCTCATGTGCAGGGACTTCAGTGAAAAAGAAACGCAGTTAAAATGAAAGCTGGAGGCCATGAAAACACTTCAGGAACACATACAGTACAGGCAGCAGATGAAGCGTGCTGATTTGGGTTTATGTTTCTTATTGTTTTTCAGCAATGTTCACGACATGTTCCCCGTTTGAAGCTCTTATCTCCTCAGACATCAAAGCTTTCCACTAAACAGAACAAGCCTCCATCCACTTCCTGTTCACTTGAAGGAGTCCTTTGTTGCTACAAACATATGTGCCATCTGTGCTTTTGTTTCTAAAAAATCAAAAATTCAAAACCTTGTTTAACATCCCCACCAGTTAGATACCAACCGTCTTGAGTATCAGCAGCTTCATCCATAATTCTGACATGATGAAGCTGATTTTGGTCCTTTTGAAAGGCAGATTGGACAGATAGAAGTCACAACACTTTGCTCTTTAAAGGCATGCAGCGCTGCTCAAAAGATCCGAGACACAGCAGAGGCACAGAACTGACGGCACACAGGAAGGATCACAGTGAACCCTGATCTATTGCTTTCGGCAAGGTATAGGAAATCAAGATTTTCTACCTCTGACTGAAATCCGCTGTGCATTAAACAGTGTGGGGGGTTGTGTAAGTGGGGGGTATGATGCTTCAGGCAAACTGAGAAATGAAATGAAACCTGGGAGTCCAGTCTGAGTAACAGGCTGGTGAATTTGAAGGTTTCTCAAGCGTAACGGTTTATAGTACTCTGACTCAGGATTTTATAAGTCTGGAAAGTTATCACTGCTGCATAATTATTGCAAGCTAAACTCTCCCCAAACACCAATCATCCATGGATGATGTTTTCTGAGGGAAATCTGGTTGTAGCTGTTAAAAAGAAATCCCCTTTATGTCTAAATTTGATTGAAAAGTGAAAGGTCAGGCAGTTACAAAGACTTGAATTCAACCTCATTTCACATTAATTCACTGAGCAATTTTCTGTTGATTAGAGCTCTAACAATGCTCTAAATGCTGCACAGCCATCAAGGCAAAAATTGGGTTTGGTTCAAAGGTTTAGTTCACATATAAAGCACATGTAGCTGTTTTACAAATGTACCTCTCTTTGTTTTCTTTTAATACATTTGATTTGACTTGGTTGTGATCAGAGAGCTAGACACTTAAAGATGCATTTTAAATGGAAAATTGCAAGAGTATGTCTATTATATACACAGAACCGCTGGTTTCTCTTTCATTGGAACACTCTAAGTTTATCATTCCCACATGCTTTGGTGGCACGGTGGTCCAGTTATAAGCACAAAGAATGATTTGCCTTCAAAGTATACAAAACTCGAAGCTCAAGCGCAGGTTTGGCATTTCTGTGTCGCAATTTTCTCCTCATTAATCTGCCAACATCCTGTATGCTGGAAAGAGAAGCATGCCCAATGGTCATGAAGACCCAATTTTAGCATGCATGCAATACTTAATTTGTGTTATGTTGCTGTTTTAATATCTTAATGTGTTGGTTGATTGCTATGGTTTAAACCACCTACCTGATACTGTGGACACAGGATCTCTGGGGGTGTGTTGAGATGGCTGGCAGTAGATCTTTTGGATGTTGTGGGCTGCAGAGTAGGCCCTTCTTGGACCGGGCTTGTTCCAGTGTGTTCCACATAGTTTGAGGCTGGGTCAACAATTCAATCTCTTTGTTGTTTTTTTGTGGTATTCCTGAGCAGTTTGCAGTGTAACAGGATGCATCATCGATGTGGGAGAGACAGCTTCCATTATGAAGTACCATTGTGGGGTGTGTTTAGTCTTCAGGAATAGTTACATGTCAAAGCAACATCTATTTGAATGCCAGAAAACTAAAGTTTCCCAGTGAATGTTTCAAGCCTTCCTTTGAGCCTCACTTTCACATTTATTAATTTTGCCAGATTGTTTAAATGTTCTCAGATGAGGACCTACTGGTTGGGAGTGTGCACTGCAAGGGTATCCTCTCATTATTGATTCCACAAAAAATAATGTAGATTTAAAAACAAATCTAAAATGTAAAACCAACGAACCAGAAAGCAAGGGATCAGAGGCAGCAGGAACAGGTCTGTAGATCTTTACAGGGATCTTTACTGAAGAAGTTAAAGTCAAAAAGGATAGTTTGCACTAACAAAGTACCATGTAACACCTCACATTCAGAAGATAAGAAGGCTGATCTGATGATGAAGAACAGGAACAACTTTTCTAGAGTAATTTTTCTTAAGATATCTCTGGTGAAGCTGAGGAGTTCCAGCTTCCTGAGAGGCAGCTACACGGCATGTGGTTCACTGCTTGTGGTTTCCACAGCAGTCTTCATCAGTCTGTGCCTATTAGTGCACATATTGAAGCTGAACTCGCTATTGAGGGCTCAGTAGTTACAATGGCTCAGTTTTCTGTGCAGATGATTTCACTACTTTGTTTTGATGGTGCACTCCTTTGATAACACTTGAGTTAGCAGTACAAATCCATCAGCAAGTATCATGACTTACCCTCTTTAAGACAACAACAAATTTTTATGTGCTTTTGGTGTTGTTATCTAAACTTTTACACTGGTTACTGTTGTCAAACTGTAGGCAACAAGCGTAATTCCTCATTAGATCTCCAAGTCGACTCTTTAGTACGTGCATCCCACCTACATCGTGAAAGTTTAAGAGCAACTGTAAGCACTGGATATTTACAATTTCTACTGACCGAGATGCTGCAGATAAAGAGAGACACTGTGAACTATGAGCAGGTGCGCTTTCTTTGTGGCCCTTCATAGACCCAAAATACTCAGAACCATCAGCAGACATTGGGCTCCTATAAGCTTCATTGGTACCAGACTTTGTTCAAACCATGTATTTAGTGAGACCAAATAGATTTGGTTAACCCCTGAAAATCTCTCCCACTACATATTCACATACAGATATCCTTTTAATAGATACCATGTTTATAACTAAATTGCTCTCAGATGCAGCTTAGGCAGTTGCCAAGTTACTATAAAAATTGTATGACTATTTGCGATGTACCTTTGTGTCTCTATATGCTGTATTACCTTCTGTTATATGCCTTCATGGTATTATTTATGTGAAGTTACACATTATTGGGTAAGGATGCAGGTTGTTTTCAGTATTAACTTTACCTTAGAAAACCCCGCCTAGAACAGCTGTGAATAAAAAATAAACTTTGTTGATTGTTGAGATCTGGATTTATACAACTCTCATCTCTTCAAGTATCCTCTAATCCCTTTATCGCACAGACTGTGCTTACTCCAGTCACAGGTGAGATAGTCTCCAGTTTCACTAAAGAAAATTTTGTTTTTCCTTTCTCTGGAGGTGACAACATTAACAAACTTTTCTCTTAGTTGGTGGAGCGAGAGTTCCAGCGAACCCTCTACAGAGGATTATCTCTGTCTCAATGCAGCACTTATCTTTGAACTAAACCTGTGCATGCACACATGCACGCACACACTCCAGTGGGCCACCTGTTTTTCTCTCTCTCACACACACACACACACACCTGGCACCAAATTTCTTTCACAAACTTCAAACACCGGCCTTCATACGCTTGTACCGTCTGTGGAAAAGGCCTGTTTTCAGCTCAGCCATGGGTATTGTGGCAGGTATTAAGAGGTGGCCGAAGGGTTAATATTGGAGGCTGAATGAGGCAATCTGCAGCTTTTACATACCGCTGAGGAGAAGAGAGCAACTTGGCATCATTTCATGGGTCACTACATCTGCAGAAATTAGATTGGAAGCAGTATTCTGAGCGCTGTGGAATATCAAGGTGCGTGTGAGTTTGTGTGAGTGCGTTCAAGTCTAAAAGCTAGCTCAGCAGGGGACGACGTCTGCAAAAAGCACCAAGAGACTCAATCATCAGTAACAGCAAAAGCACTTCAATTTATCCAAATCCATTAAAATCAGCCGAGACGTGTTGAGTCATCAAAGCAAATCCAAGTGAGAAATTCTGTTTCTTGCCTCTCGTTTGACTTATGAAGGTCATAAACTGACGTTAATTTCGTTTATCTCTTGAATTGTGGGGATATAGTCTCTGCCGCTTGGACAGATGAAGAAGAATGACTCTAAGGACTCTCTTTGACCACATTTTTGTCATTTCGTTTAAAATACCCACTTGTTGCTACTTGTAGTTTGTATTTTGATCAACAGCACCGGGACACTGCATCAATACAGCTCTTTAATATAATGCTAAACCCCCTTAGCACATCATTATATTTCCCATTTTCACCTGAAAAAGCAACACATAATTCAAGTCAAGAACAGCCGCGAGGCCAAACCGAGCAGCATTAGGCTTTACTTTTATGAGACTGTTGTTTATAGTCAGATAAATCACCATGCCTGAGTGAGAGTTCAGCCGGATCCAAGCTGTGACTTAGAGAAAAACAGAGGAAATATAATAAGGGTCAGCACCAGCGTTATCAAACCTGTTAAAAATGTTCAATTTCAGCTGAAGCAAAGTTGATGTAAGAGAAGCCTCCTATGCCCTTTTTAATCACAGCAGTACTGGGTGGCCTCTCCATTGAAAGCTTGAATAACGTGAGCTTGTGTTGTTTTCGTAGCAGACAGCAGCCTGGATACGCCGGTGATCTCCACACAGAGGCTGAAATTTGCAGGTATTTTGCACATAAAAGCATCGGACAAGTTTTGATCTGATCTAGGAAAACTAAATAGGATTCATTTTCTGCCATGTGTGTCAGTGCACAATGCAGAATGACTTTGACAGAAATCCCTGCAGGATATTTTGAGGTATTTTAGTCTCAAACTACCCAAGAACCAACCATCATCCCTAACAACAGATTAATGTTTGACTGCAGTACAAGAGGAAGAAACTGAACTCATTCTTCCTGCGCTTCTTTCAGTCTCACATACTTTTCTTTGGACTTTTGCGCATGTTGTTCAGCCAAGTACAATAATCAAAGGAGCGTTTCTTATGTTGGATGATTTTTGCAGTTTTGGACGCACATGGAGCATCATTTTGTGACAAGAGGCCAAATGCATTTAAAGGAACCACCTTTAATTTCTGAAGTAGTTTTTGTTAGCATGTGGCTAAAAGGCAGTCGAACACTGAGCAGTTTGGTGCTGACCTGGTGGACAGCGGCGGCTAATCAAAAGACGGCATTAGGGCGTAAAAATACCCAGTAAAAATATTGCAAGACAAGAAATTCATCACAAAAATAGGAAATGTATTTAAAAAAGGCACAGTTTGCTCATACAATAGAACGTGTGGTTGCCCACCTGCGTCTGCCAGAATCGGTCTAGTGGACAACTTCCACTGTTTGTTAATGAATTTATAATATAATTATTTATCAACTTCTTCGTATGGAAGGCTGAGCTTCAACTGGAGCTTGGAATTCGCAATTCGGGGGTCATTCTGTGCTTCCTTGGCCATTTAGCATGGATTACCTGCCTTTGTTTAAGAATTTGGTCAGACAATTCAGCATCATCCGCACATCGTCATACCACAGGCAGTCTTGTCTTGAAGCAGAAGAACTGGCACTCACTCCTTAGCTAGCTCTTTAATCAGAAAGTCATTGAAACATTTCCTTTCTTACTCTCTGCGCCAGTCACAGCGGTTATCCCTTTAAACAGCCCAAAGTTTTTACAAGTTTACTGTGAGGCAGAAGTTGAGTCAGCGGCCTCCATCTGGTGTCTCGGGGCTAATTGGTTGGTAATTCATCACCAGTCGGCCATTTTCGATGGGACGTGAGATCCGAGCATCAGCAGCACTGAGCGTGCCTATTCAGAAGTATGAGATTAAAATCTGCTGCGTACAGGCCACAATATGGAGGAACATCAACAGTGACAGATGGGCAGATGATGGGGCTGATTGGAAGCTGGGCTGAAAATGACTGGGTGACGAGCTCAGAGCCAGCACCAGCGCTCGCGCGAGCCAAAACCGGCTTCCTGCACAACAGTTTAACATAGCCAATGAAAACATCTCGCTAGTGAAGAGCCGTCAGTTTGATTCACAGATAGAGCTGCATCTCGGGCTCCACTTATCCTTATGAAAGAAAAGTAAGGAATGCTACATGATAGCACATAAATCTATTTCTACACTCTGAAGTGTAAGTCCTCGTGGATAATCAGCAGTAACTCTGACAGCTAATGGCTGTTTTACAAAATAATAAGTGAACTTTAAAGCATTGCCACAGCCGAAGAACATTTTCAGAACGCAAAAATCTATATGTATTTTGACACCATAGAAGTAAATGTTTAGTGTTGGTGGGTGGGAGTACTTATCTTTGATGAGGACTTGCACCTCACAGCAAACAGATGCAAAGTGAGGAAAGTCTTTGATTTGGGAGTTTGTTAAATACACGAACAAAAATAAACTGAAATCAGCTGATTTTAGTGCAAAAGAAAAAAACATGTTTTTCTATCCACCTGGCACGCAGATAACTGAAGACCTTTTGTCATGCAGTAGTAAGTAACTTTAATGTAATTAATGAATTTAGTACAGTAATGAGTTACATATTCAAAAAAAAAAAAAAGTAGTTTAAATGACAATGAATCTAATTGAAACAGTTGCATGTTATGGACTTGGCCTCAAGGATTCTTAGTTTAGATTTAAAAGCACTTAATGAAATGAATGCAGTCATTTTCCAGTCAGATATATTTAACTCAAATACAGCTGACATAACATGATGAAGGACTGTAAGTGACTTTTAGAGACAAACAGAAATTTGAACCACACAGACATGACATTACTGACAGCACTTTTTTTCATAAGCATTAGAGCAATGCACTGGAACAACTGACGGTTACAAATATTTATAATACAACATCATGAAATGTGGCAGTGATTTTTACTGTCATAATAACTGTAATAATATTAATAATGATTGTAACAATGATGATGTTTGCAGCTCTGTCTTGTAGTATTCTATTGAAAGTAAATAAATGTAAAATTGTTTTCTTCAAAGTTCAATTATTAAAAGCCAGAAAGAGTCTTTTTTAAAATTGACTACAGCAGCATTTGTTTGTACCTGGACTGGCAGAGGTGCTGACTTTACATTGTTTTCTCTGAATACGTCTCAGGATGTTCATCGTCACAATTACGATTAAAATCTTGACAAACTTCCACTCCAATAACAGGACTGATTCAGAGGTGTTTTTTTTATCATGAGAAAAACCTTCTGTGGTCGGGCCCACTTAAGATCAGATTGAGGTGTTGGTTACTCGTGATTTAAGTTTGTCAGACAGACAAACAGCTGTGGCAGAGAGTGTTGCTTAAAAAAGTTTCTTTTTTAGCTTCCTTATCGTCATTTCTCCTCATGAGATGGGGATTTTGTTCCCATTTAACCACAAACCCTGTCAGTGTCAGCGCAGATAGATCATCTGTCTCTCGGTGAAGTGAATCATGAGAGTGTCCTTCTGACCGCAGGCCTCCACAAAACTTCCTGTATGTATACACCCTGATCGTTTATGGGAAACACTTCATGCAGAATCAGCAAGAAATTTCCTCCCATTAACTCATGACTGCGAAGGAGGCAAACAGATCAGGGAATAATCACATCATTAGGTTAAAAACGACCCGTCATATACGGCATGATTACTTAAACCACACCAGACATGTGACACATACTGAAAAAGTGCAGTCATAACAGAAACAGTTTTTATAATAATCCCAGGCAGCACAGAGCAACACAGGTAAATTCTCCTGCTCTAAGAGTGTATATAAAAGAGCATCTTTGAGCTTACCGCCGCTCTAACAGAAATCCAGCTTTATTATTTACCACCGAGGCAGTGCAGTCTCTCACACTCTCAAATGCTTTTAATTCCTTCATTTCCTGGGTAGGGATGGGTATCGTTTAGGTTTTATCCGACACCAGTACCAAACGGGTAGTTTTGAAATGGTGCCGGTGCTTAAACGGTGCTCGAACCAGTGCTTAAAGAATGGAGAACACAAAATTGGTCCAAATACCTCTCATGTTCAGCTGTTTTTTTGTAAAAAGATATCAATGTTAGCCTTTTCTGCAGCTATAGGGCATATATGGTATCACTCTTGGATGGAAGCAGTGCTTAAACAATGGAAAAAACACAAACTTTGTCCAAAAACCTCTCATGTTTAACTGTTTTCCACTTTTTCTTTGGTCATTTTAGCCTTTTTGGCCAGGGTGAAGGGAGTATCTGCCATCAAACAAGAAGACAGCCCCAAGTAACTACGACGGTGTTTGCTAGTTCACCTTACATGCATTAATGTAATAACGTGGTTAGCCTACTCAACGTAAATCACACACAAACAACATTAAGCTACTCACGCAGAGAAGAACGGCTGCTGCTGCCGTCATCATCCATCATCATTTCTGCAACACTGGCAGGGCTAGGGGCCAGGACTCTCCTCTTCGGGTTTTTGGGAGATGTTGCTAACTCCGAGTCCGATAACAGGCAGCACACCCGCAGTAGATGTGCTCGGTGTGAGGTCTCGCAGCAAGCTATCAAATACGGTGCATTTCCCGGCTTTTAAAAAAACACTATGCGTCACCAGGTGTTTCATCAGATTCGAGGTGGTACCTTCTTTGCACAGTATCAGCTTAAAGCACTTGTTGCAGGCTGCTGAGTTTGGCTGTACTTCACAGCAAAATATGCAGACTTTTGACCGCTTCGCCTTGGGCATTTTTAATCTGTAGCTCTGCTCTAAAAGAACGTACGTACCTGGGCCCGCCTACTATCCTCGGAAACGTAAAATGATTGGCTAGAATCTAGCTGAGATGTGATACGTATCACATCTCAGGAAAAAAAAGCACCGAAATAAAGCACCGAAATAAAGCACCAAAATGTGCGCTGCTTTTCGGTCTGGTTACTACCGTTTATGTCAGAACCATCATGGCACCGGATACCGGTACCCATCCCAATCCTGGGAGGCTTTTGATGCGAAGGAGCTGCAGAAAGTGTTTTACTGACAGCTTCTAAACAGCGATAAAGATGGAAAAAGCAGAAGTGCTGGAATTAATTAATGACTTCAAACTCTTTAATTTATTTTTTAAGATAATTTGATCAGCTGTCAGCTTCTATTGGAGGAAATGAAAACACGGAGAGTCGTTGTGTGTCATTAGCGTGACTCGTTGTTTTGGCCTGCTGATCGTGAAGTGATTGGCTCATTTGAACCAAAATGGACACCTGAAAGTTAAAACAAGTTGAATCTTTGGATTTGCATTTTTTAAAATGGATAAAAACTTCATGTCAACCATCATCACTGGTGAGGAGAGCAAGCTCGCAGCTGTGACTCAGACCAAACACCGTCCCAGCCTAAAGACAGTGCACTTACAGGACCGTGCACCATGAATTCTTCAGAACTGCTAACACAGACTTCTGTTGTAACACCGAGATGTTTCTCAAGGAGAATGTACACTGAAAATGATGAGCTTGCATCCCATTGTAACTGTCAGGTTTCAGTTAACAGACTCAGGCGCAGACCGGGACTCCTTACAGGATTTACAGATTTTATTTACACAACGACACCAGGTGATGCTATTTACAAAGTGCTGGAGGGAGGGGAGGGGGTCCAGGGTTCCGGGGTATGTGAGGGAAAAGACGGGAATCTGACGTCCTCCAAAGGCTCTCTCTCTTCACTCCCCACACTGGGGAAACACCATCCACTCACTCGTCCACGGGATGACAGGCAGGCAGGGAAAGGTCCGGGATAGATCTGTACACAGAGATTATAGTTAGAGGCGAACAGACGGAACGAACTCACAGATCCTTATTTACAATCTACTGAGCGACTGACGCTGATAACTCAACAATCCAGCGACGAGTGACACAGTGCTGCTGTCTTAAATCGGCCTTGTGATCATCCCGATAGGCAGCAGGTGCGTGGGCCAGGGGCGGGAGCCCATAATGAGCATTGCCCCGGCAGGGGGGAGAGAGAGAGAGAGAGAGAGCACATGTTGCCTAATACAGAATCAGCTGGTGAGGCACAGGGACCATGACAGTAACCCTCTGAGGTTTGTCATTGTCAGAAATGACCCCAACCCTAACCCTAAATCCCAAATCTTTAGAACCAGTGAACAAAGACAGAACAAAGTAATTGTATAAAACTATACACAACTATTCATTTGTTCCCAAATTATAGTGTTAGACTTTAGCACCTATGATGCCTTAAACCTCAGAGAGTGAAATGTATGTCAGGTGGCGATTGTGTTGGTGCAGTCAAAACAACTTTTAAGAGTCACAGTTTGTCACCGTGAAGGAGTCTCCGTTCAGACTTCCAGAGAAGCTCCACCTGCTGTCTCTGTCCAAACATTTCCTGCTACATTAAAGCGATAATGTACCTCAATTTCTTATATACAGCAATGGCACAAGTATATTTCTATTTTTATTTATTTAAATTGTACTTTTTGGGAAACTGATTCTCCAGTGCATTGTTGTTCAGACACTGAGGTGGGGACAGCATGGTGACACAGGGGTTAGCTCTGTCACCTAACAGCGAGAACATTATGGGCTGGAACGTCCTTCGAAGGTCCTGTGGTGTTTGCGTGTTCTCACTCTGCAACTCTGAAATGGATAAGTGGAAAAAATGGATGGATGGAAACTGAGTTGGGCATTTTCCTCAGAAACTTAGAAATACTATCCCGCCCCCATCGTTTTTATCCAAGTTTCCCTTCATTAATAGGCAGTGAAGTGGACAGCTGTCTCCGGAGCAACCATCCATCTATCATCGTCCTCCACACATCTTCATCAACTACAGTACTGCCTGGGAACCATGCAGGATCCTCAGTGTGTGTCACTGTTGGATAAAAGAACAAATAGATCATTTGTGCTTCTGTCTTTCTTTTGCATGCAAGTAATACTCGTCTCTCTACAGTGAGTCTTTCCCTCTGCAAAGATAAAGGCAGCCTTTTCCTCCTCCTACTAACTCCGAACAGATGTGGTTGAAAGAAAAAGAAAGTGTAACCAAGTCACTCGGTGTAATTATCTAATATTTTATGTACCTCAGCAGATATGGGCGATCGTGGCTCAAGAGTTTGGTGTTCGTATTGTAATCGGAAGGTTGCCGGTTCGAGCCCCAGCTTGGATAGTCTCGGTTGTTGTGTCCTTGGGCAAGACACTTCACCTACCGCCTACTGGTGATGGCCAGAGGGGCCGATGGCATGATATGGCAGCCTCGCCTCTGTCAGTCTGCTCCAGGGCACCTGTGGCTACAACTGTAGCTTGCCTTCACCAGTGTATGAATGTGAGAGTGAATGAATAGTGGTATTGTAAAGCACTTTGAGGGGTCCCAAAAAGCGCTATATAAATGCAATCCATTATTATTATTATTATTATTATTATATGATCTCTTTGTTTTGTGTAAATTCGGAGGGGATTTGCTGTCGGTTTAAACACAACAGGAGCTTCATGTTCATCTGCTGTTTTGAGAAATTCAAATGACTGTCCCGCAACATCATCTCGCTGCAGTTCATCAAATAGTCACAAAAATAGTCTGGACATTTGCATTCATGGTTCCAGTTTAATGGGAAAAAATGTATCCAAAATGATCTTGTTAAAATATTTAAATGGAAGTTGTTGGCAGAACATTAACATTTTTATAAACTGACATATGGACCTTTACATGACAGCATTTATTTTGCAAGCATAATCCAAACTCACCTGCGAGGACTTTCCAGTCCTGATAAAGTCAACCCCCCCAAAAATAAGAACACTACCTATTGTATATAAAAAGCTGCATTTATCCACCTTGCACCTTCGACAGCACTCTGTTCATTGTGTAACCTCTGATCGGGACAATACGCTGGGCTCTGCAACCTGTAATCGAAATATTCACCCGTGATTGTGCGAAGTGGCACGATTCCATTCAGCTGCACAATCACCGTTCTGCAGGAATAATCAGCCGGAGCGTTTAATCAGCCGTCATTGTGCTGCTCTCTATTGTCCGAGCCGTTTCTGCCAGGGAGGTAAATGACCATCAAACCAGGGAGGAAATCTGTCATTAAGTGTCACAGAAGAAAAGCTCAGGTGGAAGGAGTGAAGCGCCATCGTTACGTAGCGTTTGATCACAATGTGAATGCATAATGAAAATGCTAATGGGGTCCCGGTTCCAGCGATTCGCTTTAATTTTTCTTCTTTTGACACAGCCTCGGGAACTTTAGTCCATTTGAGTTTCCCTGCCACATGCAGGTCATCAGAAACTTCTCGACTCACAGGTGCAATCTGAACTTTTGTGCGAAGGAAAGTTATAGTGAATGAATTATGAAAATCATGGCGTAAAAGCAGAAAGGCGAGAAACCCTTGAAAGTGTATAGAGTTGAGCATGAATAAGTCATTCCGGGTTCAACTTTGTCCCATTTGAAAGTTTTTCCAAGTGCATAGTGTGCCTGTGACTGTTTTAAATCCTGGGATTTGTATATATAGTATAGTTTCCAGATCAACTGGGAAACACACTCCAAACATAACGGTCCAGTTGTGCTGCTGATGGCTTTCTGCAATCTGTCCTTTTTATCACGATTTAAAGCCTGTGATCCACATTGCTTATTGTCCTAACTCCATTCATTTCCTCAGCTCATCAGTAAGTCTTTTATTCTGTCCCTTTACATGTATTTAAGAAGCCTTTTAGCTCGAGTGCCTCGCTTATTCAACAGTATTGATTTCATCTCCATACGGCGGCCTTATGAACTGACAAATCCCAGGCGTGCCTGTTCCAGCGGGCCAGTAAGAGTCAGCGGGACACGACAAACTCTGGTTTGTCTGTAGCTGCTCTGTCAGCCTGTGTTTGGTCTCCGAGGGCCCACGGTTCATGGCTAAGACGCCAAAGCTTGTCTTTAACGTAAAGGCGGTGGTTAGCAGGGAGAATGCTTGTTGAGCCTGCTTTGTGTTGTGTCCCCGAGATAACGCACTCTGACGGCCTAACACAATCCAGCTGCCACCCCTGCAAGGGAACACAGACACTGTCTCTGCTGCTCTCTTTCACTTTTTCCTATTCCTACCTTTCACGTTATGCCCTCTTTCCTAAAATACAGGATTTGTTGTTCATAGCCTGGGAGGTAAATTCTGTTCTGTGGTTTGTCTTTAGATTTATTGTACACATGGGATCCTCTGTGGCCGCACAGCTGCACGCTTAACTCAGCCACGCAGTGCACTTCATCCATCCGTGGTGAGCAGGAGCGCTAAAACTGCAAAGCGAAATGCAAGCCACGGGGGGTGAAGCCCGAGGTCTGCTGTGGACAGCTCTGATCAACGGTGATACTGAGTGGGACAATGTTTACGGTCCAAAGAGGAAGAGGGTCAGGAAGCGAACAGGCCGGCTGGACGTAAACTGTAGCAGAATGGTGTTTCCTTTCTTTGAGTCGGCTCTGTCGGTATCCGAGGCCAACGAGGGAGGGAGCAGCAGCGGTGGAGTGATGAGAGCAACTTGCTTCCTCTTAATTATCCAATAAAGTCTGCTTTTTGCCTCAGCGCGCCCACCCATCCAGTTCAAGAGCACTTACACACGCCTTATTCCTGCATCTTTTTGTCTCTGTTGCCACCTCTGTTTCTCACTTACACATGAACACACACACACACACACACACACACACACAAATACAAACAATCTGGACTTTTCTGCGCCTGTGAGGTGTAAATGGCGGGTAATGGTGTGTGTCAGACCTGCGTAACAGCTCATTAGGCTCGTTCAGTGACTTAATCTGATCTAACGTCTCTCTTCCCCACTTTAAAAACCCCACCAGCCGTCTCCTGGCTCAGACTTAGCAGAGAGCGGGAGCTGAGAGGAGGGGGGGAGTACGGGGAGGTGCATCCCAGATCATCCAGCAGCGCCGTGCACCCGCCTTGACACCGTCCCCAGCCCAAACCGCTCCCATGTGTCCCATCCGAGGGGTGGAATTGCTCCACTCTGTGAAACGTTGGGGGGTTGCATCCTGTGCAGCATCAGCTTCTTCTTCGGGGGGGGGGGTGGTCACGATGACATGACATGCAGCCTGTCAGGATAATTGGAGAGTTTAAAAACGCAGGGATGACTCACACAGAAGCGCCTGTTGGATTCTGATTTCTGCACACAAACACATGCGGCGCTCCCACCACACGCGGCGTGGACGTATAGGCTGAGAATCAAACAGTGAGGCGAGCCTTTGAGGGTTAAGTGCTTTCAGACGGACGGATTCGGTTTCAGTGCAGCCGATGTATATTTTTTAAGGGGGCCGAGCGCTGGACACGCCGGTGCTGCGAAATGTCTCGGAATGCGTTCCTAAGAAAATACAAAGGCGTAATTATCTTTATTACAGGTGGGTCCATTTATTTGTAGAAAGAGAGCAGACGAGGGGAGAAAGATATGCTGACGGACAAATAATAACAGAGTGGGATAACTTAAATACTTCACCATAGTTATTACATAAATTAAAAATAATTAACATTATACAACACAGCCAAGAAGGCTTAGTTACCCCAAAAAGGGTAAATGGAGGTTCAGCTCTCGTTTAACTTCTTCACATCCACCAGATCACCGGCGACACATGTGGGGTCGGGAATTTTCAGCTGTCTCGCATCCATTGATGGCTGGATTCAGGGTTGTGAAAAGATAGAAGCTCCAAGAAGAGTTTTATTTCTTGAGCCTCCATCAGGCGAGCGTTGACCTTTTCTCAACGTTACAGTAAAAAATATGGTAAAATACAGGGTCAGGCACAGGTGTTAAATGGGACCTTAATGTGACGATTAAGCACTAAGATCCTACAGTTGAGGATGAAATTCAGGGTCAGGGTTAAACATTGAGCTCCTGTTTGAGCTTCATGCCAAACAGGCAAATTCTCAGAAACTAGAGGTTGTGACCTCTCAAATAAAGACTCAGTCATTCGTTTTGGTGTTACAGATTTTTTCATTTTGGATTTACCAAAAAGTGAAAGTTTTTTTTTTGTAAAAAAGATTAGATATTAACCTTAAACCTAGATTAGTTCATCAGTGAGCTGGTGATTCTTTTTATCCAACAGAGTGAGAAAGAGTAGGCTGAAGATGAGCAAAAGAAAAAAACTAATTTAGTAGTTCAAAAGCTCCGAAAAATAAAATAAATTGAGGCAGTAACTCTAGTAATAGTAATAGTCCTTTCATTCCACTGATTTACTTTATTAGCATTAGAGTATGTTGGTTTGTAGTAACAGTGTTGTGATGCCTCACCTGTAGGCAATCATACTGGCAGTAGTTTGAAAACAGAGCTTTAGCAGTCATGTCAGAGCCGGTCTGTTGGTCCTGTTGTGCATGAATTGGCTGCAGATCAGCAGGGTGCACAGTAGTGGGCGCTCCACGGGTGTTCCTCAATGAATAGTAAGCAAATGAATCTCACCTGCTAAAATGATTTACACATTACATCTACACAAAAGAAATCCCACGTTATATTTTCGTTTTCACACCTGTGTTTAGTTTTTGGGGTTTTTTTTGCCAGATTTGTAACTGTTTATTTTGGGTACAATGCTTTACACTTGTGCCATATTTGACTATTTTTTTTTCCAACTTCCAACTTTTTCCAAGAACCCCCCCCCCCCCCCCCCCCAAAAAAAAAAAAAAAAAACACAGTAAAGAAAATTACAAACCAACAAACATACAAACACGCTGGAGTTTACATTTCTTTTCCATCTATTCCATGCACATTTCTTGTTGTGTTGTTTTCTTGGTGCCACTTCGGAATGCTTTCCACTTCCTCCATTGTCCATCATATTTACATCCTATCAGTCTGATATTGAATGTTATTTTTTCCATCTCTGAGATACCCTCTACAATACTAATCCAATCTCGTTGAGTGGGAGGGTCTGGATGTAACCACTTCTTTGTAATTGCTTTTTTAGTTGCGGCTAGAATAATTTTTACTAAATATAAATCCTCCTTTTGTATCTGTTCCTTTATGTTTCCAAGATACATCACTTGGCAGGTGTTTGGGAGTGCATATCCCAGAATATTATCCATGGTCATTTTAAGGTCTTCCCAATACTTTTAAATTTTTATGCACTTCCAGAATACATGTGAATGGTCTGCTTCTGTTTCTCCACACAGTCTCCAACATTCCTGTGGACTTGAGATCTGTTTACTTTTAATCTTGGGTGTAATGAAAAAACGTGTCAAATTTTTCCAGCAAAATTCCCTCCACAACGGCGAATTTGTTGTGCTGTGTTGTATTTCACACATACTGACCCATTCCTTCTCTGTTATAGTTATGGCCAGTTCAGCTTCCCATTTCTTTTTGAGGTAAAAAGTTGTGTCCTGTCTCTCCTCTTCTAATGAAAGTAGAAATTGCTTTGAATTGTTTATGTTCATAGCAATTTTTTATTATTCCGATAACACCCAATGGTTTTTCGAACCAGTCAGATTTTATTTGCTTTATGTAATAATGCCTTACTTGCAGATATCTAAAAAAAAATCACTATTTTCCAATTTGTATTTATTTTTTAGTTGTTGGAAACTCATTAGTGTTCCATTTTTCATTAGAGTACAAATCCCTTTTAACTCCCACCTTTTGAATGTATGGTCCAATTGTCCTGGCTTAAACTTTTTATCATGTCTAAACCATCTCAGTAGTGTGTTTAGTTTTCTCTAACTTGCTGATTAGTTATGGGTTTATGAGAGGCAACGTTTCTGTAATTCTTTGGTTTTCTTTGTGTCGTACCAAAAATCTGCGACACATTTCCAATCGTTTTATTCTGATCGTTCTATTATGATAAAAAATAACATTAAATTGTTTTGAGAAAGTTTAGCTTTCATTGTGTCACGAGAGGATGAGTGTGTCGCTATTTCCACAAATTTTGTGCCATCGACAACACCAGAAGAAACAACCTTGTATGTTCAGCGGTTGGAGAGCGCCACACACTGAGTCAGTCAGTTTGGGTGAGGTTGCCATGGTTATATGCATTCTGTTTGCGATTAATGGTAATTACCTGTGATTAATCAGCAAAAATTGCTAATCTGTTGCCGTCTACATGCACATAAATTAAAATTAATGACTTGGATTCAGACTCCAGGCAGAAACTTCTAGATTTGAAGAGAAATTCCTCCAAAAGTAGCAACGCCATTACTCAAAGGCACTCAGCAACCAGAATATAACCAGAATACAGCCATTTGGCAACCAGTTGAGTTGATTCTCCTCCTGAAAAGAGACACATCCCAAATGAGTTTGAGACTGTGATTATTTGCAAACCTTTGCCAGTCTGCCTGAAGGTGACTGCTGTCAGTCTGTTCAAAAATAGGTGACCTGTTTAACTGACTTCCAATCGCCAGTGATCATCCAGAGGTTCATGCTACTCTCAACAAAATAACATCAAAACACTGAGAAGGACCAATTCAATCTATTCTACTATGCTAGGTGAAGGTCCCTCGATGGGTAGATATCAAGAACATTTAATCTCCAAAGCGACATCTATGAAAACCTTCCCAGAGGTCCATATGTTTCAAAGTGTAATCAAACGGATCCTCGGGGTGTGTATACAGGAGGTAGACGGCGTTACCTCGTACCATCCCTGCTTCACTCTCCAAGTATTTTCATACACTACATTTTCTACATAACTGTCTCACCAGTTATTATCTGAGCCGGCCAACTGTTTATTTTCTAGCTCAGTTTCTTTGTGTGGGCGTATGCACGGTAAATGGGGTTAATACAATTCTGCAAGCAATGATGTGGTGACTCAGTACAATAGCTTGGCAGAGCAGTTTGTGTGTGTTTGATGGCGGTCGGTGAATTGTTTCAGGGGCATTTGGATGGTGGAATAATTGCTTCCAGAGATCCCCGTGGAGTAATTGCTCTTCCACCACCCAAAATCTTTACCTCCTGAGAATCTGCTGCCCACTACCACTTTACAGAGATTCTTGGTCCAGAGCGACCGGCCAAATTATTTTCTCCCAGAAAGAGCGAGAGAGAGAGGTGGAGGAGCCACAGCAGCGGTTAGGGTGGAGAGGCTGATTGCATGCACACACTTCAGAGTGGGTTTGATTTTCTCCACTGTGTACTGTGTGGCTGTGTGGGTTTGTAAGTGTCCACCTGCAAAGCGAAGGAGTGCGTATTCTCACAGTTCGGATTAATTAACGAGCAAGAAAAATCCACTCAGAGTGATTGTGAGGAAATTGTCCTCAGCTGCACATTCAGACACATGCTGCCCCTCATCCAGAAATCAGCCAGGGGTGAGATTTACATTCCAGACATCCACTTCAGACCACGTCCAAACGATCTGAAAACTCTCTGGGAATGGACCTGCGGCCGCTCGCACGTGCACCCGTGGCTGAAGGGCTTCCTGTGGTTTTAAAATGACTACCTCCCAGGAATATGTTTCACTCTTTTCCTGGGAAACTCTGCGTTTCTCACATGATAGCAGCCTGATTTTTGGAAAAAAAAGATAATGCAGATAATGTGTGTTTATTCTCACTTCATAATATTTTTTCTTTTCTTTGTAGGATAATTATATGGTAATATTTTTGGTAGAACAACACCCTTTGCTGCAAAACTGCTAACGTCTTTGAGGTGAGAATGAAAAACAATCCAACCACAGAGCTGTTTGATGTTTTTCAGCACATCCTGTTGTAGTAGAAGGACAATCTGTTGTAGTCTAGCTGGAAGTTTCTTGTTTTGACACTCACTCGTTACATTAGTTCAGTCTTCACCTGTCGAGTGCTGCTCTCCACTTTGATGTTGTGATCAAGCCTCCATTTTTGTACCAGATTTTACCATCTGCTTAAAAAGTTAATGACTCAGTCAGGCTGGAGTAAAACACGATGGCAGCCTCTTTACAAAATTCACACTTTATTTTTCACAAGAGCGACATCCTCAACATCAACATCACCACTTTCTATTGCAATGTGATTGCACAGGTCACCTGGTGGGAGGCAACAAGTAGTGGATACGGTACTTCCAAACTGAATGAAAACAGCACGACGGGGGGAAAAGATAAAAATGGGAACGCAAGCTAGCAGCTCACAATCACGGTGGATAGGAGACCTGCTACACGTCAAACCAAAGAAGCGAGTATCCAGGAAACTGTTCTGTTTTTGACAAAAATAATAATAATATTTATTCCTTTTCTATACAAAAAGTGCTTTTCCTTGTAAAAGCTCGCTGGGCTCTACTTCACTATTGTTTCAACACAGGACCCTGGTACTGCCAGGAGATGCTGAAAAGAGGAAAAAGAGGAGGAGATCACCAGGAAATCAGACAGATAGGTGTGTTTTTTTCAGTAAGGTACACCCTCTCCATTTTGAAATATTCTGTGCTCATGTATGGACACGCTCCTGTATGATATGTCTAATTATTTTAAAAAAAGAAAAGAAAGTCTGATCCTAAAAACAAGCTGCCTAGGGCCCATCAAATACTCGATGATCTGGGCATGCCAACCATTCTTTTCCCAAATGTGACTGTAGAACTGAAAGCACGTTTTTCTTAAAAAATAAATAAATAACTAATAAGCCATCCTCCAGTGGACATTAGAGGAACTGCAGTCGGCCTTTGTGGTTTGGATGTGCACCATCTACGCCGCTTGGGCACTTTTGAGTCCACGTATAGATAACAGACACAGCTGCTTCATTTCTGCTCAAAAGACCAAAAATAAAAGAAGTTAGATGAAGCGAAGGCCGTAAAGAGAGACAAAGGAATGTCGACTCGAGCCAGCACGCATAAAAACAAAGAGGAAAAATAGAGTGAAAGAAGTGAAAAGAGAGAAGAAGAATGCAGCTCAGAGATTTTGATGGGCTGTCTCTGTGGGCATACAGCTGCTAGTTCAGCTGTTGGATGAATTAGGGAGAAAGGTCTGAAAATCATTAGCACTTTTTGAGGGCGGGTAGGCTGAGGCAATAAATATAAAGAAGTGGTTTCAGCTAACAGGCACATCTCAGTCTCAGGCAGCTGAAAGTGATATTGCTATTTTTAAGACAACAATGCATAATGAAATAAGTGTTGCTGAAAGAGGTGGTCTCTGAGCATGCTGGAGCAATTTTCTGGGTGGAGGAGTAAATCTGTGTTTTTAGTTAGTTTGTTTTTGGGGGAAGGTGGCGGTGTGGGCGCGTACATCCTGTTATCTGGTAATCGTTGCATGTGCATACACTTAAGGCGGCTCCGTTTGTTTTGTTTTTTATATTCCTGATGTTCAGTGTGGAAAGGCGTTTCGGCCCGTGGTGAAGAGAACCTACAGAGAATCTTCAGTGATGATTACAGAGAGTTATATGGCAACTTTTAGTGGGCTTATTAGGCCATTACAGACATGCAGGTTATTTGTTCCTTCCAATAAAGTTCCCAGAGTTTGTATCCAAATGCCGAATGCTAGGTTCCAACCACTTAACTGTAATATGCTTTAAAATGGCCCCTAAATGGTGCTTACTGAGCACTCAGTGTGCTCGCATACGAGCCGCGTGCACCCATTCACACGCATTCATGCAGAACTTTTTTCTGTCACGCACGCGCTCATGGGGATGCAAGAGGAGCATTTTCTTGTCCAGTACAGCCACAGCCCGTCCTAACAGGATTTTTAAGGATACGTAGATTTATTGGCTGATACTTGCATTCTTGTTACTGGCAGTCAGTGGCTAAATATTGTGATGTTTATGGCTGCAAGACTTTGTCCAGGCATCCATCAGGTCAGCATTCCAGATTCCAGAATATATTGCGCATGGATAAAAGTTATTGCACAGATTTGAAAGCTATTTCTGAGCAGCGTTCTGTGTTTTGGTGGCTTTCAAATAAAAACTGTTAGAGATTTATCGTCTGATGGTGAGGTTTACCTCTTTATATCAACTGATCAGAGGTTTATAAATCCACCTCTTCATATAGATTTTTCAGCTTTTTGAAGCATCCACCCATTCTCCCACTTATTGGGTTTGGGTTCTGGAGCAAAGAGACTTCATCTCCCCAGCCATGTCAGCAAAGTCTTTCTAGTGTTTCCTGGGTTCACCCCAGGTCTTCTTCCCAGTTGGGCATGCCAGAAAAACCTCATGTAGGAGGGTCCAGGAGGCGTTCTTGTTAATTCCGTCTCATTCATTATCCTTTATTTATCCAGGCAAATTGACTCATCTCTCTGAGGAGCTTACCTGGAGCCACACAACTTCCTTCCTGGTTAAGAAGGCACACCACCACCTCTGTTTTTTCTCAGGGTTGGGGTTATACTAGAGAAGTGTGGTGGAGAGCATCCTGTGCTCCTGCATCTCTGTGTGTCATGGCAGCTGCTCTCTGGAAGAGAAGAAGGCTCTGCTGATGGTGGTGAAAGCTGCACAGAGGAATGTAGAGAGCACCTTCTCCACCACCACCATGGGACATCTACACCAGCAGATGCAGGAGCCGGGCCCTACTCAGCCAGGATGTACACTGTTTCTCCCCCTCGAGCAGGAGTCTGCACAGCATCAAGAGCAGAACCACCAGACGGAGGAACAGCTTCTTCCTGGAGACTGTTGAACTCTGGTGGTGCTCTCTCAGCCACAGATAAGTTTTGTGCTATCAAATGCGCATAAGGATAGGATATAAATGAGAATCCTTGAAACAAGACTCAGAGATACTTGAACTCCTCCACGTGAGGCAGCAGCTCATTCCCATCCTGGCCACCTTTTCCTGGCCTCAGATTTGGAGAAGCAGCTTCACCTTTGCAACTAGCCAAAGTGAATAACAGAATTTATGAGTTTATTAAGAGTTAGTGTCAAAGATCACTCCCAGCTTCCTTATAAATCCTTAAAAGACGACACATCCTCCCTCAGAGTTAGGCTGAAGGATGATAATAATCTTTATTTATAAAATATTTACACAAGATTTTCTGAGTGTGCTTAAATTTCAGGCTGGCCCCCAGACGTGAGCGTGGGGTCCATGTGTGATCTCAGTAATTAGACAGGGCAACAGGCGGTTTGACAAAAATAAACAGGCCAGCTCGATTTATTGTTTCCATTATGTGAGTGCTGCAGTGTATCAATCTTCAAGCAAAGGGTTGGACGGCCTCACACGACCGCCGGCATCAGACTTCATTCAGTGTATTGAGTAAATCTAATGGTGCTGATTTGCATTCATAACCCACTTCTTCTTACACTGAGCTAGCCTGTGACTTGCTGCGGTCACAGTATAAATGCTGCTTTTCCAGGAATTGATTGAAACACAACTCGGAGTAAATTTCACCATTTGCTGGTTCCTCACTGGTGTTTGCCCAGAATTTGAAAAAAATAAATGGTACAAACAGATAAATTTAGGACATTTAACAGTGTTACACTTTCAAAAACAGCTCAATCACAGAAACTAGCACACACGCACAGAAGAGTCAGTGTTTATGAGGTCACAGAGAGAAAACAAACACTTTTCATATCACAAAATTGTTTTTTTCTGCAGGTACACCCGAGTCTTTGTGCCTAAATGGAGAAACACGAGCTAAGCAGACTTAATTTACTTGATTTTTGAACATGATCAGATGCATCAGGTGGTGTTGCCGCTGCTGTAGAGCTGATTACTTTATTCCCTTTTACTTCTTTTCCAACCTGTTTACGTCTGTTTATATATTCTTCTGAAGGTTGGTCCCCTCGCTCTGCGGGACACTGAAGTTACATTTACAGTCAGTAAAGTTACCAAGCGTGGGACTTTCTCATTTTTGAGGTGCTCACTTCACCTGCGAGGAAGCCATAACATATGAACTGCCTCTGCACCTCTGACCGTGCAGAGGTCACAGACGAGTTTATTCTTGTGTTTAATCTCGTGTTGATAGAGACCGCCCACAGCTGTTGACAGCTCTGTTCTTCATGGTCGCTGCGAGTGAATTATTTAGTGTTAATCCCACTATCTGTGTTCTAATCTGTCAAAATGACGGACAGCTTTCTGATTTTTCAGTTTCTGTCAGTGAAGGAAAATATTCACATAACACAACCACAGTACAATCTCGAGCGTTGACGAGGGACTGTTTCGGATCTTTTGGAAAACCCTGTTGTAAAACCTTAAAGGGAGATCAAAAACTATAAAAGAAAAAGCTGTTAGTTCCTTGGGCTGGTTTGGTTTGTTATTTCTTTCCTACACAGTCAAGCGTAGGTGTAGATTCGCAAGGGGGGACAAAGTGGTCTGTTTTACTCCCAAAATATGAATTATAAATTCATATCAATGTATCCTCTGTAGTCGTGCTTTCCTTTACATACATCCTCAGTTATCAGCCTCTCCTTTCTTACTCATTCTTTATCTCATCTTCATGCCATGCCGCCTGCATTTCTGTCTCAGTTGTCATGTTACCCATCATATTTTTGTTTTACTTTTACTTCCTGTTTTTGTTTCCTCCCATTGTGATTGTGATTCTTTCCGCCTGTGCCCTCTTTGTGTTTCTCTTCCTCCTCTTTATCTTTCTGGGCTTCATTTTTTTGCAGACCATTACAAAAGCTCACTTTTTGTCATTCATTTGCCTCACACGACACACTTAAGCGAGTTATTTCTTCAAATAACAGGCTCATTTATAGGCAGGCCTGACAGGTCTTCAGTTTTTTACGCACAGTCTGGAACCAGGCAAACATAAAAGAAGACAGATGAGTAAATCATTTGTGTTCTCCCAGCAGGGATCATTTTAAATTAGAAAAGCTGAGAATATTTATCTGAAAGAAACACAGAATGCCAGAGACTCAGTGCATTCTCATCCTGTATTGAACCGTCACCTTGTGCCTGTTTCTTTACACAAAGAGGATATTTGCACCGTAAAAATCGATGGAGAATGCACAAACAGAATATGGGAAATTATGTTTGATGCTCAAGTTTGTCTCATTTCACCAGCAAAAAATAAATGCATCTCAAACTGTTTGCACACTCATATTTTATTGCATTTGTTGGCTTTAACTTTTAAAACTTAATGTGCCGTCAAGGAGGCCGAATTGATTCTCTTCCGTCGTTTGTTTTATTAACAACTGGCATTACAAAATGTTTGATGAGTAAACATCTCAGGATTAGAGTGGCCATAGCTGATGAACAATTAAAAGCAATTAAGTCATAATTGAGAATGAATGTTAAATCAAAACTCCTCGGGAAAACTATCATCTTCAGACCTCTGGGCTGAGGAATATTCATTTCAGCTCACTTAAAAAAAATCTGTTAATTGGATGAGCTGCATGCTTAAAAATGAAGAGATAATGAAACATGAGGCCAAACATTTTAAAGGAGCTGGAGCGAGGAAGCAGGTGAGGTTTCAAATTCTAACACAGCCTGAGGTGAACACGATAATCTGATTATATTGTGCGAATGCAGATGCCGGCTGCTGCATGTTTTATTAATAGTTTGCACTCCAGCACAACAAGATGTGAGCTCAAAGGACGGCTTGTTTACACTCTTATGAAAATACATATTAAATGCAGCTCTGCAGGCACATAGGAAGCCTGTAGGTCCAGAATCCCTGCTCTCCTTCTGCTTGGGACGATCGTTGACTTTGTGGTGCGGGTGGATCATCTCCGACGTTCTCTTGGCTCAACTTTGATCTGTTTTTCTTTTATATGGTGACGTTTATCTCTGCCTATCTGGAACCCTCAACAAGAACTGTTACTAAGAACAACTTTAACATCATTCTTCATCCTCATTAATCCCCACAATCCTCCATCAACTGAAGGAGCATTTGGACCCATAAAGGTTATCTTATCTTTTTACAAAAACGAAATCTACTTTATACTCCACAATAGTAATGGTACATCACTGAGGCTCGACATCTAAATACTAGCTTTTTCATGGTATCCACCAGAACATTCACTTTCCATACTGGAGAACTTAAAATACCTCCTATAGTCAATCATTTCCCCAACAGTACCTACTCAATAGACACAACTGTTTTGTTTTTCACTGTTTTCACTGAGATTTGAATTTGAATGCTAATCAATAAAATCAAAATCAATCAAACTATGAAAACTCAGAAGAAACACCCCAAACAAGACGCCTTGCGCCTTGAATTCACCAACAGATAACACTGAGAACAGTCAAACAGTTCCCTTCACAGCACCGTTAAAACCATTGGGGCAAAAATGGACTGGGTCATGAAGGAAGCGATACTGGACATTTGAACCAGAAGTGGACATGGTAACGTGTACTTTTCTCCCAGTTCACCATCTTCGATCAAAAAACATCCCGACCGATCATCGCTAAACTGGAATTACAAGAAACGTAAACAACTCATCAAAAGCAAAGGAAAGAAACTAAAAGGAACACAGTTGTTTTTCTGCCAATCACTGCATCTGTCTTATTAAGGTTATAACACCCATCTCTATCTGCAGCATCAAAGAGAACTACCGTATTTCCCGGACTACAAAGCGCACCTGAATTTTCGCAAGTTTATCGCCGCTCGTCATCCACGCCTCTCGCTGAACGCATAGCGCTACTTTGAAGTTTGTTTTTCGCGCTACTTGTACAGCGCTACGTTGCCTGGCGGATGGACACGTGACCAACATACCACTCTTGAACCCCGATGCTGTGTGTCTGATCACATGCCCTTCCGCCAGGCAACGTAGTGCCGTACAACAGCGGAACAAACAAAACAAATCGTCTTACGATATGACAAAAATCATGGACAATCCATAGAAAAGCCGCACCTGACTAAAAGCCGCAGGGTTCAAAGCTTGTGCAAAAAGTAGCGGCTTATAGCCCGACAATTACGGTAAGTACTTTTGCTTTAGGTACTTTTTTTATTTATATGCTAACGCTAATGTTTGAATGTAACTAATATTAATTTAAGCAGGATTATAAATACTTGTTTTTTCAGAACAGCTACTCCGGGAAAAATTTTAACCTCTTGTAGCACTGGGCTCAAAATCATGAAGTGTAAAAAGAAAGGAGGCAGAAACAGGTTGCAATCTAAACTAATGATTGTCCGTCAAAATATACAAAAATCCAAAGAAGGGAGCAAAAGGCAGAAAATGCAAAGTCAACATAGTCAGGAGGCTGATACATGAAAACATCCATGGATTAAACAGCAGGGAGATGGGACTATACACACACACAGAGGATTGATTGGGGTCCAGGACACTGATGGGGCCTGAGGAAGTTAAAGACGGGGTGAAGTTGAACAATCTTTCAGGGAGCAGCTGAAAGATGAAGTTTTTCTTTTTGTCTTTTCTACTTCCTATCCCCATCATCCTCATCTGTCGCGCCAACCCTCTCCCTCCACCGGTCTTTGTGGTCCTTCAGCCAAGCTGCATGGACATAAGAAAAAACATCTAAACTTTTTATGAGGCTTCCTCACCAAATTATCCATTACAGGGCTAGAAATCATGTCCAGAGTTTTTTGTGCCTAAGGAAGCAAAAGGTGCTCATCTTTTTGAGTATTTATTGCATTTTAACACGTGTCTGTTTACATTATTGCAGCTACAAGTTCCACTTTTCTAGCCCATTAAAATGGTTTGAATTTACAGCAGGAGAAGAATTTATCTTTTTCATCTTCAGGCCATTTAACAAACTCTGAAAAATGATTGTGGCAACCAGGGAGTTAATTATCCATCTCCTTATAATGTTCATTTTTCTGACTGTGGGGAGCAGGATATGCACCATAACTATGCGGCTGCTAATGCTGGTGGATTCCAGTAAATACCATCATCACTGAAATACAGGCATTTAAAATGATCACTACTTATTCAAAAAGTCACCAATTGTTCAATAAAAGCCCTCATTTCTGTATGAATTTTCAAAAAACGTGCAGATGCAGGTAGATTATACCCATCTTTGCCAGCTCCACTCTGCCATTTGACTTTTCAAAGCGCAGCACCTGATTATCTGAAGCACTGACATTTCAGTTTAAACACAAAGCAGCTGCGAGGAGACTGTGTGTTGGTTCACTTCCACTGTTCTTGCACAGTGTGCTGATAAACAGGTGTGATAAAGAGCTGTTCCTCAGACATTTGGGCGATATGTTCCCGCTTCCTTATTACATTCACTCTCTGCAATCCCAATTTCACACAACTATTTTTAAAATCCCAAGAATGTGCACTGCGAGCTCCATCTCAAATTGGTGAAGAAAATTACATTACAACAGGTGACTGAGAGTTTTCAGCGTGCTCAGTGTTATTGGAGTTTTTTCCATACAGGAAGATTTTCGTACCCTCTGATTTACATCCAGAGCCGGAGTTTAGTGCCAGGAAATATCGTGATCTTATGCAAAGAGTTGGAAAGAAAGCTGGCATTCAGTTCTTAGGGAAACCTTGAGCTTTAAATGCTTATCAGATGTCCGAACCAACAGTACAAGAGCACAAGAGTTTACATAGATGGGAAAGCTGGTCTCAGATAAATCCAAAGTTATCACATGAGGCAAACACTGCAATATGACTGAACTATTGTTCAAGGTTGTATGTGGACTTTTTACTAGTCAGTGCCAGGCCTTGGCCAACAACATTGTATTGCACTGAATATAAATTTTTACCTAGAAATCATTTGTTCTTGGTGAAGCCCTCCAATCTCATATAGCAATAAACATTTGGCATATGTATCTGTGTTGATTCAGCACGAGCCTAGCTGCCGCCGGTCCACCTGATATGGCCCAGATGTCAGGTGTCCTAAGAGAAAAATGATCATTAACGCCAAAGTAGCTTAGATTAGACTCAAACATGCCTGCTAGTTGGACTGGTACACTATATGTTTGCTATAAGACTGCACTGCTGTCACACAAATAAATGACAGGGCTCTGTTTTTTACACATAAAGGTAAACACTTTCCTTCAAAAGTCTAAAAATATTCCACAGATCTAAGCATGTAAAGTGTTTTTCTGTTTTGTGTTGTGTTAACTCAGCCAAGGACGGTCCTAAGCACGACTGCAAAAGGAGGAAGGTGGTTGCCCTGCCGAAGTGACCAGAACCGTTAGACCGGGGAAAATAGGCACGAAACCAATGGACAGCTCTGAATTAGGTGTTGACAACAGATGGATTGCCTGCCAATGTCAAACTTGACGGCATCCAGTTAGAGCAAGTTCAGCAGTTCAAATACCTGGGCTCACTGATAGAGCAGAAGAAAGTCGCTTCCACGGCGGAGATCCACAGTCGAATAGTCAAACAACCGCAGCATTCGCTTTTCTAAAGTGGTGCTTGTGGAGGCGAACCAATATTTCCATCTCGACCAAAATCTGCCTTTTCCGGACGCTGATCCCGCCGATTCTACTCTATGGATCCGAAACGTGGACGGTGCTCAAAGCGGACCTCAACAAACTCGAAGTTTTCCAGATGCATTGCCTTTGGCAGATATTACGAGTATCTCTACGAGACCGCCTTCAAAATGAGGACATCTGATGGAGATGCGACAACCAACCACCAATCGGGGAGCACATTCAAAAACACCGATTGCTATGGTTTGGCCATGTGTGTCGAATGGACATGAGCCGACTACCACACCAACTCCTCTGGTGTAAACGACCCGCCAAGCGAACAGCACCGAAGAAAACATGGCTAAAACAGGTCAAAGATGACATCAGAGATCGCACGATAAATCTCGACGAGGCCGGGACAATCGCCAATCGTTGTTAAAAAGGTCAAAATAATACATAAAGAGGTAGATGTGATCCTAACACTACTGTTCAGGAGTCCACTGGTTGCTGTTAGAATCTACCTGCAAAATATCAAGCTTTAGCTCCCAGAGCATGAGTTTTCTCTGCCCATCGGTGCTACGCTGCGGCTGGTTTAACATCCATTCATATGCGATCAGATTCTGTCTATCCGCTCTGTAATGGGCAGTGAGCAGGTTCAAGGTATCATCTTGTAATAAATCAATTCAGAAACAGAGAAAGAAGAGTGTTCAATCAGACCACATGATGTTTCATTGCCTCAGTGGTTATGAGACTCCCCATCTGGGCTGATGATACATCTAATGTTTGTACATCACAGAATGAACAAAGATAATCAGTGGCAATCATCAGCAGTTTATCAACACTTTCCCATTATGAGCCACACTGTAGACTGTCAGGAGTTGATGTTAAAACACTTTCCCAATTACCTGTCCTTATGGCAGCTGAGGTGTAAATGAAATTAACAGCATGAGACACATCTGTACAGTGATGCATGGCCGTGTTGGACGTGTGAGCCGACCACGCTCATCATTTAGAAGACGGCGAGTAAACAGAAGTTTGGATCCAGTGAATGCAGCCCATTATAACGATGATGACTTTCCTCCTTTGCTCTTTCCATCCCTTGGTCTTGCTCCCTCTTTGCTGTGTTAACTGTCTTTCATTATTGCTCTCCGTTATCCAAATTAAGTTATCCCTCCTCATTATTTTGCCAAGAGGGAAATGGGACGTGTCAGCAGAAAGTAAAAATATCATCAGCGGGCCTGTGCAATGACAGATTAATTGGATTAGAGTTGCATTTAGCCTAGATTAGGTCGTGCATTGGGACCTGGATGGTGACACAGATGGATTATGTTAGAAAGTGCAACAGTGACTGGAAGAGCTCTTAATTGTGTCGGGTAAATGCCGTGGCACCGGGGTGACATCACTCTCCCACTATTTCCGGCCCCTCAATAGTTCTGCTTAGCCTTGTTTTCCTAAACTCTCGTGTTTTGCACTGGTGCCCATCAAATTCACACTCTATCTGCCCATCATCTGACGCATGGAGCGCTGGGAATGAATGCAGACGTGGTAATATGGATTCACGTTAACATTTTTCTTCTTGGAGTGCAAAGACATTGTATAAAACTGAATCTGCATTCAGTTGCCTGCATTCAGACGCATAGTTAAATCAAAGTTATTTAAATTACACATGTGGAGGCTTCTTCAGCTGCTTTATATCATGTCTCAAATAGTTTCATGAACACTGGACTTAGCAGTTATACTTCTGACTTCTGGAAAATCTACCACCTTGGCCCATATTACCTCGGTTCCTTGAGAAAAAAATTAATTAGAAGAATTAGACGATGAATTAGAAGTGTTTTTCTGAATGCCTGTAAACATCCAGGTCATGGTAGTGTAGGGAGCTTGGAAAAGAAGTGACTGGACTTCGGTAAGTTCTTATTAAAAAAGTCGATTTGCTTTAATTTCCAAGCTCCTCGGATTATTCTGAAGTGTGAATCATGCAGAGCTGCAGAAATGAGTAGAATGTGTCCACTTTAATTCATATAAAAAGTATTTATTATGCAAACTGTTTTAATGCAGTTTAATTCATACATCACTGATAGTTTTCCCATGAGGTCTTACTATAGTGTTCATGAGAAAGTGGAGAAACTGTGGTTAATTTAGCCCTGTTGGAAAAGCAACAGGACATGAAGGACTGAAATTTAAATACTGAGTTAAAAACGCAGACCTAAATCACAAAAAATTTAGTGTATCTCTGAATTCATACGAACACGTCCACAATAAACATTTTTCTTCAATGACACGTGAGCGAAACGCTAAATGAGACACTGTATCCAGTTTCAGACAGTTTCAGACCTGACCCCATGACCTGGATACCACAGGCACAGGTGCTGCCGTGTTCTCACTGTAATGATTTGTCTTGGTGAATTCATGAGTGAATATATGAGAATGTAAATGCACTGCAACCTCAAACCGTCCTTAATACCAGCTTATCGCTAGAGTTCACACAAACTAGCTTTTTTATGTTGTTTTTATTTAATTTTTTTCAGCTAACAACTGCTGCATCCTTGGTGACTCATCTAACCTTATGAATCTAATCTTATTAAAGTTAACTCAACTAAACCTAGGTGTTAAAATATAGAGCAGTGGAAATGAGTTTCCCCTGAAGGATGTGAGGGATAAAAATATCATGAAATTGACCTTTACTGCTGACAGTATATAAACTGTATCTTTCGTTTTAAAGTGAATGTCTTTGCACTCGAAGGAAGACACTGTTGATGGACAGCTCAGAAGGTTGTCTTTGTAAGAGGTGGCTAATCTTAGCTAGGCAGCCTTAGTACTTGAGACACTAGCATCTCCTCTTTCCGCGGAGAGAGGCTTTAGATATGGATGTGGTTAGCTGACTGTTTGGCTCACCTAATATTATTAGATGACTTACAGTGGAACTGAGAATGTCTGCCTAATATCATTGTAGACCTTGATGAAGGTGGAAATGGAAGTGGCCATCAAAGTGGTTGTGGTTTGCAATGGCGCTTTTGGCAAGTACAATCCAACATTGCTGCAAAGGCATTTTCAAGCACCTCGGAGCGACTGTTGAATTGAATTTGGTGGATGGATATGTTTAAAAGACATTTTAGCTTTAACTGAAATAAAAATACAAATCCTTTTGGACAAAGAAACTACAATAAATGATATGCTGTGCTTGCAAATCCACCTACAGCAAAATTTAAACATATATATATATATACAGGGATCATTATTAACTTTAGTCTTTATGGTCAAATTTGTGAACCCAGCAAGTGTCAGGAAGTTTTAGTAAAAAAGGCCTCAACTGGGATGTGTGTTTGTTTCTGTTGCAGTACATGTCCTGAATATGAACCTTAAATCTTGCTCCTGACAAACATCCCCCAATAAAATTAACACTGAAAACTTGGGTTTTCTAAAAATAAGAGCTAAACTCAAACAAGCAAACTATAATAACTCTGAACCTGTCTATAGTTAGAGTTAGTGTTTGGGTTCAGTTAAAGTACACTCTTATTAAGAAAATTTCAGCCTGTTTGCCCGAGTAGAAAACCTTGAAACTGTAATGAGACTTCATTTCAAAATTAAAACCCAGCCATAACCCTACTTTAGGCTGATCACAGGTAATTTAAGAGGTCAAAAAGCACTGTTTATATCCCTAACAGGACTGTCTTTTTGCACTCACTACTTTCAGTAAAGTTATTTAAACTGTTGCTGTCACTGCATATGTATCATCTCCACTCGCAACCTTGATCCATCCTCGAAGCCTTCGCTGTGGCCAGCTGTTACCTGGCCTCAACTCTGACCCCGCTGCTGGCTGGCGGACATAACTCAACCCCGGCGGGTTCTGAAAGATGTAATTTCACGGTGTCTGCCAGATGTTCATGCTAAACTCAAAAACAGAGATATCATTCAGTTTGACTGCAGCGAGCTGGAAGTGGCCACGCCTCGGGTTCCCATACAGAACATCAGACCTTCTATAGGGGTTTATGATGAGTGTCCTAGGAAGCTCGGCTCCATGTGCCCCACAGGAAAACACGCAGAGGGTCATAGCAGTGAACTACCAAGGCAAGTGATAGCAGCACAGCTGGTGGGAACACATGTAAGGGGCCTGCACATATGTCAGACATTTAACCCATCAAAGAGGCTGTAATCCACTGAATTGAATGGATCATCATTACAAGCGTCCTTTGAACCACCTTTTAATAAAGATAACACACCACTGTGACCTTCTTATCGGGTAACCTCATCCCATCCAGATGAAATAAATGAGAGGACATCAGACCTACGTTTGGCAGATTAACATTTATCTTCTTTTCTTTTTCTTGCCCCACAATTGATATAATTAGGTTGCGTTGAGGGACTCACTGAATGTATTAAGGCACTCAATAACAGTAGATTAATTTAATCTCGCTCAAAATGGAAACATACCTCCTTTAATGCTTCAAAGTTATTTCCTCTCAATGTCATTTGCTGTTGTTCTGAAGCAGAGCTCCATTAATAGGGCAGGGAATGTCCACGGGAGAGCAGAGGCAGCGTCCTTTGCACCTCCCGTGCCACTGTGTTCAGATTTTCAAAAAAGTAAAAAAGCTTAATAAATAATTGAAGGTCCGCTCGGGCCGAGTTCTAAGGGGAGGCTGCAATAACCAAAGTCACAGGCTTCAGATGAAGAGGAGCTGTGAGTGCACTGGAGCCCATCTGATTTGTGCATGGGAAATAAGACGAGGAATTAAAGCTTGCTACAGTAGCTGCCACCTTGCACAACGCTGCTCCTGTGTATTCCTGTCAGATCCATCAAACTGCAAAGTGCTGCTGCACAGACATGTAGCACGAAGAGAGATGGAGGAACTAGGAGGCGTCTATGTGTTAGCTGCGATGCCAGTGTTTGTCAAGGGCTTTTAATCTTAATGTTAATGTCAGCTGATGTTTATGTGCAGGCAGCATAAACACTGCATTTAAAGGAGTGCTGCCTTACTACTAGTGTTACTGACACCATTGGCCACTAAGTGAACTCAGTCATCGTGTATAGACTGAGTGTGTGAGCTGCAAATCAGGCAAAGCCATGATGAAAGAAGTACAAGACTACCCTGCACTATGTTTCTCTGTTGCATGCACTGTGTGTCATGCATATTGCACAAAGACTGAGAGAACAGCATAGTATTGGTATAGTACCTGAGTATTAGTATGATGACAACTGAGGTATCTTGGATGTGATAAAGTTATCAGTGACCGAAACATATACTGTATAAAGGATGGATGTAGATGATGATGATGATGTCAACCACTGGTTTACGTCACCATTAAATCCCAATTTGAAGCTTTGCATTTAGTGTTTTCACCATCACCACCATGGTTTCAAAAGACCGGATGTGACAAAGTTTTGGCTATGAAACCACTAGCTCATTGGCTAATGACTTGTACATCATAAATCACTGGCAAATGACCATAGCCTGTAGACCATTTTGAAACATAGTATGCTCAGTTTTTACTAGATAGGCTTTTTTTTTAATTCAATATGGCCAAAAGCAGCAGGAAAGTGTTTAACACGGTTACTCTGTTTAGGTTTTTCACATATTGTCATGTGCACATTGTTTGAGAGTTGTCCGCCATATTGGATGTGAAAGCAAACTCGACGGAAAAATGTTTATTCCCAGACTGGTTGAGAAGAGGTTGTTTGCAGAGGTTGCATAGAGGGTACCTTCAACTTTTTTGCAACCACAGCTATCGCTTTCTGGTGTCCATCAGATAGAATACACTGCCTTAATTTTTCCAACCTATGGCAGCCATATTTTTCACCATTTATGGGTATAGGCTTTGTAGCTAAGTAACTAGCTAACTCCCACCAGTTGGCTGCTTTCCTTTGTGCCAACAAATGAATAAAATCAATATTATCTGACACTGTACACAAATTATAGTACTCTCCATTTGAAGTTGGAACTGGAATGTACCCTCAGGTAGGACTTGACGCAGCCCCACCAAGCCCAGCTTAATGGCAGCTGTGAACATAAACATTAGTAAAACTGTAACACTTGTACTGCCACCGCTGTTTATTTCACTAAGTGAACAACTCACTAAATCAGGGGTCGGCAACCCTAGGCACGCATGCCACAGTTGGCACACAAAGGGTTAACTGATGGCACGGCCATAGCTGGACTGGCCATTGGGCATACCGGGCATTTGCTCGGTGGCCCGATGATTTTTTGTTGTTGTTTTGTAACAGTATAAACAATGAAAGGTGGTGGATTGGCCAGATGCTGGCCGGTGTGTAAAAATAACTCAGTTTGGTGGTGGCATTGCGGAGCTTCCACAGATTCAGTAAAATTAACAAGTGGTGGAGGACAGCAGGTGGATGAGGGAGATCGGAGGCAGGACGAGGAGAGACCCGAAGCGGCCACCAGTCCGAGCGTCAGGTGAACTGAACTTCAGGTAAGAAGTTATGACCTGCAGTCTATCTGGGTCAGATATAAACCAAATTTAGGTGGAGTTTACCCATACGGAAAAGAAATAGTAAAAACTTATATGTGATTACTCATGAAAGTGGCCACTTTCGCATTACTTTCATACATTGTTTTAGTAAGTATCCAAAACATACAAGTTTCATTATATAATTTTTCAAGGGATCTTATATCTGTTTTCACACTTATATGCTTTTCATACAAGTTTCACACAAGACAGATACAAACTTTATAAGATTTATATATATCTTTTCCATATGGGTATTTTCGTTGTGCTGACTTTTTACAGTCAATTACAATAACTCGAAAGCTGATCAGGGAAAGCCTCAAATTCTAAGTCCTTTTAATATATGTAAAGAATCTAGATCAAACACTTCTGAAATATATCCTAGTGTTTCTATAGCAGCATGTTGTCAAAAATAACCTTCAAAATATAAATGAACATAACACCTCCCTGTTCTCTAAGGAGCTGCTACATTTCCTGCAGCTTCAGTCAGTTAAATATTCACACACACACACACACTCACTCCCAGCACACTCTCTTCACACTGTGATCGTGATAAACGAGCTACACTACAAGTCAACAGACACTTGTCTTCAGTTACTATTCTGTTCTCATCTTCCTCCTTTATTTGGGTTAAATTATGCAGTCCAAAGCTCCTTTTTTAAATAATTTACATGTGTGCTGCTCGCTGTCTCCAGGGTGCACTACATTAGATTCAATTTCAATCCCGCGTCAGGCAAATTTAGGGCAGTCATGCAGACGCTTCCTGAATGCACAGGCTGAATGGCTGCTGGACTGTATGCATGATTGTCTGTGCATGGTGGACTGAGAACTATCCCCCGTGTCCAAAAGCCTGTGCACCCAGAAACCCATCCACATCATTATCATTAGGGCCGTCCTGCAGCAGATCGTCTGGCGTAATTCAGAATTAATTGTGTGGTTTTATGCTAGTAGCTTCAAACATGGCTCCCATATGGCGCCATGCACAGTCAAGTAGGCCATTCTGTGGAGGAGCAGACGCAGATGTGCAGACCACAGAGCATCGAAAATGAACCCCTGACTGGCTTGTGTGGACCTTTGCTGTCATTTCCCAGAAGACAGAACAAGCAACAGAGACTTTGTTAAACCAGTTGGCTAACATACCTCACCCAGAGATGGCTTTTGCACGCTGACTCGCCGTTGTGCTGAGGCAGTGAGAACAAAGCAGCCAACAGCCAGAAGAGGAAAAGAAAAGTCAAAGAATAAGCTTTCTACAGCGCCGGAAGAAGTGTATTCGGATTGTTTCCACAACACGACACAACAAAGAGCTGAGTTCAAAGTCCTGCTGATGGAAAAGTACGTTCAGCAAACTTAAAGTATCTAAAGTTAGTTATTCTGATGAGCACTGTTTCTTGTGAGCTATCACGACAGTCAGCCATAACACAGCAGTCCTGTGTGGGTCTTTGCAGCTGTGACCTGTCCTGTGGATGCTTGGTTGGAAGGCTTCATGGGGATTTCTCAGGCTGAAAGCCTTGGGCTGTTTCTTAGCAGTTTTTGTCATCTGGTGCGATGTGTTGCTCTCCTGCAAAAGGCTGCCGCCATTGGGGAGTACTGGCGTTCTGTCACAAACAGTGTTTAGGTGGATGTGTATCACTCACCTGACAGTCAGAACCCACAAAGATTTTTACTGTAATGATTAATCTTACCTGAATGACTTCTTATTGGATTTCACATGTGGCTGATTGGTGTGATTATGTGCTACAGGTGCTTAGAGTTAGTATGGTAAGGTCAAAGCATGGATGGATGGATGCACCCTGCTTTTATCTCGTCTGTATTTCTTTGTATTTTAACTTGTTTGTAATGCACTTTCAGATGTATCACTCTATTTTAATTGTATAGATACCGTACAGCAAAATTTCAGACTTACCAATAATAGTGATATTGAACAACATATCCCTTCCTCCTCTGAGCAAAAATCTCAAAAAATAGAGCTGAAGAACTTCCAGGTGGCCACTAACATTATAAATGAAAAGAAAGCACTTGAAATTTTGAAGATAACTTAGAAAGAGGGCTGAACAGGGATATCAGGGGTCTATGACCGGAATATGCTTTTGAACATATTAACATCTGCCAGGTGACCAGCTACACTCTGAATAATTAAGGTTTGATAAAAGCGGGATATTTATTTCTAAAATGTATTGCAATAATTGATCAATATCAGATTTTTTTTTTTTTTTAACTGAGGAGCACTGGATGTCTCCTCTCCAGAGCTTGGAGTTTAGTTTGTAACTGCAGCTCTGGAGAGGCCACGTTGTCGCAGGTTGAGGCGCTGATTACAAACCATCATCTCCGTCAAATGAAGCTTAATTAAGTAGACAATAAGAGCTGATTGCTTCTCCCTCCCACTGATGCTGTTATGGTGACATCAATAGAAGATAAAGAGCATCACGAAGGCTGATCAGATTTACAGACGTAGTCTTTGTCTGCACACTGGATCCTAATGCAAACGAACGAGTCTACTTACACCATGTTGGTGTCTCACAGCCCATAGATGCATGCTGGTTGCCATATTTCATGTTTAGACATTAACTGTTACTTATATGTAAATTGTGGAACCTCTAGTCCACCCTCGCTTTAAAGTAAGGTCAAATTTCATGCAACACCATGGCGTTTGTCCCAGTCTATATATCTTAAATACCGACAAAAAAAATAAATAAATACACGCAAACAAGGTGACTCACATTCTTTACAAAGAAATAAACTTTAGGTATACACAACGTTTTTTAACAAAATTACAAAGGGATTCACAGAAGTGAAAAATATGTTATTTAAAAATCCTAAATAAAAGAGAACAAAAGGAATAATAAGGAGAAGGATTATAAACATAGTCACAAACATTAAAATCAAACATTAATGAAAGGATGTTTTAAGCAGAGATTTCAAAGATAATGCTGATCTCAGTGGGCAAACTGTTCCATTCTTCTTCAGAGAAAAATAAATGCTAATATAGCAAACAAACAAAAAATAAAATAAAATTCACATCAGAAAATATTTTTACTCTTTCAGAGACTCAACAAGCTGAGCGCTCCATGATTTTCAGGTCTCTAACCTAACTGAGTTAAAGCTCAATAAGTGTCACCAAACCTTTAAAAACAGATTTTGTTTGTCTTTTAACCCCCAAACCCCAGGCTGCTGTTTGAAATCTCCACAGATGTGGAAACAAAAGTCCTGAAACGTATTCAGTAAAAAATGCAAAAGGTCAAAATGATCTAATTTGAGCTCTGTGGGTGAGAGCATGATGTTACTCAACTGGAAATCTGATGCAAAATACATGAAACACTTCCATTACGGCGTGGAACATTTATTGTATAACTTATTTTTTCCAAACAGGTGCTGTTAGCGTTTGACCTTAAACAAAAGATTCATTTTTATTATTGCGTCCTTCTGGATAGAAACCACGTCGAAATAGTTTTAGCATTCGAGAAATTTTTCCTGAAATCGTCTCCTGGCATGTCACTCCGACCTTTTCCCGAAATGTTTTATGATTGGAGTGTCTTCTCCAATCTACAGAGGAAACAGAGGAAACGTTAGAAACGTTTAACAAAGAAAAAGTATGTCAGTGTGGATTTGTGCAGTTCAGTTTGCATCAAAAATAAATACCAAAAGAATTCCCTGTTAATATGTTGAAGTTTTTTTTGTGTGTGTACAAACTGCAAAAACAGTATGCATAGACTACTGCGAACAAAAGAAAGAAAACTATGAATGGATCTGATCTGATCAGACTGTATGCAGTGGTTGTCTGACATTAAAGATAAAGTATCAGTTCAGATGAAAGCTAAGTTTAGAAACCCAAACATAGAAACAAAGATTAAGTAAACAATAAGCGTATCTGTCGGCGGGGTGAACTTGTGGAATTTCGATTGTCTGTTAAGAAATGTGTTGAATCAACTGAAACCATAAGAGCAGCCGGCCGATGTCCATGTTCTCGTGTTCGATGCATACAGAAGCAGTAAGACCGGTCCTTAAATTCTGTTATCTTTGAGTGTGGCACGCCTGTGGTGTTTAACAATCAGCGCCTTCCTAAATAAAGGCGCTATCAGGTACATCAGAGCACATCACGGTCTGCTGACAGATGAGGAGCACACTTACTGTCAGACACTCTGCTATCTGCAGCACGTCTCAGCATCGAGAGCAACATGAAAGCCCGGAGATGCTATCGGCTCGGAGAGAATGTGAAGTCAGGATTGTTTGTTATAAGGAAGTGCAGCCGCACGGAAAGTTCACAGAGACGCAAACCGACACGCCACTTCTGACCTTATTTGACAGGTCAGAGGTCGCAGGGATTCTGAGGTGGATGGTTTTTATCACATTAAGTACTAGCAACCCGGGGCGATGCAGCCTTTTAAATGCTGTGTTGGCCTGTTTGGTCTAGATGGAGGGCAGGTGAAGGTTAAAGGGCACAGCAGAGAGTGACGGACAGCTTAAAAAAAACACAGGAATTATCACCTGAAAAGATTTTGTCATATTTTAATTTCTAACAGACAAACAACAGACTTGGGAAACAAGTATATCAGAGTCAGATATCAGCCTTACCCAGTCCAATTTTCTCAGTGAAGCACTTCAGGTCTGCTTTTAAGTCAAGAATAAAAAGCTACTCTTATCTTTTCTGACATGCACAAAAACTCTTGAGGTGTCCCGACTTGTTAGGCGCCACCAGTTATGGTGCTCTGATAGAAAATGGTAGGGGCATTTTTCCTGAGGTGAGATTATAAACACTTGTGAGAGCTGGAGCAGCCACTGGATTGTAGTTGGAATGACACCGTGAAACCTGCAGAGAACAAATTATACAGCTTCTTAAACTCTGTTCACAGGAAGTTGATTCTTTTTCTGTTCTGACGTTGTGTTTTCACTGGGAGAACATTTCGTCACTCATCCGGTCTCTGTATGCAGGTTTCCCAAACCTTAGAAACAGTGCATTTGCATCAAGACCAACACAAGCACCACTGACTAACAATCGGCTTTGAGGTCAATTTCATGATTATTAATATGCAAAACATGACCACTGATTAATAGCTATGAGTGCCATTTTCGGAGAGTTGGGGAATAGCTGCAGTCTGTGAAAGGCAAACCCTTAGGCCCCCTTTTTGATGCAGAAAATGGAACAGCCATCTCTTTTTCCATTGATAAAGTTTTGCAAATATACATCACTGTTTAGCCTATTTAGGGGAAACACACTGTGAAAAAGATCCAACTTTCCCAAATCCCAGGGAGACACAAAGCAACCTTCCCAGGTCCACCTGGTTGCTGGTGAGCAATGCAGGAATCAGAGTTGGGTTCCCATGAACTGCTCTATATGAGATTTTGGACGTAAGAGAATGTATGTAAGAAAGATTTCTTGAAAAGTAACATCTTCTAGTTTGTCAAAGTTTGCTTTTTTGGCAAAATGCAGCCTAAGTCCAGCAGTATGGGTGATGCTAAGACGTTATATCTGCTACTCAGAACTTGGAGCTTCGGAGATGTTTTACTGCTTGTTTTATACTCTTGCCCTGACCTGTCTGGATCACAGCGGTTTTATCACCGAGGGATACACCAAGGGATCTTTGGACTTAATGCACTGTGAATTGGAGGACCTCAGCTGCACAGATGGGTTCCTCTTTCCATCTATCCCATTTAATTTGCTACAGGTGGGATTCAAACAAGCTCTTTGCGCATCTCGAAGAGAATAAAAGCAAACAAGACGCACCTGACCACAGTCTGTAGCCACAGAAAACTGTCGGAAAACTTGTGAAGAGCTGAGATTTCGGTTTTTGAGTTTTTAATCCCTTAACATCCACCTGGTCACCACCAGCCCATCTAGGATTAGGGGTAGGACTGGGGTTTGTTTGAGCCCCAGGCAAAACAGACAAATGTTTGGACGCTGCAAGATGTTACCCTACATTCATTTTGGCGTTACAGTTTTTCTGTTAAAAGCTTTTCCATTCAAATGACATACATAAAAAACTCCAACCCAAAACATCATCGGTTCCTGTTGGGGAAAATTTTATAATAAATCCTTTAAGTGTGCTGTCTGAAGGGGTCTGGATACTTCCTGAAGCGACTGAGTGTTGTTCTGTATATATAATCGACAGGCGAGAGATGCAGTAATGGCAGTAAGCCTTTTAAATGATACCATTGTTGGCAAAAGAGACGGCTAAACAGCAATAATTTAAGCACCCCTACAGCTTTTGAGGTAATTCAGACTAATTCACTTTGAGTGTAGTTCTGGGAAAACAAGCTGCAATCATGCAAAGCGCTCATTTTAAAAATGTAAATGATGGAGAGTAATAAGAGATATGCACAGGATATACTATTTACATATAATTATGCTATATTTCCCAACATGAGGCAGTGGAAACAATGTTGAGTGCTGCGGCGCAGTAATTCACCGTGCAGCTCTATCATGGCCATTATACAATGAGGTGATTGGATCGGGCTGATTGGAAAGCCGCAGGGTCACAGCTGAGTAACATTTTCCACCTTAAACACGTTTTCTGTTTAAGCCGTGATATTCAAAGCTGTTCTTTTTTGCACACTCAGCATATTTACACTTGACATATACATGAAAGGTGCAATCTGTCAAGACAGCAGCCGTTCTCAAACAAGAAACTAATGATGCTATAATCTTAACTTTTATTTTTACTTTTAAGTTCAACTGGAGCCTTTTTCTGTTGGCTATGAACTTTTCTGAAGTTTTTTGAAGTTGGGCATGCCAGAAATATTTAGTTTATTTTTCTTTAAAAACAAACAAACAGTATATTTATGAGTAGGTCCCAGAACAGAGCCATGCCACCAAGCCTAAATGACTGCAGATGGAAATAATGTTTATTTTACAAATACACATCGACCGTAGGGTCTGCAGAGTCCGCAGGGGTGATGTTTAAAACAAGTTGCGGAGGTATTTGAGTTTGGACAGAAAAATGTGGCACCGACCGAGCTGCTAAAAAAACGTGCCATCTGTGGTTTTGAATGTGTTCAAACACTTTCTCTGCCACGAGTTGTTTGCCACGGTTGGAAACTTCATAAAAGCCTCAAATTCTGCTCAAGTGTTTCTAGCCTTAGGTTAACTTTCAGAGTGATTCCTTTGAGTGACTCTGAGCTGCTTGATAAACACAGACTCCAAAGTCTGGAGGAAATAAAACCGAAAACAGGATTTCAGCTGCCTGCATGCCACCGTTTTCCCTGCCAGCCGAACCCTCTGATGCCACGCAGGGTCACTCCGGTCCCTCCGGTGGATGATTTGGGGTTGTGGTTGGCCGTGGCAGAGGGTGGAGGCGGGGTGACCTCTGATGCAGGTTGCCGCTCTGGCTTCGCTCCACGCTGCTCGACCCAACTCATGTTCCAGTTCCAATCCCCCCACCCTACACCTCCGCCCTCACCTTCCCTCTTCTTTCTGCCTCGTGCACTCCAGCCAGACCTCCATCCTCTCCGAGGACCCTGTGTGCCCGTCCAACCCCTCCAGCCCTGCTGCAGGCTGGGCAGAGTGACAAAACCAGAGTGAGGCTTTTGGCTAAAGACCTGGCAGAATCTATTAGCTCCCAGCAGACCCACACAGGTTTCACATGCTTGCATTACAGGGAAGAATAAGAGTTTGACACAAAGAGAGAGGAAAACTGGAGGAAATTAGAAAAGGAATCAGACTGTGTAAGACGAGAGCCACGAGGCCAAAATGAAACCAATTAATAAGGATAAGTAACTTCTCACTGGAGCGTGCTTTCAGACTGCTTTACACAACAAAGTCCTGAGTTGGTTGAAGAATCAGAGGAATTTTCCCATGATGCCCTCTGAGTTTATGGAAATTTAGTTTCATATCATGAATTGACTCTACTCTGCTTTGACTTACTTCCTGCCATATACAGTGTTGTCAGAAAGTATTTGCCCTAAAGTATTTGACATATATATGTCAAATGTTTCCAGCCATCAAACAAATAATATTGGTCAAGTAGTAAATAATGAGTAAATACACAATGTAGTTTTGAAATGATGGCTTCCAGGTCCAGTTTATTTAATGAATATCAATGGGAAAAAGCTATCCAAACCTAGCTGGACCTGTGTGAAATATAATTGGATAAATAAAACCAGTACTCGTGCTAAAAAAAAAAGAAAACGTGTTCATAACACACCGGAAAAGACCCAGGGAAACTGAGTTAACGATAAAAATGATGAAAAATAACAATAAAAAACGATAAAAACCCTGAAAATCATAAATTTCACACCCAAGCCTCAACTCTCGCGACCCAGTACAGCTGGGGGCCGCTGAGCTTGATGACTTCTCTGCACTGATGAGACAAAAGTTGAACATTTTGGAAGAGACCCATTATATCTGATGAAAAACTAAAACAGCATTTCATAAAAAGAATATCTTACCAGCTGCTTTGCTGCTTCACGACCTGAATGGTTTGTCGTAGTTAACAATTCAATGAATTCAGTTCTCTACTGAACAATCCTAAAGGAGAATCTCGGGCCATCAGTTCATCTCCTGAAGCTCAAGCTCAACAAAACCATTCATGCTCAAAAACCTGTGACTAAATTACAACCAAAGTTCTTTGATAATCTGAACCATGTAAGTATGACAAACACTGTTGTATTAAACAAACATTTTTAGTTTATTTCTTGTTTTGATTTTGATGGTATTTCCCTTTCTGTCTTTTCTGTGTTCCTCTCTGTTTGAGGTACCGTTCGTCTCTTTTGTCCTGTTTTACTTTGATAGCTGTTTTTTTTTCCATGTGTCTTTTCAGTTTTTACTTCCAGCCTTCATGATGTGTCATCCCTGCCTTCATTGTTTTCACCTGTTGTTATTGTTCCACCTGTTCCCACCTGAGTCTTAAAATGTAATCAGTGTCTCTGTATGTATTCAGTCCCATCATCCGTCTTGTCTTTGGTTGTTTTCCCTTTAAAATTTTATTTCCAGTGCATTCTTTTCTCTTAGTCACATTTAAAAACAGCCACTCTTGAACAAAGTTTTCTTTAATCAGCAGAAAGGAGGAGGAACTAAAGCGGCTTGTTTCTGATTGACCGGCTGCTGCGGCCCAGTATGAGTTAAATAAAGATTATTTTGAACTGTGACTCACATAGAGCAGCTCTAGTACTACTCGTACTATTTTAAATCTGTTCAGTCTAAATAAAGTGTTTTGCTTTTTTAATCTCTCAGAAAGTACTTGCACATCTTTCGGAACTACCTCTGTTACACAAAGTCTTTCTTTTTCCTTTTATTTGCCTGTTTCCCGACTTCTATCTTCTCCACAACCTTCCTTTTCACTGTGATATCTCTCCAATGACCTACAGGACCAGTTTATTTTCACATCTCTTTATCTCTCACTGTGTGTTCTCCTTCAGCTTATCTCTGTTTTACTTCCTTTCCCTTCTCTGTGGGCTTATTCTGCCCGTTTGATCTGTCCGCCAGCCTCTTTTTCCTCTACATCACAATTTTCACCACATTCTTTTGAAGCCCTGCTTTCAGCTGCATGTGTCTCTGCCTATTCAGTCATCTATCTGTCCTCCTGCTGGCTTCATTTGTGATTCACTTGTTGTGGCTTTGCCTTGTTTTCATCTCCGTTCCTGCATTTTGACTTTTCTGCAGAATTAACATGAAGATGTCAAATGAGGGCAAGTGAGGAAAATAAAGACTGACAGCTGGAAAAGAAACAGTCAATAACTCAAATGCACCCACTATGAAAAAAAAGAGTGGTTTCTGCATTGTATAATCAAGACGAGGCATTCCACTTCCTTTTAATCCCACTGTACAGAAACAGGCTTCAGTTCACCGGAGGGCACTACTGACATAGTCCTCAACTAACATTTTGGTCAAAATTAAATCACGTTTTATTCTAGTATTCACAAATATAACATAAACAATATATCTGAAATGAAAAACATTTGTTCTTTCGTTTTTCTTACAGGAAGCCGGGTTCTGTTTACAAAATGCTAGCATTATGCTAATGTGTGCTGATTGGGCGGTTTAGGACTTTCCCATTTCCAAACAATAACTCCAAATGACATTAGGTTTGAAACTTGTCTGAAGAACAAGCAGCTGGCTGTGGTGGCTGAAGGTCAAGCAATAATGAGGCTGCTGCTACAGAGTATGTGTGGCCGCTCATTTCATGCCTCTAAGCAAAATTGTGGATGCTCTAACAACTGAAGGAATAATCCAAGAAAGGCGTTTATTTTCTGTGAACAAGTAAAACTATTTTACTGATTCAGGATTCAGCCTACAATAATTAGATACATAGATAGTTGACTAGCTAGATAGCTAGCAAGATTGCTAACTAGCTAGCTAGAGTTCAAATCATTGATATTAGTGGTTCACCCCATGAGTCGCAAACCTGTGGCTCTGGATCCATACATGGCTCATTTGCAATGGCTTTCACAGAAAATTACACGAATGTCTTCTTTCTCCTCCTTGTTTTCGCTGCTCATTTAAAGTGAATCATCTGTCCTCGTCTCACCTTCTCATTACATCAACCCTCTGTGTGTCTTCCTTCACTTGGTCTTTGTCTTTTCCTCATGAATATGGAAATGAACAACAGATCCTAAAAGATACTTTTTTTCTTCCACTTCATAATTGTGCTCTTTTGTTGCCAGTGAATAAATATTAGCAGGACAATTTTTATTATAAATGCAACAAAAACATGGGATTATCGCAATGATGTTTCAATGTACTGAAGAGCCCACATCACAGTTCTCACATGTGGTAAGAGTAATTATCTATTATTACTCTATTATACTACCTTCAGCTTCTTTATAAAGCTCTTTTGTTGTAAAGGTTACCAACTCACTGCTTTAGGCTTTCTGGGTGTAATAAAAAAAAACAAGTTGACAGCAACTGACAATAAACATTTATAAAGATTTTTAAAGGTAACCCACAGGCACATTTTTATGGGGACGTTCTGGCCGTCACGTCTTCCTATCGAGTACTGTCAGTGCTTGGTGTGGTTTTAAGATCTGTGGCACATCTATGAAGGGAAACACATGAAATGTATGCAGTATTTGATTGTAAATTATTGATGCTGAGCTATGTCTCAAGACCCAGAGTGTCGTCCATGAGGTCAAACACAGTTTGCCTGCAGAATATGATGCATATCCACCGGTGCCAAGCAGCTGTGTAACCTTCCTTTCAAATGGTAATCGAGCTAAAGGTCGGTGGCTCTTGGAGCCAGCACTTTACACTTTACAGCATGTACAGCATGCAGTGTGCAGCTGTCAAAGGAGCACCTCAGTGTTTCACATGTTTCTAGAGGTGGAACAAGATCAAGCTGCAAATCTTAAGAGGTAAGGCTCAGCAAGCCTTTTTTTTTTGGTTAAGTTTAAGCTCTGGAGTGAGCCTGAAGGCACGGACCCTCACTATAAAACTGAGATGTCAGTGACTTTCTGCCAAAAGCTCAACTGCCTTCTGGCCTCCTCTTTCTCCTTCACCTCCTTCTGCTGAACCACAGCCTTCAAATGTCAGCCTCTAAACCCATGTCTCCCCCCTGCCCAGAAATAATCAGCCCAAGGTCAGGGGTTTAAACAGTTTGATCGCCCAATTTACTTGGATCCTGAAAATGGGGCAAGAACAAACAGCCTAATTAGCCGAGAGCACGACTGGAATGCTTCCCCTCTTCCCATAATCCAGTGGGGCTGATCAGTGATGGCCGCAGGACAGCTGGCTGGAGACCATACAGTATGTACGCTAACTTCTTCACAAAGGCACTTATTCAGCTTTTTTTGGGGTGGCCGTTAAGCCGGACAATTACCGTTTTAGGCACGTTTTGCCCCAAACGAGGGCAGATGTGATGTGTAATTTCCCCTCATCAGATTTCCATGTTGGCCTCGGCCAACAAGGAGTAATTTGTTGCGCCCTCCTTAACCATCACCACAAAGAGGAAAAAGTCAACTGGGCCCATCAAAACGAATCAAAAATCAAGCGGACCTCCAGCCCAACGCTTCCCTCTGCCCCTGCTCCCGCCCCATCATCGGACCAATCACTTATGTAAACCCGCTTAGGATAATTGACGGCTTTTCTTTGACATTCATCCATGTCGTTTCTCAACTGCCAACAAGGAAACTTCCCTTTCTACCATCATACTCGGCTGTCAGGCACAGACACGAATTGATTAAGAGAGCTGATTATGGGTACGGTCATATTACCTCCTGATCTGTGTGGGAATTATGAGATTGTCTTAATGATTCTATCAATAATGGTGATTCTGACATTTCCTCTGGGGCTTTTAACTGGAAGCGACGCCTGAAAGCAGAGATCCCAACGAGTGCAGAGGTGCACAGCTCACCGCTATACAGGAAACATCAGACTTTGCTGTGCAATAAATGATAAATTTTACCTTCCTGCTCTAATTATTTTCTTTTGTAGGCCCTTAAATTTCAGAGGGATGAGTCCAAAACTTGGGTAAAAAGGAGATTTTTCATATACCACCTATTCCACACAGTTATATGAGTTTTCAAAATATGATAATTATGCTCTACGTTGAATATCGACTATAACACTTGGAGTAGAAGTTGCACAGCTTAAATATGTTTTTCAGCATTAAAAATTTGTGAAATTCTTCTGGATTTATGAAGTTATGAAGGCTCAAAAATGCTGGAAAAGATGTGGTGGAATCTGGACCCACCCCTTTGTACTTCAAGGGCCTGTAACTCATATAGTCAATGAAATATTCATAGTGTACTTTGGATGGCTTCATTAACTAAAGTTATGCTACGCCCAGTCACTGCATGAACTGTGCATGTGGAACAAAATGTGCTGACCCACTGTGCGTAAATGTGATGCCAAGGAATTCTTTACATCTCTTTATAGTTTCCACATCTGTGAGTGTTTTAGGGTCTGAGCACTGAGCAATTTGTTGTCTCATCTGAGAGACACTCCGCTGCAGTGTATCCTCTTCAGGGGGACTTGAAAAAAGCATAAAATAAGCAACTGCATGTCCATCTGAAACTGAGGCTTTAAGCCCCACATCTGCAATCTAACTGTAGCTGAATTTAACAGAAAATGTTGGTGTTACTTCTCATCACTGAAAGACTTTCCAGTGTTTGAGGAGATGATATGGAAGGACACTTTAAGTCTGAAATGAGGAGCAGTGACGAGAGCAGAGAGGTTGAGAGTGGGGTCCAGTCAAGGGTATCAATTCCTCTATCCTCCAGGAACTGCTTGCATACTCTCTCTACATGAGGCAGGCATTGTCGTGCACCTAGATGAACTTAGGACCGACTGCAACAGTGTACAATCTGACAGTGGGTCCAAGGACTTCATCCTGATACATAATGGTAGTCAGGGTGCCGATGCCTAGCCAGAGGTCTGTAGAGGTCTGTGTGGCCCTCCATGGATATGCTTCTTCCTGCTTATCCAGACCACTTTACATGTGCCACAGCATATTCAGGGTGAATCTGCTGTCATGTGTAAAAAGCACAGAGTGCCAGTGGACCTGCCAATTCTGGTATATATGGGAAATGCTGCCGGGGAATGAGCACAGGCCCCACTAGAGGACATCAGGCCCTCAGGCCACCCTCATGAACTCAGTTTGATAGTTTGGTCAGACACATTCACAACCATAGCCTGCTGGAGGTCATTCTGTAGGGCTCTGGCAGTGATCATCCTTTTTCTGGCAATGGCACGTATTGATGTCCCATCCTGGAGGAGTGGGGAATACCTTTGCAACCTCTGTGGGGTCCAGGTATCACCTCATGCTATCAGCAGCGACACTGACCCTAGCCAAATGCAAAACTAGGGGAAAAAAACAGTCAGACAAGATGAGGAGGGAAAAAATGTCAGTGCCCTCCACCTGTAAAACCATTCCTGGGTACCTATTGTTAGTTTAATTAACACTAAAAGAGCTGAAACGAGTTATCGACCTCCTCTGCTACTTAACTGACAAGATCAATATACCAGAAGTTCAACTGACTTGCTGCTATACTCTGATTAAAAACTATTCTTTTAACTATTTTTGAGCAGTGTATGCAACAGTATTTGACTCCTTAGGAATGGAAACAGGCTGGACTTTTGAACTATTAAATGGTCTGGGGTCTAATAGTAACCAAGCAGATAGCAGAAATCGGTTTGAACTTATCAAATATACCAGGAATGTGAGTTTGCACTGACTACCTGCTCAACTTCTGCTGCTTTAGTACATTTTTGAGGCCTCATCAAAATTTGTGAGACTGTGTCACGCCGTCTTCTACCTCTGCTGTGAATGCATTACTTTTAAACCTTGTAAGATAACAAATGACAGATTCAGCGACAGCCTGAAATATGCGCACAGTCATTTGTGTAACATCGTTAAAGTCACATCGAGCAGTAGATAAAAGCCGTGGAGTGACATGATATATTTATTTAATCGCTACTGTAGGAGTACCTCCCGCTGTATTCATTATAAGCCATCATTATCCAGCTGCAATCAGTGTGGACAAAAGGACTCAGTCGTACATCAAAGGAAAAAAACGCATGGATGATTTGCCAGTTTAATTAACCGGGCCACAAATGGCTGCTGCAGCTTTAGGACCGCTGTATGTCTGAATAAACAAAGAAAGGGGAGAGAGAAGTGCAGCATGGTGTTATTCACAGGACGAGCCGGTAAAAGCACAATTAATTGGCATTCGAGCCTCTGACACCGCAGGTTAAGCATCACAGTTTGACCCGACTCAACACCACTCAGGGGTTTATCAGCAGAAGACTGCAGGCAGGAAGAAAGCAAGGGAGGAAAAAAAACACCCACCATTGTCCCACTTTTGTCATGAAAAGCAGATGCTTAAAGTGAGGTAGCCTGTAACTGGAGCTCTCTCCTCTTTTAATTAAGGTGAGAAATTGAGTGCTAAAAGCAATTTGCAGCTTCAGCCTGTCTAGTCAGATCTGCGTGCTGAAATAGTGCTGCGTTTGCCGCCCCCCAACTCATTTCTCTCTATGTTTCGTTCTCTCCATCCCTTCTTTTACTCTTGGGTGTTGGAAAGCCTGCTTGGAAACAGTGCTAAAGATATTCAGAGAGGTGTCTCACGCTTTAATTAACTCCCGCTCTCCTCTCAGAGACGGCGAGAAATAAGTTTTGCTGCCTTTGTCTCCCACTGATGAACACAATATGTTTCCTCTAAGACTCTCTGAACTAAGCGCGGCGAGTTCGGCCAGACGGCTCTGTGAACGGATGGCGCTGCTGAGTGGTAACCTTTGATTTAAATGTACATGATTGTTAATCCCGCCCCCCGCCCAACCCTCAGCTCGATAGCTTTTATGGTTATTGCACATTGATCGTCATAAATTTGGAGGCTTGGAGGATGCTATCCCTGTGATTGAAATGTTATGTCTGCAGCAGATCAATGGACATTAGTATTCTGCAGAGGACGGGCCTCGGTATCTCCAACTGTACAGAGAGTGTGTCCAGGAGGGAATCTTTCACTAGAAACTGCATAGGAGAGGAGGCTGAAAGGGATGAAAAAGGGACAGAAGTTTGAGATGTGAAAGAGTGCCGGACAGAAATGAAAGATGATCTGTGTGAAGTTCCAGCTTCAGAAAAGCAAGCGGGCAGAAAGAGAACAAGGCCGCGGCCATGAGAGCGACTCTGCGAGCACATACTGAAGCACATACTGAAGCACAGTAATTACTTTAGATGAATCCTAAAGCCACCATCACAGCATATTCACCAGCCTAATGCTAACATGCACGGTTTGAATGTGCAGACTTTAGCACCTAAAGTCTGTTCACATGTTGCTTTGAAGCTTAGATTGGTCGTTAGAAGATATTCGATGCTCTGGTTGCCTAGGTAACCCTCTATTCTATTAAGCATCCTGTCATATGTCAGTCAACAATATCCATTCTCATTGGTAGTTGATTCAGTCACTCACATCCAACTCCATCCTGATCATGTCACGTCCCCGGCTGTCGTTTGAATTCACTGAATGTTTTGACTTTATACATCATATTAGGAATTTAATTTTAATCTGATGGAATGAATCAAAAGTAAGAACTTGAATTCCTTGAATAGGAGAGCCTAACGTTTTGTCAAAGCACCTGCCTTCTTATAGACTTAAAGACAAGTTGCCATCCCGAGCGTCGTGGTGAACTGGTTAATGGCCAGAGTGAGGTCTCACTTGTAAGCCATCAGCTTTCAGGCCCCCAGCATCCAGTTTGGATTCTGGAGGTAGACCACCCTCTGTACTTTTAAGATTAAGCTTTCACCTTTTTGATAAACATATATGTATCTAGTAAGGGCTGTATCAGGTGACTGGATCAGGTTATTAATCTCTCGCGCTCTTCCACAGCGTGTCTTTGTCCTGTCTTTCTCCCATCCACCCCAACCAGATATTTCCTAATAAGTACTATTGATGTAGTTTACTAAATAAGCTCACTAGTATTAGCTGACAACTTCTCACTCCATCCCACAGTCTATCTTGAGCTGTCGAGACATTTGACCTGAAAGTACAAGTTTCACCCTCAAGCTGCTGCAGTAGATAAAATAAAGACATCCCTAAAGTCAGTTTGTTACATCTGGTGTTATTCTGTCGAGTAGAAGTGGAAATGTGTGCAAAGGTTTAAGGCTATAAATGTGGTTTGAATTTTGGTTGGTGCTAAATGAAAAGTCAGGAGATCACAAAACTGCCAGCAGAATTCGTGTTCTGGGAACAGTGGAAGTCTGAATGAAACTCGATGGCAGTTTATTAGTCGCTGAGATATTTCAGTGTGGGCCAAAGTGGAGGGCCGACACTGCCTCGAGCTACGCTGTCAGTGTGGCTAAAAATGGTCTGAAGAGAAGGGTAATACGGAGAGAAAAAGGGCAGAAGGTTAGAAAAGGGGGACTTCAGAAAGAGACGAGGCATGTCAGGCTGAATATAGATAATTTTTTTAATAGATCACACTTTTAAATGTTAACTTTTAAAAAGCAGCAATGATTCGCTGCACATTTAGTAAGTGTGCCTGCGTTTATGCAGTTTGAAATAATAAATGCCAAAACACTGTTTCACCTTAGGCTTAGTTTATACTCAGTTATTACATCCTTTATTTATTTATTAGGGCTCATGGCATTAGATGTTTTAGCATTCGGCACTTCAGGTTGATTGTAGGTGTTAAAGGACATTTTTTCTACGAATTTAAAGTTGTAATGGTTTTCTTCATTTTGTTGCCTTTCATTTAAAGTGAACAGATCTTGCTCATTCATTCTTGGAATCCAGTGAAGTAGCTTTGTATTACTCAAAGTTCAAAATAATCCTTCTTTATCTGAAACCTCAGGCCTTCTGGCATGGTCCCTTGGTCTGGGACCCTTCGGTTTGAGTTTGCTATTAATTTATTTTTCTTCTGGGTTTTGAGAGGTGATTTATGTTGAAAAGTTGCTTTGTATTTCTTTGGACACATGCATTTTATTATCTTCTGATGCCTGGTATTAGTTCCTTATTGTTTTGTTTTTTGTGTTATTTGTTTTCAGTTTAGTTTTAGATGAATTTAGGTTCATTAGTTCCTTTTTTTGTCCCCTTTCTAGTCCTTCAGTCTCGTCTCTGCGTTAGTCTTTTTGTCCTCCATGTTTCCTTGTGTTTTATTTGGGTAAGTGTTGTTCTGTGTCTTGTGTTGAGTTTTACTTCCATGTGTCATTCGGTTACATGTCTGAGGCCATGCTCCCCATATTCTTCTTCCCTCAGTATTTTTTTGTATATACTGTCTCAGTCTCTCCTTTTCCTTTGTTGAGTCCGGCCTAAAGGTGTGGTGTCTCTTGGTACTGGACTTCTATGTTTAAAGATTCATCCTTGCTTTGGTTTATTCTCGGGCTTTCTGGACTGTAATTTTTTGTTTTTTGACATTAAAGTCTCGCTCTATGTTCACCCTCACTGATTCTCGCGTCCTGTATTTGGGATGGCAAAATTACCAACACACCCAAACTTGACACTTTCAGATTATCCTGTCTGAAACAAACTCGCCTCGCCTCAGGCCAGCTGTCTTCTGATTGGCCGCTTGTAGGCTTATCCACTCTGCATGACATCATACAGATCCAAGAGTAGAAAAAAAAATAAACTCCCTAAAACTGAGTGCCTGAGCTTTGAGCTCACAGGGATTACTTTTCATACAGTGATCTCATTATTTGAAACTCTGGCCACGTTGAACATCGATGACTGGAACAGGAGATACATGACAAAAACACTAGATTTTGAGTCTGCTAGGCTTGAGTCTGAAGGAACATTGAACGTTCTGCTTGATCCTATAACACCCTGATCCCATTTACACCCCACATTAAAGAGCAACTGCTTTTATCCAGATGAGTTATGCAGAGATGATGTCTTAAAGCTAGACATAAAGTTTAAAGCTTATATCCGATTGCCATTGGACCTGCTATCATCACAGAAATGTATGCACTGTCTGAGCTTTGACTCTAGGGAAGTATTCACATTTAGACAGAAGCCACATCAATCAACACAACAAAAACCTGTATTTAAAGATCACAAATATGCAAATGAGCCTATTCTCAGCTGGAGGGAAATAAAACCTTATGAAAAGTGTATAATGAAAGAGAAGCTAGATGGAGGTGGATGCATAAAAAAAAGGAGTAAGAGTGGGCAAAGGCGAGAAAACATGAACTGCGAAAACACTTTTGCTATCAGAGAGGGAGAACGCTGGGATAGTGTGTGTGCAAAAACACAAGTTGGGAGAGTGGAGGTGTTGGAGTGAAGATTAAAGGTACACAAAGGAAACAAGGATGGAAAAAGCCTGTTAATGTAATGGATTAGAGGAGAAAAGAAAGACGTCGCAGCTCCAGCAGCATGTTGAGTGACAGTCATGGACAATTTCATCTATTCCTAACATTTCCCTCCATTTTATTTTTACAGCACGCTCCACATGTATCAAACAAACCATTTAAATCATTATCAGACTGTTTATGAATGCAGCAGTCAGCCCGATCATGTTTTCTCCTTCATTGTTATCTTTACCCCGATCACTCCAAACAGATTTCCCTCTGTGTATTTGCCCTTCTCTGACCATGGATATTATGATTTTCGCTGGGTTTGGGTGGCATTGCCTTAAGTACACAAAAGAGAGACACAATTCCCATGCCGCCCCCATGTAAACACAACAACTGGGCAGAATATTGCAAGCTTCCACCCCTGCAGCCAACAACAGCCAAGGGTTTGTTTAAAAGGGCCGGGGTTGGGCAGATGGCAATGTCCACAAGGGCTGCACGATAATTCAAAACACACAAAATCAACCAAAAGAATTATACCGAGGCATGTTGTAGGACAAAGAAAACCCTCACTGGTAAATCCTTTGGTGTTAGTAGAGCTGCTGAGCTGTGCTGTTTGTCACCCCGCTTCCTCATAATAGCACAAACCTAGAGGACAAACAAAATGGCGGATTGCCTCGCTCCTGTGGCCACGGTGGAACCGCTACTGTTTACTCAGCACAAAGCATGCGGCGGCTGTGGTGCTCCAGGAAAAACTGAGGAATCAGTGAATTCCGGTGTTTGAGGATGAGTCCTGGGGGGCATTCTGTAAACCTCGAGCGACCCAGCCAATTAAACAAAGGATATCAATTTCATAGCTCAGTTCCTTCGAGGGGGGGGGGTCTCCCAATCAGGCCTCGAAGCAGAGACGCCAAACGGGACAAAGTATTATGTTCTGTCCCGTCTTTGCAAAAAATAAACATATACCGAACCGCTGATTGCAGCTCAGTGAGAGAAGGTCCTCTATTATGTGGAGCCTCAAAGAGCAGCCTGCTGATTATGGTCACTGCGAGCCCTGCGTCCATGCTGGCACAATAACAAAGCATGTGGCCAAAGGGTGGCTTATATTACCAATAGTGCTGACCAATTAAGAGTACACATAAAAGGCTTGTTTGAAATGAGTTTGGACAGGGTTTGTCTTTCTGTTAGGATTACTCTGCGTTTGAGAGTCGGCTAGTGCGGTCTGATTAATTACTCTTGAAGCAGCCTTTTTCATGTTGTTTGTAATCGGTTCTTATCTCTGCGTTCGATGTTAATGAGGCAGTGCGGTCCTGTCATTCAGCCCGAGGAATCCCTCTGTTGAAGGTTCTGGAAGGACCTTGTGCTTCAGCTAGTGATGGTGAAAAGGAGAAAAGAACACAAATGGAAGCAGATACAATACCCGCCCACCTACACAAACACTCATTACACCAATTCTAACAGTGATTGTAATTTCCCTCATGGTCAGCGGGCCATCAGAGCCTCAGATGAATGGCTCAGAGAGTGGATGAAGTGGTTCAACCGAACATCTAAATGTAAACCCTCCGTCGTCTGTGAGAGCACACAGTATCTACGCTGTCAGGCGTCAGCGGTTTGTCAGCAGGGTGATACCATCTGAGGTACTGCCGCTGTACCCTTCACAGGGGGTATTTATTAGTACCTTTGTGGTTTTTACCTTATCGATGTGGCGAGACGAGGATGGGATATAAAGTAAATACTCTTTGCAGTTTTAAAAAGACAACGCCACCCTGGGAATTTCACCCAGAGAATACTGAAAGTAACACTAAATCACCAGAAAGGCACTTAGGTTCGCTATACTCAGTCCAGAGACGAGGTTCAATGATCAACAAATTCACAATTTATTGATAATTATTTATAACACCATATAAAAGCACAATCATAAATATTCAAGTACAAATATGCTTAAAAAGGTATTCAGAGCTGAGGCTTACCAGTGGAGGGGCAGGGATGCCACACACAAACTAAAGAAAGAAAACACACCCAAAACACAAGTGCAGCACACTATCACACACACTCACACTAATAAACTAAACAAGGCAGGTGTGTACACTCAAGGGATCCCACCACCAAGGCACCCTAGTCTCCTCCACGTCGGCACTCCGCATCTGAATAAAAGAAACAAAGAAAATTTTAATATATTACAAACTAATGTGTAGCACCGGGGGATAACCCAACTGCAGGACCACACTGGTGATCTACAGCTAGAAAAAGGGCCTCCCACCAGTGGTGTAACAAAAATCCAAACTACAAATCAAAAGCAATAAAACAACATACAATCTGGGTAAAACTCTAAAATCTGGAGCAAACGGAATCGGCGTACTGCTCCAGCTTGCCGTCACACAACGACAAGTTAACAGTCAATCAATATGCACGCCAGCTGACTCCGATAACCGGCATGCATATGGCCGTTGTCCACGCCGACGTCCACTGTAAAAGCTGACAGCAGCAGGGAAAGAAATCTCACAACGGGAACAGACGATAAAAGCACAGCAAGGCAAAACAGCAGCACTTCAGTTCACGTAGCTTGGCGCAAAACTAAGGCCCACACTTCCTGCGAAACATAATAAATAATTACTATAAAAGAACAATAGTAGGCAGAGAGCGTAACAAACGTTGATTACGTACCAAGTAAGCCGTGTCATAGAATGTAAGCAGAATAGCTCAGAGGAGGCTTCTATAACTACGACCAGCCGCGATGGAGACTTTAGAGGAGTAACCCACAAACGATCTCTACCACACCGAGGAAGTCAGGTGACCAAAAAGGAGATCACAGGCAAGCGATGCAGAGATACTGAAATGGCCACTATTTATACCAGCGCCCCCTAATGGGCCAGGCTGAAAGTGGGTTGGACCGAGGGATAACATTCATCCTGCCACATAGAGACCAGTCTTGAATCTGTTGTAGTAGTTTTGTATACTAACGTAAAGGTACAAAAGGTGAATTTCTAAATTCCTAACATGCACCAGGTCGCCAACATCCTAGTTACAGGGATGGTGACTTTTAGCCTTTGAAGCAAATACAGTTACTGGAGTCTGCACTATTATTATCCATCCATCTGCGTATCTTTATCAGGTATGCCTGGGGGCTGTAGCCTATCCTAGGTACCATAGGGCAAGAGGCGGGGTACACTCTGGACAGGTCATCAATCTGACGCAGGAATAACAGAGAGAGACAGACAACTATTATTTTTACTATAATTACCTCTACAAATTCCCTGAGAAGGCCTTTAGTACTGACAGGAAACACAAAGAGAGAGCATATTCCTCCCATACTGACTTCTATTTATTGGCTCTCTGTTTAAAAAAAAAACCATGTTTTTTCTTCCTACTTTCACCGAGTGCTTGCTCATTCGAGGTCGACTGCTGGGGTTCTTTCTGCATTGTTGTAGGGTCTTTACCTTAAAATATAAAGCACCTTGAGGCAACTGTTGTTGTGATTTGATGCTATATGATTAAAACTGAATTGAATTTCTGGAAAGCTCACAACTGTTATTTCTAAACTGGACTTTCTATTTTGTTTTTTGTTGGTTATTTTGTAGGTCAAAACTTTGTTTTAGCCACATTCTATTAGCCACAGGCAAATAAACAGGACATAGAGGATGTTCATTTCAAATTAAGTGTAATATATGTTTTCTGATTGAGTTCAGACTGGAGACCTGTCCCGGGGCTGCCCACCTCTCACCCTATGATGGCTGGGATTGGCTTCAGACCCCCGTAGAGGCGAAGTGGAAGAAGTCAATTACCAGGATGAATGGCAACATTTATTTGGCATTAAAGCTTTGCCCTGAAAAGCTTTTTCGAAAAATCTATAAGAAGCATTCAACACTAACCATACCCACATTTTACCCCTAACCTGATGGTGGTATAAAAAAAAGAAAATTGGAAGGACAAGCAAGACAGAAACTTTACCAACTTAATATCTAAGAGCAGAAATTATGTTTCACCTACTTTCGTTTTATAATTCACCAAACACAGATGTGTCTCCAGATATTACAGCATAAAATCTAGAAGAAACTTTGCAAATATGAACCTTTTACTGCTTGGCCCTCAAAAAGCTACATGAGGTCCAGTAATTAGTATTAGCAGGTTCATCTGTGTAGACTGCACATGCAGGGACAGAAACTGATTTTTTTATTTCTAAGAGGATAGCTTTAAACCATCAGGAGGTCATCTTTATTTTATCCTGTTTTCTATCTCTGCTGGTTCTCCATTTGTTCTTCTCATCCCAAGTACATGTTCTCATTATTCACATTGCCACTGGGGTGTGTATACGTGTCTCCGCTGTAAAATATAAAAGGAGAGTGCCGGGCAGACTGCCAAGGCAGCCTGCAGACGATGACTTCAGCTAAATGTTTGGGACAAACTTAAAGAAGATGATAGACTGAAGGGGAATGGCTTTAGCTTTAGTTTGCAAAGGGTAACTTCAGCCTCGGGGAAAATGAGTTATGACCAGAGGGTTAGGGGGTTTTAAATCCTGAGGGGAGCTGGGAAACATCTCGGTTAGAGAAAGAAAACATGTAACGCTCACCTCTGCAGAGACGATCTGATACCAAAGTGTCCTGTAAGCAGGCACTGATCCTGTTACGTCGAGAGCAGATGACAGAGGTATGGATGAAGGTTACTCAGGTGTAAACCACGTAGGTGTAGTTTTTGTTCTCTAGATGTTCAGCAGACCTTTTGCAGAAGCTTCCTTTAAAAAGTGTAATTTTCTTATGATGCTGTAACTAAAATCCAATTTTATTTTGCTCTGTAGTTGCAGTTACCCCTCCATCAATAGTCAGCACTATCCTTTGATCCAACTGGTAGTTGCTTCAATCAAGTTACTGAATTTTATTCACCCTTCATGGTTTCAATGGTTTCCTCTTTCATCCAAGAGGCTTCAGTTCTAAAACAAGGTCTTCCTACCTTTTGTTTTTAGAACTAAAGAAGTCTCTTGGATAAGAAATGAAAAATCTTCACAAACTTAAAGAAGAAGTCGCCTCTTATTTTCAAGCTTTTCAGACTACAGCTGTCTGTGTCCATGTCGACAGCCGAGTATAATGTAAGCTAAAGGCTACTTGTGCATGTATGTGTTTCAGGTTTCATGGCGTCATGTTGCTGGACTAAACTGTCATTCTGTTTCTTTGCTTTGCTCGCACTTAGTTATCAGAGAGACTTAAACTTTAGCCACCAGCCAATCTAAACATGGTTATTCATCTAACCTGGCAGTTAGACATTGTCTTACAGTAAGAGGGGGCCAAAAACAAGGCTAGGCGGTTACTTTTGTAGCCAGCCTGTGTTGGGCAAACAAATGAAGAAGTTATTCATTGTGGTGAATAATCACCCTGCTGTACATGAACAAAGTTCATGTAACTGCATGCTATATGCTCAGTTTTTGGTTGTGGTTGTTCTTTGGAGACTGATCCAACAAAACATCAGCCATACCCATGATCAAGGACTAAAGCAACATGCGGAGGCTTTCTCACAATCATAGTGTTTGTCTAATTAATAAAGCTGTAGCTGAGTCCAATCTCAAAGAAGATGTAAATATATTTGTAAAAAGAGACTTTCAAAAGATCACAACAGCTATATATACATATAGCTATTAGCCATGTTTATGGTGGTTTTCAGCTCATTGTTTACCTGTCAAACATTCAGATCTGCAGTTTAAACACACCTGCACTACTTAGTTTTGTGCCATTACAGATCTCTGAAAGTCTAAAACACCACTGCACATTACCTACCCAGCACTACACAGCAGACAGAGATAGTTAGCGATTAGCTGGTGAAAATATTGGAGCAGCTAGAGTCAGATATTTCCCTTAGGAGTAGGTGGAAACTAAAAGCAGAGATAAAAGAGAGTGAATATTGAACTTAGATCCACCAAACAGCCTGAAAGAGAGAAAGAGACACGACTCCAAATGAATGCTAATTTAGTCCATAACTGCTAGATGTGTAAATAAAAACATAAGTCTGAAGCTGTCCTGCCGTGTTTCTCCTGCCACCAAGTGGACAAATATAACCAATTATCGCAGATTGAAGTAGAGCCCCTACAGAGTACTCAGGATGCTCTCATGCATAGCAAAGTGAAGTTTGGGAGCTGAGCCAGTCCAGCAAGATTCTCCATCCATAAAAAAAATATATTATACAAGTTATAAGTTCCAAATCTGGGAAAAGCTTTAATTTAAGGTAAAGTTTTTCAGACGCTACAAGACCAATGAAGAAAAATCTGTAGTTTTGGATCTAAAAATCATGGAAATTAGTAGCATGATGACGCAGGTTTCCTGTTAATAACTTAAGCTAAGCAATAGTGCACAGAGGTAATTTAATAGATGAGGTAGTTGTACGCTAACTTTGAGAAAAAAAACTCTTTTTTTAGTCCTACATTTTTAGTTGATGTGGTTCAAAAGACCTACGAATAGGTTAGTGTTTGGAATCTGCTTTTTCAAGCTTTAGCCTTAATCTTTTGGCTGCAGACAGAGTGCTGAGTTACCAGCTAATGCTAGCTAGCTTAATTAGCAAGCTGCATCCATGCAAACAACATGCAAACAGATTCCTGCTGAACAGCACTAAGCAACATGTAAATTTAGCACAAACACAGTCCAGAGGTCAAGCTCAGGGACTCAAATTAGCTGGTTCCTGGTTTGAATCCACTAGCCAGCTGAGGCCTCTGTGCGTTTGCTGGTTCCACTGTGTTCAGCACAGAAACGACTACATTATGTGGCTAACAGAACTTCAGCTCTTTGCAAGCTTCTGCACAGCTAGCATGCTAACACAAAGCTAGCCAAGTGATGAGCAGTCAGGCTTTCTGATCATGTGTCTGAAGTAGAATCGCCGTGGCGATCGCTTTGATGTCTCTTTGGGCTGGTTTTCATCTTTGCTTTGTGTTCTCGGCTTTGTGTTCAAACAGTAAGAAAGATTGTATGCGTGTGCTCATCAGGATAGGGATTTGTGTTGTGTGGAGCTATAGCCAAGAAGTTTATATTGTTACCTTGTAATTATGTGACCGTGTGTTTCAGTTCCTTTTACTGATTAATGAGAAAGAAATATACCGAGTGGTGTAACAAATTACTTTCTCTGAGGAGTAATTAAGTAATGTACAAAAGTAATGAGTAAATATGTTGAGTAATGACCCCCACACTGCTAGTGAGTCTAAATTAGCCATGTTTGTGTGGCATATAAAGTCCTATAAGTGTGCAGAAAATAAACACTGTATGAAAGGTTAAATGTAGGTTATGGTCTTAAATTGTTTGAGTGGTCAGTGAGATTAGAAGAGTGCAACATAAATACCAGTCCATCTCTATTAGGTCAGCTGGCTTTGGTAACAGACTTTGCTACTGAAACAGTCTTAGGTGGCTTGTGCAAAGTGTGTGTTATGATCTTCAAATGAGCACAAATGTGTGTTATTAAAATCCACATAGGAAAGACCTGGTATGGAATCTTTAAGTGGTGCATTTCACCAGGAGGGATATCCTTTTTGCAATCGGACTGTCACGTTAAATCCGTGGACTCTGTGGGTGGCCAGATATTCGTCACTTTATAAGATCAGAGAACGTCACTGTAGCTCGTTTCACCTCAGCTGTTCCTCTGCAAGTCAGATTACCTGCCTTTGATTTCCTGCGCGTAGACAGCCTTTCTCAGCTCTCGTCTTCCTCTTTGAAACTTCTTATCAGAAATCAGATGCCTGATCGTGCACGATGCAGCTCCAGCCTACTACCATTAGGAGCTCAGCGGGTGTGCGTGTATGAGCCTGTGTTCAGTTTTAATTGTACGGTTGTGTGTCCTTTAATACAGCAGGAAAGCCATAATCCATCTTATCTCACTGTGGATAGGTGGTTCAGGCTCTCAGCTCATGTGGAATAGATTATGTGAAGGTAGAAATGTGTAGAGAATGCCTGGTTTTCAGGCTCTGATCTCATCACTCCCCACAGTGAAAACTCAGAACAGAAACCACAAGCCTACAGATGGATGCTGAGGAGAAATACTTTATAAAAACACAGAAGGTGGATGTAAGCACGAGTTTATAGGCCAGGCTTTCAAAGAGCACTATGAATATCAGATGAGTCATAGCTCAGGCTAATTAGCCATGTGCCATTACCCTGGCACCACAGTACAGTCATGTGATTAGCTTGTCATCTGGTGGAAGTATTTTGTTTTATGCCTTCCGTTTATGTACATCACACTTTCCTGGAAGGATGCTTGTTCCAGCCAATTAACAACAGCCTTCTAACAGGCAAAGACCAATAGGAGGCCTGGTGGGAGGCATAAGGTTGGAACAAAGGTCAGAAAGACACAGGAGCCCTGGTTGTGGTTTTCTTTAATCTTTGGGAGTATGAGTAAAGTCGACCCCCAGTATTCACGGGGTCAGGAACCACAACGGCCTATTCAAACACCAAATATACCTTAATCTATCATCCTAATGAAAATATTTAGCAAATATTTTAGATATGCTCTACAAAAAATCCACAAATTTCCCACAGTAATTTGGAGTTTGAATAGGCGGGGATCGACTGTAACTTGAGTTACTACTGGCTGTCTCTCACCTGTGCAGGATGCTGGTGTCGTGGAGATCAGAGAAGAGGCCGATGTGCCCACAAACATTTAGAATCAGTAGTTGTACCCCTTACACGGCTTCCTGGTCCACCGCTGGGTAAAGCATATTCCTGCTGCTACACTATAAAGATTGTTTCTTGTCTTATGGTTTTATAAGCTGATGGCTTCATTTTTTTTTTATTTGGACTGTTGATTTTTTTTTGTTGATTTTTTTTTGGGTGGAGGGAGGAGTATTCATTGATCTTTATCTTTTTTTATCCATTTTTAGTTAATGTAAACTTTCATTTGACAAGCATTTATGGATTTATGTTGTTTCATTTTTTATCCTTACTTATTTAACCATGTAAAAACCTTGCTTCTCTTGACCCAACAAACGATTTCTATACTTTCATCCCTAATCTTTTACGTACTCAGTATCTCAAGATGATTTTCACCACTTTACAGAAAGCCTGAGTCAAAGGAAATTCCTCCACCAGAGAGCTAACATCTTACCAAAGCTTCCTCTGCCAACTTTTCAGAAGCGCCTAAGATATTGAAAATAATGCTCTGGTTCATGACAGCTCCTTTCTTAATCCAACAGATCTTTGTTAGTGGATAGTTGTGTGCCGTTTCAATGCTAAGAAGATGTTCATCCTTGAATTTAGTGAAAACTGGTCAGAACCTTCAACAAAAGGATTTCACATAGGCCATAGTTAGTTAGTTAGGACCATCGGTTCGTTTGTGAACCATAATGACTTGACGAAAAGACCTTCTACAGGAAGATCAATCGTGTGCGAGTTGATTTAGTCTGGCAGTAGCTTGTTGTGTGCCTTCTCACATATAGGGACGCACCTTCCAGTTATACAATCCGTCAAGTTTAGTTGGCAAATACAGAAGTCGAATTCTGGCCCTTTCTTGGAGACAGTTGTATAACACCTGAAAGGCTGTCACTGTTGTCAAGTTGACTGACCCCTCCAGCAATATACACTAACAAGATATAGGGAGGGCTTAGGCCATAGGCAGTTTGAAAGATTGATGTAGCCACTGTTGCATCAACCACTGATTTGTGAAATCCTCTTTTAAAGCCTGATTAATGAGTGACTTAGCCCATAAACTTTAGTTTACAGAGCTCAGGGTAGAGTATTGTTTTCCCCCTGCTTTAGCACTCTAAGTCTTCTTGAAACCACAGGCTTTTCAGACCCTGAAGCTACATCCATGTTTTGTTACTGAGAACGACTAGTGCCATCTTAAAGATACCCTTGAGTTTATCATTGCAAGGCTAAGAGACTTCTAATATAACTGTGGGTTATATGTTTTCAGGAACTAACAGCATAATAAAAAACTAAGACATGGATTTGACTGTTAAGAACACAATAACCCAAAATGATTCAACCATTAATTTGGCTAGTCATATGGACCTACAGGATAAAGCCTGCTAGTCTCGAGAAAGCTTTAATGTTTGTGGATTCTCAAATAAACTGAAAACTTATCATGCCTTTGGCTTATAATCCAACTAGATATATCAAGCTGGTGGTAAAGAGAACTTTTCCCATTTGTTCTATTCAAATACCAGCTATAAGTGGTCCAAGTGCATACCGTGTAAAGCAGCAAATATTTATACATTTGCTTATTTGAAATCTTTTATAACAGCCCTTGACCATCATTGAAGTATAAAAATATAAAAGAGAAGTGAGAACAAACAAAGAGGTTATGTAGATTAGCACCTGAAGCTACCAAACTACTTGTAGCCAGAATGTATTCATATCTCACAAAGACATTGTGATTTTAAGTGGTGGTAAAACCACCATGAGGATGTTCCAGAACATTTGTTACAGTAGAAGTAACAACCTTCAAAAAGCACCTACCTCGGTCAAAGCCCAGACTCCTGTATCTGTACCTGGTAGCTCCCAGGTGTGAATGTGAAGCACTGCCTCGTTCCAAAAGAGCACGCTCGCTCCGCAAACACTTCCCCGCACAAATAAAGGTTGAATTACTTAATATAACCCGAGCTATTATTTCCTGCTCCTCTGAGACAATTCATCTCACCGTGAAGTTCGTCCTGTGTGGTTATGTAACTGATCCTTGATCAGTTCTTAAAGAGCAAAGCATTTTATGAGTACCAGCTCTGCTACAGAGACTGTGCAGATACATTATTAATATGACATTACTCAAACTAACAGGACTTCCACGGCCAATAACCGTTTCTTTTTTTACCTCTCCTCTCAGCACAGCGACGCTTGAGCAGTTATGCTGAAGGGCACCTTGGTGTTTGAGTTTGTACAGATCCTGCAGAAACTTCCATCTCGTTATTCACTGACCTTTCTGTTGAAGCAGGAATAAACTGTGCGAGGCCTGACATTGTTAGATGAAGTCTAAATAACACTTAAAGAATGCAAGCACAACACTGCAGCACACCATACAAACATGAGGTCAACCCCGACTCTGTCAATTGGTCTTAAATTTATTTATTTATTTATTTATAGTTAATCAAAAACTTTTTTTTGAAGTCTAAACAGAAAGCAACAATGCTTTCGTGGACATCATGCCAAAATCAATAACTATATAATGTCATTCAGTGATCTGATAAGACCTGATGTCCACTACAGGGGACAGAGGACTAAAGGAATTTGCAAAATTAATTTGTTTCTTAGAAGGACACCTAAAGTTGGTTACTCGAGGCATCCAGAGAGCATGACAGCAGACAGTGAGCATCTTTGTGGATGAGGGTAACATTTTGCTGTATATGCTCTGGAAGCAGAACTATTTGAAGTGTTTGACCCACATCTGCAGTTTGGCCTTAACTGGGAGTCATCTCAACCTCAGAGGGGCCAGACATCTAGTGCATTGTGACACCTCGAACACATCCAGCAAACATAATCCTCATCGTCAAGTCCAGCTCGGGGCTTTTCAGCCTCACCTGCCCCACAATATATTTGTCATACCTGAGCCATAAAGAGCTCAAATTAGCTGTCTGCTAGCTGAAGAGTTGTTCGGTAGGACCTGGGTGTAAATATTGTTTTATGAAAAATATCCTTATTTATGGTATTTATGTAATTTTCTTGAAAAAAAGTTATAAAAATATGTGAGCAAATCAAAACAAATGAGCAGACGTTTTCTTTTCAGTGGATGTAACCCTTCGTGCTTCATTTGCAGCTAAACACAAGCTGCTCTCAAGCAAAGCTGTACTGGCATTTTGAGAATGTGCAGCCAGAATTCAGGGCTCATATCGAGTGCTTCCTGTCAGTTTGGAATCAATGGAAAAAGTAGTTAAGACCACTGCTTTTAGAAACTTGGCCAACAGCCTTGTCTTTGTATTTTTAGCATCTGCTCTACGGTTTGAACCCAGAAAAACATTCCCACAGTGATGCTCCTCTTGGTTTAGAAGCTAATCGGCTGCTAATCAGGGACAGTGAAAACAGGTTTGCATTGGTGCGTCTTCAGCTGTGAAGGAATAGGAGAGGGGTTTTCTGCAGGCATTCAGTTTGTTATAAGGATGCACAGTATGTGCACATGGTTCAGCTGCATGTTGGCAAAAACCAGGCTAAACTTTATGTTTTGCTTACCCCTTTCCTCACTTAAGCAGGTGGGAGGGTCTATGCAGGTGAGGCTAAGAAGACATGAGCTACTCCCTCTGAAGGGAGGGAGAATAACAGTTTTCAAGATATATGTGTGATCGGAGATACAAATAAGAGCTTGAGCTTATTTAATTTAGGGGGAAATGAGGTCAAGGTCACAAATGTTAAAAACAAAATTCATATTACCCACAATGTTATCATCTTTAAGCTTAACAACAATATACTAGGCACTAGAGGACATAAGTAGTTAGGTTGGCTAACCATTTAACCTTGAACTTCATCGCTAGTACCCAAGTTCAAAGTTCACCTTGAAAAAAATGTAAACAAACAGTATTGAGTAATGAGGGTATCATGAGAGGTGTGCAACGGAGTCTTTCTTTTCTCAGTACAACGCCCAACTACATCACATTGGCACCATGACAGGCTAATGTTATTATAGAGCAATACAAAATCATCGTGTTTTAATATAGGCCTTGCATTCTAAAGAAACACTTCTTTAAGATGCCTTTTAAACTTTTGGTGCCAAACACCAACATCTGGCCCTCGTATAAGTAACAGCTCGACGGATCAGGAGGGGACTGCAGGCCGAAGCTTTAACATAAAGACCAAACAGGTTAAAAATGTGCTTTGCGTCAGGGTTATTCAGCCGTCCCCCCGCAGTGCTGTCTGCTGTGACACATGTGAAGTGAATCACTGAGATTTACTGTAAGCACAGTGAATGACATCTGTTCCCTGACACCTTAGACGGGCTGAGATAAGCCCATCCTGTGTTCACTCGGGGATGCGATCAGCGTGTCGAAGCAGCTATGAGCTTATAGAAACACATTCCTGACTCATTTCACATGCAACCTTCCACTAAATTAACTTTCTATAGACGGTGCGATGGCACTAGACCCCCTCCCCTCCCCTGTTACATTAAAAGCAGCTCTGGGTGTGTCGTGCAATCTAAACGCCGACTTTCATAAGTGAGCTACATAGTTTGTGGTTTGCTACTTGTTTGCCGTTGCAGTTAAGTGGATACCAGAGATAACTGCACATTGAGTCACAATCACCACAGAGTTATTTGTTACGCTGTTGGCAGCTTCATGCGATACCTACAGAACACGTCTGGACTTGTTACCTTCCAAGGACAAAGCAGAGAGAGCTTCTGTGGAAAGAAAAACTTTAATTAAAACTGCATTAGTTGCAGTGGGGATGGGAGACAAGAGCAATATTTTCCACCTCAAGCGGCTGGAGGAGTGTAACAAATGTGTGGGGTGCAATTAAAATGCCACTCACAGCGTTTAATTGGCTCTAATTATTGTTGTCTGTCATGAGGTCAGTGAGGGAAAATCTTTTTCAGGAGGTGGTGGCTCTCTGTGGAGCAACGTCTTCTGCTCCAAGTTTGGCTTAAAGCTGAGATTACAATGAAAAAAGAACAAGAGGCCGGGATTTCTGAATGAATGCATCTGCTCCATCGGTCTGGTCTGCGTCTTCTTTGTCTTCAACTAGAGTTATTTTTACTTTTTTCCTTACCTGCAGCCTACTTTGAGGTTATGCTGGGTCACTGAAATCCTCCTTTGTAACATATAAATATCTCAAATTACAGAAAAAAGTGCTGGAAGCTCAGGTCCAGACTTTATTACTTTTATTAACTACAGATTTACTGTTAAAACATTAGCCAGTAATTAAAAAATATATATAATTAAATGCTGAGAATTTCTGCCCTCCTTTACAACTGCCAGAGAAGGCTTTGTTGGGCCAATTCTGGCCCCCGGACCTTATGTTTGACACACCTGGTCTTATAGAAACTTTTGTGTGTTTATCCCTCTGGAGACATTCTTTGAAAAATCACAGCAGTCTCTTGAATTTTCAAGTGGACAATTTTCAAAATTACTACCTCAGACTTTCAACGAGTGGATCAGTTTCGCAGGTTTTACTCTTCATTTTGATGTGTTTGACTATAAGAAAGTACATTTACATTTTTTTCACATTAAGATTAAGTATAAATATGAATGAGTTAAATACAGTTAAACCTATAATATAATAATGAACAAAATAAAGTTATTTCCAAATTATTTCACACATAAAATCGGTAAAAAATAATAATAATAATTTATTTTATCTACATTATTAATTTTGTCACTTACAGAAACAGACAGTTGGTCAGCTTCACAGAAGAGGTGTGGCTTAACAAAAGCAGCCGCCGCCCCTGCTGTCAAATCAGTTTGGGGAAAAACAGTTTATATGAAGACACTTCTGAGGAATTTCAGCCGTTTGAAGCCCATTTCTGCGTGATCAAACATGTATGATTTTCAGAAACATATTTTCTAAAGAGCATGTATGAGTGACTCTTGCGAGAGTCAGCTCACATCTAGAAACTGTGATTAGTCATTTGAATTTATTTACAAATGACAAATGGTCTTTATCAGGCGTAATGATTAAAGAGTTTGTTGCCAACTTTGGCACTTGTATCCAGTTGTGAAAGAGTTCCCTGTGATGTTAAATTATTTGCTGTAATAATGTGTTGAACATAAATCAGGCTTTTCTAGTCACCAAAGAGCTCTCTACGAGTATGAATAGTTAAAAATCTGAAATGCTTACAACAGGAAGTGTCCTTCAGGCCATTAATGAAGTCTGTTTTATGATGATGGTCTGAGATGAAACTGTTTCTGGAGCTTTGGGTAAAACCACAAATGACCGCTGAGCTAAACTAGCACTGCTGCAGTCTCATAAATGGAAAATTCCCATCTGACGAATGTGCGTTTGTTTAGAGAAAAGATTTTGCTGTTTTACATACACGCATGCTTTAACTTTTTCTCCCAACTTTTATTTATTCAGCCTAAAAACAGAAATTAAAAAAAAAATTACACAGATAATAAAAAAGTAATTATTTTTTTTAAAAAGTAAAAGATAGTAAGATGAAACAATAACAGAGCAAAACTGGTTACATTTACATTTCATGTTTCTCTTTTAATAAACACAGAAGCTTCAAAGGCAGAGAAATATTGTTGTAACATATAATTTACACTTTAAATTTTCTGCATTTTCAAATGTGTTTATTTTCATCGTGCGTCTTAATGTAGACTCGTGCATCCTCTTCTCACGAACCGGCTCAAAGTTAAGACCGACCTAGTAGACCACACAGATAATGGTGTTTACCACAAGCAAAAAGGATTTAATTAAATAAAACTGAAGAGAAACATACAGACTAAATCTTTCAAAGAAAGAAAAGTAAACCCACAACCAAACCTAAACAAACCATATGAGGGAATGGTAATGCTTTTAATCTATTAAGGCAGCTTCTGCAGGGAGAGCAGTGTGTCATGATTTATGAAATGAATCATCATCAGTTTGCAAATTCTGAACACATCTTAATGACATTAAATGGCTGTGATTTTTACTTACTGTAAATTAAAATAGACGTGACAGTCAACACAGAACGGTTCAGACATTTTTTGTAGTGCATGTTTGTTGTTTTTGTTTCCCAAAAGGAAATTATTTATTTAATTTATTCAGTGGGTTTCATACTGAACTTAGAGAACAGAAAGTATTTATCCTGTCACGCTGGTATCGATATACAACCAATACCAACATCGATACTATCAATATTTGGATCAAAGCAGAGTCATCACACTCTGCTCTCTGCTGTACTATTACTGTTTTATTCCTAGATAACTCTGACTGAAAGTTCTGACACAATCTGCTGGTTTTCCTTCCTGCTTTGTGCACCGGACGCCAGTATGTTCAATTATTCCAGCCCGAGGCATCTTCTCTACGCAGTCTCCTTGTACCTGTAGCGTGTCCTTTGTCTACATCTTTACGTGTCCTCCTTACCACCGACAATCATCCAGAGAAGCCCCTCTTTTTTTAAAAAAACACAAAGATCTCTGTTGTCCTGTACTTTCAGTAATCCATCAGCCTCTCCCCTCTGCTCCTGCCTCCCTCCGGTCCCCACAGCTGCGAGCGTCTCTTGGCAAAATATAGAGGGAAAATTTCATGGTTGGTGGCGGCGTTGTGAAAATGTCACTCTGTGGGCTATAAATAAAGAAGTATGGCTTACACTCGCTGGGCCATTTTTCACTTGGGTTTGTTTTGCTGCATTTTTAGCTTCTTTTTTTTCCCCGCTGATGTACACATTTTTGAGCTCTGCGGTCGTTCATGAGCTCCTTATTTGCATCGGAAAGAACTTCCTCATGCACTTTAACTTCTACACACACCCGCACACACACACCCGCACGCACACATGGGTTTAAACTCACACACTCATTCTGCTTAGATATGTCTTTTACTTTCTCAGGCTATGTGCAGCGCTTTCAATCATACTCTCAATCAATACAAGTTTTGACACACTAATAAAACAAAGCAGGCCTCGCTGGCGCCGGTTCTTCCCTCTGAAGTAGAAGTTCAAATGTGGAGGTGATGATTATATATTGCCCCGTGACAGTGGGAGGGTGAGGCCAGCTTAAAAAAATGAGCTTTTTTATGTAAACGTATAAATTCTCACTTGGCTCTTTACGCCACAGGTCAGGGAAACAAAGGGATCTAGTGATGTCACATCCTCAGGGGAGACGTGGCACAAAAGAAAAGTCTCCTCTCCAAATGATGGATTTATGGAAAGACCTTTGTGTGTACAGTCGGCAGAAGAGGAATCCTGGGGAATTAGTATGTGGGCCAAAGGCAAAGAAAGAAAGCAGCGTGGGGTGTGGCATCAGCAAAACACACTCACACGTTCTCATATTCTTGAAGCAAACAGTCAGAAAGAAACAGGTGACAGGAACAGGAACGAGTGATATGTCATTCACACAGACCTAGAGACTGTTCAGCAACTTCCAGGAAAAATGTGTGTTTTCCAACTGGTTGGTGAGTGGCTGCTGGCCGATGCAAAGTAAAATTGGTGATAAAGAGCTGTAGGGTATCTCCTCATGATTGTTTTGGTTGCTATCAGATTGCACCAGTCACCTGCAGTTTGCACAAAAGATGCCAAGTTGGACGTTTTTAGTGCAGCAGCTTCTCAACTACCAGTTTCACACGGTGACCTTCAGCCGGGGATCGCTGACTGGTCTCTAGGCCCCAACCTTCTGTTAGCAAGCCCACTTGAAGCTTGCTAACAGAAGGTTATTTACATTCATTTGTGTTGTCTCACTTTTTGACTTCATTTTTGTAATTTCACAAAGTGTGCACCTTCTTGGCCAAACCTCCCATGAAAAAGAGGTTTTAATCTTAAGGAACTTCCTGGTTAAATAAGAAGATAAGAATAAATGCACTGACGGATTAAACATGTCGAAAGCTCAAAACTTTATTTCAGGATTTTAACCAAAAATCTGTTTGGATCCGGGAGTGCAAACATGCTAACTGACTTACACGATCAGTGCCTTTAACCTGCAGAACATTCATTCATATTTCAGTCTGTGGTGCTTATGTTCCATTCATAAAACATGCTGAGCATTAAAACCCTGGGCTAGTAGGATCTAATAAATCTATTTGTAACTTGCACATGTGACCTTTAAATCTTAAGTCAACCTGAACTGACAGCGGCTGAATTATAATTTATAACATCACATAAAGAAGCACAAATAAGGGTTTAGTCAAAAGACAAAAGAAGTACTGTGATTTTTTTTTTTTAGGAGCCAGAAAACAAACATTAATCACAGCACAAAACTGCAGGCTGACAAAGTCAAACATGCAGCTTCAGTGTGAGCGAGGCTGGGCAGACGGACTCGGCTCACACTCACATTTCCAGTTAGATCCGGGGTTACATTCTGGGACACCACCACAGTTTATTTGAAACCAAATAATCACAATGTAGTTTTCACATAAGTGTCCTCAGGAGGACTAGGAAATCTTAAAAGTGCCGTCAGTTTGTGTGGTAATCCAGAGGCCTCGAGAAATCCAGCAGACTGTGTGTGGTGAGAACCATGGAGGACTTCAACGTCGGCCTGTCGCTCTGTGTTTGTGCAGCAGCGATGTCACATGTGTGAAAAAATGTTATAAGAAAGCGACGTTCAAAGATGACCTGAATGTGTGAAATCCATTTCTTTAATTTACTTTTTCCCATCTGGTCATGTGATTTTGGTGTTACTTTTTAGGGAAATTTAGGGTTGATTTTTTTAGCTTTTCTTTTATTTTAGACATTGAAGTTACAGGAGTTCATCCATTTCAGTGGCACAGAAAAAAAGACCTGCATGTTCTGGGTGTAGACAGTAGAAAAGATGGATTTATCTTTAGGGTCAGAAAAGTGAAGCTTTAAACCTGTTTCTGGGTCCTGACTCTTATCTTCTAAATGGTCTTCAGTGCTTTTTACCTCGAGCTTTTCTGAATGTCTTGTAACACGGCCAGATTCATAGTGCGTGAGCCCTGAGCATTTCGGGGAAGAATCACTCTGTGCTGATTTCAGTGTGGACTTTCTCTTGGATGAAGTTTGATCCATGTTTAGCGTCTTCTTCTTGTCATATAATGCCGTTTGTCTCTGCCCATCAGGAACCATCAACAGGAACTCTTTAGCTTCACAGTTAAACGGGTCATCCAGATATCAGGAGTGAAAAACAAAAATCCACTTAAATGTTCAATAAAAAAAGAAAAGAAATGAGTACATAATAAATTCCACAAAATGAGATCGTAGATCTTGGAGTTGGGGTTGAACCTCAAGCCTGTGCACCAGTCGAACGAATCCTTTGCTCTGCGTGTTCTTGTCAGTCACTTCATTCAGCGGTAATCAGCCGTGACAGTAATATCCCAGCAGATATAAATCGGAAATTATCAGCAATAGATTAGCCCATACCACTTTTTCACGGCTGTTATTCATGCCAATATAGAGAAATTGAATCTCTAAATGCCATATCATTATGTTTCACACGCCTGCCCCACACTCAGCTGCTTTATCTCGGTTATCGGGCCTCTGCCGTCTGCCCCGTTTGATCCCAGCTGGGACCTCGACTCTGACGATACCAATTAGCCTCGGTGGCATTTCCCCAAGGGGACTTTGATCCGCTGGCCAGCATTGTTCCTATGCTGGCCCGCGCTACTGTCGGTCGGATTGGACAAGCAATTGGCAGATGCCTCGATTGGCTAGTAACAGTCTGACAGGAAGTCTGGGAGGATCTGAGTCCATCACATGCCAGTTGGTACAAAGTGAGAGCGCGACGTGCTCACATATAGACAGGCCCGAATTGGGGATTAGAACAATTAATTAATCATGCAAATACATTAAGCTGAACACACAGAAACTGCAATGTCCATATTTTTCATAGCTGTCAACATTCCAGCGAACATGCAAAAAATATGCCAACTAAGAGCAAAATCAATCTATTTTTTGCCTTCAGCTACATATTTCTGGCCTGCTGTCTGTCACTACCTCCTGTCCACTCCGGGCCTGCCTCAATTCTTCCCAAATGCATTTGGATTTACGAGGAGTCCACAGCGATTACAGTCAAACACGCTCGGCCCAGCTGGCTGGAGGCCCGCGCTCGTAACCTTTGCCCATAACCTCCAAATGACGGCCCTTAAACGGGCCCATAAACACAGCAGTGTCGCCTGTTGGTATAACCCTGGCAAAGGCAAACAAATTACATATGCATACATAAAAAGAAAACTGCTCAGTGGTTGTTGAGGCTTGGGGGGAAAGTGCATAAATGAAAGCTTTATCCAGATCTAACTTGCAATTACACGGACTCGACCAGGATGGCCTGTGTCAGGCACTCGGAGAGCCGGTGACACGGTACAAATCCCATGGTCTAAAAACGCGGCTCTTTAGAGTCCCGCTGGGAGTATTCATGATCATATCGCCTTTCATGACACTTTTACAGCGTTAAGGATACAGATGTCTGGCTGGAAAAAAGAAGAACAAGGGAAGGGCGGTCTGCGGGGAGCAGCGTTCGAACCAGACTCTTCACCCTTGACTTGTTGCAAGGAATCCAGCCAGTTTTATTGAAAGTGTTGGGGTTAGTGTTTTTTATAAGATTCAGAGATTTCAGGCTTCTTTCATCTTTGCAAAATCTACAGTTACTTAATTAGACTCACTTTGTACTCCTGACCAATTAACAAATGACCAAATTTGTGCTCCGGAGTGAATAAATCCTGCACACAAATTGGGATGAATGTCTTTTAATGACCTCCAATCATGAGCCGCTGGCTCCAAAAGTGTCCCAGTAAAGCAGCATTTGATGTTTTATTACAGAGCAAGCAGTCAAAGCAAATTATGTTGACTAATTAGCCTAAAATGAAGCAGTCGTGCCCTTATTCTGCAGGTATTTTTTTTAACTCCCGCATTGTACAAACCTGTCACTATCACTGATAAATCTTCCATTTGGCTAAAACGTAAGTGCTTCTTCATACAGCCGAGTTTTTTTTCTCTCTCAGGAAGGAGCTGCAGTTTTGTTTTCCTAAAGAATTACTCACCAGATAATGAATCTGAGAGATCATTTGTGTCAAAAAGATCAGAAAAGATCAGAGTGCTTTTGAATTGTATGAAGATGCCTAGAGGGAATTTTGAACATCTTTAAGAAGGGGTGTATCCAGCCTGAGAGACATAACCCAGGGCACAAAGTCTGCACATCACTCGCCACATCGCTTGTCGCTGCTTGCTGAACTCGTTGCTCTGAGTGCGGTGTAATAACCGACGGTGGATTTTGGCAGTCGGGCGATTAGAGAACAATGTTGAGGACAGGAACTGCCAAAGTGGAGTCAGCAAAGAGTGCCAGGTTTTTAGTTTTATTTATTTATTTAAGTGGATTTGAATTACTGAAGCAATACAATTGGACTGGACACACCTTTTCTCCATAGTGTTGGTCTTCAGTGGTGACAAGACCACCAATCATATTCCAATATTCAAAACCCTTGTTAATAGTGTGAACATGACCTGATCCAACTGCCATGTGTGAGCTGCAAGTCTGACCTAAACACCCTCCTGTAGCCAGGTGTGCTTTACATTCACCACTGATCTGCACAGATGGTCAGCAAGTGTCCACCAGGCTGGAACACAACACCTTCCTCCTGTGTTTACTTTTGTTGCTCCCGCCACAGACGCATCTGACCAATAAGCTGTCCGAGGTTATTTTAGTTACCAAAACTAAACTGAAAACTAAAACCAGATGTGAAAAAACATTTTAGTAAAATAAATTAAAGACTAGATTTTTGGAACAATTAAAACCAATAGAAGTTATTTTCTGAACTTTTGTGAAATAAAATAAAAATAGAGGAAAGATCCTCAGTTTCAGGGTTTTTTTTATGCCTATTGAGACTCTGTCTACAAGACTGCGAGTCAGTTGCTGTCAAAAGGTTTTGTGTTTTTATTGTAACAGCCCAAATCTGGTCTCTGACATGCACCCTCTCTACAATAATCTTTAAAAATGACTAAAACTAACACTTAAACTAATAAAAACTAATCTAAAACTAAACATTTTCACACAATAAAAAATGAAAATCCTACACAGGCCCATTCTCGAGTTGACCTTGACCTCATTTACAAGCTTAGGTGTCCATGTCGCTGCCTGGTCATCAGCTTTTTTACCTCTGAGGGGGTAAAACAACTAAACTGAAACAAGAAAATCAACCCTGGAAAGTCTGTGAAGCTAAACTGAATGCAAAACAAAAACAAAACTCTGAACTCATTAATTTGTTTGAAAGGAAACCAAACCACAGAAAAAAGTGGTTGGACATAAGTGTATTGGTGCATCACCCACACACAGACACTGACTCCACACGTATTAGTGTCCATATAACTGCATTAAAAACACTCCACCCCTGCAAACAAGCAGCTGAAGCAGTAAAGATTGATATAACTTTTCTTTATTTTCTGTTGAGTGAAAGTGTTGTGTTGAAATATGAAAGCCGTCCCGACATCACGCTCTCTGGTAATTTGAATGCAGAAACGATTAAGTGAAAAAGCAGTAACTAATGAACTATGCGCGCACACTTTCTCCTCCCATGACACTTATCAGCCTCCGTGAAGACGCTGTTTAAGTGCATCCATATTTCACTCCTGTAAAGCAACAATATAACACAGGAAAATTAGTTCCCGTCACACTGAATTAAAATAAAATCTGAGAGAGGAAGAAAAACAAAAAAAATAGAGTGAGGATGTAAACTGCAGGCAGGAGGAGGAGGAGGAGGTGGAGGAGGAGGAGGAGGGTGAGCGTGACGAACGCACTGCAGGAGGAAGAGAAGAAGAAAGGAGGGTATTCATAAATCTAACTTGATGGGGGTCTATGAGGAGTCCCCCCTCGCCCTCACCCTCCCGCGCTCCCTCTCTGCCCTTATATTACTTTAATTGAAGTCGTTTAATAATTCTGGAGCTATTTTGCCGTGAGCGTGCGCTACCCATAAATCCCCACTTCTGTACACACGCTTAAGCTACACTTAAAATTCTTCCATGCTACTTAATCTTTCATCTTCCCATCCATCCCTCCGTGCCCCACTCTCCCCCACCCTCACCCCTCCACCCTGTCTCCGTCTGTCTCCACCCTCTCGTAACCCTGTTTCAATCCATCTGATTCCCACCCTGTCTGCCCCCCCACCTCATTTTTTTTTTTTGCTGTAATTATCACTCTTGTCAGCCTCTCCTCAGCTTGTTTGTTTCTCTTTGTCTCTTTGGGTCTTCTTTAGGGGTCTCTGACATTCTGCTAAAGTTAGCACAGGTGGGAGTGTCTCCCGGAGGTTATTAGCTTTAACCTGAGGGTGGGGAAAAGTGCTGTTTGCACCTTCACGTCTTTACCTGCATTAAAGAGTCCATCTGAGGACATTTTTGTAGTAATTTTCCACACGGTAGTATTAATGCACACACATCAATCTGTTTGCTTAAACTGCACAGAAACTCCAAGAAACGGCTTCAGGAAGCTATGTTTCCTGCTATGATTGCTTGTGATTATGCCCTGTATGTGCACGCCATCCATGTCTGCAAACACAAAGTCTCTTCACTGACCACTCACAGGAAACAGCATGAATATATTTTTAGCTATAAAGTTGTAACATCGACCTTTCTCTGCCTCGGAGAGGCGTGTTTTTCCAGTCATGTGTGTCGTTATTACTGAGTCTTGATCTGCGTTCACTGCTCTGCTTTTGCTCTTATTTTGGAGGGTGTATTTTTAAGGTGATTCCTGTTTTGGCTGTATTATCACTCGGCTAATTTTGCATTGGTTCTTGTTGTGTTTGAGCTTCTCTTTAATCTTTTATCTTAGGTTTTTAATCAGCTTCAGGTCCCATTTCAATCACTGCATTCTTGTCTCATTTCTTTGCTCGTCTTCCCTTCTCTCTGCCTCTATCTTTATCACTGTGCTTTTGAGTTTTACTTTGGAAGTTTTTTCAGTGTCTCATTTTGGGTTTTACTTCCTGTTTTCCTCTTGGTCAGCTTGTCTATGTTTACGTTGTTTTACTCTCTGGACTTTTTTGTATTCCTGCTGCCCGTGTGTTGTTGATTTGTGCAGCTTTGGAGTTTGTTCACCTTTAGTTTGATTTTCTGCTCTTTAACCACCAGCTTTAAAATAAATAAAACACCACTTTTGTTTTGCTTGGCGCTGAATCTCAACATGCAGTCTCTTTTTTCATGTCCCTGTGTTCTCACAGATTCGCGGAAAACAGCCTTTTCTTACTAGGAACCTTAAACATGAAATAATTTACAGAAAAAGTTAAACATGCTTATCTCTATTTCTGAATTCAGAAGCATCATAAGGACCGTGGTGAAGGAGAAATGCATGTGTTTATTGTTGTGGGAGTTTGTATATTGTGTCTGTTGACTTTTGTGTTATATATGTTGCATGTACATCTGTATTGAGTTGTTTTGGTTGCTACCTCAGCCGGGTTTCCCTTGTAAAAAATATTTGATCTTAGTAAGACTTCCTGGTTAAGAGAAAACATATGGAAATCCTCACCAGTTCCTGATAATATCTTGTTTACATATGATCACCAGCTGAGAGTCAGCTGTTCGGTGCAGGGTTGGTGGTGTGTTGTGGTTTTTTGGAGCTGCTTTGGCACAAAATGAGCCTGAAAACTAAAACAAGGTGCTGAAAGATGCTAAAAATGTCTACTGAGCTGAGAGCTGGGACTTCATGATATTCATCATTGTTTTTTATACTTTTATATTATAAAGGAAAAACAGTTTTGTTTTCAGTATTTTTACCTTGCTTAATTAATTTTAGTTCATACCTCTGTAAGCAGCACCTATATTGTAAACCCATGTATCATTCGTCTGTTTCAAAGAAATATCTCTTATTTTTGTCACTGACACTCACACCATCTAAAATTAGACCCAATCACTGAGATTCTCTTCCATTTGAAAATCTGGCAGCCAAATGCAGTGCACCACTGCTGCTTGGACCATCATGGGAACAAGTTTGATGGCTGCACGTCTTCTTCAGACTCTGGAGTACAGAGACGAGGAGTTTTTTTTAGAAGATGAGACTCTAAGGATGGAGTCAGAGGCAAAAAAGAAGAAGATGAAAGAGCAGCTTTGATGAACTTTGTTCCCACGGAGATGGCATTTCTTCGCCCTGAAGTCAGTCAGAAGGACCTGGTATCATGCTTCCTGGTTTTGGTCTTTGACTCTTGTTCTGGATTCTGAAAACTTATCGTGTCATAGCATGAGTTTTAGTTCTTGTGGAATGGAGTCTTTAGTTTGTGTTTAGTAATCTGCAGCTTTTGTTTTGGCTCATATGGTGTAATGGTATGAGTAATGGAAATAGCGCTCTCTTCCCTGTTTGTGTGTTTATCCTTTTCATCAGTTTGTGCTTCATGTTCTCGTCCTTATCAGTGTTGTTGTTTGGGTTTGTCTCCTTTGGTTGCCCTCCTCTTTTATTCTGATAGTTTATTTTCTTTAGACTTCCTGTTTGACTGATTGGCTTCATTGGTTTCACCTGTTTGTTGTTCCAGTTATCCTGAGTCTGTGTGTAGTCTACTCCTTTTTTGTTGTTGGTATTTCTGGTTCTAGTGTGTGGTTCTTACATGCAGTCCTGTGTTATTCCTGTGTCATGGTATTAGACACTGCTTCTTCTCTCATTTGGATTTTTTTATTTTGGGCTTGCTTTGCAAAATAAAAGTTCATTTTCTTTTGGAATACTGGTGCCTCATGGATGCTACAAATCTCTGCAGTCCACAGAGCTCAGCTATGTCAATAGGGAGTCCTTTAAGGTGTCTTTTAAGTTAGCAGTGACATAAATTTCATCATCAGACAGATAGTGTCCGAGTGTCTGCCTGTTTTTGATGACCAGAATTATTATTACAATACACCAATTGCGTATGTGCTAAGGCACAGACTTCAAGTGGATGTCAAAGAAGTATAACAGGAATGACTACTCAGGCAGTTCTCCAGCTGCCCACAATCTAGACTTTAGACTGAACAGTCATATGGTCCATATACTCTATTCATCTGTTTCAGTCTGCATGCTAAATATCATTGGGCAAGATACTAACCCCAAGTTGCTCATCCACTAGAGTATGAATGTGTATGAAGGTTAGACAGAAAGCACTTAAGCACAGACAAAAGTGCTTGTATTGTTGATTTTGTACGTGGATGTGCTGATTTTACTGTGATATAGATTGTGTGTCATCAGCATAGCTGTGCAATAAAATGTTGTATTTTTATTAGTGCTGTCAGCGTTAATCTTGTTAAAATGACGTTAACGCCATAACCGCAACCTGCACGGCATCAATGTGTTTGAGCGGTTAGCTTGTTAGCCCACGCATGGGCTGATCTGTATTAACTCGCTAACGGAGATTTGCCGCGTTAATGCGGTTATGGTGTTAACATCATTTTAACGAGATTAACGCTGATAGCACTAATTTTGATATAATGTATTTATAATTTGACCCAGTAGCAGCACACAGTATGGATCCTTGGGGGACTCCACAATTTGGTGCCAAATACAGAGAGCTAAAGTTACAAAGCAATTTGAATTTGTCAGGTCTGATCTAAACCACTGCAGATCTGTCCCAGATATCCTAACCCAGAATTTGATGGTCTGTTGTATCAAATGTTGCACTGACTTCAGGTAGTACAAGAATAAAACATTCACAGGTATCAGCCATTCTTGAGATATCATTTGTAACCTTTTTTGTACGTAGACAGTTACAAAACATGTACTTGAACAAAATCATACTTCGGTTACTATTTTGTCATCAGTCAGTCCAATGAACACAATGGTTTGAACTCATGCTCTGGGATGTCTCAAAGAGAAAGTGGTGGATATTCAGATTTCCTGAGATTCATTGTTGCTCAATAAAAGCCCTCTCAACATGTCCTGAAGGCGGGTAAGCTCGACCCAAGCTCGTTGGCTGCAGTGCAGAAGTCAGATAGGACAAACGGCACATGTCGTTTCTGGAGAAAAGCCAGGTTTGTTTTTTGATCAGCCTGCACAGCTGTGACCAAGCATGCACAGATGCATGAATTACTTTACACAGCACCCCATTAGGAATACGTGCACCTTCAGATGCAAGCAGTTACGGTGAGGGGAGGAGAGAGGAGGTTTGGTGCAGAAAGTGATTCAAGTGATGTTTTCATATTTCTGTGTTTCCATAATTGTGTGCTGGAAGGGCATTCAAAGACATGATGTTTAACACTAAATATTAAAAATAAAAATGTCAAACATGTCTGCATGCCAAATTCTTATGTTGCTGTTTCTTCTTTAAATTTGAGAAATATTTTATTCAACTTATTGTCTCTATGACAAATATCCGAGATATATGAAGTATCTACAAGTACGAGACCAAAGTGGTCCAAGTATAGAACCTAGAGGCACACCTTCAGTCAGAAGAGAGCTTTTACAGTCAACAGTGGTTTGAACTGTCATAATGAAGCAAGTTGAGGAAATTCTGTCTATAAAAACAATAAAACTTTCCAGTGAGATGCTTTCTTCCCCGCAGCACTCATTTTCCCTGTCAGTGTCCTTGAGCCACACCAGCAACCTCTACTTGTCCACTTACTGTGGGTGCGTCACTGTGTTTTCTCTCATTCCCATGTCTCCGTCATCCCTCAGAGTGCTCATGGAAAGAAGGCTTCACAGCAGATTTTCTAACAAGATCCACATTGTCTTTAATAAGCTGAAGCTTTTCTCACCGTAAGCCCAGCCCAGAGGCTGAAAAACCGACATCCTGTGAAGGATTTCGGGGGGGGTCAATTACACCCAACAGAAACAGACAAATCCTGAAAGTGAGGAATAAGAAGAATTAATTCTACATTAGCAGTGAAAGTTTACAAAATGTAATTTTATGCTTTTCAGTTAAAGTTTGAAGCATTCACTGTGTTTTGCTGTGCACAGCTGGAACGAAGCCTTTTGAAAGGATGGTAACACCGCCAGATGTATCCTGTATACATTACAATAAAAATTTCAAGAGAACAACAAACAGACATGATATGAGACTTTTAAAATCACAACAGAGACAGAATACAGCAGTGTATGCATTATGCATGACCCAAACAGAGAGAAACAAAACTGCTGTGGTGTTTCACCCACATATTGGACAGTCATCGTCACCAACGTCACATCAGCAAGAATAATAAACATCTCTGGACACAAAATTAGCTGCAACAGAGCAGCTCTTTATGAACCCTGGACCTCCTTATGAAACGCATTAGTTTCTTTACACAAAAGAAATGAAAATGCCCATGTGGAAAGATTTGAGTCAGTTTAGACTGTTTGTGGGATTATCTCAGGTATTTTTTTTAATCCTGTATTTCCAGAAAGTCAATTTTATTTATATTTGCACAAATTCAAAATGCCGTGAGTTCAAGGTGGTTTGGTTTAGGCAGAGAAAACCCCAACAATTAGATTATCCCTTATGAGCAGCGATGGTAGGAAGGAAGAAATCCCATTTAACAGGAAAAGACCAAAGATATGGAGGAACAGAAATGCCCTGATGTCCTGTATGGCAGCGGTCCCCAAACCCCGTGCTATGGACCGGTACTGGAAAGAAAGAAACATTTATGTGTTACCATAGTGACCAGAGAGCATTAAGGGGCAGAAAGGAGAACGTTACTCTCATTGTCTTTGGCACATTTCAGGAGGACGCTGCTAATAAAGTTCCACAATTACACAGTGAATTCGCATTTATTATTATATTTACAAAATACCACAGTTTTTGTCTTGGTCATATCATTTTATTTGGTTGTATTTATCCGCGACACCTTAAAGTTTGGTCCGTGAAAATACTGTCTGACATTAAGTAAATGATTGCATTTACATTTTCCGTTTTTGTTTTTAGAGAAGTACATTGTAAAATATTAATTTCAATGGAATCCAGTTGAATGAAATTTGCTTGTACATTATATGAATCAGATTGTGTCAAGCATACACAAAATATGTGTCACGGCCCGTGGCTCGGCATCCAGGGAGCCGTGGGAGGCTGTGGTGGCCCACACCCTCGGGCTGGGCCGCCTCCAAACCACCTGCGTCTCATCTGAGGCAATCACCGGAGGACTACTTCAGCCAGCTCTGACGGCTTCTCCTCGCCAGTCAGTAAGTCTCCTCCCAGTGTGACCAGCATTCGTCGTGGAAGCCTGTGGCTTGCCTGTCCTCCTGTCCGACTGCCTCCCTCCTTAGTTTTTCATTTCCTTAGCTTTGTTAAAAGATTCCTCAGTTAAATAAAACTTGTACATAGTTCTGAGCTGCGGTGTGCTGAGTCTGCTTTTGGGGTCCTGTTACCTGAACACTCAGTGTTCTGTGACAATATGATTATTAATGAAATTTGATATTTGAGACTTTGAGTTTAAGGCAGACTACTTTTATAAATAAAGGTTAAATGAAAAAAAATTGGTTAAACTGAACCATATTGTTCCCTCTTTTTTTACTTTATGTACAGTAGAGATACTTTAGCCACATGATAATTTAAACAGCTTCACAGTGAAGCTTGGAAAAGTCCACACTTTCAGGTTTCCGCACATTACATGTTGATTTTGGAATGTGTGGGAATGATGTAGATTATCTAAGTCAGTTTTAAGCAGATCATTGTTTATGTTATAAAATATGTGAAAAGCATATTATATCATGGATTTGCTCATTTTCTTTTACTTTGTTATGACTCTATTGCTTCTCAAAAGTTTGGCTGACGAACTAGCTGAATCATAACAGAAAGAAAAAGTACGCCGGGTATGAGTCAGCCCTCAGATTAAGCGTCATACCTCAAACAAATACACATTTAACCCTTTAAGACCTACCATAGAACCAAGTCCGCCAGAGCTTATATTATATTTTTACATGCTGTGGAGCCATTTTTGGGAGCATTTCAAGTTGCTATACATCAATACAACCATTATAGCCCAGATTTTAATAATATGTATTCATTAAGTGCATAGTAATTACATAAATTGCAAAAAAGTGCAATAAACTACAAAAAAATTGAAAATCGTTTTTGATTTTTTAACATATATTTGTAGTTAGAGAAATTTAAGAGTCTTATCCCTCAAAACTGTAAATACAAAAAAGTTGCACAAAATAGTTTCCCACCACAGGAAATTTATTTTGAGTGTCTTCATAGTTTTATTTTTGAAATACACCAATTTTTATACACTGCAGGAAAAATGAAAATAAATATTATACTGCAAATTTGCAAAAAAGCAGCATATGCATCAAAATAAACTATTTCCAGCAGTGCAATATGAGTCCTAAGAATCCCAGAAACGACACAGAAAGTCATAAAGTCAAAGATAACTTTTAAAAAGAGCAGTATAGGCCCTGAGGCCCTGATCGAAAAAAAGACTACATTTCCGCGAAAATGACGTCACTTCCGGTTTCGGGCAGGTAATGGCGGAAATGCAAAAGTTCGCGCTGACGTCTATTCCAACGTAGGAAGTGTTTTGAACAGCTGATCAGATCGGTAAAGCGTGTTTCTGGAATATTATGTTTTTGTTCCTGCAAGCGCTTTTTATGCAGTTTTTGCAAAGCTTTATGTGGAAGGAAACCGTGACCTAGGACAAGCTGATGGCATCAGATGTAAGTACAACTCCTCCGGTTTCATATGCAAAAAAAATTTTTGCGCTAGCTTACGTGGTTGCAGTGCTACTGGGATTTAAAAATAGTTACGCATAACAGAGCGTTCCCGCTCCGATCGGCTCTAAAGGGTTAAAAGATAGAGGAACCGCCCATGTGGAGCTGAGAGGGAGTTTTGACTGAAGCGTTCAGTCAGGGCGAGGCGCTGATAAGGTCACCAGATAAGGTCACAATGACTCCGAGGGCTGTTCATCCTCTGCTGTGATGAATCAGTAAACATTATCACATATTTTGTGTGGAAACTTCCTTCTGTGCATTGACTGAATGACTTCAATGAAAAGCCACGAGAATATGCAAACTGAAAGGCTCAGGTCCCTAAACTGATTTCTAAATACGTCTTTATTCTCACTCAACAACACAAAACAAAGAAATGTAGAAGTAAACACATAAAGGAAACTAATTCTTGATTCATCCAGCATCCAAAAAAAATCTTTAGGCCGCATCCTGACCTAACTAACAAAAACCTTACTTCCTCCTTGATCGCTGCAAATAAACCATGTCTGTCTTTTTTTAGGGAAACTATGGGACCACACCTCAGTGCAAAAAAGGAGACGTCATAAGACGTTGTGCTGCACTATTTCCGACTTTCATTTTAGTGTGGAAAAAAGAAGAAAAGGTGGGAAAAAACAACTCAAAAAGGAAGTTCATGTCCAAAGAGCCTCCTCTGTAGGTGATGATTACCTCTGTCCATCTTGGCTCTAACTTGCGCATGCTGGCTAAAAAAGCTCCACCTGTGAGGAAAAGCAGCCGCACTCGGAGTGCCATTTATTGTAAATGTGCGGTGCATGCATGCATTAGGGCTTCACCTGTGGGGAAAAGTGTCAAAAATTGATGAATAAATCACAGAGCTCTTACTTTCTTGTGCATTTAGTTCACACCTTGAACTTAAATACTCCACCGCCATTATTCTCAAGTATTAGGAGACGCGAGAAGAAAAGAAAAACGGACACAGCAGCAGGTTGGTGCCAAACCGCGGCTCTACCCCCCATGCTCAAGCATTCATCCATCGGAAGTGCAGCTAAAATGGTTCCTCCATTCATCCCCCGCGCCCAAAAGGCCTTTGTCCTCCATCTTTTTTCACACTTTCACTGCCTGAGCAGAAAGTATTCCATCAAAGTGCTTTACATAAGAAATAAAGAGGTTTTAAGGTGGGAGAAGAGGAAAGAAAGGCACACGTGTGGGCTAAAGATGGATTGTAACATAGTTTCAGATTTAATTTATTAAAAGGTGAAAAAAGAAAAACTGCGAGGCCTGACCTGATAGGAGAGTGAGAGCAGCCTTTAACTTCTGTGGAGCTTTTGGAAAAGTCTTTACTCAGTGTGTTCTGCACTGTCTTGAGCCACGACTGCATTAGATTATATTAAGGGTTGAATCAAGCAGAAAACGGATGCCAAAAGCTTCACTTCCTCTAATGTCCACCTGAGGCGCATGTTTACGGCCTGCTGTAAAGAAAGCAGGTTTGGCCTCTATAGCTTATTTGCAGCTATAAAACCTTTCTGACTGAATTGCAGTAAGGCTTAAAATCTATTAGGGACACGACCTCTTTGACATACAGCTGGATGGCAAAACAGGTAGCTATAGATGCTAACTGTCTGCTAGGCTTCACCTAAGCTAACTCCCTGAACTCTGATCTGTGGGCTGAATTTTTGCTGTTAGAGCATTTCTAATGGCAATATGTTTTGAGGGTTCTATAGTGAAATATGAGGATTTTATTTGGATGTTACACTGCGTGATGCTGCGATACAGTTTGTTAACTTAGCTAGCATTAGCTTGTCTGAACATGGTTGCTTCAGGTTTGATGTAGCCTTAAAGCTGAAGTTAAACCCTGGAAAATCACTGTTGACACAGTTCATAGTTTTATAGTAGGTCCTAAAAAGTTTAAAACATTTAATATTGTAATTAAAATGCTAGTATGGTGCTGCTCTCCTAGATATTTTAAAGACAGGGGTGTAAACTCTCCTAAAACACTGGCTAAAGCATGCTAATCCAGTAAAATCTGCACTGTCTAACGACCAAATCGTTTCAGCAGTACTGTTATATTTGACCACATAACATTTTATACAAGAATTATTTTTTTCATAGTCTTTTATCTGAAGTTATAAAACATTTTAATGTCAGTAATTATGGTTTTTATCCTTTTTTTTTTTTTTTTTGCAGAAAGAAGCTAAATGTAGATGAACTGGTGACTCTTTGATTAACAATAGCTTCCAATAAATTTCCTCACAGTCAGGCTGTTTTTTCATCATTTTTTACTTCTGTGCTTTAGCTTCAAACCAATCCTAAACAAACATCTGGTTTACAGATGTGGAAGATTTCAGATATTTTTGGCAGAAACAGAAAATATTTAGAATACAGAAATATCTGAGAATTCTAAGTGCTCACTGAGATTGTCTCATTATGGACTAACTGGCATCAAAGTACAATAAAAACCAAAGTTTGTGGTGAAAAACACACAACATTTCCATTATCCTCACCACATCAAACGACCAGCGCCTGTAAAAAGTATGAAGATTTTGAGGAGATGTAGACTTATATAAATGGCAGGAAACATTTTTATAATTAAAATATCAGTGCAGCACATAAAAACATACAGACTTGATGTTTAAGGATTGTTGGGTTAATGAGTTAACATCAGAGTTTACTTCCTGTTCGGGATCCAATCACTGGCTGTCCCAGGTTCCAAGTAAAACTGGAGTTTGAACCACAGCCCCAGCTCAGAGGTTGAGGTATGACTTGAACGACAGCTTAACGAAGCGTTCCAGCTCAGCTAATTTAAGGTCTCGAGTTTCTTACTTTGCATTCGAGCATTCTGCCATAAATATTACCAAGTAATTGTTCTCTAACTCCAGATGATGAGCAGCTCTTTTACACAACATTAGACAACCAAAGCAAGTGTGATACTGTAGGAGGATAAAATTACAAGCCAAATGAATTCTCAGCAGTTCCTCTTATCATCAACTCATCTATAAAACAATGGACGTGTTATTCTTCACCAGCATTCCTTTGTGCTGCGCAAACCCATGATAGGAAACTGTGTACTAGAATTACAACTCATCATCATCCTGCAAAGCTGAGCAAAATCACAAATGAAATGCTAATAAAGTTGATAGTTATCACTTCAGGGTAACTTAAGAAAGAAGTCCTCTTATTGTGTGCCAGATCTAAGCACAGAGTGGAGGCGGTGAAAGAGGAATCAAACCAGAGAAGAAATAACAAGAACTGTTTCCAAAAGAGCAGCTGCCAAACTGACGAGGGGAAGAAATCCAGCAGTGAGAGAATTGCTCCAATGTAGCTGTTTTCTTATCTTGTAATCTATCTGAGCTTTTAACATGTTTTCTGTTATATCCCCGTCTCTCTGCACCTCACAGGCCGGCTGTCAGTCAGCGGCCGGTGCAGACAGTACGTGTCAGCAGAGCGTCGAGAGCCAGGATCCTGGATCCCCTCGTAACAGATGTGGCGAGCAGATAAAGCATGAGCACCCCCTCGTTCAAACACGCTGACCGCTCGGCTTCTTCCTCCCTGCCTCGCAATTTATTCATGGGAAACAGAACCAGGCGTATGGTAGTGTGTTTAGATTTGTGCAAGTTCCAGGTTTTACTTCATTAGTCCCAGTGGGATTTCACAGTAAATATTATGGTCTGTTTGAGCAGGGCAAGTTCTATACAACGAGGCATCGTGTAATTAATGAATTTCCCCGAGTTTGAATTCTCAGGGGAAAGCGAAATTTGCTGAAAACACTCGTAGCCCAGAATTAAAAATGAGGAGTAAGGATTTTCCGAAGTGTTACCTGCAGATTTAGAAAAATGGGGAAAGGAGGAGTTTCAGGAGAACATGAAATAGCATCAGTTGGGTGAAGTAAAAACAACTTCTAGTTAAAGTGGACAATTCACAATTCTTGTGTTTTTCTGTCATTTATGAAGGAAAACATGATGTTAGCATGTTAAAATGTTAACATTAAACGCGATACCCAGAAACAGCCTTTAATATTTTCTAAAGTTGTTGTAAACCTGACAGTTTAAACAAGACCGTCTGTCTCCCAAACCCAAACTTGGAGCTGCTCCCAGAGTAGATAGACCTAATATCTGAAGGCCCTGCCCACCATTCTACTTTTAGAAACTCCACGAACCACAAGTAAACCTGTAGACTGAGAGTGAAGCGCTCTGCTGGGATAATATTGTACTATAATGACTTTAAGATATGATGGAGCCTGATTATTCAGGAAATTGTGTCAATCATGTGGTGACTGTTTGGTTGGCAGGAGGTGGACCTGAATGCAAGAGGGACAGAAGATGATCTCAAGATGCAGCTTTAATGCTGATTCACTCAAAAAATATATAAATCTGAAACAGTAACTGACAATAACAATAACAAAATCTCCTTTACAGCAAGAAACCAAGCTGGCAGCCTACATGCTAACAAGTTTTAAAGTTGAATTACGCAGTCGACAAAGATAGAAAAACCAAAAGAAAGTGTCTTTGGAACGTGTTGAACTTCTTCAGCACTTAGAGTCCAAATCTCTGAACTCTACTGAACGGATGAGCCCCATTCTTCCCAAAGATATTCCCCTCATGGTGGCGAGCACATCTGTCCTAAATCTCCAATAGGTGTTCAGTTGTGTTGAGGTCTGACAACTTACCAACTTTATGCCGTGACCTTCACGAATAATTCAGTGAGTCATTGTGTCTTTTGTATACAGTGATCCACCCACCTCCACTCTTCTAATGGGACAAACAGACCCAACTGAGCCAATGAAAAACCCCCATAAAGTATATAGAGAGGCACCAAACAGCGGTTTTTGCTTTGATTTGTCACTCTTCGTTAAATTATTTTACTTTTCTGAGCCATTTTCTTTTACAGTGCTTACCTTTCTGTGTACAAATATTCCACTAGATCAAGTATCTGCCTGAGTATTTGTATCTGACAGGGCTACAGCTCCCTTTGGTTCAACTTCCTTGATTATTGTGTGGATTTAAAGATACAAAGAAGTTTGGTTGTTCAGTGAGTTAGCGTTGTCCCATATTTCAGATGTCAAATTTTCACTAACAAATAAGTAATACTGCCAACTATCTCTGCATGGTCAGTCAAAATTGACCAATCAGTAGAAAGTTTGTCCATTTCTGGGGGATTCGAGGGATTAATGGGAGCTCTCTTATGTTGAGGAATATATATTTTTAAAGTGAACAATCAATCTCAATCAACATTGTCCAATACTTCAAACACAACCCTGAACTTTTACTTTATGTTGCACCTTCGGTAGAAACAATGCATCACAAAATAATTAAAAGGTCCTCAAAAAGTTTTCTGTTCTGAGTAGGAGGAGAAGTCTTTGCAGCTGTAAATCCTCCACAGATTCACCTCTAAAATATATATATAACCAATAGCAATGGATATGTTTGCTCTGTTAGACTTATTGTAGTGAAAAATCACAATGAATGGAATCATTACAAATTAAAGAACACCCAATGGAAATGTGCCAGATATAAATGAATGATCTCCTGATTGAAGTTGTGTTACTGAAAGGGGGTCAAAGGTGATCAAGAAGCTCTCTGTACCAAGCAGGTACCTGGAGACTAACATGTTAATTATTTCACGTGTGGGTTTATGTCAAGGCCAAACTGTCCCTGACATAAATATTTAGAGAAAAGAGAAGGAACTCCGCTTAATCCTCCCTCCCATGCTCCATCCATACATCCAACCCATCGTGTCCCCCACCCCATTCAAGATTCCCCCTGGCAGCTTGGGGGAAAAAGGTCACCGGGCATTGTGTGAGCACTGAGTTGAACATAGACAGGAGGGCTGCTGTCCCAAGACATCAGGCAGGAACAATGCAGACTGATTGTTGCTCAGCAAAAATCATGCAAACACTTTTTCTTTGTTTAGTGAGATAGTAAATTGCCTGAAATAATCAGGTAATTTGTAAAATCTTAACTTCAGGATGTTCATGAGTCCAAATTAATCAGCAAGCCTGCAAAAACAGCTTTGGATGTTGGGGAGGATGCATGACGCCATCTATTCGGTTCATTTCTAAAGACAGTCAAACACTGATTACTCCTACTCAGTCAAACAAGAAGACTAAACATGACACAAGGAGAAACTCATGTCTTAATTTGACATCAGGCAACACCCAGTCATTTGGGCCAGAATGAACATGTAGTGAGGAAACAGTGCAGATCAGATCTTTAATTACTGTACCCATGTGCTGGAAACTGTCAATGTGGTTCCACAAGGTCACATTTGTGCAGTTACTATGATGGTCAGCACTTAACAGTCAGAGAGAAGCTGTTGTTGATAAATGGCTCCACATCAAAGAATTAAATTCAGTAGAATTATACAGAAATAAATCAAATTACCAGGTGCATGATTAAAGAGAATTGTTTGGTTTCACAGGGTAATATTATAAAGTACTTGATTTTCAATGCAAAATCTAGTGCAAAGAGATGAGTTTACTTGTTAAGTGGTGGTTGAACTGGATGGCAGAGTAGAATTCACATGATTTTATGAATGTGTCTCATAATTTGGTGTCTCCTGCTAAAGATAAACTTCACTCATAATCAGAAAGTGCAAAAGGTTAGCAATAGGCATCCACAAACTGTATGAATGCAATGGACGGACACAGATAGCTGCTGAATACAGTATCATCCACATAGAATCCTAGAATTTCACACAATGAAACTATGAAACATACTTTCCTGAGGGAATATTATTAGACAACACTGCATCACTTCACTGCCATGCAGATGATACCCTGCTTTATTGACACACGAAGTCAGATGATTGAAATCAACTACGTTAACTGTAAGAATGTCTTGAAGACATGAAGACCGGGATGGCCTCCAGTTTCCTCCTAAATTCAAATAAAACTGTGGTTATTGTCCTGCAGCCTAAAAATCTTGGAAAAATGGTAACTAACCAGATACTGACTATAGATGGCATAATCAGAATCAGAATCAGAATCAGAATACTTTATTGATCCCTGGGGGAAATTATTTTTTGTTACAGTGCTCCATTTTAAACCAACATTAAGACAAGACAGACAATACGCTAACTAAGAATAGTACAATATATACATATATATACATACATACATACATACATACATACATACATAAGTCACTTATAAATAAATATTTGGAAAAGAAACATGTGTAGTTGTAGCAGCAAACAGTGTGTTAAGTGGATGCGTTGTACAGGGAGATGGCCACAGGCAGGAATGATTTCCTGTGTCGTTCAGTGGTGCTTTTCGGTAATCTCAGTCTCTCACTGAACGAGCTCCTGTGACTGACCAACATGTCATGGAGTGGGTGGGAGGTGTTATCCAACATTGTCTTTATCTTGGACAGCATCCGCCTCTCCGACACCACCTTGAGGGAGTCCAGCTCCATCCCCACAACATTGCTGGCCTTACGGATCAGTTTATTAAGTCTGTTGGCATCTGCGACCCTCAGCCTGCTCCCCCAGCATGCAACAGCATAGAGGATTGCACTGGCCACCACAGACTCATAGAAAATCCTCAGCATTTTCTGGCAGATGTTGAAGGACCTCAGTCGCCTCAAAAAATAGAGACGACTCTGGCCCTTCCTGTAAAGTGCTGTGGTGTTTTTAGCCCAGTCCAGTTTATTGTCAATGTGTACTCCAAGGTATTTATAGTCCTCCACAATGTCAACACTGACCCCCTGGATTGAAACAGGGGTCAAGTGTTTCCTGGTCTTCCTGAAGTCCACGATCAGTTCCTTGGTCTTTGCCACGTTGAGCTGCAGATGATTCTGCTCACACCACGTGACAAAGGAGTCGACCACAGCCCGGTACTCTGTCTCATCATCCCTGCTGATGCATCCAACCACCGCAGAGTCATCAGAAAACTTCTGAAGATGGCAGGTCTCTGTGCAGTGGCTGAAGTCTGTGGTGTAGAGGGTGAAGAGGAAGGGGGAGAGGACAGTCCCCTGTGGTGCCCCTGTGTTGCTAATCACCTTGTCAGACACACACTGTGGGAGACGTACATATTGTGGTCTTCCTGTCAGGTAATCAACAATCCAGGACACCAGAGAAGCATCCACCTGCATCGCTGCTAACTTATCACCCAGGAGGGTCGGCCTGATGGTGTTGAAAGCACTGGAAAAGTCAAAAAACATGACCCTCACAGTGCTCGCCGGCTGGTCCAGATGGGTGTAGACACGATTGAGCAGGTAGATGATGGCGTCCTCTGTTCCGAGACGAGGCTGATAAGCGAACTGAAGGGGATCCAGATGTGGTCTTACTATGGGTCGCAGCTGGTCCAGGATGAGCCTTTCCAGGGTCTTCATGATGTGGGAGGTCAGTGCCACGGGCCTGTAATCCTGGGGGCCACTGGGACGAGGCGTCTTTGGTACAGGGACGAGGCATGATGTCTTCCACATCACCGGGACCCTCTGCAGACTCAGACTCAGCATAAACAGTTTATGAAAGACTCCACACAGCTGGGGGGCACAGGCCTTGAGGACAAGGGGACTCACTCCGTCTGGTCCAGCAGACTTGCCTGAGTGAAGTCTCCTCATTTGCATCTCAATAACCTCGGCTTCCAGAAACACCGTGTGGAATCTTGGACTTTGTTTTTTAGCAGGATATGTCTTTCAATGTGCATATTAAATGAATATGTAAAAACTATTCAAACTCACAAAAAAACACTTCATTGCTGCAGCAGGAGTACTCACAGGGACTAGAAATACAGACCATAATTCTCCCATATTGGCCTCTCTTCATTGGCTCCCTGTTAAAACCAGAATCAAATGTAAAATCAAATGTTTACTCTCATACAAGGTGTTGAATAAACAGGCTAAATTATATGTAATTTTAATATAAAATGCTTTGAGGTGACTATGGTCACGATTTGATGCCAAAGAAATAAAACTGAATTGAATTTACTGGTCGTGTAATTGTTTTAAAAATCCTCCAAAAGGCTCCAACAGCACAAACAATTTGGAAATACGTGACTTCAGTTATCTGATGTGAGTCCTAGCAGACAGCTAGCTACCTACAGCCGCCTATGTCCCCATTCATCTGTCAGTCAAATAGGCCACACCCCTAATAATGCCAACTTTAAGCTTTAATAGAATTTGAACAGTAAGTTAGAAACAGGTTTGGGATTTTTATTTTTTAGCTGTAAACATGTTCATTTCTACTGTAAAGTTGGACATTTTAACATGGTAGTATTTAGAGACTGACTCACTTTTGAAGCCTCTAGTGGACATTCGAGGAACTGCGGGATTTGGGACTTCATTTTCCCACTCTCCAGGTTGCTGCTCGGTTCATCACTGGTGTGTTTAGCTTTACAGTACAGCATGGTGCAGTGCTGATTTTATCAGTGCCAGCTCACGATCACGCTGAATTGTTCTTTGTCTCTGCAGCAGGGTGACTCAGTTACACACAAAGATTTATCAAAATGCAGTGACATCCATAAAATGTTTGTTATGTCTTTCTGCTGAACAGGAGACAACCGCCGTGTAATCACTGTGTTCACATTCATCTGTTTATACTGAGCGGCGATTGTTGTACCCACTGGGTTTCAATTCCCAGTCTTATGTCAGCTCTTGAAAGAGGGGGATTACTTGGAGCTTCTTTTTAACTACCTTGATGAACAGAATGGCGCATTTTTGTTTTATTTCTTTTTTTGAGTCTGTGTCTCTAGGTCATAATGGGAAAACCTGGTGCTTGAGAAACTTTCTGTAGCAGGAATGACCACAAAGGAGGTTTAAAGATTTTCTGTCTGTGAACAAGTTCTGTAAAAGCGGAAGCACCACAACTCTGCAGTCTATACTCACAAAACTTCACAGGTGTGTAAAGACCAAAGAAAAAATGTTTGAAGATGGCTAAATACTCAAAAACCTAACATTTAACCTCCAGTGGCGAACAGGTGGACACATTACAGCGGGTATGGTCATTCCATTCAGAAGTCCAAATCTCATAGAGTTTCATATACCCTGATAATGAAACACAGTTTGCTTTCACACTAATAATGAGAAGCTGTTCTGTCCTTGAGGCATCTCAAAGACCCACAACAAACATGAACAAACAGAAGATGGGCTCAACAAAGCTCCACTATGCTTGTTTCACAATAATGAAACCTTACCAACTGGGTTAAAAATCCATTGGTAAATGGCCTGTATTTGACAGACCACAAAGATACTGGCAGTCAGGTGCAGAAACATAAAGAGCAATCAGTGCAGTTTGTGGTGGGTGAATAGGTCAGACATGGTACTTTCAACCAAGCATGGTCAGCAAACAGGAGAGATCAGTGAACTTACATTTGTGTTGCGGTTTTCATATAAGGTCATAGAACAAGTCTTTGAAACTAAAGAGTTTATTCATCAGCTCATCCAGCTGTTTTATTCACAAGAGTCAGTTGTTTATGGCATTTTAATCTGCATTTCATTCGGTTTCTTACTGAAGAAAAAGTTGATTTTGAACTGGAAAAGCTAGAAAAAGCTTCAGGTTGGGGGATGATTTGCAGCCTCGAATATCTCTGGGTAGAGCGGGAGATTGACAGAAGGACTAGTGCAACACCTACAATGATTTTCAGTGTGGTGTAGGAAGAGGTGAAGCTGTAGATTTACCTGTCAGTCAACATTTCTACCCTCAACTATGATCATAAACGGTGGGCTGTAAAGCTGAAGATACAAGTGGCAGATACAGGATGAAGAGCTCTATCATCTGGGGGGAACCCCTTCACACCGAAACGAGCCCGCTGATATGGTTCAGGTATCTGATCAGGATTGATCAGAACTGGAAGGAGACTGCAGAAGACACCCAGGATATGTTGGAGATCATGCCTCTCAGCTGGCTTTGAATGTTATTAGGTCCCCAAAAAGAGCTGGAGAGAGGAAGATCTGGGTATCTCTGCTTAAACTGGTACCCTTGGCTTTGGTCAATTTTGGTGATGATGCTGGAGAAACAGCACCATCACGCTGGTGTCAGATTGTGCACCTTGAACAATACAAAATGAATATACTCTAATCTATATATATGCTTTGATAGTTGTTGATTTTCCTTCTTCAGTTAAAATAATTTAGCTTCACCTTATTTTCTAATTGTAAAAGAAATCACAACAGTGGTCAAGTTCTAAGACTTCAGAGAATAAAGTCTCTCCCACCTCTGGTTTTTGGTCAAACTGGAGTCATATATGTGGCTCATAAAAAACATTTACTGCATATACTGCACTGCAGCTAAAATGTATAAAAATGTCATTTCTGCAGAGATGAAAAGGTTTCTGCACCTTTATCCTGTGCATAACTGTGTTCGACCTGTTTCCAGATGCCACATTAGCGTGTCATCAATATTCAAGATACAATGCCCCTTATCTGATTGCTCCAGTGAAGCAGTTCATTTCTTAAGCCTGTTACTGAGAGCTTAAAGATGCATAGGGCGATACTGGCAATCATAAACTAAGCACTCCCCATGTAACATCGCTTCAAGTGCTGATTACTCTCATTACAGGGGAGTAATTAGCACCTTAAGAGGAAAAGGTAGGTTCAGAGATGTGATCCCCTGGTGATTTTAAAGAGTTAGTTTCATCTCACCAGGGCTGGAATAAATTACGAGTTCTCGCAGGGGAACAAGTCCTTATCAGAGTTGACACACATGTAAAAGCACATTCTGAATATAAATACATCCACAACAATATAAGGATTAATTGCACACTCCGTCAGAGCAACTACATCTCATCCACAATGGGTATAAAACCTTCTCTGTGGAGTTTAGAAAGAAAAAAGCAGGTAATGTGTCATCTTTCCAAAACCAGTTTAGAGACGCTCCATCAAAGTCGTGTTGCCATAGATTATTTGATCACATTCAGGACTTTACACGTGCCCATTTCTCCCAAAATTCAATAGGCTGATTGCAACAACAGATTTGTGATAAACTTCAGCTATTGCTGTTGGAATATCAGCTGTATACAGCTTGGTGGAGTCCATGCTTCTCCAGGACAGACCTGTTATTTACATTATCTGAGGACTGATGAGTTTTACTCACCGAAACTGGAGCTCATCTTCTTGGATGGCCTTTTAGTACAATTAACCACACAGCAGCCATATTATTGCATTAAAAATGCTGCAGAAGGCTCCAAAAGCACAAATATGGCCCAGAGGTCCAAATCAGGAACATTGTTAACTGAGGTGAAGCTAAGCAGAATTTAAATAAGTGAGTTATGAGTTGTTATAAAGAGGGAAATGGAGACCATAGAGACCATTTTAGTATCAGGCTGTAAAGACAGTTCCTTATGCTGTACACTGCATAAGTAAATATTTCTGCTTCTCAGCACACACAGAGTCACTGTTGGTTGGTCAAATATTACTGAACGTCACAGGAGAGATAATCCCAAGTAAACTGATGAAAAATAGGTCCAAAGTACAGCTGATAATGATTCATTTGAGTTCATTAACATATCCAAATTCAATATAGTAAATATGCACAACTCCAAGAAACAAAGACTCCTTGCCATTACTAGAGAATCTTAATGAAACACAGTGACAGCGTTATCATGCAGCGTGAGGCATCTCAGACTCTTCATTACAAGCTCTTTAGGTTTAAATAAAATAGACAAGTGATGCCACGTCATTGGTGAGTTTCTTGTGGTAGCCCCTCTTTCAGCCTCGTCATCAGTGATTCTTTCGCCCTGACAGTTCTGCACTGGTGCCACTTTTTTGGTCTAGGACCCGTTCTAGATTGGGCACCACAGAGGTACTCTGGATTCTGGATGGGGCTGGGTAGAGCTCAGGGTGATTTAACCACCTGATCGGGATGCCACCTGATTACCTTCATTTACACTGGTTGGGAGGAGACCATGAGAATTACAAAACTCATGCCGCCTGAGGAGCCCCTCAGAAGGAATAAGAAATCACTGCTGGGGAAAGAAATATCTGGAATATGCTTTGAGCTGCTGATACACAGAGGAAGAAGTTGTTTCTCCAGCATTTATGTCTGAGCTAGCTGTGTGCAGAGATAAGATACTGTTTCTATAAAATAACATAACCACAGTTTCCAAAGGTCAAGGCGTTGCATGCGATGGCAGAAATGTCACTTGTTACTCGATCTAGCCTTTTATTTTCCCAAGGATCAGGTCATGACAGAAAAACACACTGACCATGGGACACAATATACAACAGTGCTACTGTTTATCAAGGCCGGTAGAAAAAATATTCAATGCAGAAGCAAAAGTAAACATAAACTGCGACACAGAGAGCGAATGTCAGGTTTGTGTACTCTGAGCGGAGAGGAATGCGAGCCAGAGAAGTTTGTTAAATGAGTCGAGTTTCACTTTCAATAAAAACAGCGAAGAAATGGGTGCACATGTACATGAACACACAGGGAAAATAATTATTTGATCCCCTGCTAAATTTGTAAGTTTGATCACTTTGCTCAGAAATGAACAGTCTTTTAGTTTCATTTTAATGGAGAGAAACAAAATATCAAGCAGAAACCCATTAAAAAACACATTACATCAAGGTTATAAGTTGGTCATGTCACTGAGTGAAATGAATATTTGATCTCCTAAAAGTCATCCTGAATTCTGGATCCCACAGATTACAATCAATCAACCAATTACAGATACTCCTTATCTCAAATCCTTACGTGTATAAAGCCAACATGCCCACATAATCAATTTCTCCCATTCCAACCTCACCACCACCACGGGCAAACACAAAGAGCTGTCAAAGACAAAACTGTAGATGTGCGCAAGTCTGCAATGGGCTACAAGACCAGGAGCAAGAAGCCTTGCTAGAGCAATTATTTGGAAACTGAAGAAATAATTGACCATCAGTCGCTCTCAGTTTAGAGCTCCATATAAGGTTTTGTCTCGTGGAGCAAGCATTTACACGAGAAATGGTGTTGGATCAGCCAAAACTGCACTGGAGGGTTTTATAATGGCCTGAAGGCAGTTTAGGCCAGAAGGTCAAGAAACTACATATACAGGAACATCTATATGATTCTGAAATGAAACCAAAATCAAGCTCTCTGGCATGAACTCGACTCAATGGGGTAATGGAGAAGAGAAATTCTGAGTAGGACCCAAAGACCACATCCCTTTGATCAAGCGCAGAGGTGGAAACATTTTGCTTTATGGGCTGTTTTTCTGCTAAGGGTACAGGATGACTTCACCACCTTGTGGAGACAATGGACGGGCCATGTAGTGTAAAATCTTGGATGAGAACCTTCCCTTAGCCAGAAACACACTATGGGTTGTAGATGAGTCTTCCACCATGACAGTAACCCAAAGCATAATGCCAAGGCAACAAAGTAGAGGGTAAAGAAGAAAGACATGAAGGTCATGGAGTGGCCTCGCAGCTCTCCAGACCTCAATCATATAGAAAATCTTTGGACAAAGCTGAAACTCCGAGTTGCCAAGTGTTGGTCAAGAAATCTTAAGGACTTACATCTTCTTGGAAGATAAGGTCCAAAATCCTTCCTGAGATGTGTGCAAACTTAGTGACCAACTACAGGAAGCTTCTTGCCAAATAGAGTTTCTCCACCAAGTACTGGGTCACGCCTTGCTTGGGGATCAAATACATATTTCACTCAGTGACATGCAAATCAATTTATGACTTTAATGTACAAGTTTTGTGGATTTTTGGTTGATATTCTGTCTTTCTTCATTAAAAAGAAACTACTATAAAAATTAGAAACTGCTCATTTCTTTATAAAGGAGCACAATTACAAATTCAGTAGGTGATCATATTATTATGTTGATCACCTCCTCCTCTGCGTACAGTGGACCCAGGCTGGAAACAGACAGCCTGAGCACATGTGGGATAACATGCAAAACCTGCTCAGGGGCATTCTGGGAGGAAACGTGTTTGGGGGTCTGTGACATAAATCCTCAACAAACGAGCCCACAGATGTAAATAGATACACTTTTAATGTGCAGCACACACACAGCTGTGTGAGGGGTGGTGTGACAGATTCGCCTTGTCGTCATTTGTGTCACGGTCGCCACCTGTGAGGGACCGCGGCGAACACGAGGAGGAGGAGGAGCTTTTAAAAAAGGCCCAAAGTTACTTAAAAAGCTCGGGGAGTAGCAGGAGGAAGGGAAGGAAAAGGAGGTGGAGTGTGTGCTATGTTTCATTCAGAGGAGCATTTGCAGGATTATTGAATTTATGTCATGGAGCATTTCTCAGCGGTTCACCTTAGGCTGTATCCGCCCGATGCACCACCTACAGGATGTTCACTGTTCAGAAGCTCATTCAACTTCTGACTGAATTTGTGAGTCACAAATGAAAAACACCACAGAGAGAAACTTGACTTTCAGCACCCCTAATCCATTCAACCATCCATCTGCTGCTGCTTACTTTCTGCCAAGGCAGGCTGATGCGGCTGTATCTCACACTGAAGCTCTGCCAGTGTTCTCTGCGAGCTCTGCACCCTCGTCTCCAAATCGACGTTTGCATAAGACTACTTCAAAACAAAAAATAACAAATATGTTTACCCGTTTCCCGGCCATCAGCTGAAAAGACAATAAAGCACAAAGTTTACAGTTTAACTTGGTACATCAGGCACAAAAAACTAAACATGTGCATCTTTGTCACAAGACTACAAGGATGCTCTCCTCACCCTTTATTGTCAGCGTTCTGATGCTCTGGTTTTAGCAAAATCAAAGATAACGTCCACTTTTAATCGTTCACATCCTGGCAGGACCTTTGTGTTTTGCACTGTTGTCCTTTGGAAACACACCCCTTCAGAGCACTGACACTGGTTGTTGATGAATGATGGCTCTCATTGGGAGGTTATTCCATAACCCTGTGTGTCACAGCACACATGCCAAAGGAGAGCACTGATAACTAAAAAGTTAAAGCAGGTGGAAGGTCGTTGGATCGATCCCTGGCTCCTCCTGTCCATGTATGGAAGTATCCTTGGACAATATTGTTACAACTGCTGTCGTTTGTTTCATATGCAAATTTCAGTGTGCAGGTGCCTTTACCTGATTGGTGGATCCAGAGGATGGCCCACACGGATTGGCTAACTAGCTGGAGATGGCTTATATGATGACACCGCCATGGACTCTCGTTCATTCATCCTCAGCTAATCCCAACCAGGAGATCTTTTGTTACTGGCCCAATTCTGTTCGCCCTATGCAGGAGTATGTAGGGGTGGACTGCCTTTTTTGTTTCATTATAGTTTTCTCCTGTTTTTCTTAGTTAGGGAGGCAAGTTGCTGTCATTTGGTTTGAATCTTTTGGTTAGGTAAGTTTGCGAGATTGGTTCCTTTTGTTTGTTGTTTTGGCGTTAGGTCCACCCCGAACTTATAATCAGCTCCTTCTTGTGTCACACAACCTAACGAATCAACGTATTGTAAATAAATTATAATCAAACTTTACCAGTTGTGTGATGTGGCTGATTGGGGTCTGGATGGGACGAGGGACGAGAATGGATCACCCTTATGTTGTGGTCTGGCCACCCCTAGACAGGCCATAACAATATGAAACAGAGATCATGGAGGTTTAAAGTAATACATGGTGAAGACTGTTCTCTCATTGGCAAAATGAGCAGATAAAAGATCTTGAGGGATGAAAGTTAAGGAGGTCGCTCGCTGGGCTGTTCCTGCTGCAGTCCACTGCTTACCTCACTTCCAAACAGAGTCAGCTGGAATCAGTACCATGTGTCAGCAGGGGCATGTTTGACTGTTTGGCATCAGAAATATTCAGGTTTGTGTGAGTGAGCATGCAGAAGGCCCGACACGTGGCTGTTAATTAACTGCTCCGTTCTTCCATTTGTGATAATCAAACATAAGGAACCACGTCGGACATTTGCGTCCTCTCAGCTCACTCAGATGTTGAGTACAAGGACTGAGCTGCCTCACGGGTGAGCCATCATTCTTAAACTCTCAGGATGATGGCCGCTTAGAAGAAGCCTCGCAATCTGACTGAATTACTGTTTCATTGTTCTATTTTCTAAGAACTGACAATTTGACTGGTTTTAAGTCACTTTGGAACAAAGCAAGCGCACCAGCGGACACCTTTTACTGTAATTTCACAGACAAACATGAGTCTTGTTCTGACATCACCATCAGTGCTGCATAGTGGAGGCAATTTCAAAATAACAAAGTCAAAGTTCGACCCATCTAGACAGCCAATCATCTGCCGACCTCTGAGTGCTGCACCGGTCCCCTTTCGCTTCTAAAAAGAAACACCAAATGAGACAAAAGTGAAAAACAAAAGAGAGTCAGGCCTTTTGAAGCCGATTGGAACAACTCGCAAAGCAGCAGCACTTTGTGCGGCACTCAGAGAAAACCAAAGAATGAATAAAGATGGGCGAAGATGACAGTATTGATTATGATGTGTTTTTCTCACGATGCCCTCGCCTCAGCTTTCTTCAACCGTCCGATAGCTACGGCTTAATCACAGCATTCACTCTCGGAGCAGCAGCGGCGTCTGCCAATACAGTGCACAGCCAGAGTGGGCGGTTTAATGGAATATGGGTCAAACCGGCCTCTCAGTTCAGCAGCATGGCCTCCAAGTTCTTCCCTCCTGCTAGCACACACAGATGGATGCACACATTTTGAAATCCACTTTCCAGTTTCTCTCACTTTGCCCTCAAAATCGCAGTTTTGCTCTATTGTGCACATTTGTTCTGCGTGACAAAATGTGCTTTCACAGACAGCAAGTTTAAGGTTATCCTGCCCTCTTTCCGCTCAAACTGCTTTAAAATCACACCAACAAATATGCTTTTAGTTTTTAAATATTTTCTTTGTGCTGTAATTTGCACGGCAGATGCATTTGGTGACCCAGCGTCGGCACTACAATGGCCCTGATGATTCCCTTGTGCTTTTATTGTAAATTTTAAAAAACTCAGCAGATGCTATGGCTGCTTTCACTGTGCTATGCCTCTTACACCAGCACTGTCTTAAAGTATCAAGAGAATTCCTGCATAAATCCCATTTAATCCTTCTCTTGAACCATATAGACTTTCAATACCAGAAGAGAAAGAAAAATACCTGCGGCTGTTTAACATTGTCATTTTCCTGCTGCAGCCATACTAAAAACACACAAAATGTGACTTAAAAGTTGCTGATGTGGAGACCTTACAGACGAATAACTTTTAACTCCTGGATATGAAGCATACATAGAAAGCCTGAAGTTTAAGTGGAGCAGCAGCAGGTATGATAATGACGGAGGACAGCAAACAACACACCACACAATAACCCTTAATAACCAAACAATAAATCAGTGCTCTTACATTTATATTACTATTTCTCTTTATACCAATGCTGTCAGCATTAATCTCGTTAAACTGACATTATGACGCGGATGGCCCCGTGCGAGGGCTGCACGGCGTCAACACGTTAGCATAGTTAGCTTGTTAGCACGGGGCCATCCGCGTTAACTCGCTAACGGAGATTTGCCACATTAATGTGGTTGTGGTGTTAACGTCATTTTAACGAGATTAACGCTGACAGCACCAATTAATACACGTCTTTAATTATGATTGCTTTGTTGTCTGTACAACTCAGTTTCCCTCTGTGATTCATAAAGTTTTTCTATTCCTGTTGTGATGAGGAGACGGTTTGACTTCAGAGAGGACAAAGAGAACTATTCACCTACAAAAACCTACAACTAAACTCCCAGATAACTCCAGCAAAAACAGGAAAAAAGGTGGGTGTCAAATAAAAACTGGCAGCTCTCCACCACCAGCTTACTACCATAAGCTAGCATGAAACTAAACCCAAACAACAGCTTAACACAAAGCCTAACAGATATCTCTCAAAACGACACTATAGTTTTGGATATTTCTTTCTTGGCCCATAAAGCATAAAAATACCATCAACAGCTAGAAAAAGTTGATTTTTATGATGTTTTGGGGAATGAAATCTACACACTTGATTCTTAATAACACGTGGAATCATCTGTAAACAAAAGAAAAGAAAAATCTCTGCATTAGCAATCCGTAGGAGAAAGTTTTCTAACCCTCTTAAATCTGTTCCCTAAGCCTGCAGCATTACCATTATAACGGCAAGACAGAACGTCCTCTTAAAATCATCAATGCAGAACAGCAGCTTTTTTAAACCAGAATTCAAAGTTTTAGGAAGTTTTAGGAAGGTTTGTGAAGGTTCTGCAGACAACGCTATTAAAAGGTCCTCAGTGCGTGGGTTAACAATTGGTGCAGAGCAAAACACAACCCTAAATTAATTATAATGTTAGTTATTAGTTGTGTTGGGGGTTCTTTCAAAATTAAGCTACACTGATGCAGCTGTTGTTGTGAAATTAAACTGAACTGAATATAATTTTTCAAATTATGACATTAAAAAAGCTCCTAAAAGGCTCCAGCAGCACAAACACAGTCCGGAAGTTCAGGTCATGGACTTCTACTAGCTGAGGTGAAGCCTAGCAGACAGCTATCAGCTACAGTCGCCTGTATCCCCATCCACCTGTCAGTCAAGGAGGACACGCCCCCAAAAATGTCAAGTTTAAGCCTTAATACATTATAAACAGGTGAGTTATAAAAACATTCTCTCTTCTACAGTTATTACAAAGGGTGAAATGAGAAAAAAACTGTAAAGTTTTTTTTTTTAACATGGGAATCATGGACTCACTGCTGGAGGCTCTAGTGGACATCAGAGGAAGTGCAGCTTTTGGCACTTCTTCCACTTTGGCATGATTTTTAAGCCCTGAAAGTTGATGTTTGGGCCTCTTTTTCCTACACCTCACTGCTTCAATCCAGCAGCTTTAAGCCGCGCTTTAAAAACCCTGTTTGACCAAGTAGAAACGAAGCTGGCGCGCCTGGAAGAGTGGATGTAAATGAAAGTCTTCAACCGCTGCACGAGGTCAGCAATCTGCAGCGTATGAAGTTTGGAGTGGAAGCAAAACAGATTACTGTTTTAGTGTTTTAGGTGTGTAGCAGCGGGGCTGAGTGTGTCTCCGAGCAAGCCGAAGTGACAAAGATAACAGAGAGAGAAAACTGATAGACAATTGCAGGGTGACTCGGCTCCTATTTCCTTCCCGTCCCTGGTGATTACCTCAGCCTACTCTGTTTTTCTCCACATTCGTGAGCGCATTGTCAAGCAGCATCATCTCACAGTTGCAGAAAAAACTGAAAGATTTTTGTAAACAACATCTAACACCTTGAGAGGGACTGAGGACGGCAGCAGGAGGGAAAAGAAAAGCAGCGTCGAGGCACGTAATTCATGGAGGCAGCCGTGCTGGAGAGAAGATTGTAGAACAATGCACATTCTCTTTTATTTGTTGTACTTCCCCTTTGCCCGTCTCTTATCAATCTGCTTCTGTGTGTGCTTTGAGTGCTCATTGTGCTTTGGAGAAGATCAGGAGATTGAGTGCAGACAGATACACAGACCACCTACTATCCATCCTGAAGCAGACAATAAACAACGCAGGGCCTCCCTTTGAACGTTCTGACAGCGTTCTGGCAACGCTGAGAGCCTTCACGAGCGGTAAAAGTGCTGCGTGAACAATCTGGGCGAGCTAGGCCCGCAGCCAAAGTAGATGACACCGGCAGACGCCGTGTGTGCAAGGCATAAAATGTGTCTGCTGCAAAACAGTTTTCTTTCTCCGCCAGAAAGTAAAAACTTGATTGGGAACAGAGGTGCCTATTACAGTCAGGGGTAATAATAGGGTGGAGTGACGGCATACATCACAGAAGAAGAAAAAAGTCCTCCTGGCAGGCAATGTGGGGTAGCAGGGTGTGTGTGTGTGTGTGTGTGTGTGTGTGTGGTGGGAGGAGGTGGAGAGTTACTGGTGCTGTCTGGGTGCTTATTTGCTGAAGGAAATGGTAGCCAGGCATGCAACAAGATGGAGAGGCGAGCCAGCAGACTAACAGAAAGACAGGCTACTGGAGTGAGTGTCTGATGATCAGTCTATCCGCCGTCACCTCCACAACAGGCGCGGTGACACTGCATTTGCTCAGCAGAGAGGTCCATCTGAAGGAAAACCTCTGCATGATGTGAAATTGGAGTGTCATGTAGGGACTGTTGAACAAAATGCTTATTTCCTGATGAATCAGGGCTGGTTGTCACCCTTCATACAGAGCAATAAGCTGGAGCGGACCACTTTCTTTCATTAGGGCTTCACCGCCAGAGTCCAACTAGACAGCTGTCCCACAAATAGCAGCAGCTATCTTCCACCTAAAGTCACTTTAAGGAAAATAGACTGTCCAGAGTTCCAGTGTTTGGGGGTAAAGAGACACTCGCAGAAGCTGAAAGAACTGGGAGAAATTCACTGCGTTAAGAAGCCATGATGCCAGTCCTTGAGTAATCAAGCTCCTGCAGAACTTTTGGACTTGCTCATCAAAAGGAATTAACGCTCAACGACTTCAACAATCCCAGCCACACAGGCCTAGAGACCGGGTAGCAACCATCTGACAACGTCTGAGGGAAGTGTGTCTACTTTCTGACCAGTTGCAGCAGGTTGCTAGTAGTCGTTGTGAAAACGGTCACCAGTCAGCTGCACCAAAAACCTCCTAATACTTTAGGTTACCATGGCAATCTGCTTGACGCCAAAGTCTGCATGAAAGATGCCCACTTGCTTGTGATCTTGTTACTGTGAAGCAGGTCGAAAATGGTAAATATTCACCTCCAAAGTAAAAGTCCAAGGAAACATCTTTCAAAAAGCCCAACTTTTACTTTGAAGGTGAGCATTTGACATTTCCAGTTTGTTTCACGCTTGTGTTTGCAGCCAAGTCAGCATCTGCCATTCAAACTACAGGTGATTGCAGCAACCTGCAAGGAAGTTTTCAGTGCAGCATCGTATATTTCTTTGCAACCAATTTCACATTAGCAGCTACCAGCAACCCCAGTCTGGTATTCAGCCCATGACTACACATTTCACGCACTGGTTGTCATTCAGCCAGACTGTCTCTGTGTATTTTACATAGTGTTTACCTAACGCAACAGATCTCACAAGGTAAATCGAACAGCTTCCTGATTCTGCATATTCATCCACAAATATCTGGCTAACGACATTAACTTCCTTCTAACCACACCCGAGCATTTGTTTTACTTTCACACCATGACTGACTTCAGGATGTTTATCGAGCCTTTCACAGTCTCGGCCCTCTGAATGTACCCTGCTCCCTGGGTTTGGAGTTGTATGTTGGGTTTTCCATTTCTGTTTTAATTTCATTATCTTCTGATTTTATGATGAGCTCCTCCGGAGGTTTTAGTTCCCTCTGTGTTAAAAGCGCCCTCGCTGTCCTGGTAGTGATAATAAAGCGTGAAACAGTCGTTAAGAACCATATGTTTATGTCTGAAGACAGCCTCGGAATTCAAATGGGTTTATAATAGCAGCGTTCCCACTTCCCTCCCAGCAAATAAACAAATAACCCAAAATGAGCAACGTGACATGAGAAATAAACAGCTGCTTCCTGGGTTAAAGTCCAGTGTTTTGTTCATCCATTCATCCCAACTTCCTCCCTATAGTGGTTTTATAACTATACTACATCACCCTGGTTCTGACATAATTACAATGGTAATGGTGTTGTACAGGAACAAGCTTGTGGCACAAACAGTATTAGGTTTATTTTTTGTTTTTCTCTTTCCACCTGTAAATACTTTTGGGGAGCTCCACATGACTACAGAGCGTGCAGTTTGAATATATTTTGCATCCCCTCTGACTTTTCCCCCATTTCCTGTCTTATCTCTGGCACTACTATAAAAAAAATATCTTGCAAAACACGATAGCAATCTCTTGGCAGCAAGATGAAAAGCTTCTTTGTTGATTGTATTTAGCTGAACAGAAAATAGTGTGTTTAACCACTTAACAAGATGCCATGATCACTGCGCCGACTGACTGCATCAGTCATACAGGCCCAGAGACCGATTTGCGCTTGCCTGGCAAGCTAGAGTATTCCCCGACCGACTGCAAGAAAAAAGACGAGGACACAACACAAACAAATGCAGCAGAAGAATGTCGATGCATGGAGGATAATGCACCAAACAAAAGTTCTTAAGATTTAAATTCATATTTAATAAAACCAGGTTAAACAGGGTAATCTTGCTGACACACAAACAGATGAGCTGACTTGGACAGATATGTTTCAGTCCTAATTAAAGCTGCAGTTACACTTCCTTCATGCTGTAAGTCCACACACTGCAATCTAAATGCAACTGCTTGCAATGAGATTTCTTCCTGGCTGAATAACAGCCTCAAAGAGTAGGGCTGTTTGTGAAGTCCAGCCTCTCACCTCATTTTTTCTGTTTCCACCTCACTACAGCACTCCAGCCTTGCTCTTGTAAAATCGAAAGTAAAAAATACCATAAAAATAGTGGGAAACAGTGTGTGCATGCTAACTTATTTTCTTCTTTCTAAGGTAATTACCAGCACCTGTGAAACATCTTTCCTGATCTTCCTGCTCTCAAAGTTATACGAGCTGAAGTTAACAGTCCACCTCCCTCCACCTCAGAGTGACCATGAAAATCAGATATCCTGTGCATTCCTCGAGCTGGACTTCAAAAAGAGAAGCACAAGCATTTCAACTTCAGAGACACAGAGGAACTTTAGAAGCACAAAGAGCTGTCAGAAAGCTCACCAGCAGGGATTACACACTGTTTCAGCACATTGCTTCCATATTTATATACAGCTTTTGTGTTTCAAGGCTCCTGTTAAACAAATCTTCAGGTTTCAGTTTTGTATGTTTTTTCAGTGAGTGACTATAAGCCATGTTAGCAATGAGCTTTGCATCCTGCAAACACAGATGTGACAGGCGGATAAATACAACAAAATAAAATGATATGACCAAGACAAAAACTGTGGTATTTTGTAAATATAATAATAAACTCAAATTTACTGTGTAATTGTGTAACTTTATTAGCAATGTCGTCCTGAAATGCGCCAACAACACTGAGAGTAACATCCCCCTCTCTGCCCCTTAATTCTCTCTGGTCGCTATGGTAACGTGTAAATATTTCTTTCAAAATAAGACACACAACTACAACACGGGAAAAAACCCAGGGACACCAAGTTAACGATAAAAACCTGAAAACCATCAATTTCACACCCGAGCCTCAACTCTCATGGCCCGGTACCAAACGACTCCGGTCTGTGGCCTGGGGTTGGGGACCGCTGCTTTAAGCCATCTTAGGGGTGTCCCTTCTCTATTACATCATTCAAAACCAGGAGTAGAAAAAAATGGGTGTTTGGAGCAGAGTTTCACAGTGATTACTGCACATGCACTGACTACATTAACACAAAATACGCCTTCATGGGTGGATGAGCAATCCAGTATTGAAGTCCATAAACAAATTAGCATAAATCCAGCAGCAACAGTGACACAAGGAAACAGACTATGTGTAAAATAAAAACGACAAAGTAAAGACAACACAAAAGATCGTGTGCATAACAAGACACAGCTGGAGTTCCTCTAATGTCCACTTGAGGCCACGCCCAACTTAACAGCATAAATAAACATTTTTAACATTTCCATGGTGGACCAGTCAAAGCCTGGGTTAACAATGACTGCCACCACTGCTGCCATTGCATGTGTGTGTGCGTGCGTGCGTCAGTGGAAACTGTGCCGTTAGCTGAATACTGATGCATGGATGTATATATGATGTAGTATTTTAGGAGGCAAAAAAGGATGCTAGTGATAAGCAGGGATGGAGGCAGATGAGGCTTTGTTGTAACCCCGATAAGGAGCAGCTGAAAGAAGAAAAAGAGAAGTTTTGGTCTCTATAGCTAATGTCTGCCTTCATAATATTGAGGCTTGAAAGTGGAGAGCCCAGCAGCCATCTTTTATATACAGTCTGCAGCTCTAACACAGACACGGTGTTACACCACAGTTTGTGCCTGTTGAAATATATGACACACAGGTTAAAGCACTGAAGAACGCTTTTCGAGTTCTGGTCTGTTGAGTCAGGTTCTGTCTGCAGAATATCAGTCAACACCAGCAAGTAGCCCATCTGCTGTTTTCCTATTTACTCGGTATGCATGTGAGCCGAAGATAACTAGCGAGCTGCGTGCACTGTGGGTGGTCTGTTTATGTGAACACATCACATATTCTTCAGCCGTGTACCTGGTGGAGCAGAGACAGTGGCGTAGCTCGAGACGCGCCAGTGTGAAATGTGACAGACTAATATCTTTTAATACTGGCTGGAATTAACTGTAAGCTCCCGGCTCGTCTGCTCCGAGACGACTCTCACACACCTCTGACCTCTGATCTGCTCGGGCTGTTTTGTAAACCTTGCAAAATGCAGGTACTGTATGCACACAATCATTCGCACCGAGAGCAACATATCATCACGGCAGACAAACAGAGCGTGGGAATAAAACAATTACACAGCGCTGTCATTAATAATCTCGGTGACAGCCCAGATGCTTTGCTATCGTTTGTACCACTCGCGCCTTGTCAAAGCACATTAAAGAAGCATTGTATTGCGCCACAATGCACGCCATTGTTCTGTGCTCTGCGCAGTCACACGGGGCCTGTAAACAGAAAGGTTCGTTTTCGATTTAGGCCTTCTGTGGCTCCGCTCAGGTGCTGCTGGGAGTGAGGAAATATGGGCAACATTGTCACTTGGTATTGTTGAAGTCACTGCCAAAGTGTGAGTCAAAGGGAGCAGAGAACAATGACCTACTAAAGCAGTGAATGGAGGGAAGAGTGTCGGTGACTGCTTAACATCCAGCAGCACTCAATCTGATTCAAACTGCTTGTTTACACTCAGCAACCATCAGAAGCTCGAAGGAAGGAAGTTTATCTCAACCTGAGCATGTTCTTTTATTCTGCTTCAGTTACACGGAGTGAACACGACCATGTTCGGATTTATTGCATGATTCACAAATCATTAAAGCAGGCGCATCAAACATGAGGCCCAGGGGCGAGGAGCGGCCCAGCAAAGACTCCGATCCGGCCCATTGGAAAATGTGAAGGAGAGCATTTGTCCTTTACTAAGGCAGTATTTCTCTATCATGTAGAAAAACAGACATACTCTTGAAACTGCACTTCTTTTTTCTTGTATTCAAATATTTTAGGGATTCAATGTTTCAGTGTAAAAAAGTTTAAGGTCAAAGTGGGCTGCATGCTGCCCACAGTGTAAAACGAGTGTGATAACTCTGATTTCATTAAAAAAGGTTTAAAGAAACGATGAGCGAATGATGTTAATTTTAAACTTTATGCAATCACAAGTAGAAGAGGAGCATGTGGGAGCTCAACTACTTTAAAAGTCAAATGTTTCCCATTCATGGTTCATTTCTGACTTCAAGGCCTCCATTGTTGTCCTTTTTCTTTTATAATGTTCAGACTTCTGCAGAATTTATCTTAAGCAAGACCTTCCCTGCAAGTTAGGTCTATAAGTTTTTGGATAATGACTAAATACTTTATGTCTTTAATTCCTGAACAGCTAATGCAACATTTGTGTTAAACCCTGCACTGCAGTCGGGTCTTGACCAGCTGATTTTAAACCCACTGCAGTGGTGTACAGAGGCAAAACTATAAAAGATGAAAAGATGAAAATATTTAATATATATTCATAAAAAATGTGTTACTCCTCCTGTCCTTCGCTTCTTTAGCTATGATTTATATAAACTTGAAGAAACTGTTTTTCTTCTTAACCGCAGGATGATTTTCACCTCTTGATTTGCCTTCTAACTGTTTATTCTGGCAAGGAAGTGAAGTTTCCCTTCACCAGACTCCACTTACAGTGTTAGTTAGATTTTGTTTGTCACTTTAGTGTTTTAATTAGTTTTTCAGGATCCAGACTAACATGGTGAAAAAGCAGAAGTGCTGTGCAAGTCTGAGAGAAGTGAAGCAGAAGACATTGGTACCGTGGTTGCATTTCAATCTGGGCTCTTGTCTGGGCCGGGCTGTCACTCAGATCGTGCTTTGGTATCACTGACTTAGCATGATCTAACTTGTGTTCTTAATGCCTCCCTTTAAACTGTGTACTTTAATGTCTTTAAAACTAATTTAATGTGTTATGTTGCGCAGTATGATCAAATTACACTGATTCAGATCAAAAGGATGAGAAAACTGTGTTTGTGGATGCTACAGGTATTCATTGGGACTAGCTGCACTTTAAGGTAGACTACAGAATTTGTACAGTTTGTTCTCTACCCTGAAAGCTGCTCTGTATTTCCTGCTCTCCCTACGGCAAACAGAACCTCTTTGTTTCAGACTACAACCTTTTAGCCTGTTTACATTTTTGCACACCTGTGTCACAAGAAGTCCCGCTGCTTTAGCTGCAGGCAGGTCCCCTTTACACAGATAACAGATCATCTTAAAGAAAGCTATTGTGATGGTTGTGGTTAACCCTACTGCAAGAACTTGTTCAAAGACCTATCTTCATACTTACATGGATGCAGGTTTTTTGAGTATTTGTGGGGAAACAATCACTTTTCCATGAGGTGCATAAAACAAAGTCTGAGAATATTTGCTGTTAATTTGCTGCAAACTATCAATGCACAAGTATGCAGGTGAGTGAAATCTAGCGAGTACATCCACGATGGTTTCATGAGTGGCCAGAAGAAGCAGAAATCTGTTCAGCATCTGTGATTACTCAGGCCAGCTGAGCTGAGATGGCCTACACCAGACACAGGCTGCTGTCCAGCACTGTGGTCATTATTATCATTATCAAAAACCCTGCAGACGTCCTGCAGACAAGCCATCTGCACTTCATGTGGAAATTGATGGTGCATCCGATCCTCTGTGTGTCCGACATGATGTCTTCAAAGGTCCAAAAGCTGCAAGAGTGCAGAAGGAGGTGAAGAGCAATGAGGGGAAAGAGGCAGTGAGAGCTGGAGAGGAACAAAGTTCGAACATTTATTTAAAAGAGAGAGGATTAGCCGGAGGGATCCTCTGAGACAGAACACTGGGAAGATGTATAGATAATCACTGAGAGCTATGTTCGTGCTGTGTACTTTATTCTGCTGTGCATCCAGTGAGCAGTGCCTCGAGGTGAATGCTGCGCATGATTGAGGTTTCGCTGCTGTAGTGCTGCTGAGGAGGGAATCTGGTACAGTTCAAATAAATCTGTGTGTTTGGCTCGTTTAGGATGGTCGTTTGAAATATTAATGCAGACTGAAACCTGCGGAGGTTTCCACTCAGTCTGGTTTACCACAGAGTCCAAGGTGAAGTGCAAGCAATCCACTTCAGCATGTGTTTGAGTCTTCTCTGCACAAGAAAAGAGTCCAAAAAATTTGTTTTTCTTGGGTCAGCCACTGATTGTATTAGTAGCGGTGTTATGGTCTGTGTTTTTTGTTCTTATCTATGATTTTAGTTTGTTTTATTTTACTTCCCTGTGATTTCACTGTGCATGTATCACGAGTGTGAGGTTTTGGTTGTTGACAGCTGATTTTCTCTTGTGTCTTGTTTTGGAGGTTTCGCCTCATTTCTGTTAGATTGCCTTCACCTGTTTCCTGTTACCCCCCCACCCCACACACACACACCCACACACACACACACCCGTTTCTCATCCATACTTAGAGTCCGGCCGTCCCCTTCACTGTTCTCAGTCTGCATCCACACGAGGATTTTTTCAAGACCATGCCAAAGCATCAGGTGAAAGTATAACCCGAACCGTGAAGAAATGCCAATCAAAAGCCCACAAACAAAAACACAGTGGGCAGTCTGACATCACAAAAGGAGATAAAGGTGCACACCTTTGATTTTGAAAGACAAAATTTCCATTTTCATTGTCCACATGTAAATGCAGAAACTCAGATTTGCATAATCTTCACCCTGTTACGAGTTTTCAGCAATCAAAAGCACCATTTATAAGAGGATAAAAGGCCAAAACAAATTTTAAAAATGTTTATTTAAATACCCGTGTTCATGTGAACGTAGCCTCGGAGGACTGTTTTTTGTCCCATGCTGCGCTCCTCATCTTGCTTTAATAGTTGCCTGGTTTACTTTTGGACTGAAAATGAAAAAGGCTTATTTCGGGTTATTTCTTTCTGCTTGAGTCCTGCGTTTGTCTCAAAGTAACCCTCACACTGGTCTTTGAAAGGCTGTGAAGAAAAAGTTCTTCAAAATTTCATCCCTCAGATGATCTAAAACTCAAACTGGGTCTCACAGGTACAGCTGGAGAAGTCTGTATTCAATTGTTGTTATTTTGTCTTTCATTCCCGTGTCAGTTGCTTGTTCTCGAGTGGATAAATGGCTCTGGGAAGCTGCAAGCCACAATCACACACGTGTGATCAGTATCTTTGTCAACTTTTCAAAACACAAACTTAGCGATTACCTGCATGTGAGGCGTTCAGAGTGAAATATAACTGTTTGTTGTACCTGCCTCTTGATACACCGGCTAACTCAGACGTAACCTAACAACAGTTCGCTGTTGAGCCCAACCAGGAATCACGTCTGAGGTTTCCGAACACGGCGTGCTCCTCATGCCAAAGTGACTGGCACAACAATGGTTTCTTTTTCCACTGACAGAAGTGCTGAGCGGTCATAATTTCCAGGTTCCCACCGCTTCTGCAGTCCAGGGGGCAGGAAGAAAGCTGCACATGTCATAACACAGCGTCACCAGGTCTCCCTCGATAGCTTTATAATGATCATGGAGAGGAATCCGTTTGTTTATCTTCATGGAAACGCTGTCAGTCAGAGTGTGGCTTTGACAAACGAGCTGCTCGTAGCACAGGCTGCAGCATTTCCTCCCTAAATTGCTGGGAATTTTCACGCCAACGCATTGAACAAAGTGCTAGGTGGATCTTTGATTATTTTCTGTGTAATCACATGCCAGGTATTTTAATTCCAGATGCTGGTGTATTACTGTCATCCAGCTCACTGCTTTCTGCTCCTTCAATCTTTCAGTCCAACATGGCACTTATCTCAGACTTCAACCTGTCTCTGTCTCTTTTTTCCCTCCTGCTCAGCTGACAGATGAAATAACCTCCCTTCCCAGCACAACCGATATTATTCTGTTCTCGCTGTGCTGTCAGGGCCACTCAGTGTCATCACTCCTTCATGTTTTCTGACTCTCCTTTATTCCATCTTTCTTCCAGTTTCAGCTAATACATGCCTTCACATAGGCATCCACTACTTATTCTCTCTCCTCTTTCATGCGAGGCCACAGCAGCATTGTTCTTCTGGAGCCTCCCGTGCTTTCCTTTTTTTTATGGCCTTGTTTTCTCTTTCAGGTGAAATATTTTCACACCAGCTCTGAGCCGGGATAGATAGAGACTCACGGGGCGGGAGGTGACGAGCGTTTCCGGCTCTCCGGCCGGAGCTGCGGCCCAGCAATGCAGATAACAGGCTGCCCTGAGGAAAATAGCTAATCATTCCAATAGTCAGTGGCATGTGTGTATATATGTGTGTGTGTGTGTGTGTGTGTGTGTGTGTGTGTGTGTGTGTGTGTGTGTGTGTGTGTGTGTGTGTGTGTGTGTGTGCAAATCCAAACATCAAAGGCCTGTGCTGTGCACAAGCAGGGTTATGAGAACAATTTGTCTTGCATTAGTTTGCAGTCGGTTACGTTGTTAGTGAACTTAGCAAAGTGCAAACATCCAGCAGCTGAGTGACATCAACACTCATGTCCAGAGCATGCTGCTTCTTATGCTACAAATAAGCAAAATTACTGCTACTGTGTGCAACCTATGATGTCAGTCAAATGATTGTCTCGAAGACAAGGACCAGGTCTGCGTCTACTAGTAGTCAGTTGTTGTCTTCAAAGCGACCTTGGCGAAGCAGCAATCTGTTTGTGATTCTATGGAAATTAACTCTGATAAACAAATCCATCGCCATCTATACACACAGAAATGTACATTGACTACTTACATTAAGACTCCAGCCAGAAACTCATAGATCTGAAACTGAAATTCCTCCACAAATAGCAACAGGATGGCAATTTATCTGCACAATGATTTAGGCACTGAGCAGCGTTACCTGATAGAGGAATATAATCAGAATAAAAACAGTTGGCAACTAGTTGAGCTGAATTTCGTATTGCAAAGTGACACATTGTAGATGAGTTGCACTCATCGGTGCAGACTGACTTAGAATGATTGCAACATGTTGGCAGTCTGTCTGTGTCTATAAATTGAAAAGCTATGCCCATCTGTCTAAGACTGATTACAGTCAGACTTGTTTGGACACGAGATGCCTCCCATCAGGAAACCTCGGCAATCGGCTTTTGATCGAAAATGTTTGTTGAGGGTTGGCGTTGCGTTTGTTTGTTTTTTTTGGAGCAAGAAGTGATGCAGACCAGAATAGTTTTTGTATCAGGCTATAAACATATTTCTGCTGAGGCTCACCAGAGCCTCTAGTGGGCATTAGAGGTACTGCATTGTTTGACTTTTTGGCTGCTTTACCTTCACACAAAATCTGCATGTACTTCTTAGATGTATTTATTTTAATGAATGGTTACATTTTGCAGTATTTCTAACTGCATTTCTCGCTCTTCTTTGCACATTAGTTGGATTAAGCTGCCGTTGAATCCCATCACTGCATAGCTTTGTTTTCTTATCACTCCCATCACAGCCATAACATGTATAGTTGATGACATAATTCATCACAACGGTGTATTCCCTGTCTGCCTTGCATACTTGCAGGTGCATAATGGTTATGTCTGCTTGTGGAGGGCAGCGCTGACTGTCTGTCTTACTCACCGCCTCTTTATCTTCCAATAACAATCTCTAGACTGTGAGCGAGACGCAGAGAACAGTTTTTACCCAACAACAAAGGCGAGAAAGGCAGATGGGAAGTTCCGTGTGCCTCAGCTGAACACAAAAATGCATGTTAGCAATTACTGTTATTAATAAATCAGTTATATTAAGGGAAGCAATCATTGGATTGTTTCATATCACTCCAACACAGATGCTCAGCCGGCAGTGTGCTATGTTCGTTCATTTCCTTTTTGCATTTTTCCCCCTTTTTTTTCTGCTTAATCAAAGCTGGAAAGCTGCTTGACCCCCCGTGGCTTTTTCTGTGTAATCACAAGAGGTGAAACAACCACACAGAAATAACTCCTAACAGGCATTAGGTTTTCCTATTAGCTAATGTTTGGGCCGATTTGAAGTGGAAGGAGGGGGTGACGACTCCTTTGTAGGTCGCTCTGCTTCTTGTTACTCCCCGGTCGGTCTCAATAAATCACCATGCAGGCACTTTGAAATACAGCGGGACGACGACGCTCGCCTGACCGGCCCAGATTACAGCCGAGGAGTTGGTGGGGGAGGAAGGAGGCCTCTTCACTCTGAGCTCAGTTAGCAAAGAGCAGAGGACAAGAGCCTGACATCTAAATTACCCTCAAAGCAGCGCAGATTAATCATTCATTCTTCTGCAAGCCCCGGCATGCAGCTCCTGACACACACTTCACGTTCACACACTCGGAGAGCGTTCGTGAAGCCGTGTCAATCTTTAAATTTTATGACTTCCTTTAAAAAAACCTCATCATGCTTGTTTTACACCTTCACTTTGACTCCTTGGGCAAAGGGAAGTGGCCTGCAAATCATAAATAATTAAAAATCACTTGTTGCGCTGCAATTAGTAGCAGATATGGACTTTCAGCAGGACAAAGAAGACTAAAATCACATTTTTATTGGTGCAATATGAGGAAATGTAAAAGGATCAGATAAAAACAATCTGTCTTATGAGAGAGGAGTCTGTTGTAATGCTAAAGGTGTGGGAGGTGATGGAAGCGGTGCTGTTAGGTGCGGTTGTGTAAAGTATGCTTTCAGAGCTTCACATCAGTTTGTTCCAAACCGTACACAGACTCATTGTTCGGTGATAAGAAATGACATGAATGTAATCCTATAAAACTGCCTTCAGGGCATTTCCTCTGGTGGAGATTTGTCCCACGATTCCAAACCTACAGTACTCTGTGTGTAGAGTTCATTTCTCACTATGCACCAAAAACCTGGACTGTTCACATTTCCTACAGACTACATCAGTGTGATGTCATGGGATTACATCAGACTGTCTAAACAGCATGCTACTTCAAACACGTTTTGCATGTAATTTTATTTTGTACACTGTGATGTGGAGTAAATTTGATAGTATCTGAGAGAGCAGCTTGTGCCAACACAGACTTGAATAAGATGACTTGACCAATGTTAGAAACTGTACAGCTAAGTTACAGTTAGCAAATGTTAGTTATACATCTTTCATCTCATCATTAACCCTTTACAGCCGATCGGAGCGGGCACGCTCTGTTTTGCGTAACTATTTTTAAATCCCGGTAGCTCTGCAACCAAGTAAGCTAGCGCAATAATTTTTTTTGCATATGAAACTGGAGGAGTTGTACTTACATCTTATGCCATCAGCTTGTCCTAGGTCACAGTTTCCTTCCACATATAGCTTTGCAAAAACTGCATAAAAATCACTTGCAGCAACAAAAACATGATATTCCAGAAACACGCTTCGCCGATCCATCAGCTGTTTGTAACACTTCCTATGTCCATCAGCGCGAACTATCACATGACCGCATGACCTGCCCGAAACCGGAAGTGACGTAATTTTGCGGAAATGTAGTTTTTTACGATCGGGGCCTTATGAGCTTGTGTTTTACTTGTTATGTGTTTTAAAAAGTTATGTTTGACTTTATGACTTTCTGTGTCGTTTCTGGGATGCTTAAGACTCATATTGCACTGCTGGAAATAGTTTATTTTGATGCATATGCTGTTATTTTGCAAATTTGCACTATAATATTTATTTTCGTTTTTCCTGCAGTATATAAAAATTGGTGTATTTCAAAAATAAAACTATGAAGACACTCAAAATAAATTTCCTGTGGTGGGAAACTAGTTTGTGTAACTTTTTTGTATTTACAGTTTTGAGGGATAAGCCTCTTAAATTTCTCTAACTAGAAATATATGTTAAAAAAACAAAAATGATTTTCAATTTTTTTGTAGTTTATTGCACTTTTTTGCAATTTATGTAATTACTATGCACCTAATGCAGACATATTATTAAAGTTTGGGCTATAATGGTTGTATTGATGTATAGCAACTTGAAATGCTCCCAAAAATGGCTCCACAAAATGGCATGTAAAAATATAATATAAGCTCTGGCGAACTTGGTTCTATGGTAGGTCTTAAAGGGTTAACTGATGGCAAAAACCAATACTTAACACATTATTATCATGAATCACTTTAACTGTTGAAGCTAGCTAATTAGCACTTCTGCTCAGGTGTAATTTTGCTAGTAAGTGACTATAACAAGTGTGGTTAGCCAGTAACCTGTAACTTAGCTTAGCAGCATTAATCCAATGGTTAGCTAAAAAAAAAATGAAAATGGCCTTTTAAATTGCTGTTGTTAAAATCTAGTCGCAAAAAAAGCATGACATCACCCACTGGTTTCAGTTTGATGCCTGAACATTACCATACTTTGAATATTTTCAGAACCATGGAGATGAGATATGTGACGTGTTGGAAGGATATTAGCAAGAGTGAGAGGGAAGTTCTACGAGATCTTAGCGAGACCTGTTGTGATGGTTTAGCACTGCTTCAACTCGGCCTCCTATATTTTTGTCAGTGTTGCCAACTCCTTAGTAAGGAAAATTGCTATTGGCTGTCCCAAAAGTCGCTAGAAGTCGCTAAATGACATAATCGCCTAATTGGTCATGCTTATGTATTTCTAACCTATCTTGCAGGAGAGAGAAACAACATTGTGGAAGAGACATAAAGTGAGTTAAAAACACCCTAAATTCTTTTAGCAATTATAGTTTTTTTTAATGTCACAATTCCAACCAGGATGTTTAATATGGAGCTACCAGGCCTATCCCTGTATTTTCCTTGTAACTTTAGCTAATGCTAGCAGACATGCCCATTGTCCTGCCCATGCTGACAGCAATTTTCCCCTCTCCCAGATTCTTCTGGCTAGTACCCACTAATGTACAATGTACAAATTACATGACCCCTAACATAGCAAATATCTAAAAAACCTTAGCTCACTAACTTTATTGCTATCTGACTGCTATCTGTATAGCCACATCAGTGTTAGGTTCTGTCTGTCTGGGGTGGAATCTGTGTTTTGCTGGGAGACACTTGTTTTGTGGAGGTCAGTAATCAGTGGATGCCATTTCTAAGCAAATGTCAGCTATTGTTGCTAACGGTGGATGCTAGGCTCAGAAGCGAGGGATTAAGAGGTAAACAAAAGACTCCTAGCCTTTGAATTCATTGAACTAACAAAAACACATAGCCTCAAAGTAGGTTGACAGCAGGTGGAAGGAAGTTAGAGAAAGTTAAGACTCAGATCAGGTTATACTCCGAGATTAAGGTGAGCTGTATCTGGTGATTATCCTCCAGTGTCAGGGTTAGAGTCGGGAACATGGTGGTAACCGGTTAGATGGTGTCCAAAATCCATGGTATTAACTTTGGCTTTGGTTTGGCACCCATGTGGGATATTTTTTGAGGAAAAAGGCACTAAAGCATGAGTGGAAAACACATCAGTGGAAGACAAAAGAGAAAGAAAAGAGAAGGAGAGCCAGATTAATGCCACCTACTCTGCCCTGAACAATCAATTGCCCTCCTACCTTTGGCTCATTTATTTAGCACATTAGTTTACTTTATGATTAATTAATGATTAATACAGTTATATTTATGATGATTGTATCGATTATTCCCACTCCTTACTGATCTCCATCCCCCACGCACCCACACACTCATACATAAGAGCTCTGCACTTTGTTTGTTAGATAAATGTTTGCATGGTTAATTTAACTCGTACATATTTCCATCCAAATGAAGCCTGCATTTTGACCACAATTCCTGAAAGCAATTTCAGTGTAAATCCATGCGCTTATATAAACAATACATGTATGTAAATGTTCTGAACATCTTCAGAAGAAGAGGAGGCAACAGGATAATGTCGCTTAAAGATATTGTCCAGTGAAGGTTTTTTATGCTAAAATCAGAAATGCACATTAACATCACGTGAACAGAAAAACACCCGTTATGATGCACAAAGCCGACATCTACAGTTCCAGCACCGAGTCAGTTCCTCCAATGTTAAAATGTCCAACTTTACAGCAAAAATAAACTTTTTTTTACAACCTGGTGAAAACACTTTTAGCTTCCCCAGTCATAGCAACTATACTTGAGGACAATCATCTGTTTAAACTGTATTAAGGTTTAAAGTTTGTATTATTAGGGACATGGCCTCTTATACACAGGCGGATGTAGCAGCTAGTTGTCTGCTAGCTTTACCAAACTGGACCTCTGGACTGTGTTTGTGCTGTTGGAGACTTTTGGAGCATTTTAAATGCAATTATCTGACCAGTAATATGGCTGATGTGCGATTGATTGTACTGCCTTATTTGGATGTTAGTTGGTCGCTCAGTTTTAAAAAGTTTGTACGTGACATTTGCTTTAACAGACGCTTCTCTTTGTGAGGTTGCTTTGTCTTGTTAAACACCTTTCATTTATGTGATTGTTGATTAAAATTAATCATCGGTGCTTTGCAGCACTTGAGTGTTAGTTGTTTACAAGTCAGAAATATTGAAACAGGAATTAAACAAACCACGCACCTTTTATCTGAGCTGGTATTCATACATTCAACAAGATGATTAAATATAGATTTGTCTGTGTGAAATTACATTATCATGTCTGGGAAGTCACTCCAAACAAAGAAACACTTTTTCCTGCTTTGGTAACGCTTGCCGTGATTGTTTGGAAGGCACACCAGCCGCCAGTCAGTCAGTCAGCAGCTCCTGACGAGGTGCAGGGGGGCCAGAACACGCTCATCAGCTCAGGGCCCCTGAGTGGATGTGAAGGTGAGAGACGGGGATGCAGAGCGACAACGACACAGGAGATAGCGTGTCACGTTGTGTTTACTCCTTATCTGCCCCCGGGAAACAAAAGAAGAAATGGCTCCAGTCAAAACAACCAGTGTCGTCACACGCTTCCTGTTTGCCGGTGCTTTCCCGCCATCACTCAGCGCACAGGTTGAGTGAACCGGTGTCACTGGAAGGAGAGCAAACTGAGAACTTTAAAAGTCTGAGTCAACCTTAAGATGTCTGCCTGATGGGGAAAAAAACCCTGTGACTGTATCTCTGTGGTTTCTCGTCATGTGTTTGAAAGAGCAGCTGCAGACTGGATTTTCTGAACGCTGACAGCTAAAAATAAGCCTGCTTGTCAATGTGTCAGGTGCTCAGTGAATAGAGATGCGTTCACACCCAGCTGCTGTGTCAAAGAGGAAACTTTAAATGAGGAGGAGGAATTCAGGGGAAAAGTTAACTTCGAGTAAATTATTCACTGTAGTTATTATATTTAACACACAGATTATACTCTTAAAACATAAAGGAAACCACCTGATAACATCCAGGTTCCCCTCGGGTGGTCAGAGCCCCTGTGACCTGATGTACTGTTGGTCTGTAAGGGTGAGATCATGTCTGGGTGTCTATCAGGGAATCTGTGGGCTCCTGTGAGATGTCAGGTCCACTCATAAACTGCATGTAAAATATGCAGTCAGCATGACATCACCCACTGGTTTCAGTTTGACGCCTCAACATCACCATACTTTGAATATTTTCAGAACCATGGAGATGAGAGATATGATGTGTTGGAAGGATATTAGCAAGAGTTAAAGGGAAGTTTTACAAGATGTTAGCGAGACCTGTTGTGATGGTTTACCTCTGACAAAAAGACAGGAGGCTGAGCTGAAGATGTTAAGATTTTCACTGGGAGTGACCGTGGAAACAAAGATAGGGAGGGTGAGATGGTTTAGACATGTGCAGGTGAGGAATACCGGATATGTTGGACATGTTTTAAATGTCCCGGATGTTTAATATAGAGCTATCAGGCAGGAGGAAGAGAAGGAGGACATGCTGAGGGCTGGGGTGATAGAAGAGGGTGAGATACAGGGCTGGGTTGAAATTTGGTGCTTAATTCCAGCATTTCTTCACCCTCATAACTTCATAAGCACAGCGGATACCCACAAGACATTTTCTGAAAAACACATTTAAGCGCTGTTGGAAAATTGCAATTCCAAGAGCCACAATCTGAAGGCTAAATCTTGTTTAGCATGATTTTTCTCTCTTCCTAGCATCATTATGATGGATCTATTGTAGTTTACTGCAGCGGTTTAATGCCTGTGCCATAGAGGAACAAAAAGAAGCATCGGTACCCTGGATGGTTCATCTGTTTTCTGATAATTTACTGAAGAAAACTTCCAAAAGTGCATTCTGGGTAAACTTTAAAAGCTCATATCAATATAGGAAAAATATAGGAAAAATGTACTTCAAGAGGTTTTTAAACATGCTACAGTTGTCGTACATAAAAATCAGATGATAGCGACTGACTTTAAATGGAATGAACCATCTGATTATTATTAAAAACACTTGGTGTAATGCATTCTTTGGTATTAAAATCTCACCTTCCTAGAAAACGATTACTTAACCAGTAGAAAAAAGAGGAAGCCAAGAAAGGAAAGAGCTATTTGAAAAAAGAAAATCAGACAAAAGCCGGATTCAAGGATAGTGAACCTTACATTTGGTGGTTTTCTGCCATTTCCTTCACTGTCTGTATGCACTGGATGAACTGTTTTTTTTATTATAGATGTTTAAATAGAAGCTCGACAGTGTAAATGCATTAAACACATTCATCATGTTCGCAAAGACAAAAACAGTCAAATTCAGCTTTTTTAATGCATGTGTATGTTTCACTGCATAGCGTTTTACTGGGTCACAGATGAATGTGACAGGTAATAAAGGAGGACGTTTGATACCTGTGGAGATTAGGTGAGTTAATACGTTTTAAATCTATGGAGAAAAAATTGCTATGAATAGGACCCCCCCATGTATACACATCATGCTGCAGCCAGGCTAATTAATGAAGCAAATGCATTATTATGATTGGCTTCAATTGAGGTTAATGAATACCTGTTAGACATCCTCTGATGGACAGTTCCATTAAATGCTGGAGGAGGTAGAGGGGCAGTGGATCGGAGCATTAGGGTTAAAAGGAGCTCCAGCTGTTTCGACTTTTAGTCCCCTAATATGCTACAAATGCTTTTAGAGACATTAAATATTCTCATTGTCTTAAAAATCAACCAATGATGGCTTGTATTTGCACATGCAATGCACTCTGGGTCAGTGGAATAATCTGGTGACACTCAGAGCAATTGCTCTCATTTCTAATGGCCCACAGTTAGCAGAGTGCTAACTGAGCTGCTTCTGATTGTGATTTCTAAACCATAGAAAACAACAGAAGTCATATTAGTCATTCCTGTAGATAAAAACTGGAACAAAGTGAGAAAATGCTTTACCACAAAGGCCCACAGTTGAGTTGCAAATACTGCTTCTTATAGGCGACAATTAAAACCAAACGCTGTGCTGACAGTTTCCTCCTGTATGAGTCGGAACGGCCTCGGACAGCAAGCCGAGATCAGTTTATGAAACAAGAATCAGACAGTCTCCTGCTGGGAGGAAACCATCACTCGGGAAGCAATTTGTTGCAGTACACATGCACAGAAATTCAGATTAACTGCCGACATTCAGAGTCGAAACAGCGCTTCCAAGATTTAAAACAGAAATTCCTCCACAAATAGTCATGTAGCTGCTAAAGGACGGTGACCGGAGAGCTCAGCCATAACCAGAATACAACCAGCTATCAGCTACTTAGGTCGAGCTCAATGTTGCAAAGAGACACATTGCAGACGAGTTGTGCTTGTGTGTGCAGGCTGACTCAGATTGATTGCAACTTGCAGGCAATCTGTCTGTATTCGTAAATAAGACGGATATTATTTGCAAACCTTCACTGCAATCGCAGTCAGTCCAAATCAGACTGCAAGGTTGCCTCCCACAAGGAGACCTGTGCAAATGCTTTGTGATTAAAGCAACTATCAGTCACCAAGAGAAAAACAATGTAAAGCAATCAGCTGGGCACAAGCTTGTTTTGTTTCCTGGCTGGAAGGAGGTTGTTGTCATATGTTTACCTTGACTCAACCATTACCAGACCACACTAACTTTAGGTAGTGTGCCATTGTAAACAACAATGGTTTGTTACAATGAGGGATACATAAAAACGAAGACATCTACAGTGATTTTTTTAAATTACTTAAAATGCTAATGTAATTGTTAATGTAATAATATGTATGTACATGTTTTCCTACGGCTCCTTTGAGGACTTGTTAGGGGGTGGGGAGTTGCTCACACTACAGAAGCTGTGTTTGTATATGAGGTGAATGAGCAGAGCTTATAAAACCTTTTACAGCTCTAATTTCCCTGACTGACATTATTGGGGAAAAATGCAGACTTTAGCATTCAGCTGCAAACGTTTGATTTATTCTCCCAAATATAACAAAATGAGGATAAAAATGTTTACAGGTAGTTTTATGAAATATTTTCATTTTACCAGCATCCGTCTACATCGCACCTTGCTGTAATCGCCCATTCCGTTACACAAAGAACAAGTGTCTTCACACCCCTGACATGTTTCAGACTGTTTTGAAAGCAGATGGGTGGGAGGCCGCAGGGGGACTTCTTCCTCTGAGACTAAACACCAGCAAACCACCGAGTAGGATCGAGCCCCCCATATGCCCCTGAACCCCCTCCTCGATTCACACTAACACACACACACGCACCGACACACTTTAATCACCCAGGGCATTTTACTTTTATGACTCCCCTGCAGCGGCTCAGGTCGACCCCGCCCAGCTCATTTTCTCAGCAAAGCCACAGAAGGATTTTTTTAATTTATTTGTGCAATGCAGGCAGGTGGGGAGAGTGACTGTGTGCTAGAGGGGAGCAGAGGGAAACATGTTGCATTATTCAGCCGGGAGCGGGAAACTTTACAGAGTGCAAAGCCGCAGCGCTACACACACCAGCTTGTAAAAGTGTGTGTTTACAGTGTTTTTAGGGGCCGTCTGGAAGCTCTGAAACATACAGGACTCCTGATCCTGAATCTGCTGAGTCAGCGTTAGGACCTTTGGCGATGAGAGAGAAGACCTGAGCGATGTGCTTTTCATTAGGTAGTCACGCCACAGATTAATCTAAAACTAAATAAGTGTTAGTTTTGAGGGTGGATTTATTTGTTTCAGTTTATTAGTGTTTGAGCCTCTTTTCATAAGAACTGTGTTCTCTCTCTGTGACACATGGAAACTTTACGGTTTTAAAGGGCTTGAGCTACACTCGTCGGTTGGAGACTGTTACAGACTCAGGAGTATGCTTCCTGTTTTCAAACTCATGCTGTCACAAAAAAAAAAGTGACCTGTCTGTGAACACGAGCAAGCCGATAGCAATCGCTCGTTATGCTGTGACACAGGAGTTGACCTACTTGATGACCCTCAGCTCGTTTCACGTCAGCTCATTGGGTCAGTTTTCAAAATAAAAGACTCTGTCATGTCCCTGCGTCTTGGAGCCCGGCTTTTCAGTTTTTGTATATTTATGATTTCTTTTTGGTTTTGAGAATCAGTTATTTTGGTGTTTTATTCATTGTTTTGTTTGTAGTATGGATTGTATTGTTTGCATTCTTCACTGTGTCCCCAGTGACCCTCGTATATATCGATATCTGAGTCTTGGATTATTGGCTTTCTTTGAGATTGACTTATATGCATGCGTAGGTTTTAGCTAGTTCTTAGTTCATAAAGTTTAGAGGTACAAAGTCTGATCATTATTCTTAGCTTTAGTTAACTTAGTTCATTTTCTTTTGCCTTTTTTATTTTTTAGTCTCACTTTTGTGTTTCGGTGTTCCCTGTGTCAAATTAACCTTCCTGTTGGAAGCTGTGTTTAGCTCCTCACTTGTTCCTCTTCCCTCATTATCTCTTGTATAAATTGTCTCAGTCTACCTCTGTCGCATCATCCATGCATTTCTTCCATAGCTCTGTTTGTTTGTATTCCTCGTGTTTCTCTGTATAGTCCAGGCTTCACTCTCTGGGATTCTCTGGATATTTGTAACTTGTTTATCTCAGGGCGACCTGCATTACAAACAGAAAATTAACCCTCATTACTGAGAAAACATACAACAAGATGTAAAGCATGTCCACCTTTGATTTCTGCCACAGCCACACCTCCAACCTTATAATGTAGACTTTGTAGGTCTCGAAACTGGGCTCAAAGAACATTTTGAGGGCAACAGTGACACACAGGTGGATAATGCACTGATGGAAGAAGTTGCTGTATACCTGAACCCCTTTTTAACCTTTATTCACCATTTTGGGTTCAGCTAAAAGAAATATGTCCTCTGTTGTCCCTTTCTTTTCAAACAGAAAGTTTACCATCTCTGATGCAGCTAAACAGTTTGCAGCCTCGGACCTGAGAGGGTTAAAATTAACTAAAAATTAAAATATCCAGTCAAATAAAAACCCAAAGGACTCGTAGTTACACATTTTAAGGTGTTAATCAAGACAGGCTGTTGTGCTCTGATAATTTGATGTTGACAAGTGCTGATTGGAGGCTCAGAGAGCTGTTACAGCTCGCAGCTGTTCATAGCTTAAAAAAAACTTTTATGGACATTATTTTTTTATGCTCCACAATGAAACTTCACACATTAAACCCTCCAGTTTTTATATTTCAGTTGAACCTGCTGTTGCTCACAGGCTCAGAGTAAATGCTGGACTTTACAGGCTCATGAGGATCTGCTGTGCCCAGTCTAGTCCTCGTCTCTGATGCAAAGAAGTCCAAAGACCTTGCTTCCTGTTACAAGTATTAGGAACAATGCCTCGAACCTCTGAGGGTAGTTTTCACACTCGCACGGCTTCCACTGATCCAGCCACACAATGCACTGCTTTTATCACAACAGAGACTTATAATACAGATTTCAGATATTCGTACGAGTCAACGCAAGACTGCTCGCCTATTATCTCAGTGTCATTTAAAAGCTGTTTTTTTTCCTCCTCTTCACTGCAACACAACAGCTTCATTGTTCCCGCTTCATAAGTGAGATTAAAGCGCGGTTTAAGTGGCTCCAGAATCGCTGGGGGAGCCCATCTTTGGCGAAAATCATTGTTTTCGTGTAATTAATAGAAAATGAGGTAAGCCTTTTCAATAAAGGAGTGAAGGACAGATAAGAGAGGATGGGACACAAGATGCTATTGTTCCCCTCCGGCTTTTACGAACACACAGCTTCACGCATGGAGGATGGGACGCCGATGTAAGCTAACGCAGCTGTGGAGATAACATTCAGCAACGCTGGAGTGGAAAGAGGGGAGCTGTCAGGTAGGAACGAGTGACCGGCGAGCCAGAGAGTGTGATGCCACGTATGGCTGGAGAAATGGAAAACAAAGGGGTGGTGGAGGGGGGGGGAGCGTATGGTCTGTTTGCATTTTCATGAGTGATGAGATTTGGGAGGAGAGAGGGGAATAAAATAAAAGAATTTCCAGAGCAAGTGCGCAAACTTGATATAAATTCATGACTGAAAAGGTCTAACACAAATCAGAACTACAGAAGCGTTGCCTTCACAGTAAAAGCTGAGCCCTTTTTAAATGTGCGGGCTGCCTCAGCATTCACCATTTCCAGTTTTTTGCCATTTTCTCAGTTTTACTACGGCCCTAAGAGTTACTGGACAGTGTTTGTAGACAAGTGCATCTCTAGCAATGTGCTATGGTTCATGCTAAACATGTATACTTTTCTCTAGCAAGAGGTGGATTCCAGTGTATCTTAGACAAACACTAGATCAGTTTGACCGGCGCCAACACTGTCACCATGTTTTTCACTTGTCCAAAAAGGTGTTAATGTTAGCTAACATTATGTGCTTGGTGTTCACATGTTTACAAAAAAGTATTAACAAAGCTGACTGCAACTAATGTCAGATAACGTGATGTTGGATAGCAAAGTTACTGTCATCGATCACGTTCTCTGAATAGAAACATTAGAGAGGTAGCTTGCAAAACGATTAAGATTCAAGATTGTTTATTTGTCAGATGCATAGTTATACGAGTACAACACGCAGTGATATGTGACCTGATACGCTCCTCGACTGTCCAAAAAGAGAGAGAACATTATATACAGTGAGTGAATATATGCAAAGAGGACATGATGACTTCCCTGGTTAACAATAATATTAGCAAGTAAGACATGATCCATGAGTATAATGATATTATGGTGATCAGTGTTGGGAAGGTTACTTTTAAAATGTATTCCATTACAGAATACAGAATACATGCCCCAAAATGTATTCTGTAACGTATTCCGTTACGTTACTCAATGACAGTAACGTATTCTGAATACTTTGGATTACTTAATATATTATCATGCTTTTTACAACAACGTGAATGTACTATTGCTGTGTGATTTATTACTATTACTGAAGGTCCGCGACTCCGAACTGTAGTAAAGGGACCTCTGACTAATACGGCGGGGTCCCTGTCGGCTTGTAGCCGAAAAATAGCTTTACTTTGTTGTGTGGGTCAACTTTTCTTGCGAGAGACAGAGAGAGGCGTTGAAAGGCTGCTCCAACGGAACTTATTGTTTTCGGAGGAAAACACGAACACAGTGTACAGTCGAGTCTTAATAGCTTTTACTTACAACTGGGCTCGTCAGGCACTCTTCTTGGCTGAAGTGGTTATTATTATATTTACATGCTTCCAGCTCCTGTTTTTCCTCGATGACAACTCGTACCTTTCCACTCCCCTTTTTCTCCCTCCTCGCTCACAGACACATAACGTGTATGGCAGTCCAGTCTCCCTGCAACACGGACTACACTGCCCATGATGCTACATTCTTTAGAGCTATGCTTGTAGCATTCTGCCTGTTAGCTTAGCACAACAACAACAACAACGAAAAGGCGCTCTCTCACCCAGGAAACACACAGTCGCAGAGAGAGAGAGAGAGCGTCGCCCTGTAACCATGGCAACCGTAACGCTGCCGCCTGGAACAACAGAACGTAGCTGTCAAACAAAACTCAAACAGTCCTGACCCACGACAAAATGTAACAGGAAAGTACCGCAGTGTAATCCATTTATTTCAACAAAGTAACTGTATTCTGAATACCACCTTTTTAAACGGTAACTGTAACGGAATACAGTTACTCATATTTTGTATTTTAAATACGTAACGGCGGTACATGTATTCCGTTACTCCCCAACACTGATGGTGATGCTCAGTTAGCTAAAAAATTAATTTAAAACATGAGTTCTCCTCTGGCATCAAGGATGTACCAGGTTAATTTCAATAGAAGAAACTGTCGTTCTTATTATGCATGTTAGCTATTGCTAGCAACCTATCAGCTAGCTAGCTGATCTTAGCTTTCTTGCCAACATTTTGTCACTAGCACAGCCTAATCATTGTGAGTTTTTTTTACTCAATGTCAAGTTTGTCTCTGAGTGTTGTGTCCAGAGTCGTTTGTTTTATAGTGATTAGATGCTTCATTTAGCAGCTAACATTAGCTAATGTTGCCCAACCATCCGTCAAGGCACTCTGGACTTAACATAAGCATCACTCCTTTAGATTTTTGAGGAACATGTTTATGCAGAAGTCACAATGGCTTGTAGAGATCACAGGAGACTCTTTTTAAAGATAACGTCCAATTGTTTAGATAATGGCAATCAAAAAGGGTTAATATATTGAAAAATGCAGTATTAAAAAAGCCAAAAATGTAACTTCAAATTTCAAGTTAGATATTTCAACTAAGTAACATAAGTAACATACCTTTTGACTTGTAATTTACCAGTGCCTGGCTTTTTTTTTTCAGTGACATTAACAAGCTTCGTTTAAGTATGTCTTTCTACTTCATTAATTCTGCTCTCCCATTAACATTAAAAAGAAGGTATTACAGCCTCTATTTGTTTGCACCTAAAAGGTGTGAGAAAGTTGTTTAATGCCATAAAGTCTCTTAAATCACCAATTTGTGCCACATAAAAGAAAACACGTTGATATGGTTGGTTGATCCATGAAGCCTCTTATCTTCTATCTGACCTGCTTGATGACAGCGTGTTGAAGACGGCGTTATTGTGTTGCTGTAAGCCGGGGGACTTTCCACGCGCAAAACTCATACAGAGCAGACAGAAGGAAAAGAATGCACTCACGTCAGCACACGCCTCGCTTTCAAAGATACATTCAGCTGCAAGTGTAAAATGATTGCTCCTCAGTTCGAACCAATTATGGTGTGCATGATTGAAGCAATAAGAATCCCGGCGCTAACCTCAGGGCCTTTTTTTTTTCTTCCTTTCTTCATCTGTTTCTTTCTCATGACTTTACTGCGAGAGTGCAGCCTCGCTGTCTTTGTTTAAATTTAACTAGTAAAAGTAATCTGCACTTTTCCATGCAAACAAGCAAACATTAACAGCACCCAGTCACATAGGAGCAATCATTTTCATGTTTTTTTCCTTCTCTACTGACTCACAGGATGAATCTCTAAATAAACATTATGCCCCCGAAGAAACGAGTGCATTTTCATACCCCTGCTTTATCCTCATTATCTCTCATTTAACTCGAATACAAACAGTGTAAGGCAATTAAGCTCGGTTCAGCACAGGGTCAGAGAGGAAGCCTGATAAAATTGGTCTAGCTCTGAGTACAAGAGAAGAAGTGAGCTCATACACACAAGTGCTGGCCTTCATTGTACCTCCACGTTTAGGGTAAAGGTACAGATATGGACTGAGGAACCCAAAAGCTGACAGGTAGTAGAAGTAGATACCTGTGTCAAAAGGAGAGCTGTCGTGTTGTGGGGTAACCCTAAGTACTGACACGAAATATCAGAAGATTTCAGATTTCAGTGTCGACATTAGCCATACTCAAGACTACCCATGCTCTGGATGGAGAATCTCAGACCTTTTTTCTTAGCTGTAGTTTGGTTCATAAAACATATAATAGTGTTTGTCTCTGCCCGTCATGGACCCGCAACGTGAACTTTCACTGAGAACCGTTCAAGCCTCATCTTCCTTGTGCTAAAGTGACTATATTAGTCAACCTCTCTCGGTTTTACAACCGCTATTCATTTTAGAGCTCAGTTTTTAAAACCTTACATGTAACTACAGCGCAGCAGTAGCCCATGCAGCAGTAACGACGACTAACCTCGTATTGTGGATGGATTATCTCAGTTGTTTTTCTGACTGATGTTTGGTCCATTTACAGCATCCTGCCATTCGATTGCCCCTAACCATCGGGAACCCCCGTTAACTTAACTAAGTTAACTTAACATTAACTAACTTAAATTAGCATTCATCGTCCAGCTTCACTGTGTTTATATTATGCTAACATAGCTGTGTAGCAACACGTAGCACATCATTATATACCAGCTAGCCAAACTTCAGTAACCCTACAAACGTCACTGTTGTTTACTTTCCTGTCTTCATTAATGTTGGAAGTGATAACAGAGCTGTACATCTTAATTTGTTTCATTAATCCCTCAGTCAGAACCTGGTATATCATGTTTAGGTGGAAACTAGTGAGCTAACTTCTAACTCTGTTAAATTTAATAAATAAATTTAATAAATTCTGTTTTTCAGGATGCCTGGATGTTAAACTTAATTGTTACACCTGGTAAAGCGGCAACACTGGTAAATTTGGACAGTTTTTAACTCTCAGTTATGCCGCATTGACTGTTTGACTTTGGGACCTGAAGTGGAGTTTGGGCCCAGACATGGCTAATGACGTCAGACTTTAGCCATGCCGGACAGAAATTACCCTTTGAAGACCTATAGAAGCAGTAAGTATACAATTAGTTTACAAGTATACAATTCATGTAAAACATTATAAACATGACTGTATATAATAACCAGCTCAACTTTACTAACCCTCCAATCATTGCTGCTATTTAGTCTTCAGTCTTTGTTCACATTAAGGCTGTAAAAATCTAACAGCCAGGCACTAACACTGAGACTTTAAAATGCTCAAACCAAAACCAATCTGTTATGTCAGTGTGGTTATGTTAATTCATGGCCTGATGTGCCTGATGGAGAACATCCAGAACAATTATTAAATTGTTAGCCTGTTAGCCACTAAGCCTCACTCTACACTGAGTAATCTTCATTTCTGACACTTAAAGTGATTTTAATTTTTAAATTAGACCTCATCCTCTACTCAATAAGACCTGAAGCTAGTGACTAAGACCATAAACTCCTCAGGAAAGTGTTTTCATAAAGGTTGCACAGCAAGAGAAAAGTACGGCTGTTTTCTAGTATATTTCTATAGAACAGTAAATGTTTAGAGACCACAGGTGTGGCCATCTTCTGTATGAATGTCTGACGAAATTTTCAGGTCAGAGCTGATTTTCAGGACCATACGTGTTGGAATCATCCGGCTTGTGTAATGTTCTCATGAGCTTATTAAGAATCACATGTGAGAGTGTGTTAATCACGTGATGTGCACTGCAGTCATTACTTTCAATTTGATTTTTACATTTTCCCTTTATGAAAGTATTCTTCAGAAATGGCCCAGGGAGAAAAGCAGTGCAGGTCATACCGGTAGTATTGTCATGAAATAGGATTTTTGCAGACAAGCTAATGCTGTTTTGATTATGGCTGTCAGTCTGCTGTCACATTACAGAGTTCATTTGAGGTGAACTGTGCAGTGCAATAACTGCAGGAGGAAGCAGGCAGGCGGTTGGATGAAAGTGGATAAATCAGCTGTATGAAGACGCAAATCCAAAAACAAGATGGCACCATGTGAAATAAGCAAAAGAAAAAGCACCACAGCTGGTATAATTAGCTACAAATGAAAACATCTGGATAGATTTTTGTGCAGCATATGATGCACATCAGTCCTCCAGAATCATTCAGACCCCCTCCTGAACTACTCCCCTTGTCTGCCAGCATACCTGTCATTATCTCAATCCTCCTGCTGCCGTTAGCTCCACCCCTCCTGTGTGTCAGACAGGTTAAAAACAAACACACTTTGGATTGTTTGCAGCTACTGTTTCTCTCCGCTCTGGTTCGTGTGCTTGAGCTTGTCCACAGTTTAAACGTCCTCAGATGTGAGTTCATGGGGGTAGGATAAGTTTCACATAATAGTCCACATCCAGTAAGAAAAACACAACGTAACTAAGAAAAATTTAACTATGTGCTGCCAAGACCACTTCAGCACGGTTCCAATTTCCCTCTTAAAAGGTTTCTCAGTGATTCAGGTGCCAGAAGAATTAGGGGGGACATGCCATGGCGGTGCGATGCGAATGAAGGTTGGAGGATAAGGGGGTTCTGGCGTGTATCACGTCGCATGTACTCTCATTTCCGCAGCTTTGAGTTTGATTTGTTGCATCCCGTCTCATCTTGCTTGCTTTCCTTCAAATACCCAGACTAATAGTGCAGAAACACCCTCCACGCCTGTATTACCTTCTGCTCCTGCCACTCGCCAGCTTTGATTTGCAGCAGGCCTGCATGCAACACTGATGCCTCACCTTTGTACTTGTCGATCAAGCGGCTGCCGTCTACAGCTGCAAGGCCGGGAGACGGTCCAGGTCTCGCTAACGAAAAGTGGATGCAAAACGTTAGCTCGAGTCCAGCAGCCACGTGTAAACAATGAATGGCCTCTTTTCATCTCCCCGAACTGCCTCCTCCACCCATGTCTGAAAACATGGGAGCTGAAGAGGGAGGAAGAGAGAGAGACGGGAGGACCAAACCTCACCTGAAGCCAGAACACAAGTGGAAGAACTAACTTCAAGGATTTTACAGCACAGAAACATGTGGAGGGGTGAGTGGGCAAAACTAAAAAAAAAAAAGTATTTTCTTTAACTGAAACCAGTTTTCAAAACATCAAAAGGTGAGAAAATGATGTAAGAAGGGTACAGACTGAGGAAGGAAACACTTGTACTTTTTGAGTTTTTCTATTTTATGCTACTTTAAAACTTCTTTTCCACCAGAACGAGCGCCATTATCACAACCTGCTGCCTTATTATCCAGATAAACTATGGCCTGCTTTTGGCTCCACATTGCAAAATGTTAATGCTTCTAGAGCCGGAAGTGACCATATTTGGATCAACGTTTTGCATAGCCTGTATGAGTGCAATGCACAGATAGAGATACCTGCTATTTAATGCTCAGTAACATCTAAATAAAATCCTAGAATATCACTCACCAGAATTATAGCTCAAACTTCTTGGGTGGTCTTTAAGTACAATTAACCACCAATTAACGACACAGCAGCTTCATTATTGGTCACACAATTGCATAAAAAATGCTCCAAAAGGCTTCTCCAGCACAAACACAGCCCAGAGGTCCAGCTCGGGGACCCTTCTCACCATTATTCATGCTATTAGCGGGACATGAAATATTAACCAGCCCTTTTTGACAGGATTGGTGCTTTTAGACCCTAAAACAAAATAGCAGGACTGGTAGTTTAAGCAAAAAAAGCCCTCTGTCCATTTGTAGATCAGCTAAGATAAAAGCTTGGGATATTTCCAGAAAGAGAATGGTAGTGATTCACCTGATTAGCGCTGCAGGTACCTGCTCCAGTGCTTTTCTGAACAGTAATAGAAAGAAAAAAAGAAACTTTTTTTCCCGCTGATATTCCCTACATAACACAGAGTGGGTTCACAGTGCAATATGGTTGTCAACCTTTAGTTCCTGATTTACTTTTTTGAGCCCATATTTCAAGCCTGTTACCATATCTGAGTCATTCCCTGAAAAATCAGTCACTGCCAGTGACCAGATTGTCTTTTATTTTAGTATATTTATTGAAGCCATTCACACTTTTACTTTCATAGTAACAAGAAGTTTAACATCTTTTAAAAACTGTAACCAATACTAATACTAAATCTGTTTTTTCTTAAGCACATTTTTCTTTAACCAGCTCTGAGCATCAGAGTTTAGAGTCCGTGACATAGAGCAGCGGTGCCCAACCGTTTTTGCACGACGGACTGGTTTAATGTCAGACAATATTTTCACAGACCGGCCTTTAAGGTGTCGCAGATAAATACAACAAAATAAAATGATACGACCAAGACAAAAACGGTGGTATGTTGTAAATATAATAATAAACGCGAATTCACTGTGTAATTGTGTAACTTTATTAGCAGCATCCTCCTGAAATGCACCAACAACATTGAGAGTAACATCCTCCTGTCTGCCCCTTAATGCTCTCTGGTCGCTATGGTAACGCGTAAATATTTCTTTCAAAATAAGACGCACAACTACAACACGGGAAAAGACCCAGAGAAACTTAGTTAACGATAAAAACCCTGAAAACCATAAATTTCACACCTGAGCCTCAACTCTCGCGGCCCGGTACCAAATGAATGACTCACGGACCGGTATCAGCCCGTGGCCCAGGGGTTGGGGACTGCTGATGTAGAGAGAATAAGGCAAACACTGGTACCCTGGATGTATGATCTGTTTTCTGATAAACTTAAAAAGTCCATTCAGGCTAATCTTTAGAGGCTTGTATCACTTGTGTGGGATGGTTGGCTGCTCACAACAAGTTGGAGCAAATTAAAGGTCATTTTGTTACCATCTTCTAACTGTGATTTCTTCTATGCAAAAATAAATTTGGTCATGTTAATTAAACAACTTTGGGCCGTGAAGAAGTTTTAATAAAAATCCTGAAGGACCTGGATCACAGATTTTGGTTTCATGTTGGGACACTTGGAGTTGATCTGAAATTGCTTGCATGTCTATTTTTTGCATGTATAAAGTTCTCAGGGCTCAAAGGTTCCTCACATCTTCTGAGGTCTTGTAGCTTGGTTATGAAACTATAATCCTCTGCAACTCTTTGACAAGACTATTCTATAAAAATGAGAGCTCAAACTGAGATTTTTCTACTTTTTAAAACTATCACACTGGTTTTCTTTCACCTACTTCTTGGGGTTTTAAAGATTTTTGCAACTTCAGTGACATGACCGTGACATTCACTCCAAACTGAACTATACCTGTACATTTATGTACTTTTCAGTCCTCTCCAAAATTATTTCTGCCTGGGTAAAGCCTTACTTCCTCATAACTGCCACAACCTTCACCTCCACTGCTGTTGGTTTAGTGCAGGGGCGGAGGATGGTGGCGGTTGCTCTGTCATACAGCTACTATCCCTGAGAGAAAACTGGTTTGGGCTCGCGCCAGAGGAGAGTGCAATCAAGCATTTCTGATTTTTAATTAAAGCAAATGATTGCCGAGCTCTCTGCTCTGCATGTCTTTTTTATCAATCAATCATGATAAGCGTTCAACGGCGCTTTGTGTGTGAGTCACGGTGTCCTACCTCCAAAAAAAAAAAGCAGCATTTAAGAAGAGACGCAGCACATTGCTGAACAGGTTTAGACATCCTCATCCTGCATTCGAAGCAGGGAGTTATCAGATTAATTAAGTTTCCATGTTGAGGTTTAGAAGAATATGTGAGTTGGATTGTCTTCTTTGTGCATTTCGATGAGTGGACTGCATGAAAACGGAGTATACGCCCCCAGCAGTGCGATTTCACGTGAGAAAAGTGAGCGATGTTATTCCCGGCTGTGGCTATATTAGGAAATAACGCTCGAGGCGTGTCATTAGTTACGGGCACGGCATACCACAAAATCAACCTTACTTCTCTCTGAGTTTCCATGGCAATTTCCATTCCAGCGTTGTTTAAAAAACAAGAAAGAAAGAAAGAAAGAAAGAAAGAAAGAAAGAAAGAAAGAAAGAAAGAAAGAAAGAAAGAAAGAAAGAAAGAAAGAAAGAAAGAAAGAAATCCTGTCCCTTTTAACACAACGCACACGTTCAGTTGTTCTTTGATGAAAACAAAACATCACCGGCCTCTCAGAGGGCTCAAAAGCTGACCTCTGACCCCACAATTTGACGCACCGCCTCAGGGGTCAGGGATGAATGAGGTGTGACGACGAGGCAAAGCAGGAGGGCAGGAAGGAGGTGAGGACGTGCACGATGGACGGGGCTGAAAGGTTCCTGCATTAGCTCAGCGGTGGATGTAACGTCAGCTCATGTGTGCCGCTTTTTAAGGATAAACTAAGCTTTATTTATTCTTAACCTCTGAAGTAATAGTCGAGAACTCAACTTGAACTCGCTGGTTCTTCCCGCGCCGCAGTGCTTTGATCAGTTTCATCAGAAAAGGTTAGTTTAGTCGCTCTTCATACAGGAGTCATGTTGGCCAGTTGGAGAGACGACAGCAGGTCAGGGTTAATAAGCTAAATCCCACTGATGTTAACGAGCTGTGCCATACACTCTGCGTAGTCCTTTCCCATAAATATTTACATGAAAACGCTGCATTGGTTAGTGAAAGGATACAGCAACATGGCTGCCAGCTGGACACGGGCCTCCTGACACATTTAAGTCTATGAAAAGATGTCCAAACACAAGTCAGTTTGTTACAAATGCTATGATTTATTATGAAAAGCATTTAATTACATTTGAAATGTATGTTTTATAACAATGTTATTAGTACTGCAATGGTTCAGTAATACATTGTTTAAAAATAATTTCTGAACTGTTACTTTTTTTGATAAATTTCTATAAAAATAAGTGTAAACTATAAAAAGTGATGGCTTTATGCCATTATTTAAACTAGTTTACTGTCCTGTCAAAGTCTGCAGATGAGTCATTTTGTCTGTTCTCCTCAGTAATACACATCTAACACTGGTTCACACAATAACACATACATCATTTTCACATCTTTCTGATAAATTACTTTAGTAAATAAAATCTGTTTAGTTGTTAATATGTTAAGATTGTAAGCGTTAGTGTCACATTTTCATATTTTGCAGGAAATCTTTGACACACATATCATTCCACAAGCTGACAGAGACAAACTGACAGTAAAAAAGTACATGATTCGTTAGAAAAAATAGTGAATAGTGCTTTCAGTGATAGTATTTTGATAGCTGTAATTGGGAATCCGAGGCAGAGGACCTTAAAAAGAAAGCTAGCAGGACACCCTCAGTAGCTAAAATAAGCTTCATGGCAAAAACAGCAGCTAATGGAAATTGTGTGTAATTATGTGTGTATCACTTGCATTGCTATAATTAGATCCGGTTATGTTACCTTGTACTCTGCGTATAAAAGAAGAGGCTAAAAGGGGTAATTGAAGGTCTCTTTAACATCAGTTAAAAGCATGTTTACGCATCTCTAATCATAAAAGGAATCACTGTAAGCTACTTGTGCTTGCTGTTTCCTCAAAGCATACTGTATATAATTTTTGTTTGTTTGTTTTAAGTCTATGCAAGACAGAAAACTATTAAACAAACACATAATAAACTAAAAAGTGGAATCATAGACAATAGAAAAAACAAGTGAAAGACAATAATCAAATGTTAAAAGGCTGGGGGACCATGTAAAAGTTCTTTGAGAAGTATTTGAAGGAGATTTTATTCATTTGTGAGGCTGATCTCAGACAATCCCAAAAGCTGAGGAATGCTTAACTGGTTTGAAAACAGCAGAATCTCTTTCTGGGAAGCCTGTATGTACTTTTCAGAGAAGCAGCAGCTGATTTTGTGTCGGTTTCAAATACTGTACCTGTCAATCACAACTCTGTATTATAGCTCTGACAGCCTCGCTCCCATCTCCTGTCATCTGCCTGCTAGGATTAATTCATGAGGTGTGACGCATGCCATCGTGCGGGCCGACTGTGAGCACAAGTTCACAAACATCCTGACTGATGGCAGTTCAAATACAGAATGGCAGTACATCACCTGACAAGGTATTAAACTCACTCTGGGCTCTTAAATTACCCGAGGCATTTAAATTATGAGGAGCGGTTATTGTTGCTGCGATGTTCCAAGTATGGCTGCTGGATGAGACATTTCTGAGAGTCTAACAAAGAAGCATTTCTCATCACTGGCTCGATGGTATGGGAATGTATTATTTGCAAGGATGAGACGATCTGTGGAAATGATGAGATTGCAGTGAAGATTTTAAGATGTAAAGCGGCAGCAGTGATGTGTGAAGGAGTCAGAGGAGTCAGACAGGCATACTGTGTCTGACTTCTCAGCAGGATATGTACTGTAAAACATGTGTGTGTGTGTGTGTGTGTGTGTGTGTGTGTGTGTGTGTGTGTGTGTGTGTGTGTGTGTGTGTATGATATCATAATGTTTTGATAGTGTGTGATGTCCTGAGCAATCATGCAGCAGTCTAGCGGTTGGCTTTGGCAGCAGAGATTAGCGTCTGTGCAGAAGGAAACTATTTTCTAATCATGTGGTTTGCGCCAAAGTCCTGTTTACAGACACAGTCCTATATGCTTAATCTCAGTGACGAGCGAATCTTTCGGCAGGCAGACACCTCGCATTCCTCCATTCAACATAACCAGAGCCATGCGGGGAGCTTGGAGGGCGATTAGACAGAATTAGCGTGCTGACGGATTGATGAATGGAACAGCAGATAGCCACTGTCCACCGATGCAGAGAATACTGACAGAAAGTGAAGTTACTAAAAAGAGGAAATGAGCAAACATATGTATGAAAATGTAAGATGCCATTAAAAAGACATAAAAAGTCAGTTTTGAGTTCAATGTTGACATTTTTCTTTACCAATTCAGGATTAAGATTTTGTCATTACATTTCGTGAAACTCCAATTTTGAATTAAATATGAGGTAGGTTAAAAGTAAGGTCCTTACATAAATGTTTCCATGCTATACATGGTAAATAAATATGTCAGTGGTATGTTGTAAAAGTCTAAAACACTGGTCAAAATTTACAAAATTCCAGTTTAGTTTAGTTTTGTGTTAAAAGTAAAAAATATATTTATACATAGTATCAAGTAAGATGAGGTAAAAGGTATAAATTAAAATTCTAAATTCTTAATCAAGATGTCAAAATCACAGGAAATAAAAGTGAGTAAATATGTTTTAAATAATCATGCAAATATTCTAACATTAACATATGGCTTAAAAGCTAAATTTAAGCATTGAAGACTCTAACTATGCTTTAAAGAGTCAAAATTATAGGATTAAGGTCAAACATTTAATTTACTTAATTTTATTAGTTTAAAGTAAGAAATAAAATTAAAAATGAAATTAAAATGTAACTATCACAGTTGTGTACTGATAGGGTTAACTTTATCAAGCTAGTAATATAAGGTAGAATTTTAAAAGCCTGGTTTCAAAACATTAGAATAATATGAAATGTTACACAAAGGGTTATTAAGATTATATACTTGCAGATAAGTGAGCGGAAATTTTAACTGCCAAGTGAATATAATGAGTTAAAATTGAAAAATATCAGTAATACTTAAAGTTAAAAAATTTAGTCTTGATTCAGCAAGTCAACAATAAAAAGTTTCACACTGAAGTTTCATATTATAAGTTTGTATTAAACGTGTGAATGAAAGAAAATAGATCTGAACGAATCAAAATGCCAAACTAATTAAAATATAATAATAATAATAATAATTGTTTAAAAAAATGGTTTAAAATAATAAGAATCTTAAATTATTTAAACTTACTTACCAAGTTAAAAAAAAATTTTTTACAGTAAAACTTGAAAATGCTTACTTAAAGTCAAAATTTCTCACCACTAGTCTTCAGCCTGATAATAAAATGGTAGAGAACAGTTTGTGCAGTAACTTTAACAAACTGTTACCGTAAGCGCCGGGAGCCCAACACGATCAAATGACGCTGTCGGCTCATTTGGGGGGGCTGCAAGTTCAGGAGGGCTCAGGGGAGTCTGGATCAGACATCACTTCGTGGTACAGTAGCAGCTACAACCTTGAGGTTATTATGACATGACGTGTCTCACATTGTTGATCTTTTTCAGGCAAACAGCCCAACCATCCACAGTTTATGTAATTCCACCAAACTCCTAAGGGAAAGACATTATGAGCCTCAAGTTCTCTCTTTTTCTCATATTTATTTTTCCTGCCTGACCCAAAAACAGATTTAAGGTCCTTCAGCACATCAACAATATAAAACTTCTCTTATTTATTCCTCTTTAGTCCTCAGAGTTCTTTGGGGAGATCTTTTAGTGCCTCAATCTCAATCTTTAATTAAAGGAAACCTATAATTTTATCATTCAATATGTTCCTTGCATCAGTTTTTCCCCCCCACTTAAACTCATATCGTTTTTCAGCCGCTGAACACAGACTGCCTCCTGACACAACATGATTAAAATCTAAAGGAAACTTTCTGTTGCTGGGGAACAATAAATGAACCATTTTTGACCTTGACAAAGTCACCCTCAGGTTCAGTAATTATCTGTAGGGCACACATTTGTGTATATTGTGGTTCAAGGCACAGAAATAGACTGTTACTATAACCCGATTTCTAATATGTTAGAAGAAGCACACATTTTTTACGCCACAGTCCTGAATTATAACAGCGTTTCAGTAATGTATTACCATACAGAGTGCTGTTTAACCAACTGACTCACACTGATTATATCTGATTATCCTAAAAAATATCCATGTGTGTCCTAACTTTATTTTATAGAGCTCATTTGTCCCACACAATCAAAATTGTCAATCATAGCCTCCTATTTTTGTCTGTTTAACACACATTTTTTAATTGACTTTTAAGTTATAATATTTACTTTTTTATTAAATACTTTTAAATATGTAATAGATTTTTCTTTGCCCTATTAACATTATTTTGACAGTATAATATTGGCATAGTAAAAGATTTTACTTGTTGTCCCCTAATTTTGCTTTAAGTCAAATGTGAAACTTCTCATGTTACACTTTTGACTATTTAACACAGTTGAAACATTTTTGTTACTTTTCTGACACATTTCACTTGATTTTTTTTTTTTTTTTTTGGCAGTCAGAATGTTGGCCTTTGAAATTGTAGTTTTTAAAAACAGAAATGTAACTTTTCCCCACATTTTTGTCAGTTTTAAGGCTAAAATTCATTCTACATCTATAACTTGGTGAGCCCAAAATTTTGTCACATTTTTACACAGCTGTAATTTTGAGTTTTGAGCACAATTTTTATATTTTATAATATTGGTGTAGTTAATCTAATTAGTATTGATTTTTCCAGTAAAAATGTATACTTAACCACTTAAAATTGATTTGATGTCATCATTTACTGAAACTGCAACTTTTTATCTTAATTTCTGAATATTTAACTCATATTTTTTAGTTACTTTTGTCTTAAGTCAAAATTTGGCTTTTTTGCTTAATATCATTTTAAACACTGTTTTGAATTGAATAAACATTTTAACTCAATTAAAAACAGTGTTTGAAATGATATTAAGCAAAAAGCCAACTCATTATTGTTGGCTTAGTCAATCCAAATATTGACCTTTCATAAAAATACAGCATCTATTTTGAGAAAACAGAGCATTACCTGATATGGCACCTGAAAATATTAAACCAAAACTGCAAATACAAATCTTTTAATGTTTGTGACATAAGTGAACCCTTCAGGCCTTCGCAAAAATATAAATACTTAGCTGGAGGTCCAATAATCAGCTCCAAGGGGGACAGATTTTCACTATATGGACAGAAATGGACAGAAATGGACATTTATATCCGTATGTCTGAGACAGTATTAATTAAGTAGACCAAGTTTTAAATTTATTTAATTCTTCAACTTCCACAGTTCTGGATTATAACAGCGTGTGAGTAATATCCTAAAAGCTTGCGTTTTTGCCTATGTGTGTCTTAATTCTTGCTCTCATGTGCCAGACTCGTGTATGAGTCTGCCCAGGCACTCATTAACTCCTGACTGAGTTTTTATGGATCCCTTCCTGATGAACACTGAGGTGATTATTTGGGTAAAAGGGCAGCGGACACTTCCAGGATGTGGAAATCATGACACTGCAAAATGGCGGCTTGTGGCACTGTAAAATGTGAGCGCGGTCTAATTTGTGAGTCTCAGACAGCCTATTAAAAATAAAACCCTCATCTAATACCAACAAATACGCTTCCAAGTCTAAGCGGAAATCTTTGCTCACACTCCCACACACACACACACACACACACACACGCGCGCACACACACACACACACACACACATTCTTTATTAACAAGGTAAAAATAACCTGTAAAACAAAGAAGATTGTTTCCTCGTCAGAAATACTATGGTCTGAATGATCTGCACCGAGCGCAGGGAGGGTCCTCGCTTCATTTTGTGTGTCGTCACGCCTGTGTGCACACACACCTGGAAATGTGTGTGTTTTGTGTTTTCTTATTGTAAGAGTTGTATTGCAACAGTACACCAGCTTGGCCCAGAGGCCCTTTGGCCCCCCACATCATCCATCTCTCACTTAGAGGGTCACGGAAGCTGACTGGCTGCTTTCACTGCTCTTCAGGATCTCCAGCTGATTGTAGAGGCCTCTCTTCTCAATCTGTATTTATGTAGTCCTGGCTTCCTCTCAGTCATTAAAGTTTATTGATTATTTTATTACATTTTGTATAGTTTGTGTGTTGTGTTGCACTTTAATAAATTGTAATTGTTCTTAATTTTGTTACATTTGAACTATTTTTTTGTCTTTTGAATTTATTGAAATAGTTTCTCGTTGGGTATTATTTGTTCGCTGTCTTGGTCACTTGTCATTCTTCCTTCTTCTCTGAATAATTTTGAACTTAACTAACCTACACAAAAGGTGCTGTGCAAATAAAGTTTGATTGATTGCCTGTTGGCTTGCGTTTCATGTGTTCTCGTATTACTCGAGCTCAGGTTTTTGGTTCCTTTTTGATTTTCTTGTTGGACGTGTGTTTTTGTCCTGCATTTCAGTCCTCTATCAGCCTATGAACTTTCCGATTGGCTAAATTTCTTTATTAAGCAGGGTAAACATGGATTACGATTTTTATACCATATTATGGAGACCTTAGAGCAAACATTTAGCTCCTAAAAGTAGTCCTAAATTTGATTCATTTATTTAATTGCAGAAATAAAAAAAACAACCTATAAAAGTCCTATGAAACAATGAGTCAGTCAGCTGTCGAGCCAACTACTGTATGAAACTAAATAAAGGAATAAAGGACTTTTGTTTGGGCTTTTACAGAAAAGGCTTTTAACCTTCATCTGTCTTTGGCTGAGTGCTGCGGGTGCTGCAGCAGAAAACTTGCACGTGCTTTAAGTTTCTTTGGAAAATGTATGAATTCTTGCGGGATCAGAAATTCCTTGAGGGCATGACTGACGGGAAACACAAACAGCAACCCAAAACCTGCCAAACCCCCCACAGTACAGCAGCAGGCCACGCCTGGAAACACACACACACACACACACACACAGATGACACTATTTCTCTCCATTAGGGACACCTTTTTTGTTATTATTATTTGGTCAATATTATAATCTCAGTTCTTTTTACATAATTAGAACTTTTCTACTCTCACTGAACACTGATGGTGGGTGAAGCTCAGGTGGCACATGTGACACCACGCAAGAGACTCCAAGCAACTCGGAAATAACCATCACCATTACAAGTCGACCATGTTGATTAAAAGATGAACAGATTAAAACAAAGAAAGGCATGTTCTGGTTATTGCACTTGGCCCAGAACTGTTTGGTGTCCAAACTGATGCGTACTCTGAATGGCATTACCTTGGCCTCCAATAACACTGTAAGGAATCTTGGGGTCATTCAGTGTGGATGTTAACCTCTACCATCACTGCTCAGCAAAACCTGTGGACAAAAAAAGGGGTGTGCCTTATTTATAAGACAAGACGAAACAATCTTGGTAGCAAAACTTATCCTGATTAGATTGTTTCCAGAATTGTAATTGAAATTAAAATCTGTAAATCTAGTAGACACAAGTAAAACACACACAGCCTGCAGTCATCCATGTATTACATACCATATTCCTTCCATGTTCTGTTGGTGTAACTAATCCCTCACTTCCACTCCCCTCGGTTCGGGTAAATATATACCCGCCCAGCCTGTCTGTCTGTCTGTCTGCCTGGCCCTGGGCCTGTTCTGCCCTGCCCACACACACACACACACACACACACACACACACACACACACACACACACACACACACTCACAGGGACTTCTCCTTTACATTAGTGTAGAAGAGGGCTGTAATTGAGCTGGCATGGGCCAAGCAAAGACTCAGTGTGTGTGTGTGTGTGTGTGTGTGTGTGTGTGTGTGTGTGGTAAAGATCATGTGTATGAACATGTGGGAATTTAGTGCACAAAAGTCTGCTCCCACAGTAAACAATGCTGTGTGTACACATAATGGGATTTTACAAAGTGTGTGTGTGTGTGTGTGTGTGTGTGTGTGTGTGTGTGTGTGTGTGTGTGTGTGTGTGTGTGTGTGCAGTCGCCCGAGGGAAGACCTACCTAATAATTTTCAGGTTTGTGAGAAGCAGCAGACTGGTTATGATTTACCCACACAAAGCCAGTATAATGAGCAACAGGGAGATAAATAATGTTAATAATGTGATACTTAATTAACTCCTGAGGGGGAGATGATTTTTTCCCACTGCCCCGCCTCACCCCCCCCCCCCCCCCCCCCCCCCCCCCCACATCACAGACAGGTCAGAAGTCAGTAATGGAGTAGGTGATACGCCCTGGGAAGCCACAGCCAGGTGAGGGAAAGGGGAACTTATATTTCAATCTTGAAAGTGAAAAAAAATGACACTTTGTATCTTTTCCAGGATTTTTAAGCCTAGGACATATCCACATAGGTTTTGGGTTTTTTTACGAGCTTTTCTGTGATTTAGTCAGGGATTTTCAAAAACTTCTTCAGGACCTTGTTGTTTGATCAGTACTGTTTGTCCACCATCTTTCTTTGTCTTGTCTTCCTCCCCTCACCCCAACCGGTCGTGACAGATAACTGACAGTTCTTCCTGTTAAAAGGGTGTTTTTCCCTCCCAATGTCACCAAAACGCTTGCTCCCAGGGGTCATATGATTGTTGTGGTTTTGTCTGTTTCTTCTTTGTATTATTGTAGGGTCTTTACATTACAATATAAAGCTTCTTGAAGCGACTGCTGTTGTGATTTGGTGCTGTATAAATAAAACTGATTTGAATTGAATTAAGAAGTCAAAGCCGAGTCAAAAAGCCAGCAGGTCAGTCTATGAAAAATCAATCACTGCCTCCAGCCTGACCCTCTTAGAATTAATAACTTCATTATATTTAATGAAGTCATGCAAATATTTTCCTCATACTATGAATATATATATATTTTCTGAATTACACACCCCAAAAGGTTAAAATATGACCATATTATCAAATTATTTTAACACAAAAGGAATCAGGGCCAGGAGCTGAGTCTAGTATTAACATGCAGGTTAAAAGGAGAGTTTAGGATTTCTAAGTTTATGGAGTTTGGCTGCTTGTGGTTTGAGGGTTGGGTTTTTTAACTATGATGAGTTGTTGGTATTATTATAACACCTTTCCTTTTGAGTTTTTGTCCTTTGTCTGGTTGTTATCATTCTTGATTTCCTGCTGCTATGTTTTGTTTTTCTTGTTACCATGTTTAGCTTAACTGTCTTCTTAACTTTGATAGTTGTGCCTTGTATTGAGTTTTGTCATGATTGTGTTTATTTGTGCCTCTTTCCCAGTCTGTTCCCACTTCCCAATTTTCTGTCTATAGTCCTGTCTTCCCTTTAGCCTCACGACCTCCACATATGGAGGTTGTGAGGGGTGACAGTGAGGTTAGTCATTAACTGCTGACTGCGTAACAGGTCCTTTCTTAATGAATCCTTCTATTTTGATGGAAGACTTTTTCTGTACTATGTGGCTCCCTTTGAATGAGAGATAGTATACAATTTTGACAAAGCTCCAGGAAGCTCTAGCATCAGGAAAATGACATTTACAACATCTCATTGTAGATCAAATGTTTAAAAGAAACCATGATGCCATTTGTTGAGGAGTAAAGTTTCACAGGTCAGAGGTTGATAGTGTTAAGGGTTCAATATTGAGGAACGGTACAAGAGGTGTACCCTTCAATAGGCATGCAAAGGGTCTGACTTTGATATTGGAGACCACAATTCGCATCCATCAATCTTTCCCTAATCTAAACCACAACTGTGCTCTCACTGTAACCTGGAAACAAGAACATCAGCACTAATAGCAATGTCATTTATGGAGCACTTTCCACAAAAAAGATATAAAACCGAGAAATACCTCATCAAAGTGAAAGTTCTTCATAATCATTGAATAATATGTTTTCAGATGAGACGCAAACAAAGAAACTGTCTGATGTCCCCTGGCAGGTTAGCACCTTTCAACTAAGGAGGCCTCGTGTTTGTTTCTCGGCCTTGACTCAGGAACTACTTTCAAACGCCTACAAGAAGGTCTCACGCTGTTCTCCCACTCACATTGGCTTAACAGGTCGGCGACAGAGTCAAGAACAAACACCTCTTTTACTGTTACTGTGGACAAACAACTCTATGATTCATCTGTCTTCAGCACAGCATTAAAAGACCTCAGTGGCGATGACTTCATTGGCAAACTGTGTTCCTCTTTGTTTATTTTTGTAGTACAAGTGTGGTACTACTGAGTCTCCTGGAAATAAGGAACCAAAGAAAAGAATCATTCTCATTGTAATGTCTCACTGATGATGAGATAAAGAGCTAAGTAAACCAGCTACTGCTGGGATGGAATTTCTGTAGTGGTGGAACTTTTTCTGTCGTGGGATTTAGATGTAGGGATGCCCAGTAGCTGGAAATGTTCTGTAAAGGGGCAAAGATTAAGAGGTAAACCACACAGAGGGCAGTTACACTTTTTAATGAAAATATTAAACTTATTTAATTCAATACTACTTTTTAAAGTTTCTGAACTCCATGCCCACTTAGACATTTAATATTTCAGATCTCATTTTGCTAAACATAGAGCTCGTCTGCAAATGTAACTACACAGAATCCTTTAGCGTTACTCACATTTTCCTTGTGGTTTCCAGTGTTTGTGTTTAAAGGTTCAGCTTCTGTGACTCACACTCCTGTAATGTTTAATGACTCCCAGTTAGTGTTCATGTTCAGAGTTGTTGTTCAAATGTTAATGAAACTAGTCTTCCTGTAGCTGTGCGGTGTATGGTTCACATGATCGCCCCATACACCGCACCATGAAATACGAAATTTGCATTTATTGGATTTAACTTAAAGTTAAGTTGAGCTTTTACTTACACATATCGTGAGATTTATCCTCATCAAGTACTGTACACTCAAAAAAACTAGTCTTACTCGCCTGACTTATTAAATTCTGCAGTGTAGTTCATTTGTTGGCACCTTCGAGTGAAATCTGTACAAGATTTTGTAAAACTTTTTCCCTGATGAGATGTGAGTGCTGGTTGGTGGGCGCCATGCTGCAGTGAGAACACAAGACTACTTCCCAGCTCACGCTCTTAACAAACTCCCCACAACCTCATTTCATCCTTCAACTCCATACTCGCCTCGAGGGATCCTGATCAATAATTCCACCAGACTGGAGCCCATAAAGAGTGAGCTGCGAGGGGGGCAATGCACATGGCGAGAGCCTTCAATGTGCTTCTTATGGTGGTGCCGGTAATGAAGGGGACTACAGTACATCTTTGCTCCAAGAAAGGCTTGCATCTATCAATTTCCAAGAAACCCTAAAAAACGGGCGAATGGTGTGACACCGCAGGACCTGAACGGGCTTCACGGGCGCTGTGGCTGCGACGCTTTGTCATCCACCCACTGCACATGAGCCGACTCGAGTCCAAAACTTGCGGAGTTAAAGGGCTTTAAAGTGACAGCAGTGATGTGTGCTCGTGTATTTGGCATACTGATCAGGGCCTTGAACTACTGTGTGGGAGAACTCCCAGGCCCCATTCATTATTCAGGAGAGTGTGAGAGATATCTGCTTCCCAGATTACTTTCCCTCTGAGATGAAGGCAAGAGAGAGGAAGACGAGAAGATGAAGATAGAGAAGCAGAGGGAGAATTAAAGGAAATGAGAATGTGGTTGCATTAAAATATGTACACTGGTGTTTCAAACTTCTTATTCATTAAAACATCAGCGTTTCGTTAACTTTAAAAGAGTCGGATGAAGCTGTTCTTATCTCAACTCTTGATGTTTGGTTGGTGGATGTTTGGTGCTGTGGCATGCATGGGCGGTGGTGGTCAGGGAGAGCAAAGAGGTCATAGATCCCAGTAAGAGTTCATGACCTGCAGTAGTTTACTTGAAGAACTTTAAAAATACTGTTTAATAAAACATAAGTTACACCAGAGAGGCGCAGAACCGAGTAAACTGGAGGTAAAGCAAATGTATTTAATGCTGAATTAAAGATGAGTTTATGCAATACAGAGGGGGAAAGAGATGCCATCAGAGGAGTGTCTCATTAGGTCAGTTTATCTGAGAAAAACTCATTTTCTGACTTTATTATTTCAATTTTGATGACATCATCTTGCTTTATTTTGGTTATCAGTTTTCTCTCTGTATCTCTTGCTTTTACTTCCTGTTTCTAGCCATCTCTTGATTGTTTTCACCTATTGTTAATTGTCTCCTTGCCCTCACCTGTGTCACTAGCTAATTATTCCTTTGTATATGCATAGCCCTGTGTTCCCGGGACATTCTCACAAATTAGATCAACTTTCAGTTTCTCTTTGTGGTTAAATAAAAAATATAGGAAAATGGCTCTAGCCTCTCCTGACACAATAGAGATAACCCAATTTCTCATTCATATCATCATTTTCGGATGGCGGTAGCTCAGGAGGTGGAGCAGGTCATCCACTGACTTTAAGGTTAGTGGTTTAATCCCTGCTGCTCTCACCTGCATGCCAAAGTATCCTTGGACAAGATACAGATCCTGATGCATCCACCATTGTATGAATGTTAGTGTTATGTTAATAAATATTTAGAACCAGGATTTCGTTGTGCTATGACGTTAACCTACTTTGGGAGGTTCCCTTTGTTTGTGTAGATTTTTATCAGGACCCTGGTGTGTGTTGTTACTGCAGGACGATGTTTGTGTTTCCACCTCCGTGTTTTTATTCCTGGACTCTGTTAAAGAAGCTTTGCATGAAAATAATCTGTCTTCATGTTACACCGGGGCTCGGTGCAGTTCATATTGTGTTAAACAAGCTGTTTTAGCTCCACCCCCTTAAAGCAAACTTCTTTCTGATTGGCTCCTATTAGTAAAAGAAGCTTCGAACATGTGGTGGGTGGGGCTTCTGTGCCTGAGATGACCATATTAGCTATATCCCCACTATATTGCATCATAAAGATCCAAGAACAGAAAAAACCTTGAATGTTTGAAGCCGTGTGTAGCCCGAGCAGAAGTGTTGTATCTACTCTGACCTTAATGTAACTCCACCACAGGAACAGGAGGCATGTGACAGGAAGTAACAGCAGAAGAGACCCACTCTAAACGCTTCATAACAGTATCTGACAATAACTGAGCTATGAGGCCTGTAGAAGATTGAGACATTTCAGATCAAATTAACTAAATTTAGTAACATCACATGTTCATTATGTGGCATCAAGCTGCCAGATCTGTAGTCAACTAAAAACACGGAGTCCTCTGAATGAACAGTGGGAGCTTTTTGTTTATTTCTTCTCTAGAAACAATGATGCTACCACAATATGCAGCTCAAACTAAGCTGGTAAAATCCATTTAAGTGATTTATTTTCTTTCCTGTGGTACAAAATGTCCTGTTTGCTTCTGCACCTGCCAGCAACTCTGCAACATGACAGAGAGTCTGCAGCAGTCTGCTTCACAATTGGATTGCAGTGAATATGAAAGGGAGGCTGCTTCTCCTGAGAGATTTGATAAAAGAGCCCAGAGATCTGAGGTTGAGCTGCACTTCTTAGGAGAAGGAAATAGGCAGGAGCTTTATATACATACATGTTTTTTACATCCTCAGCTGCTGAAGCTAGCAGCGCTTCGGTGCCGAGCTCTCAGCTTGGCAGCGGTTAATGTCTGTGTTTAAAACCTACAGATTAAAACGTACACGCAGGGCGCAGACAAAAGGTTTGATCTGCTCCTGAAAGTTGATCCCCTTGGCGATCTTTCCTGCTGAGCTTGAATCGACTCACACACCTGCAGACGTAAAGTTTAATGCACACACCAATACCTGGGGAATACACAAAACCAACACACGTGCACTCGTTTTGATGGCAGATAAAAGCAGATTACGACGACTCGTGCTGCTGCAACCAAGAAAACAGCTGTAGACTGAAGCAATCCAGAACCTTCGGTGGACGAGTGCTCGACTGTGATATCAGCAGGTCACGTTATTAAAAAGGAAAGACTTAAAGAAACACCTATAAAAACACTAACCATGAGCACACGGTTTGGCCCAAATCATCAAAGTTTTCAGACTGCAAGGCTCACCATTATCGCCAATGTACATCACCGATAAATTTAAATAAATGCCCCAGAGCTTTCCTGGTAATCATCAGCTTTCCTTCACTGACCATCCATGCTCATTCAGACCACACACACCGCAAAAGGTGTTTGTGAGGACCTTTTAAAGCCTTCGGTGCAACTAAGTGACAGTAATTTGAGGCATCATGTGAGGAAAATAACACAAATAAAATAAAATTGCCTGTGGTTTGCGTTGCAGGCAGTAATTCCGGCTTGGATTATGGATTCTGTTTGTGACTTTTATGGACAGAATGAAATGGACGGTGTCAGGTTTGGTGGAGGCTGTTATGGTTTGGGGCTAGCTTGGGGTTCGTTGCAGTTATTTTTCCACAGCAGAGGGCTACAGGTGGCTCTTTCCCAGGATGGTTCTTGCCTTTCAAACCTGCCTGTCATGATTAGTCGGCATTTTGAGATCCAGCTCGAGTCATGACTCTCCACCAGATTGTCATCATTCAGCGTGTTTCGATTATTACTCCTCGGCTCGTGTTGTTTCTCTGTTTTCGTAGCCTAGACTTATCTGTTGAGCCAATCACAAGCAACAAAAGCCTTTCCCAGGATCTCCAGGCTGGTCTGTATACCCTGAGAAGAGAACCAAGGAAACATACCTACCAATCACACCTACCTGCCACCTCCAACCAATCTAGCTTCTCTGAGTAACTCTAGTCAGTCCGTTCAAAATCGAGCCACATTGATACCCCAGTGATTCACTGGGTGTCGAGTCCTTGCTGCCTTCTGAATTTTGTGCAAATAAAGTTGTTGAACCGCACTCTCATCATGACTACAGAATCCAAAACAGTGTCAGGTGTCACGGACCCAGCTCCGGGGACTCGGGGTCCGTGAGCAGTGTGGACTACTGTTATAATTATTGCTGTTATTTGGTGATGTGTGTGTTGTCTGCACTGTTCTTGTGACTCCCCATCCTTGTATGTATAGGCAAGTGGGTGTGTCTGTGAGTGTGGCTGAGTACTGGGTTTCAGGTAGGCCTGGTGGGTGTGTCCTGTCTAGAGGATGGCCATACCTGAAGCAGATGATCACACACACCTGCAGCTAATGAAGCATCGTTGGGGAGCTTCTTAAGACTGTGGCTGAGCGTTCCTCGGCGTGGGATCGTTGTGTGAGACTCCACGTTAGTGTCGATAAATGTCAAGTCCAGTGAGTGCATGCCTGCGGTAGTCGAGTGTCCCGACAAGTTGCCTCTTTGTTATTTTCTCCAGGAAGGAGCAGGAAAGACAAGAGCAGCGAGCATGGGGTGCGGGGACACACAGGAGCGCAAGAGCACGGAGCACGAACTTGTGGGTGAAGACACGACATGGAATTCAAGGGGAAAACACGGGGTTATTCTGTGAACTATTTACACCACTGTAAATAAACGCACTGCCTTCATCATTAAGTCCTGCATCTTGGGTCCTCATTCCTCTCATCCCCATGGTCTGCCACACAGATCGTGACATCAGGTCCTTGTTAACCACACTGTAGTTTGCATCTGTATCTGCATATCTCAGTAAACATGGGATTTCTAAACACAATAACAAATAAAGCTTTATCTTATCTTTGTTTTTTCACAGATGATTGGTCATGCTGGCTTTAAGCTCACACTGGAGATGTTTACAGTCCAACATGAAGGTCAGAAGGTCTCCCTTTTACTGCTGGAAAGGTCCTAAAGGACTCTACTCTTTAACCCGACATTAGCTATGTTTAAAATGTTTTTTTAAAACACAAAAGAACCAAACAAACATAAAATTCATATTCTGATTGCCCAGGGTTAAAGTTAAAGTTAGGGTTAGTGTTCCTGAGGTATATCTGTGTTTTTATTCTGCTCATTTGTGTCTGCATCGAGGTGAAGGTCAGAGAGCTTAACTTCAGGCAGAAGATGCATTGATGTGGTTGAGCCTCTGAACCAGACGCCTCCTCCTGAGGTGTTTCAGGGAAGTTCAACTAAGATGAGACCCTGATGTAAACCAGGGGAGAAGGTATTTCTTTGGCCATCTCTGCCCATCCACTTCTTACACTGACCCACATAAGCACAAGAAAAATGGATGGCTGGATGCTTCTATTTCATGTGATGGTATTCAAGTTTCACAGATCTATCCAGACACTAAAGGACTGAACTTGAATTCAAATTTGAGATACTTTGATAAGAAGGTCCTCTTGAAGACAAAGAACAAGCGAATCTGCTTGAAGCAATATAGGAAGATTCATCTCACTGGATTTGTAACACTCACACTGCCTCTGACAACCACTGAAAACAGCGAGATGAAGTTGGAGAGACGCAGGTTTGTGCCAGCTGCTGCAAACTCGGTTCTGAACTCGAGGCGAAAATGTGGTCTCAGAGTTTTTCAGATGCCATCAGTGTGCGGTGATGGGGGGAGAAATAAGCAAATCTGGAGCTCCTTTTAAAGTTTGGTAATCTGAGCGGTCGCACGCAGTCCCAGCCCACATCAGGGGAGCCCCGCTGAGTGTGAAGGCAGAGGGAAGCACAAGAACGCTGTTTATAATGCTAATGCTGTGCTACATATTCCTGTGGGGAGGATGAAGGAAATCTGTATGAACTACACATGATTTTTTTTATATTTTAAATTACGATTTGATTGGAATTGTTCCATAAGACAACTCATTGTGAAAGTTAACATTTTCAGATATTTCAGGAGCGTTTCTGAACAAAATCCAATTTTCCACATCTGTTGTTCAGGTTTAGATTGAAACAGGATCAAGATACAGCCTAACTGTGAGGACTTCACTGGAAATATAAATGCTAATTATTTAATTAATGTATTGTGTTTACAGCAGATGCGATAAATTAATATTCTCTGTACAATTCATTTTTTTTACCTGATTTTTGCATCAAAAATGACACAAAGTCATAATTAATGACAGGAGAACGTTTCAGAATATCTGTCATAGATAAAATAAAAAGTAAAGGTTTGAGAAACAAAACCGGAGACAAAAAAATAAGTCATAAATGTTTGTTTGAGGGTTAAAATGTAAACCACAAAATAAATTTTTGTCAGTCACAGCCTGAAACCTGATTCTCTCGTGTGAAAGTGCTTATACATCCTGACACCACTGCAGTTTAAAAGGAATCTTTGTCTTGGCTATTTGTTATCTGACACTTACAGCAGTATCAGTGTTGGGTAGAAATATAAGCTACATACTATCCTGCAAAACAAACAATTTCTTTTCTCTTTGGTCTGTTTGTGTGTGTTTGTGTAAATGTTATTTTTATAAGAGAAAATGTAATTTTTATACAGTATTTATTAGACATTCTTTACAAAATAAACAAAAACAATGTTAAGCACTCATTTCATACATAGTAAAACACAGAGATAAGATTTTATGTGAATCCTGGACTATGCAGTAAGTTCCTTTCAGATTAAATGTTCTCGATATACAGGACATTTAATGTGAAAGGAATTTACGGACAGGAAGAAGGAACGAACAGAACAAATTGGGTTTCCTGCAGCGGTCAGGCAGCCTCTGAACATTAAGTCAGATTAGAAGTATGAAATACAGCTCAGACTAAACGTGCAGGTAACAGCAGAATATCATAAAGCAGCTTCTCACCTGTGGAATTCAATCCTGTCATTTAGTTTGGATTAAAATGAACAAAAGCAACACGAACTTTAGTGTTTTAGAGGTTTAATGGGTCAGATGACTGTGTGTGTGTGTGTGTGTGTGTGTGTGTGTGTGTGTGTGTGTGTCTGAGCCTCACACTACTTCTTTCTCCATTTGTTCTGCAGCGCTGCTCTCACGTCTGATCAGAGGAGCTGCTGAGTGTCTATTTGAAGTGTCCTTGAGCAAAGCACGAACCACTCACCTGCCCAAGAGAGAGCGAGAGAGAGAGAGAGAGAGCAAGTGTGTGTGTGTGTGTGTGTGTGTGTGTGTGTGTGTGTGTGGTAAAGTGACTTTAAAAAAGTGTGTGTACAGCTGTTTGGATCTGAGTTTCTTAATGTGCTGCTGCAGAGCTGGAAACTTTACGCAAGTGTTTGTGTCAGCATTGTAATTTTTTCTGTGTGTGTGTGTGTGTGTTGTATACAGGATTGCAGAAGTGTGTTATAGCGCTGTTTATACGATTCAGGGTGTCCAAATTGCTTTGTGCTGTACCTTTTGTTTGTTTAGGTGTTTTGTTTGCGTGTGTGTGTTATTTTTAGGGCAGCAGAAGCAGCAGAGGAACGGTTTGGAGTGTTTTAACAGGCTTCGTCTGTTTTCCTGTTTGTTTGTTTGTTTTTTCAGGTGTGTGTGTTTTTGCGGGGGGTCAACCTGGAGCGCGTGAACACACACACTCCTCGTGTCCGCACAAACACCAGCGGCGTGAACAGCTACAGCGGTCGCCTCGCTTCTGTCGCCATCCGTCTGTCGCGTGGTTGATGGCCCATCACCTGTCGCCGGGTGGATGGTGTGGGGACATCTGAGGAAAGACAGAGATGTGAGGAAAGAAACTGAGACCGAATTAAACATTTCTTAGTGTCTCAGCTTGTGTGTTGTTTCAAAGATGGCTTGCAAAGGATGCTGGGAATGAAAACAAAGCAGATAACAGAAACGACAGACGAAGGAGAGCGGAGGAAAAGAACACGGAGCTGTCAAAGAGCTTTTAAAAACAGCATCCTGCTGCTCTAAACACCCACCGTGGCAGGAAGTCTGTATTATTCCACAGCTAAAAATAGTCCCCATTCTATATCCTCCTGTTTGCCCAGCTTGTTTTGGAAAAGGCTTTTTTTAACCATTTAAATCTTGAGGACCAACCAGCAGGCTCATCACTGACAGATGGTCCAATAATAAAAAGTACTTGGAGGATAAAATCAGTCACATCTGAGCAAAGTTCCCACCTGATCCTCTTGTCTTAACTCACAGTCCTTTAAAGGATATTTGAGTTTCATTTAAACTCTGAAAACACTCGCAGATAGAAGATGACCCTGGTAACCAAATGCAAGCATTTCATGCTCCAAGTGACCCACAGGGTGATGGGAGCGTTGAAGGTTTACTCATAAGTTTCCTTCAGTGAAAACAGATCTGCAGTTTATTCAAACTATGATAGATTCATCATATTAAAAAAGAAATGTGTTGAACAGAGCATTTTCTCTTCAGACCGTGACTCTTGGAGTGGGTGAAAAACAGTTTTTAATGGATCTTAAAGTGTTTTCATACCTGAGAACTTCATTTAGACATCTCCTGTACTTACGACACCATGATGGCTCAAACATGCTGAAAAATCTCTACATTTCCCACCCGTGTGTACATTCATGGCCTCTAGCTAAAATAAATAAAACATTCACAGTATGAAGGTTAAAATTTTGCATGGTTTCAGTAAATATGCTAAAGTAACTTCACATAAAAATCAGCTGACTCTCAATGATCCAATAATGATGTCAGCCTTATCCTTCTATGATGCCATGTGATCATTTCTTCACCTGGCTTTCACATCATGGTGGTATTTAATAAAAGACTGGCCACTAACAGCCTTTCTTTAGTCTGATCGCTGTATTTTAATTATAATCAACAGCTGAGGCTGCAGGGCTTTTATAAAGAAACAAAATGAACACAGAATGGAGAAGTGCTAAACTGACCAAAAAGGTTTAGTCTGATGAGCCAGAATCTAAATACCTGCCTCACTTCATGTTAGTCCCTCTGAAGGCGTCTCAAAGTATCACAAGCTAATGCCTGAATTAGGTTGTGACTTACGACGTAACCAGAAACCCGTCTTAACCCGACGCCCTGACCTTCCACGTAACCTGACGTGCACCTCCTGAGAAATGTAAATTCTACATAATTTACCGCCGGATGCTCCTAGCACAACCTAGGTCTCAACTGATGTCGAGAGGTGACCGGGCGTTTGCAACCGTAGCACCTACAGTCATGGCCAAAAGTTTTGGGAATTACATAAATATTGGAAATTGGAAAAGTTGCTGCTTAAGTTTTTATAATAGCAATTTGCATACACTCCAGAATGTTACGAAGAGTGATCAGATGAATTGCATAGTCCTTCTTTGCCATGAAAATGAACTTAATCCCAAAAAACCCTTTCCACTGGATTTCATTGCTGTCATTAAAGGACCTGCTGAGACCATTTCAGTAATCGTCTTATTAACTCAGGTGAGAATGTTGACGAGCACAAGGCTGGAGATCATTATGTCAGGTTGATTGGGTTAGAATGGCAGACCTGACATGTTAAAAGGAGGGTGATGCTTGAAACCATTGTTCTTCCATTGTTAACCATGGTGACCTGCAAAGAAATGCGTGCAGCCATCATTGCGTTGCATAAAAATGGCTTCACAGGCAAGGATATTGTGGCTACTAAGATTGCACCTAAATCAACAATTTATAGGATCATCAAGAACTCCAAGGAAAGAGGTTCAATTCTTGTTAAGAAGGCTTCGGGGCATCCAAGAAAGTCCAGCAAGCACCAGGATTGTCTCCTAAAGAGGATTCAGCTGCAGGATCGGAGTGCCACCAGTGCAGAGCTTGCTCAGGAATGGCAGCAGGCAGATGTGAGCGCATCTGCACGCACAGTGAGGCGAAGACTTTTGGAAGATATCCTTGTGTCAAGAAGGGCAGCAAAGAAGCCACTTCTCTCCAAAAAAACCCCCATCAGGGACAGATTGATCTTCTGCAGAAAGCATGGTGAATGAACTGCTGAGGACTGGGGCAAAGTCATATTCTCCGATGAAGCCTCTTTCCGATTGTTTGGGGCATCTGGAAAAAGGCTTGTCTGGAGAAGAAAAGGTGAGCGCTACCATCAGTCCTGTGTCATGCCAACAGTGAAGCATCCTGAGACCATTCATGTGTGGGGTTGCTTCTCATCCAAGGGAGTGGGCTCACTCACAATTTTGCCCGAAAACACAGCCATGAATAAATAATGGTACCAAAACACCTTCCAACAGCAACTTCTTCCAACAATCCAACAACAGCTTGGTGAAGAACAATGCCATAAGGCAAAGGTGATAACTAAGTGGCTCGGAACAAAACCTTGAAATTTTGGGTCCATGGCCTGGAAACTCCCCAGATCTTAATCCCATTGAGAATTTGTGGTCAAGCCTAAAGAGGCAGGTGGACAAACAAAAAAACACTAATTCTGACAAACTCCAAGAAGTGATTATGACAGAATGGATTGCTATCAGTCAGGATTTGGCCCAGAAGTTGATTGAGAGCATGCCCAGTCGAATTGCAGAGGACACTGCAAATACTGACTCTTTGCAAAAATGTCATGTAATTGTTGATAAAAGCCTTTGAAACTTACGAAGTGCTTTAATTATATTTCAGTACGTCACAGAAGCAACTGAAACAAAGATCTAAAAGCAGTTTAACAGCAAACTTTGTGAAAACTAATATTTGTGTCATTCTCAAAACTTTTGGCCACGACTGTAGACTCTGGAATAACCTCCTTGTCTATCCAGTCACGTCACATCTTTTTACTTTGGTTTTTGATTCTAACTAGTTGGTTATCTGGCTTGTTGTGTTGTCACCTACTGTTTTCTTATTGTTTTGTTTCAATTGTCTCGTGCTTTTACTGACTGTGAAGCACATTTTGATTTGATTTGATTTGATGTAACGACACATCAGGCTGGCACAGCCCACAATGAGTCTGATTGGAAGATTACGGTGTATGGTTAAGATGGCTTTCTGATTACATCGTAAGCTACGATGAGGATTTCCCACTGAAGCATAATTCAGGCACATTATGTCAGGAAAGAAGGAGACAGTTGGAGCCGACATGGATCAGCTAGCATAATGCTACCCTTTGATTTCTGCAGACAGCTAGCAGCTACAGTCAGCTATGATGCGATCCACCTGTCAGTCACAGAGGCCACCCCCCTAATAATGCAAACTTCAAGCCTGAATACATTTAAAACAGGTGAGTTGTAAAAGTATCCGAACATCTTTACAGTTGTTATGATGGGAGAAATTAGCTACAGAGACCAAAACAGGTGGAAAATTTAACATGGGCGTTTATGGGGACTGACTCACTGGTGAAGCCTCAAGTGGACATTAGAGGAACTGCAGGTCTCCAGATGTTCCTGTTGGTTTCTCAACAACCTGCCATCTACAAACAGATGTTTTTGGCAGACAAAAATCAAATAACAGAAGAAGAGGAGAAGGCCCGGGCTGACAGATACAAATTCATGGTCATTACAAAGATGCTGATTAGCAGCAGGAAGGTGGCTCGAAAGGAAGTGTCTTTAAAAAACCTAAAAAAGTCTATAAATTCATCCTTCCTTTCTTCAGAGAACCCCTCCAACATACACACACATGTTGCCTTATCTCGTCTCCTCTTACCTTATTCCCCTCTGCTTCCTGCTCCCTCTCTCCTTCCTCTGCCCCCCCCCCCCACAACCTGCTGGGAGCTCGTTATGGCAGCTAAAGAGCTAGACCCTAAAATCAGCATTTCACCGTGTTCCCACAGTCTGCCCAAACCAGTCCTAAGGTCAGAGGTCAAAATTAAATGCATCCAGACTCTCTGGGAATCCAGTGGGCAGCTTTCGTGGTTGTTTGCTGGCGGTGGAAAAATTATTGTGGGTTTCTGCTGCAGAAAGTGCAGAAAACTCCAGACTTTATTGACACAAGTGTAGTCGTTACCGGAGAAATAATCAAACAGAGTCAGACAAAGGCTCCATTTTCCTCGCCAAGACGTTTGAATCCGAACATCATTGCTTTTATTTTTTTGATTACCGCGCACACCAAAACACCTACAGAGCCCAACAGCACAATAAATCCGCGGCTGAGGTTTTTTTATTGTCTCATTTAGGAGCAATTTCAATAACTCAGTTTGTGCGGCTTGTTTGCTAAAAGTCAAACAGCAGCTGCGGCGAACGGAGGGACAGAATCCACTCCGAGAGGGAAAATGAAGCCACGGGGACGAAAAAAGCCGAAGAATTTAAAATAAAGGCCGAGCCATTCATTGTAAATCTTCCAAGCAGTGAGCTTTCTCTTCATAAGTGCCCTTCATTGATCCTGCCGGTCGGCGGCAGAGTGCTACACATCCACCCCCATCTCTCCACCTCTGTCTCTTATCCCAAAAGCAGCCACAAGTCAACAGCTCTGACTGCGTTTTTAAGTGCTCCTCCAAAAAGAGAAGGGTGTGTGTGCATGTGTGTGTGTGTGTGGCGGTTTACCCCAGCGGCTGCATTCCTTAGCCCCCGTTAGCATTCAGCCCACATAGGTCATGGCCAGCAGCCTTTTGTGTTCGACCAGCCTCGCTGTCACTGCAGTGCCGTCGCTGAGTGTGTGTTTGTGGATACAAATGGGAGAGAAAGTCAATGGCAGCCACACACACACAGTTTGTTGGTGAGCAGCACTCAGAAACAATCAGGAAGCTCCAAAAGCTTTAACAAAAAAAACTGTTGAAAGAGTCACATGGTTGCTCACAAATGTCAACCAGAAAAGAAAAGAAGGGAGAAAAAGGGAAGTCACGGCTCAAGTTAGAGCAGGCTCGTCTTCTCGACATGACTTTGGGCTCTTTTGTGTAACTTTGTGTGGCTTTTCCAGTATTTCCAGTATTACTTCAACCAAAAATCCCACTTCAGCCTGTGGACTAAAAGCAAAACCCCTGACCCTCCACGGGTCACCACTGGCCTGGTGGATGGTTAGAGGTTGAGACCATTAGACTGCCTGGGATAAAAACAAGAAAACACAAATATTTCAGAAATCAGTCACAAACTTGTTCAAAGCTAAGAAACCATTTTGCTATTTATCAGGCAAATAAACTGAAATCACACTTTTACACTCAAATTGAAGCCGGCACCCTGAACTTCTCTGAGAAACTAATCAAGGAAAACATTCAACCTCTGAAACAGTTTCTGCTCATGAATGCAAGAAAATAACTGCAATTTGGCATCTTAATTAAAAAAAATCAAACTGTGCCTTACAGATTTTCTCTGCTTTTTGTAAAACTGTAAATTTGCAAATTCATGGATAACAACAATAATTTTATTTCAGCAATAAAAATATAATATTGATTAAAGCACTTGGACAAATGGGTCGATTAACCATTACAGAAACATAAAAAAATGACTTTAGTAATACCAGTACTGTTAATTTAGAAGCTGAGATGTTTTTGTTGCTTCATCTGGTTCCTCATAATTTGTAATTATTCAGCTCAACGCTTCTCTGGTGTATCTGATGTTCATCTCCTAAGAGCGCACCTACGGTTCGGTCAAACCCTGGATGGGTAACCAGAGACCTGTTGCATCATAACAACCTGCTGCAGCTACTTGTGCTTCCAGTGCCTGGAAAGAAACTGGCAAGATCCCTGTAATAAGTAAAAGATAGAATAAAAATGGCAGCAGTCTTAGCATTTAAAGGAAACTCAGAGGTTCTTGGCTACTCGTCATTAATCTGACTGTACTTAATGAAGGTTTCCAGGTTTTTCCCTAAAAACCCTGTGAGATCCAAATCTCACAAGACAAATAAAAATCACTGACAAACGTCAAAACTATTCACATTTTCTCCGAGAAGTCCTTTTTGCTTCTCTCTGTAATGCAGGCTTAGGGCGTCCGCACAGCGGTGACTGACAGAGATCTGGTGACGCTCAAGAGCAGTCAACAACTTCTTGTCACAATGGGCGAAGCGGGGCGGGTCCTAAAAAAATTTCAAAAGTATGATTGGAGTAACTGAATCAACAAAGGATACTGCTGATGGATACTGAGGAGGTGGTAAAACCATTAAAGGGTTACCTAGGAAACCACAGCCTTGAAAGGTGACAAGTACCAACCATCACCCTATAAAGCAATGCAAAACAAGTAGTTAAAAGAGCGCAACTGTCCTGAAGTCGAGCCTTTTTTTATCACTGGCTGATGCAGACCACCCCACCCCAACCCTAAAGACTCCATAAGCTAGTATGTGCCAAAGACGTGGAGGTAGGTGGTCAAAATGTGAACCCACGTGATAAAAATATGGACCAGATCCAGTAACATGGACTGACAGCCAAATACATGCTAAATAAGTCATATGAGGCACCTGTGAGCCTAAATGGACAAAACTAATGGTTTTTTCCCTAGACAGCTACTTTGGGTAATTATGCCTCAGTAAAAGCAACCAATCAAGTGAAAGAGGAGCCTGCGTTTGACTGAGTTTTAACAGCTTTATCTTGGTCCGAAAAGTAAACATTTCATTTTCATTTATTTATTTATTTCACACTTCGTACAACAATTCAAACAAACCAATCACACTTTCTATCAAAAAGCACTACAACCATGTGTGAAAAGGAGCAGGAAGAAGAAAATATTCTTATTAAACCCTGCCCCCTATCTATCATCGGTTAAACGCAAAAATGGCCTGAAGAAAAGCCCAGATGTGTGCTAACATGCTGCCGTCCAGGTAACAATCTCAGGCTTTGAGTAAAAAGTGGTGAAGGAAGTAAAAAAGAGCAGGACGGTGTTTGAGAGCATCCCTCGGCAGCAACAACAGCCTGAATCTGACACCAGAAGAAGTCTTTACATTTCATCACCTCATACCTGTCCTCAGGTGTGTTTCTAGCCGACATTAAAAAGACGTGGCTGAAGTGCCGATTGTGAAACGGCCGGTTTGAATCCCTCCGAGATCCCCTGCAGTCATTCTGAACCACAACACAGGATTGCCAGCCAGCTCATTAGCATCGCCTGGGTCTATGTTTCACTGTAATATGCATTAAGCAGCTCTTCTGTAACAACAGGCGTGCTGTGTCATGGTTTTGTTAGTCAGGAGAGGTGACTAAGTTCAAACTCATTGAGCAGCTCCCAATGTGACCCTTCAGATGTTTCATGTTTGAGGCTACACAGATTTAAAGGAACTGGCAGGTTAGCAGAGGCTAATGCAGCAGTTAAAAGAGGCATTTAAGAGCACTTGGATATCTGTGTTCTCCTTGTGAGGAAGCCTTAACCTTACGTGACCTCTCGCCGATTCGTTCTCTGAAGAGGCAGGATGTTCACCACTAACAGAAGCTTTTACCTCACCGCTCTCATTTAACTGTTTTGCTGCTCCATCAACAGCGGCTCGAAGCTTTTTTATTTTGGTGTGTGACTCATTTCCCATCTCTGCCCATTCATCAGCCATTAAACACACTAAATGGCTGCACAGCACATTTCCCCCGCCGCCGTAATGCGCTCGGCTTTGCGGGAGATGTGACATTGTCCCTCCTGACGGCCACATTGTCTCGCAACATTACACACAAACACATACAAGTAAATGAAACCGACTAAGAGACGGATCCTGTGATCGTTTCACTTCCATGTGTGATAAACGCTCTCCTCCTCCTCTTCCTCGCTTTCCTGCTCTTTCATTTCCAAATCATTTGTTTCCAAAGGCGCGGCGCGGCTGCAGGAGCAGCGGCGTCTGCGGGTAATTGGGTTCAAAAATGACATCTCGCTTTCAGGAGTGACAGACTCGGAGCAATTTGTTCTGCCTTTGGTGAGGGTGACATCATGGATGTGCACTGGACAGATGAGGGAGCTGGAAACACAGCCGACGGAGGAGCCCCCATATGAACTAATGAGGAGAGCCATTAGTATATCACAGGAAATGTCAAGGAAGAAAGTTCACAGGGGACGGGAAGGCACAGTGGGAATAGAGGCTGTCTTTGTAGTTTCTGAGAACCGTTGAATATAAAGACATGCTTTACTCCTCACTGTGTGAGAAAGAAAAACTATCAGCACTGTAAACATACAGAAACAACACAAGCTCTGAAAAACCATATTCATGGCAGTCACGGCCTTTAAGTGAACCGTTAGCAGGCTGGCTTGGCTGTGATGAAGCCACAAGTGTCAGATAAATCACGTGTAGATGGGCCATGCGACAGCTGCAGGACATTTTCTGTCCCACCCTTGGATTTGAAAATAATCAATGCACAGAATGCTAAAGGAGATATTTTTTGTGTAAATATCACAGACGCTGAGACAAAATGTAAAGCTGGCTGTTAAAAAAGTGCCTAAATATTATTTAAAATATAGAATGACTCATGGGAACCCCACAAAAATGGCATTTTCACTGCTTTATAACGATATCGCATGTTAAATGTAACAAGAAAGCTAAAATTAATAAAAAATAATCCAAAAACACACATGATGCACTTTTGATGTGAGCATTAGCTTCGTGTGGGACTAATAAAGGTTATCTTATCTTATCTTATCTTATCTTATCTTATCTTATCTTATCTTAGATCAATTAGCATGTTTAATGACTTTAGCCTTTTCTTCATCCCCGGGAATCAAATACTGATATTTTGTCATTTTATATTTATGGTTATAGTGAAACTGATCGGTCACCCAAAGCTTCTCACAGATGGATGCTTGCGAAGGACCTGTTAGCATGATCTTTAAACCCACTGGATAGGCTTAATATTTTGCCATGCATGGTTAAAAATGTGATGGGATGTATTTTAACTTAACTTTAACCTCAAACTTTTCATGCATGTAAACACCTAGTTTTTGTGCATAAACCCCCCTTAAAATGAAAGAAAACACAATAAAACTGTAATAACAAGAACAAAGCCCAGATAGGACACGAACATCCTGCTTCCCTGTCTGGTAACCTTCTTCAACATCCCCCTTTCAGCTCCTGAATCTAGACCTCAACTCGCTCTTTAAAAGAGGACTGCTATTATCAAATGTATGCAACACAAACCTAAAAGGTCTCGAAACTACTTTTAGTTTTTTAATCCTTCTGTATAACTGTTCTGAAATAAAACACAGAGTATAAAGAGGAAGAGGATTGTCCTCACACAATGCCGTTTCTCATCACTGAAGCCCCCCGCATGCAGCACTTTCTCTGTTCAGAGGGAACAAAGCTCGGTAGATTGCTTTATCTTCTGTGTGGGCTGTCCTTTCTATTCTTTGGTGCAGTTTTATTGTGACCAGAAACCAGTTATGACTCTTACTTTGAATGTGCTTTCTAACAAAGGGATTCCCCTTAGTGTGCAGTAACAAAAGTGTTTGATTCACCACAGTCACATCCATCCATTTTCTTTTTATCTGTATTATAATTTATATAAAATGAATATAAAGTCCTGGTCGTGCTGTTCCTATATTGTATTGCATTATAACATTTCCCTCACACAGTTCGGAGAAGACAGGGCATGGAAAGAATGATATTAGTTTGGGAGCACAAATACAGCTTCTGCTTTCTATTTCTCCGCTGAAAGCTGTCCACTCACTGGGTAAAAAATCTTTATATGGGAGATCCAGTTCAGCTCCCAAATAGAGAACATTTCCTACATGTCATTTTCCTACTCTCTCTACTACAGACAATATATAAAGATGGCCATAAACATTGATTAGTAAATTATCAATCTGAGATCTTTTGGGGTCACCATCTGAGTGTTTGGAAACCGTACATCTGGATCTGACTGTGGAACTGAAAACACTACGTACCCTGGATAATCCTTCTTCCTGCCTGTAATAATGACCATAATCTACAATAATGTTTCATGGCTTCTTAACAACCCAAAAACTTCTCGCAACCACGGGTAGGACAACTCCTCCCCTGCAGGCCGTTAATAAATGGATACTTCTGCATTGGACTGTCTTTTCAGACCCATCTTTTATACTCAGTGTTTTTGAATGAGACCTGGTTTGAAACATATTTTTTCTGTTATTTATGCCCATGATAACTGTTTAAGTATAACCAGTCCACAGTCTTAGTAACATTAATGGCCAACACTCCTTTTTAAAGGAACAGTCCAATCAAAAATGGAGGTTTTGTAAACCAGTACATAGTTCATGTCCTCTTTGGGAGCTGATGTACCTATTCATAAGATTGACCATGTATGTTGAAGCATGTCTGTAAAGGGAACCCAGACTTGGTGGACAGTGATGTTTTATTGCGTCTTGAGCTGGTTTAATGTTGTCCTAGGATTAAAATGACACCCGTGGGTTATTGAAATGCTAGGACAATGGAAAGGCCCGAACACTTTCATTCTTCATGTGTGTTTTCATGGGTTTGATTGGGTATTTCTGTGAATGTTGCACATGCTGAATGTGTAGGATAGTTTCTTTGACGTGTCTGTGTTCAGTGGAGATGGTGGTCATCCGGGTAGAGAGTCTAATAACAGTGTCTTTAAACTTCTTTAGGAGCTTGTTGCCAGTTCTCTGATCTCAGCGAAGGGGTTGGTGGTGCTTTAGTAGACTTTCGTCACGGTTTCTAGAGGACTTTGAAAACTTAAATAAGAGTTATTTTTTACAGTTTGGTTAAAAGATTCAGTCATGGTTGATGAGATTTGGAATCTTGGATCCATCACTTTATGGTACCCAGTGTGTTAATCTCTTCACACCCACCAGGTCATCAACACTTCAATAAAAACTGAGTGATGAATTGAACCCAAACCAACCCTAGGCAGATCAACAGTGATCAGGATGTTAAGATATCGATAAGCAAGTGTCTGCTGTAGTGAGATCTAGCTTCCACCAACTGCGCCTTATCTCTAAGCCGCATGAGGACCTGGAGAAGCTTATTCACGCTTTTGTGACCTCCAGGTTGGATTATTGTAACTTCTTGTACTAGGGTCTTCCCTCTTCTCTTCTTCTTAGACTGCAAACAGTCCAAAATGCAGCAGCCCGCCTCTTGACTGGTACCAGGAAATTTTGCCCTATTACTCCTGTTCTAGCTAACTTGCGTTGGCTGCCCATAAAGTACCGTATTCAATTCAAAATATTACTCCTTACATTCAAAACTATTAATAAATTAACGCCAAGTTATCTTAGTGAACTTCTCAAATCACATACTCCTGCTAGAACACTTAGATCTGCCACTCAACTACTTCTGACCCAACCCAGATCTCGGCTGAAGTCCCGGGGTGACCGTGCGTTTGCTCTGGCTGCCCCGATACTGTGGAATACCCTTCCTTTCGACCTCCACGCATCTGATTCCATTGCACTGTTCAAATCACGACTAAAAACCCACTTATTCAATCTTGCCTTTCCCTCTAATTAATATTTCTTTTATGATTTTATATTATGCACTTTTATGCTCATTTAATTTCTTGTTTGCTCTGTACCTGTTGCTTTCCTATGTATCAGTGACAGCTACCTGCTTGCATACTTAGTACTTGCTTTGGTCCTATTTCTATTATCTTCCTTCTGTTCTCTGTGTTACTTGTTAAGCACCTTGGCATACCCTTGGTTTTTAAGTGTGCTTTATAAATAAAGTTTATTATTATTATTATTATTATTATATTAACATGCGACACCAATAGTTCTTGAACAAGTTGACAGTTTAAGACTTCCTGCCGCTGCCAGAGAAAGGTTTATACCTGCACTACACCACATATGGGCAAAATGCGCCTCAATAACCATCTCAACCCAGCCTTTAACAGAAAAACAGATCAACCCCACACACGGTGGAGTATTTTCTGTGCGTATCATTGCACTGTAACCTCAGATTACACCGACTGATAAAGCCGCACCACCATTCCTCTTGTGAATGTGTGGCCCGGCTCTCACAGTGTTTTAGTTATGTCAGTTCCCTGCTCTAAACCCTCATACTTTTCTCAAAGGGTGATCCAGCCGGTACATGCCACGATAAGTGTCGTGTCCCCCGAGGCATCTGACAATCCCAGTCTTTGTACATTTACATGAGAACTGAGTGTTTGTGAGGAGAGGAGGAAGAGGACGGTGAGAGAGAAGCCCTCTGATCAGAAGTCTTTGAAGAAGAAAGGCTCTTTTCTGTGTATTAGTCTCCAGCGCCTCGCATCACTCTCGCAAACACACTTCCAGCCCCGGAGCCATTCCTGTGATATCACACCAATCTAGCTCACCTGCCTGTCCTTGCTTCTCTCTCCCTGGAAGCGCTCTTTATGTGTCCTAGTTAATATGTGCTTCACTCCTGTTCGACTCCAAAAACTGACACACCACTACAAACCGATAAAACGCCGTCCCTGTCGGGCTGAGAGCTCTCCTCTCTCCTTCCTCTGTCACGAGAGCTTGTGTGCAAATGTATGATTTATGAAAAACAGATCTGCATTTAAAGGTGAGGATTAGCATCAATGCAGGTGGTATGGAAAGACGTGCTTCATCAGATTGCTGTCACACAGGGGCTTACTGTCATTCCCAGACAGCTTAAGGTGAAGAAAGATGGAGTTTGTGGAACGACTTCATCACTGAGCTCAGAATCAATACGTCTTCCTCGCTGCAGGGAGAGCACAGGCTGTGAAATAGACCCTATTCACACAACACTGCCAGCCGGGATTTGTCGATATCTCCATATTGCTTCCAATTGTCCAGATGAGCCTGTGTCACTGAAGTTGTCTTGGATTATTTCAGCAGAATCTGGTCGGGAAAATATTATTTAGATATTAAAGTACTTTAACCATACAGTCCTTAAAAGCAGGTGGATACAAAAAAAAAACAGAAAAAACTGATCAGCACTGAGCCGTGATAAGGCAGGACCTGCATTTAGTCTGGATTTGGCCCAAACGCTGACATCCAGCACACCCCAGAGACCTGCAGGAGTTATGAAGAAGAAGGGACCACACTGTAAATACAGATTCTTTGTCTTTACCAAGAGCAAACACAAGCATTTGATCAGTTTCAAAGTTAGAGTCCCTTAGTGTTTCAGCCCATAGAACTAAATCAACAGATAAAAATACTTGCACACAAAACAAAAACTACAAAACTAACCTTATCATTTTAAATAAAATTTGTTACAATAATCTTTAATAAGATATTTAGTCGACTAAAACTAAAAGAATTTAGATTTCTAAGCTATGATTAAAACTACAATAAAACCTAAATTTGCCTCAGAGTTCATCAGCTGGGACAACAGCCTCTCGTCCCAACAGTATTCCACGTACCTGCAGCTTATTTCCAATTTTTAAGTAAATCTGAATTTAGTTAAACTGTAAAACAGGGAATGCAAACTCAGTGAAAAATGTCCCGGCTGTGTCGTAGATCATATCTAATGATTCAGTCTTGCTGCGTTAATGTTCCCGGATGACATTTTGATTCATCTCTTTGCTGCAGGAGATGTTTCCAGACCGCAACCAGGATTTAAACAAGAGCAGGAGTTATGGACTCGGAGTGGGGACTAGATTTTTGCTCTCTCCAGAGCTGAATCATGTCACTTCAGGCATGTTACTTTGCGTCACGTTGCCCTCCAGATTATCTCAGCTATGGATCCACTCCCACGCCCTCTCTCTTGATGACAGTAAATCATCTCTGAGTAATTATCTTCAGAAGAAATTATTCGAATGTTTTCTGCGATCGTCTGGAATTCCTGCGACGGGTTCTACAGTTTCCATCGGACCGCTCCCACGCTGTGAAAATTATCTTTTGAATGCTGCAGACGGATAGATACACAAACAGGCGATGAGCAGAGCGGTGGGCTGACCACTAGAAAAGCTGCTCATCCGGCCCACATCAGCTGTGTATGTGTGTGTGTTTTTTTCTACTTCCTCCTCGGTCCTCGTTGTTCCCCAGGGAAGACGAGTGACTTTTGACATACAGCGTGGGACTGCTGTGTTGGGTCTTCCTGCGAGCACGAGCAGTGTGCCGCCTGCAACGATGTGACTATATCTGTGTGTGAAGGGCAAGAGACACCGAGGAAGGCAGCCCGTCACCTTTGACCTTTACGGTGGGCTTGCAGACGAAAATGCCACAGCTGATTGTGCAAATACAAGCAGCAAAGCCATGTTTTTCTGCATCACCGTCTCCCTCTCTCTTTGTTCCTCAAGCTTTGTGACAAGCTTCATTTATTCTTTCTGACTGAACTGGATGAACAACTGGCCCCAAATAGACAGATGTAGATGCTGCAGGCCCGGGAGATGCAGCCCTGCCACCCCTGTCTTGCTCCGAGGGTCCGACTGTGGGTTTAGGCCTGCTTCTGTGTAAAATACAAAATGTTTGCACAGAGATTAGATGCTCAAGTATCTTAACTAAGAAACCGAGAGTAACTTCCACAGTTTCCTGTATTTCACAATGTCAAACGCTAAAGCTGATTTCATTTTAAGTGAGTGTCCCAGCGCTAAATTAGGCTAACGCTGGTTTATGTCAAAGAAAAGCAAAGGACAGGTAATGTAGCTTCAATTGTAGATAAAACATGACTGTAGCCACGTGGTGACATCAGTCATTGAATTCTGGACATTTTTGATCACCACCATTTTGGCTTTTTGGAGCTAGAAGATTTCCTGGTTGGAACATGGACACAGATATCTGGTAATCAGCTGAACGATGGTAAAGATGGAGCTGCTACGGAGAAGCTTCATGGATGTAGTGACATGCAGAAAGATAGGATGTGATGTAGACAGATCCTCCAGTGTGGTGGCACCTAAAGAGCACAGAATTCTTGAACACCTGGATGCCCAGCAGCCATGTTATCGGTCATATAATTGCACTAAAAATTATCAAAAAAAAGCTCCAACTGTACAGACACGGTCTAGAGTTCCAGTTCAGGGATTCCAATTACCTGTAATGACACCTGACAGACAGCTAACCGCTACAACCTGTCAGTCAAATAGGCCACGCCCCTAATAATGCAATATTTAAGCCTTACACAATTTAAAGAGTGGAATTATAAATCAGTTTTCACCTGTACAGTTGTTATAAACACAGAAATATATAGAGAGACCAGACCTGTTTGTTGTATCAGACTATAAATTTGGTAATTTTAACATGTGAGTCTGTGGGTACTGATTCACTGCTGGAGCGGACATGCAGGGCTCGCTACTTAGATTTTGACTTCATTTCTTAATTTTAGCCTGTTTAGAGCACCAACTAGAAAATCTTTTAGCAAGTAAACCAATAAAAAAATAAGACTTGTTCTAGAAGATAACTTCCATGCAGTTCAAACAAGACCAAACCAAGGATCTGATTCAAGAGAAGGAGGATGGACCTTTTATGATAAGTACATTTTCCTTTACATTCCTTGTGTTGTTTCTTATGTGATCTTTTATTCCTTTTCTTCCGTCCTGTTTTTAAATCCAGTAGACTGGAGGAAATTCAACAGTCTGCTTTCTGCAGAAAAAAGATATCAGTTTCAAGGAATTAAAGTATTAAAGAAGTAATAAATGACATTCTGACATTTAGAAAATTCCCCTTATATTGCCTTTCCTCCCTGGATAAATGATAAAATCCCCCTTCTCTCACTCCCAAACACTTCCTGAAGTTGTGGGACCTGTGGGATCTATTCAGAGTTAACTGCTTTTTTTTAACGTGACCTCTGTGGACCAGCTAAGTTGGTCCAAACATGCAGAAAATAAAAAGTATTTGCAAACACAGAGTAACCTGGAGCTGAAATGTGACACCAGAAGGTGAAACAATGGCGTTATTAACGGAAAAAAAGGGAAAAAATGCTGTTCACACGTCCCGAGTCGTTCTGCGAGTTTCACACATTCCAACGGCCTCAGTGTGAGCTCATATCTGTGAAAACCATCAGCGTGTCCCATTATCCAACGACACAGGAGCCTCTCTGTGGGATTCAACTACAGACCTGTGTGTCAAAGAGCTGTCGCCACATTCCTGACATTTGTTTTAACCTGCTTAGGCGCACAAACCATTGCTCTACAACGCTGATCACACAACATCAGCTGTCAAATGGGTCATTCCATAAATCCCACTCCCACTTGACCCCTATGGAAAATTAGCTCATATCTTTAATGTAGAGTAAATCTGAATATATTCAGTGAAGCCATGCAAAGTTTTACCAAAACTGGGATAAATTATGGACCTATCAATGTAGATAAGACAGGAAGTAACAGAACCAGGCTCAGGGACTGGATGTTTGATCTGTTTTTTGATAATTCACCGGATAAGTTAATTGGTTAAGTAGTAAAACACAGCAAGCTGTGAGAGGTACTTTAAGTTGGTGAATTTACTTGAAGTTTAACCTCATAACTTTCTAAAACAAGGCTGTAAGTTCCTAGAATAAACTCCAAGCGGAGGCCTGAATATATAATTGATTAAAAGTGAAATGTGGTAACCAACGTAGCCACCTGTTAGATTCAGCTAAAAATGAAATATAAATAATTGCATAGCAGCTTTAAGATGATTTGACTATCGGCACTGAAAACACAATGATTCAAAGTTTCCACGGAGTGGGAATGTAAAATCACTGTGGATCATTTGTACTCGTTCAGGATTTTTCACTCATGCTATCTCTAAATTTTTGTATTGTTGGTAGTTTGTTCTTGTTTTTACTGAAGAAACCGTCAGAAACGTTCAGGCTCATATCACTGTGTGACGTGGTATAGGTTGCTGCTCAGAACAAGTCAGCATATCATATTTTACTTGCTGTCGGACACCAGACTCACTTTCAAGGGTCAAGGTAGTTTTTAATATAGTAAGATATTCTACTCTAAGTTAAGAGGGCTCAAAAACAACAACCACTGTGCAACTCTGAAAATACTCACAAATATGAAGTTTTGTGAAATAAACTAAGGACATTGTAGAAGACAACCCATCTGACTGTGGGTGGTCAGGTTCATTGAATTAATTGAATGAGTGCATAATGAAGTACAGTAACTTGACGTATGGACCACCCTTCATCAGCTAAAATCAACACGCTGCAGCAGCAGGAACATTGATCTCTCTTCCTGATACTTTACTTGGACAGTCAATAACGATCGCTGGCATATAGAGACAAACATCCAAAGTCGACCAATGACACAACTCATCAGCACAGCCAGCAGTGGGAGGTGAACTAATGATCAATTCAGAACTCATTGAACCTTGTTTGTGTTCTGATTAGGACTTAATTGTAGCTTCAGTTTGAGCAGAGCTGGCGGTAACACAAAGGTCAGACGGTTAGTTTAGCAGGAATTTATTTAAACCTGCAGGAATTTGCAGAGGTGGAGTTCAAGTTACAGAGCAGACATGTATATGTTTTAAAACTGATATATTTTTATTTCATTTTACTGAAAAAGAATTAAAAAGTTTTACAAGGAGTAACATTGTCTAAATTGCCTGAATAAATGTCATTTTACAAAGCTGTTAACCCTTGTTTTACCATTGACCTGGTGGTGGAACCACTGTACAAGCGCTTTTTAAATGACCATAACTCCAATAGTGTTTGTCCTAGAGGCAACATTCTAACAATTTCGGGAAGAAGAGAAGACGAGCTTTGCTGAGATATTTGGTAATCAAAGGTAATTATGGTATTCACAAGGTACTGCTGTCTGAGCACGAAGATGAACTAGCTGGGTCTAGATTTAACCATGTGCACGTCGCATTATTGTAAGATTATTGCTGGTCTTGAAAGACATTTCAAACACTTCCTGAAATACGAAAATTATTTTGGAATGTTACAGCCAATATTATAAAATAAGGCCAGGCAGTCTGTATGACACTTGGTGATAAAGAGTAAAATAGCAGAGAATCGCTGTGTGGAATTAACTTTATTTGGCAGCAATAAGAAGCACGTATGGAGGTATGTAAGTGCTGACTGTGGATGGTTGAAGCGCTGCTCTAACTGTGTGTAAGAGGTTATTATAGAGACTGAAATATGAAAAAGAATCAGTGTTAGGCTGTTTATGAACATGTTTGTGGTTTTAACAGCACGATAAAATTTCCATAAATGATTCCACTCGGTCATTTTATTCACCTAAAAAATCTTAATATGCCTTAGTATATTTCAGTCTGTATCGCTGCAGCGGTTATAGAGTGGGAGCTTAGAGTGCTTAACTAGACTACATCTGTCACAAATATGTTTAAAACTAAAAGTTATATTGTTTTTCATTAGGTTTGAACTTCTCTGAGGAGTCAGAAATGTATCAAACAAAGCATTAAACCACTGAAAGTACTGTTTGTGTTCATGATTTGAAACATTTTTGCAAAAATTCATGGTAGTAACAATTCCACTTTAGCAGTAGCAGATTTGTCATCATTGTAGGTGATTGTCAGATGATCCGGTCACATGACACGGTCATCAGGTAAACAGGAAGTGATAAAGGCCCTCCAGCTTTAGCAGGAAGCTTTTGGATCTTGCTGAAGCCTGTGTTGGATTCTCTGTGTTGGTCAGGAGGAGGAAACTCTTAAAGCAGGTAACACCACAGTGGCTCTTTGGTTTGTGCTGGCTGTGTATGGGCGACATTTGCTGTGTTACGATTAACTTGGCTAAAATTTGATGAACAGTGAAACTATTTTCAAGTAGGCAGAGACGCAAAATAAAGGCCCATGCTTGTGTTTAGCTGTGTGATGGTACCAAATGTAAACAATAAGCTTCAACGTGGAAGTCTATGGGAGGCAGAGTCCTTCAGCCCGACTCAGGTGGCTATGACCGCTCTGAGGTGATTGGTCCTGTGAGACACACCACTTTAGAGGCTCTTTTTTAAGAAAAGCAGGAAGTAACATTTTCTCGTCTGCTGTGTAACACGCACTGATGCTAACACACCTGATGACAGACGTGATGACAGACGTGCTGACAGACGTGCTGACAGACGCTTTGCAGCCAACATACAGCGTCTGACTCGGTGCGCTGATATTACAGTCCACGTGATGAAGACATTTGTTTTGTCAATAATACACTCTGCTCACACACACACACACACACACACACACACACACACACACACACACACACTGCCATTACTGCTGTCATACCTGTTGTCCATCATCTTCTTTCATTTAAAAATGAACATCAAACTCTTCTGTCTTCAATCTCTCTCACACACACACAGCTCAGAGGTTAATGTCCCCCCGAGGGGCCACAGCAGCCTGACCCCTGACCTTTCCCAGGATTCTCCTCTGCTCCTGGCCTCTGGTCTACATTTTATACTCCATAAACATGCGATCAGACATTTTAACGCTGCAGAGTCAGGTCTGAAAATGGGTTCCCCAATGAGAGCTCAAAATCGTAGCGCGAGACTCTGTCACTCAGGCGGCAGTTGTTGTGCAGAAGAGCGGTGTGACGGCGTGCTGTGTACACGTGAGCGTGCTGCTGTTTCTCGTGCATGTGATGGACATTCGCGTGAACACATTTGACTCAAGTGGTTTTTATCTCAGTGGGGAGCTGCAGCAGAGGCACTAAAAGCACGTACCCATTGTTAAAGCACATAAAGATGGTACAGCAAGCTGCCAGCTCAAACTAATACAGCACGCTTTAGAAGAATAACATTGCTTACAGGTTTTTACTGGGTTGTATTTTAAGTAGTCTTTTATTGAAAAACTAAATTTTCCAGTGGCACTAAGAGCTCAATTTATCATTTCTTTCTGTGATTGTTTTTATTATTTTGTACTTTTTTGTAATTGTAACTCTAAAAGTAAACTAAAACTCTTCCTTTTCTGCCTTGACTAGTTAATGTAGTTAACTAGTTAACTGAAGTAGTTAACGTTTTCATGAAATTTAGTTAGCTTAGTTGCTAAGTTGCACCTAGCTGACTAACTGGCCTGATATTGAATGTTGCAGTAGAAAGCAAATGTTAGTGACATATTTGTAGCTTTGTGTCCTTACACAATTTCCTGAGTAATTTCACTTGAGTCAAATGTGTTCACGCGAATGTCCATCACATGCACGAGAAACAGCAGCACGCTCACGTGTACACAGCACGCCGTCACACCGCTCTTCTGCACAACAGAATTATTCCTGTTTGATATTATACACAAGTTAGTATTGTTGCTCCCATCAGCTGAACTTATTTTGTTAGCTGGCGAACTAGCATGTACACTTGTTTATTAGTTAGAAATACATTTACCAAGAAAGACACAGTTAGCTAGCTGTATATATACACTGCATTAATCTGGTTATAGCAAATTTGTAGTTTTAGCAGATTTTACTTAAAAGAAAGTGTTTCCTGCGTGGAGTTTGTATTAATTAGTCAGCCTTATCCATTCAATATAATATTTTTATTATAACAAATAAAAATAACAAATCTTGTTTGTTAGCAGGCACGTTCGCAGGCACGCTAGCACTAGCCAGCACTGGCCAAAAGATCAACAGCTCATGATTAGATATAACTGCACAAACCATCTCCTCTTAAACTTAAGGCTTTCTAACCTTTTGTAGTTTTCTACTGATGGTCAAATTTTTATTTAGAAAGATTAATTAACTTCTAACTAAGCTTACAGTAATTTAGCTGCTAATGCACAAATAATGTATTTATAATTGGTGTAAAGTATTCTTCCTAGCTAGTTAACTGGAGGTGGGAGACTTCATTTTGCATTATTTCGGAAATTGTGAGTTCTGGTAAATAGCAAAACAGGGTAGCATGAAATTCATTATTGTCAAAGGATTTCTTTTTAAATGTATATTATTGCTGATCAGTTGATTGCTAGCCTTTATTTCTGTCTGTATAACATTAACAGCCTCTTTCCAGGCGCTGGGCCCAGGCACTTAGGGTAATATTGTTCATTGTATCTGCCAGATAAACCAAGTCAAACAGTATATGAATAATGTGTGTTTCAGTACTGGCTGATCTGCCAGACCCTGGAGCTCTCTGTGATCCTCATTAAGGCCCTCAACAAACCTTAGCCTCTTGGCAGTCTTACCCATCATCATTATCGATAAACACAAACGACTGAGTTCCTTGCTATTTGGGCTTCTCGTGTGCCATCGTGTGCATGTTCCATGAAAATTGTCTGCCATTTTGGAAGTAATACAACCAAAATTGTATGTGTATGCGTATTCCCTGATTCGTTGGCGCATGCTTCCTGGAGGCTCGCAAAGGTGGCTAGGCCCAAAAACCTTCTTATGATTGCTTGGGTTGCTGCAGATTGCTACAGTTGCCCATTGTTTCCATGGAGGATTGACTTCACTGCTAACTACTCACCACTAGTAGGGAAAACGCTGCACCGCAAACCCAAAACAAAAGACATTTTCCTTCAAAGTAAATATCGTGCCTCTCTGATGCCGCTAACATGTTACAAAACGTGCCTCAGCGCTACTGAAAACGCAAAACAAAAAGTGCATCTTTTACTGTTATTTGAAGGCAAACTGTTGTATTTTTCACAGTTTTACTACTGTTTGGGGAGTGTTTGCAGACAAGTCAGCATCTTCCATGTAACTGCAGCAATCTGTTATGGACCAAAACAATCAAAAAATGGTGCAGTACCAATTTCACCTCCAGCAACCACTTACGGGTAGTTAGGTAGTGTTTGAGGAGTCTGGTGGTTGTTACAGTCTCCAACTGGTCTCCAGCCCTATCACTTGACATTACAGTCACATGTCCAAAATGGCAGACAAGTTGACACATGACTGCAAAGCTGAATTCAAATAAATGTTAATGTGATGGTCTTAACATGTGTCCGACCATCTGTTGTCGTCTGAAGCGTTTCATGATGTGTTGATATGATGATAAAGGGAGCAAAGCAGGTATTTCCAGTTCTGCTGACTCAAGATCAGAGGGGAGTATTTTTAATGGGTATAAAATGAGGAGATGTGTGTGCTGGTGTGTGTGTTCGCATCTATGCGTGGTATTGTGTGCCTGCCAGTGTCCCAGCCAAGCTGCTAATGATCCGCTAGTCATGAGGCCTTTAAGGCAAACCCAGGAGGCCCACCAGGCAGCCCACAGAGCAGAAAATATAACCACACAGCCCAATAAAAACATCACATCTCCATAAAGTTAACTATTGAAAAAGTACTTCTGCTTTTATAGATATGAAATTATACTTTTCCAATGGGATTCTTGGACCTTATTCTGGTCGTGTAAAGGTAAAGGACAGGTCAGGCTTTCAGCTGGGCTTTAATGTATTAACATAGCAGAATAACCGAAGCAACTCAGAGAGCGAGAGAGAGGAAAGCTGGACTGATGTGCAGTTCTTTCATCAAGGGAGCAGAATAATATAGAAATATTCCTACAGCAGATGTAAGCTGGCCGAAAGGGTTCTGCGTTAACATCAAACAGAATCATATTCCAGTGAATATCACAGTAAGGCTCACAGACTAATCCTTTACATAGGAATGAAATTCGCAGGATTTTGTTAAATCACAATAATTTACATAATTAACTGTGTCTTCACATGATGTAGGATGTTTACAGATTTAGTCACAGCCGTCAGACTCTTCAGATTTATTCAAAAACTGTGGACAGTTTACAACTAGAAAGAAAAAGCTCTGGGCTGCGGTCTGATTATTACGCTGTTTGCGTGTCTGAGTCACTTGCGCTCAGCTGCAGACAAAATTAAGAGGCCACCACCCTACAGACGCAGTCATTGCTGCAGAGGTGTAGCCGCTGCTCAGAAGGTTTTGGACAGATGACTTGATGGAGAGTGCAGATCTGCTTCGATGTTAGGTGCCAATAACATGCCACTTGCAGGAAGAGTTTAAAAGACCTCTTTGTGAGAACGTGATAGTATGTGGATGGAGGTTATGTGATTAGTTCAGATAGGCCAGGCACTCTAAATAGAAAGTAAGGTAAATGGACTGATACTTTCTACTCAATTTTGAGATCTCAAATTACAATCTACTGTAAGTCTCACAGAGTAGACTGCCTTTAAGCACTGCTGTTATACCAATATTTAACATTAACACACTTAAATGCATCAGGGGTCAGTATCTTCACCAAGGATACTTTATACGTGGACTGCAGGAGCCGGAATCGATCCAACAACTGTCTATGAGTAGACGCTCTACCACCTGAGCAACAGTTCTGCTTCTTTTAAAATAGATTGGTTGCTTGTAATATGTGCACTAAAAACATTTTGTGAAATGTCAAACGTAAACAATCAGCTGACCCCAAGAAGTCAACGGTCACCTACTTCCTGTCTGACCAGTTCTGACATCACTCTCTGTTGCCAGCTTCTGAAAAGTCTCTCGATTCACCTTCCTTCACCTCCCACGGATCATTATCTACTATTTGTCTCATTCCCACATGGGGATGTGATGTGGGTTGTTTATGTCTAATTTCTGGAAAGAGTACCTTCTGACTGGAAACTCATTGATGTTTCCATCAAGAAGACACTTAATTCTGAAAAGTGACCTTCTCCAGAGAAGAACAGAAAGGATGTACCTTCACTAATAGTGAAGCTTTTCTACACTGCGGCTCAGTTTACTGTCGACTCATTTCACTTGTGATGGATGGATCCTTGTATTATGACTATAGAGCCCATCACCATGTGGCGTCAAATGCTTTTACATTAGAGGTTCCTGCTTGCTTCCCTTGCGGCAGAAGCTATTGAGCTCCCAGTGAAGTGTAGCAAAGGAGTCGTTTAAAGAAAAGGAAAATAAGGTAGAGAAAAGAAATTCATAAAGTGGAGACAAAAAAATGGAGGCAGGCAGATAGGACGAGATGTCAAGAAACACTAAGCACATGTGGAGAAAAGAGAGTGTGAGGGATGGTAAAAAAGAAAAAAAAATCCTTTCTCGCCGACCAATTTTCGTCTGCTCTGAGTGGCTGTCCACTTGTGCACACACCATACACCTCCTCTGGCTAACTACCTGACAAAACAGAAGTACCACAGAGCCAAGACGGCCTGTTAGCAGCGAGACATCAAAAAGCCGACCCGGTGAATCGTTGTTCTCCTCTGAGTCACGGCACCGGGCCTGTCAGGTGGCACCGCCAAAGAGAAACCTTGAAAACGAGAAGCGCGTTCAGGAGGGAAGACATGGGAAACAAATGGCGGAGGCGGCTTGTGTGGGTGTGGGTGTGAAGAATTACAGTATGAGTGGACTTCAGCAGGGAGACAGTGAAAGCCTTCAGAGGGACTAAAGTCTGCTAACAAATACAAAAGTGAAGTACACACTGACATGGACGTTGTTCTCAGAAAACACTGAATATTTAAAGCTGGTTCTTTGCTTTCAGTGACTGACTTGTAGTTTGTACCTGCTGCATTTTACATTTTTATAACAAACCCTGCCACCATGAGACCACACGTTCAGCTTGGCATACAGCCACCATGATGCTACCATCTCTTTTGAAGACATTATTTTATCTCCATCGTTGCTGCCAACATAGAATAGACTTCCTGGATGATCTACCACAAGGCAGCCAAATTATTGATCAGATAATTGCATTAGAAATGCTCCCAAAGGCAACAACTGCACAAATGTGGTCAGGAGGTCCAGTTCACTGACTCGAGTTAGCTGAGGTTCACTGAACCTTTCAGTCAAGAGGACACGGTCCTAATAATGCAGACTTTAAGCCTTGATAAAAACTTAAACAGATGAGTTATAAAATGATTCTCCTGCCCTAAAGTTGTTATGAAGAGGAAGCTAGCTATAGAGACCAAACAGGTTTTTGTATCAGACTGTAAACATGTTTATTTCTGCTGTAAAGTTGGACCTCGGGAGTCTATAGGTATGTCCCAAAACCTAGGCGGTATCCTTAGGAGGCCACATTTGAAGGCCAATTACGTCACAGCCAGGCGACGAAGGCTGTCCCAATTCGAAGGCTGCTCTAAATTCAGCCGACAAATGCGTCCTTCATTTTCCCGGAGTTGAAGGATGGGTCGGGTGTATCCTTCGTGGCCCACCGTATCCTAGAATTCATAGCGTGGCCCAGCCAATTCCAGTTTCCAACAATGGCGGCAGCTACTTAGTGTTAATATTACTGTTTCTGGATCACAAAATAAACTTTGAAGATATTTGAGAATGTAGCTGTGTAAACTTCAAATATCTGCTCGGGTTATCAAGACATCATATTTGCAAAAGTGCTCCAACATTTTCAGAGACATCTGTTACCCACCAGCTTGATAGCTAGCTGGGGTTCGAGGCTCACTACAGCCGGCGAGAACAGCAAACACCCAGCACATCGTTTTCAGACCTCCTGCGGTCTTTCGCTACTCAGGTTAAAAATTATATGTAAGTCATTTATATCACTTAAAAATTTAATTGTCTGGCTTTTTTCAGTGTTTTATTTGTTCCTGAGTAAATCAGTTTGGCTGAGATTACAGCTGAATAAATGTCAAACAGAAAACTGATTAAACAGAAGTGTGAGATGGTAGAGAATTTACTTCAACGTCCTGTTTTATTTTAGCGAGCAAGGAGCAGACAGCTGAGTTTATTAAACTCCACCGAGACAGCTGGTGACGCAAATCTGAAGGCTAGACCGTCCCATTTCACAGCCTTGCACTTCCGGCCTTCTTGGTCTTCGAAGGACCCGGCCCACATAGACAGCGAAGGCTGGATCCTCCGAAGGACGTGGTCTAGCTTTTAGGCCACAGCTTATGAGTACTGACTTGCTGCTGAAACCTCTAGTGGGGGTTAGAGGAACTGCAGTTGTTGTTACTTTAACCCTGGAGGTTGCTTGATGATGCAAAAAAAGCTAGCTGTAAGCAAAAAAAAGTTAAATTCATTTTTAAAAAACCTGACATTGGTCTCCATGATCTGCAAAACTAATGCACCAAAGATTTAAAAGTCTAGACATGCCAATGAGCTGACTGACATTTGCCTGCAGCATGTTAAATACTTGCAGCCAACTGTCGAACTGCACTCCAAGCTGAATCCGCACCCCCTGCTAGCAAAGCCACATGCTGAATGCTTGAACAAATCTGACCTCCTCATTAACCAGTTTGCTTAAGCATGCAGCCTGTTTTTCTTTGTCTTCTTCGTGGTTTTCCTTTGCTCTCATGTCCTGTCCTCTTTCACGCGATTGTTTTCTTTTGCGAGTTTAAACCAGACACTTTGAAATGTCTGACTTGATACAGAAACACAACTTATAAATTACTGGATGCCTCGTTGTCCTCATTGTTCTCAGAAAGAGGTTTGTATTAGATCACGAGAGGCTGCAAACCACAGTCGCTCCTCAGCTTTTTGTCTGCTGTGGTTGACAGCGGAGGAATATTACAGTCGCATTGATTTCATTAAGCCGCGATGCTGAGGATGCTGGAAAGGAAAGACTAGATTGCCGATGTCTGTTTCCCTCGGTGTGGTGATATGTTGTTTTGGAAAGGATAGCGAAGGAATATGGATGGTGCTGATCATGAGGAATCTGCGGAAATGCGTTTGTCAGAGCTGCTTTCAACTCGTGCCTGTCAAAGTGCAGCTTTGTGCGATCGTTACCACTGTCAGCACACGCAGCTTCACACCGAGCCTGCATCTATCTGTTTGGAAATCTGTTAGACAACCGTCGGCCTGTTTGTGAGAGCTGTACATGTTCAGATCAGAGTGAACCCTGCCTCTGTCAGCTCAGAGGAAATGTGATACTTCAGATGGTTTGAAAAAAGACAGTTACGTGTTAGGTAAGTTGTTTGGGGCTAACAAGGTCAGGCCTCTCAGTGAATAGGGAGGGAGCGACGGGCTGACTTTAAATATTTGACGGAACATAAAAACCAAAAGTGTAAAATCAAAATCTGATTGAAAACTTTAAAAAATATTTGGTAACTTTATCCCAGAATAAACCTTCGAAAGCTTGTTTTTTTTCCAGCATATATTTTTTGTTTCACGGTTCTGCGGTTATAAACCAGATGATGGAGGATTTCTGGGAATAGGCAGAGGACATGAATCCTGTCTGTCGTGGTTTTTGTAATGATCTTTGATGCTTATTTTACTCCTCCTTCTGTGTTTTTGATGGGTTTACCCTTTCATCTGTCTAGTTTATTCTTGCTTTGCTTTTCTTATAACACCTTTTCCACCATTTCTTCTTCACTCACCTCTTTATGCACCACCTTGCATTTAATCATTATCTCTGGGTCTCTCCTACAGTGTGTGTTATGTCCTCTTTTCCTCCCCAAACCCCAAACCAGTTGCAGCAGATGCCTGCCCCTCCATGAGCCTGGTTCTGATGGAGGTTTCTTCCTTCCCACTGTTGCCAAATGCTTGCTCAAAGGGAGTCATGTGACTGTTGGGATGTCTTTCTAATATGGCAAGGTCTTTCCCTTACAATACAAAATGCCTTGAGGAGACTGTTGTGACTTGGCATTACATAAATTGAGTTAAACTTCCAGAATATTCCCATTCCAGCATGGTATCGTGAAAAAGGGTATGAAAATGTGTCTCACTAAACATATTTGGCTTTTAGTGTGTATTGAATGAAGCTGGTGAGCTTTGCCTGGTCAGAGTGAAGGCAGAAGAAAAGTGTGTGTCCTGGTGTTATGATTGGTCATGTGTACTTGGTATCAGGTGGAAAAATGAGTGAAAGACTATAACCTAACCCTAACTTCTTAATGTGTCATTAATACCACAACAGGTTTAAAATGTCATGATGCATGAACTGTGCCTGAAATCATGTGCTGTTTATACACAATCCCATGATTTTACGTCAGAAATCCATTTGTTATTCCAGCACATGTGGTCTTAAATGATTTTCCCACTGTGACTTTTTTCTGTTGTTAAGAGTCTAAAGTAATAATTTATTGAAAAACAAATTTGACATTGTTTATCCTAAAAATTCCTACATTTACAGATGAATAGCGTAGAAATTTGATACTCTTTAGCTCTCTAACTCAATTTCATGATTTGTGAAGAGGCAGGCAAATATTTCAGACCACAGTCGAGTTCCATCTTTGGGAATTGGCAGCAGTGCGCAGGCCTCTCCCTCTCCAGCCCATCATGTGCAAATTCTCCAACAAGAGGTTTGGTCAGCGAGCAAGCGAGGAATCAAAGGAGCGCTGTGACAAAGCTGCAGAGCTGTGGCTGGATTTTTGATCTGGACTCAATGACAGAGCGACCAGATGGAAGCCATTGCAGATTTTAAAAAAAGAAAAAGAGAGAGACACATGGCAATACGTCTCTGCTCTGCAAGAAAAGGCGTGTGAAAGGCTTGGTGGTCTGATTAAACAAGATGCTTGAAGCAAAGTGCAAAGAGACACTTTGGGTTGAAACGCCAACAGCAGGAAGTTAAATGCGTCCAAGCTACAAACTTCAGCCTTTTAATTTTCTATAAGTTGTTAGATGTTAGACTGCTGAAGCGACAGTAAGTTTCAAGGATTTACAAAGGCAGAAAATGAATTTAGTGACAGGACGGAGACCCAAAGCTTTCAGTGAAATCGTTATTGGCAGAGTTTTAGAACAGAAGTGCTTGTGTGGTCCAGCCAAAGCTCAGACTGAGGGCTGTTGTGTGTAATGACTTGGTGAAAAAACTGGCCACAAATATTGGATCAGCGAGATTGCCGAGGAGGTTATGTGATTGGTTCAGTTTATTTGCTTGTTAGAAGGATTACTCGGAAAGTTATGGATGGATCTGCATGAAAAATTTTATTGGACGATCTGGAGTGATTTCCAGAAATCTTTGTGAGGATTTTTAACCACTATGAGATGGAGCAGAATTATACACATGGTGCCATCTTTTCACAAACACATCCCTTCTTATTTCAGTTTGAGATCCCAAACTAATCCTGATCCAGATATTTGCCTTTTAGGATCTAGTATGATATTTTTTCAGTATTTTTAATCAAAAACAATATGTTAATGTAACATTATGATTCAAACTGAAGTTAAACCATCTGTTCTTGCAGACACAATGAAGTATTTACTGCTGATAACAAACAGAATGAGTGTTGCAAGCTAAAAACTGCTGCTGTCACTTTCAGTTTAGTCATCTGCTCGACACAAAATGCATCATGGAGAATCTACGGTGGCCCAGAGGTCCAAAACGTAACTAGAACAAAAACCAGAAACCTGAAAACATTTCAGAAAACTTCACCTGATGACAGGTTGGAGTCGTATTCCTCAATTATTCAACAGTTTATCAAAACGATGATCATACAGGTCGGCTTTATGACAGTCAGTGAGATCATTACATAATGACTTAAACAAAAACATTAGTGTGATTTCTGAGTTTAGTACTGCGTTAATGACAATGTGATTACAGTAACGCATCACACTGGAGGCTGGTGTCATTTCCAGTTTCCAGTCACTCAGCAGTGTCTGTGTGTGAATTTTAATGTGTTTTGAACTTGAGGGCCACCGTAGAGACCTGATCTGGCCTTGCGTCACCTTAACTGTGTCAGTGACATTTGGCGCTCTTTTTTAATCATCACGGCAGTTCTCATGAAACCCCATCAGCTCAGTCTCACATCAACGTCAGTTTATGGTGACGCTGAAACGCTTGTGTTGGGGTCATGTGACCTGGTGGAAATCAATAATAGAGGAGGTTTTTGGCAGCTCCGTGTGTGTGTGTGTGTGTGTGTGTCCTGTATTTTTAATAGTCTAGTAAGAAGGCCAATTCTTCTCCTCCAGAGGATTAACCACACTGTCAGCCAGGGCAAGAACAGGAGAGGATGATGGGAAGGCAGCTGTTCTCCTGACAGGACAACTGTGTGTTTGTTCCCCCTTATCTGAACCTTTCTCTGCTACGGTGGTCAGACGAGCTAAAATTAAAGAGAAATGCTCAGACACATCTCTGACATTAGAATTAAATTACTGTGTTCAGAACTGCAGTGACACAATGGTGACAGGAGGGCGTGCACAACTATTTTTTGCAGTGGTTTTGTTGCTACATGAATCCTAAAAACTAATTTACTGACATTTGTGGCAAAAATGAGGCGTGTTAATTTACCTGAGCAGATGTAACTGGCAGTCAGATGGCTCAAAGTTGTGACGATGATCTCAAAACTTGGGTCTGTCCTGTAGTTGTTCCCCTCAGATGTTATGTCCCATATACATCTTATCCTCAGTATTGATGTTTGGGGTTTGAGTTTTCTTGACGTACTGATCTTTGTGCAGAAAAATGATTAATAACTTGGAGCACTGTAGAGCATGCATAGCCATGTGCACACACAGAACTCTGCAACATCATAAATCCACGTGTCTCATCTACTGCAGAACATATTTAGACGTGTGTCAGTTGTGTGTAACATTCAGATCTGCCCGTGCCCTTTAGGCGGCACTGAACGTAGAGCTTCAGGGCTTTGCAGCAATGGTTTGTTGCACACAGGTGGCTCTGAGTCAGATTCTTTCCTTTAACTTTTATAAATACCTGCATGCAGCTGTTAGACACAGATTTCAGGTTCATGCAAATCACTTTTTGTAATAAAGCTCTCTTTCTCTTGATAAATCATGTGCTCTGTCTCAGCTGTCAGATTTATCAGATTGATAAAGCACCTATGAGTCTCTAACACAAGTTAGCATCAGCTGCCTCTCCTTGATCTCAACTGCCATGAGAAACACTGGTGCAAAGACTGGTTAGTAGATTATCTGTTCCCCCATCATGTCTGCTCATTGTTCACCCAATAAGTTGAGCTTTTACTGTCTATATTTTAACTACATATAAAGCCTCCTCAGAACCAGAATGATCACGTTTTGAAATTTTCTATTCTTAAAATTCAGTCCACCACAATTTTAAGTATAAACAGCAGTGTCTTCCTCTCCCTCCACCCTTACTGAAGTCTTCCTCGCTCTAGCACACGCTCAGTCTCACTCCCGCCGTTATCCGTCACTCTCTCTTGCTCCTTCACTGTAACTGTCAAATCCCTGGGTCTCATCCTTTTTTCAGCTCAGTTCACTGATCACTCTTTCACACATCCCTTTCTCTGCCTCACATTTCTAATTCATCAATCCACCCACCGACTCGCAGGACTTCCTCTTCATTTTCTTCCAATCATCTGACCCTGCACCCCACTAAGCCCGCTGTCCACCCTCTAATGCTCTCCTCCTGAGCCCTTGCGTCCCCTATCACCAGGGGAGAGCAGAGCAGATTTGGGTTTAGCTGCTCAGTCGCTGGTGTTGACTGCAGTCTGTAGAAGTGACTGTGGTACCCCACAGTGAGCATGGGCATTGAAATAGTCCTCTGTGGGTGTGTTTGCTTTTCAGATGGGTCGCACTTGGCGGTCCAGAGCATCTTTCCTGTGTGAAGCCAGAGTAGAAGTGGGCCATGTTTCCAGGGTAGAAGTAGCAGTGCTGTAAATACTGGGATTCAGGGTCGAGCTGAACATCTGTACACACTGATTCCCAGGCTTATGAACCCTAAATACAACAGCAGCAACAACCTAGAAACCTCCTTTAGACCTTTTCACAACATGCCAAGAAGAAGTTTCATATTCTGGGAAATGCATGCATATTTTATGCCACCGGGCCCGCTGCAAACCAGCCGGGCCATCTCCAGATGACAGAACGCTTTTCTTCCAAGCTTAAAGCTAAAATAGCATTCCTCATAGACCACAAGTCACACACAGGATGTCAAATCTTCCACTGGACTGAATAACCTGTATACTGAAGCTCAAACAACAAGCATCTGAAAAAGTTTGGGGGCAATTTTTTAACTTTTATCCTTCTAGCTGAATGATCCCGGGTCCAGATTTCAGTTAAACTGATGTTTGCAGCTAATCAATCGGAAACACGGGAAAGAAGTGATACTGCAGAACCACTTGAGTCTGTACACAGACTGTCAGAGCTGTGAAAATGAGAGAAAAATAGCATTCATCAGGTGGGGACAGAATGTGAGCTAAATACTCAAATTCAAGAATTCAGAGTTGAGGCCCAGTTTCTGAAGTGTTTCGGTCCTTTTGAACCTAGCTTATAATTTGCCTGTGCAAACATTTGTGAAAGAATGGGTCATTCAAGGACACAACCGCTACAACGAAGCAGTTTGTGAAATTTCTTCCCTCATACATATTCTGCAATTAACTATAAGAGGTTTATTGGAAAGTGGAAGCGTTCAGGAATCACAGCAACTCAACCATGAGTCAGACCAGAAAAAGCTACAGAGTGGGGTCACCAAGTGTGTAAAAGTCACCAAAACTCTGCTGGATCAGTAACCACAGAGCTCCAAACCTCTGCATTAACATTAGGGCAGAAACTGTGCACCAGAAGCTTCATGGCCAAGCAGCTCCTGTGTAGCTCCGGTGTAATGTGGAGGTCAACCTTGACTTTGCCCATGTGGTGTATTTAGAGTTAGATAACATTACAGCCTAGTGCTAGTTTAAACCTCATGTTACTACCAAACAAACTGGTCACAGCTGTTCAAGTACACATGTATGTGACATGTAGCTACATCTGCAGGAAAGTATGATGTAGGCAATAAACTGAAGTCGTGTCTCAATATGCGCACTTATGTGTACTTGCGGTCTCGTGGACTTGTGATACGTCATTCAGAGACCAAGTACTGTTCCAATTCAAAGTACGTATCAAGCCGAGAACGTGAAAAAACTTAACTCTATGAGGCTTATTGGACATTATAAAAGAGATGATATGTAAGCGATGTGTAGCGAATTTTGCCAAAGTGCTTAAGATACCTTTTTTTAAATTATCTTTTTTTCTTAAAAAATCTACTACATCATGTGTAATATTTTTTCATGTCATGTGTAATTTCCATTGTAAATATTAATCACCCTTAAATTAAGAGGGGACTCCCGTGCGAACTTACAAAGTCGGACTTGCCAAAAACTCGAGTACAGACTTGCGTACTTGAGAACTGAAAACAAAACACAACATCACCATAAACAAAGGTAGCTGTTTAACAACCCTAGCTTGGTAACTAGCAATCCGGGTACTGAGGATTTATGCTTTAGTGGGAAATCTACGCCCTAGCTGCAATGTAACCACAAACTCCTGAAACCCAGTGACGTAACATTTGGTGCAACCTGATGTGCACCTCCCTGAAAATGTTGACACACCAAGAAATCTTGTGATTGACCTGTTCAGCACCGTTAATTCCTCCTGTGTATTTCTGGCTACTTTTTCACCGCAGTTTTTTAATTTAACTGTAAGAGAACAACAACTGTCGCCTCGGTATAAGGACTAATCACCAATATAAGGACTCACAAATGTCAGCAAATTCCTGGAGGGAGTTTGAAGAAACTATCAGGATGGATGTGAGGCAATGTATAAAGAAATGGAGAAATCTGAGAGACAAATATGCTTACCTTTGAAAAAGAAAGTGACTACAGCAAAGTGTGGAGACTCAGGAGGGGAAAAACTCCCAGCACTTGATTTATTTCTATCGGTTGGTACTGCATATAATGGAGTCGTTTGATTGTTGGGGTCTTTAGCTTACAGTATAAACCCTCTGCATGTCCTCCTTCACTACATCCATGAATCTTCGATGTGGTCTTCCTCTTTTCCTCCTACCTCGATAAAGGATGAAGTGCATTAAAATGAAACTGGAGTGTGGGATGGAAAGTTTTTTCTTTTAATTAAAATTAAATGCCTAAAAAGACTATGCAGAATTCCTGCAGGATTCCCAGGGATCTTGCTGAAGCATTAACATTTTAGAGAATTTCCTCCCTCCAAAAATACCATAACAGAGGCAAGTTTCCCTCGAGCTGCAGCTAAAGACACAGCAACGGCACACAGGGATCTGTTCTTGTCTAAATATCACAGCAGAGGCATTCACACAACACTCATTCATATTTAAAAAGCTCATTGCCTCACGATTCGCTCGCATTCGCTGTGGAACTTCTCCATGTGAAGTTTTTTCTTTAAGTTCAGCAAAAGCACAAAAGTATCTGCAGCGGGTTTGCTCTTAATACTGAGAGCGATATGATGATTTTATCTAAACACTGCTGAGAAATTATGAAGTATGCCGGAGTGTGTGTGGGATCTATGCATGCTGGCACACTCTCAAAGCATCTTCATGACCCCTCTGCTTCATACATCAAACAGATTATAGCTCTGTCTTTGGAGAAAACACAGCAGCTCCATTTATATTTTAAATCTGACAAACTTGGCCGTTCCAGGCCGTTAGCAGACACGATGCTTTTTAGGGTCGCCTCGAGTGTCGTACAACTTTAAAAGCTTTGTATAATTAAGAGCCACTCCGTGATTCACACGATTGCTCACTCGACTGCCACTAATTGTGAGCATCTCCAGGTCCTGTGCGTGATGTTTGGAAAAGGGTGAGAGATGGCGTGAAATTTACGTATTGGGCGAGAGATGCAGAGAGCAGCGGAAAGCGCCTGAACAAAATCAGACCAGTCACAGATGAGTACGTGGAGAATAGAAGTAATGGAGGTTTTTTTACTGCAAAGCACCTCTCATGAAATCCGCCTAATGCGAGCATGAGATTATTTGCAGAGAGGTCGGTGGACTCCTTTTGCAAAATGTTTTGGTCACGCTGCACATTAAGCAGGGCTCTGAGTGCTCGGGAGATACTGAGTATCTCCCGGGAGTTAAGTAAGTGCCGTGCGGTTTGCATGAAAAGCGCTGACTTGTGGCATCGGATTAGCGCGAGGATGAGTTGAGGAGGAGGAGGATATTAGCGCTTAGAAGAAAAACAATGTTGAGCTTTAGAATGTGGTCAAGTACGAGGTTTAATGCTATGACTACAGTACTGAGTACAGTACAGGAACAACATTTTAACTGCTTTAACCTCATAACAGCCGCCAGGTCACCAGCAAAGCACTCAGGGTTAGGGTAGAAATTCTATTTATCTTTGAAATCAACTTCAGTCTGAGTACGGCCAGTAAGTGAAAGTTCCTCTAAAGGGCTACATCTAATCCTAAAACTAACCTCAGCATAATGACCCAGAAATTAACTTAAGAAATTTATTACCCACTTTGATTTACCAACTACTGGTTTTTACCTAGATAACATAAAATCTGTATTATTTTCGAATGCACTGGAACTGAACTGTCATTATTCAAACCAGCTCACAGATTGGGGAAGTTTGTGGGAGGATCGAGAGAAAGTAGCATGATGGTGGTTGGGACTCTTTCGCCACAGGATCCATGTTCACATGTTCTCCACGTGTTTCTCCTGCTGTCAAGAAAACCTGCTAGGCTCACACTCTCCATGTTGCACAAGGAAACTATCCGGTCTTTAAGCGATGAAGTGATGAACCCTGCTTCCGGGCCCAAACTACTCTGCGTTTAATAAGGCTGTTGTGTTTTAATCCTTTGTATCTTGTTCTATTTTATCTCAAAAGGCCCCTAAAAACAGTCAGTGATCACTGTAGGCTTCTCTCGGTTTTTATTAGCGCTATTCATGTTAAAGATCAGTTTTTAAACCCGTACGATGTAACTACAGCCTAGCCCATGCAGCAGTATATTAATGACTAACCTCGTATTGTGGATTGATTATCTCGGTTGTTCTCCTGACTGAAGTTTGGTCCGTCACCCAGCATGCCCCTGCGGGCGGTTTATCCTTCAAGCTCGGGTCCTCTACCAGAGGCCTGGGAGCTTGAGGGTCCTGCGCAGTATCTTAGCTGTTCCCAGGACTGCGCTCTTCTGGACAGAGATCTCCGATGTTATTCCCGGGATCTGCTGGAGCCACTCGCCTAGCTTGGGAGTCACCGCACCTAGTGCTCCGATTACCACGGGGACCACCATTACCTTCACCCTCCACATCCTCTCGAGCTCTTCTCTGAGCCCTTGGTATTTCTCCAGCTTCTCGTGTTCCTTCTTCCTGATATTGCTGTCATTCAGAACCGCTACATCGATCACTACGGCCGTCTTCTTCTGTTTGTCTACCACCACTATGTCCGGTTGGTTAGCCACCACCATTTTGTCCGTCTGTATCTGGAAGTCCCACAGGATCTTAGCTCGGTCATTCTCCACCACCCTTGGGGGCATCTCCCATTTTGACCTCGGGACTTCCAGGTTATACTCGGCACAGATGTTCCTGTACACTATGCCGGCCACTTGGTTATGGCGTTCCATGTATGCCTTGCCTGCTAGCATCTTGCACCCTGCTGTTATGTGCTGGATTGTCTCTGGGGCATCTTTACACAGCCTGCACCTGGGGTCTTGCCTGGTGTGATAGACCCCAGCCTCTATGGATCTTGTGCTCAGAGCTTGTTCTTGTGCTGCCATGATTGATTAGTGCCTCTGTGCTGTCTTTCAGTCCAGCTTTGTCCAGCCACTGGTAGGATTTCTGGATATCAGCCACCTCCTCTATCTGCCGGTGGTACATACCGTGCAGGGGCCTGTCCTTCCATGATGGTTCCTCGTCTCCCTCCTCTTTCTTGGGTTTTTGCTGCCTGAGGTATTCACTGAGCACTCGGTCAGTTGGGGCCATCTTCCCAATGTATTCTTGGATGTTCGTTGTCTCATCCTGGACTGTGGTGCTGACACTCACCAGTCCCCGGCCCCCTTCCTTCCGCTTAGCGTACAGCCTCAGGGTGCTGGACTTGGGGTGAAACCCTCCATGCATGGTAAGGAGCTTTCTTGTCTTTATGTCAGTGGCTTCTATCTCCTCCTTTGGCCAGCCTATTACCCCAGCAGGGTACCTGATCACGGGCAGGGCGTACGTGTTGATGGCCCAGATCTTGTTCTTACCATTCAGCTGACTCCTCAGGACTTGCCTGACCCTCTGCAGGTACTTGGTGGTTGCAGCTTTTCTAGCGGCCTCTTCATGGTTCCCATTCGCCTGCGGGATCCCCAAGTACTTGTAACTGTCCTCTATGTCTGCAATGTTGCCTTCTGGTAGTTCAATCCCCTCAGTTCTGACTACCTTCCCTCTCTTTGTTACCATCCGACTACACTTCTCCAGTCCGAACGACATTCCAATGTCATTGCTGTATAGCCTGGTAGTGTGGATCAGTGAATCGATGTCTCGTTCACTCTTGGCATACAGCTTGATGTCATCCATGTACAGGAGGTGGCTGACAACTGCTCCGTTCCGTAGTCGGTATCCGTAGCCAGTCTTGTTAACGATCTCACTGAGGGGGTTCAGGCCTATGCAGAACAGCAGTGGGGACAGAGCATCTCCTTGGTAGATCCCGCACTTGATGGTGACTTGTGCTATGGGCTTGGAGTTGGCCTCTAGTGTTGTACGCCACATCCCCATTGAGTTCCTGATGAAGGCTCTTAGGGTCATATATATATATATATATATATATATATATATATATATATATATATATATATATATATATATATATATATATATATATATATATCCTGCAATGCTGTATAGTCATTGCAGGCTATACAGCAATGACATTGGAATGTCGTTCGGACTGGAGAAGTGTATATATATATATATATATATATATATGTTCTTCCTCTACACCCCCCCAATTTTTGCACATGTCGAGGAGCGTGTCAGGCTACATTTCACTGTGTGTTATACTTGTATAACTATGCATGTGACAAATAAAGAACCTTGAACTTGAACTTGAATGATCAGGCCTCAAAGCGGTCTAACATAGACACTCATATCTTAACCCTTTAAGACCTACCATAGAACCAAGTTCGCCAGAGCTTATATTATATTTTTACATGCTGTGGAGCTATTTTTGGGAGAATTTCAAGTTGCTATACATCAATACAACCATTATAGCCCAAACTTTAATAATATGTCTGCATTAGGTGCATAGTAATTACATAAATTGCAAAAAAGTGCAATAAACTACAAAAAAATTGAAAATCGTTTTTGTTTTTTTAACATATATTTCTAGTTAGAGAAATTTAAGAGGCTCATCCCTCAAAACTGTAAATACAAAAAAGTTGCACAAACTAGTTTCCCACCACAGGAAATTTATTTTGAGTGTCTTCATAGTTTTATTTTTGAAATACACCAATTTTTATATACTGCAGGAAAAACGAAAATAAATATTATAGTGCAAATTTGCAAAATAACAGCATATGCATCAAAATAAACTATTTCCAGCAGTGCAATATGAGTCCTAAGCATCCCAGAAACGACACAGAAAGTCATAAACTCAAACATAACTTTTTAAAACACAAGTATAGGCTCATAAGGCCCCGATCGTAAAAAAACTACATTTCCGCAAAATGACGTCACTTCCGGTTTCGGGCAGGTCATGCGGTCATGTGATAGTTCGCGCTGATGGACGTAGGAAGTGTTACAAACAGCTGATCGGATCGGCGAAGCGTGTTTCTGGAATATCATGTTTTTGTTGCTGCAAGTGATTTTTATGCAGTTTTTGCAAAGCTATATGTGGAAGGAAACTGTGACCGAGGACAAGCTGATGGCATAAGAAGTAAGTACAATTCCTCCGGTTTCAAAATTATTGCGCTAGCTCACGTGGTTGCAGTGCTACCGGGATTTAAAAATAGTTACGCAAAATGGAGCGTGCCCGCTCCGATCGGCTGTAAAGGGTTAAAGACCTCATAGTACCATTAGGGAGTTCTTCTTTCCCACCATCACCCACCAAGTCCTTGGACAGGGGATACTTGTTAAATTATTATCAAGAATAATGACATAACTTGATAACAGATTTAACCACAATAAAGAGAAATTTAGATTCTACCTGACTGCATGTGCTGTATTTATTATGTTACAAAACGGATAAATAATTTTGGTGACTTTTGCACCATTACCACGGTGCAGACTACTATTTACTCACACAGTCAGGAGTACAGAGATTACACACTAGTAATGCCTGCAGACATCTGGGTTGAAGGTGAGAGATGGGCAGTTGGGTTTCAAGCTGTTTCAAGTCCTTCTTGAATAAATTCAAACTTTTTCTTCTTCTCTTTTTTTTTTTTTTTTGCTGACTTGCAGATAATTATCCAATTTACCCAAGATGTAAGATGTATGGACCCACTTGGTTTAAATGTGGTGTAAACCTGCTGGCTTGTTTGTTATATCTTTTCTATCACCACTTTTCCACTGATGCTGTATTAGATTAGGCATCGATCTGGGGGCCGGGGGCTAATTTAATGCCAGTTCCACACATTTCCACCGAAAAATGGCTGGTACTGGGGCCAAAGCTGGCAACACGCCACCACTGATGTCAGGTTCAAGAAAGGAGACTCTCACAGCCACTGAAAATCATATACTGGTGTTTGTTTATGTCAGAGTGAATGTACAGCACCTACTGAAGCTTTTTCCATTTATTCCCGTTCATTTGAATAGATTCATAATTTCATTATAACTCATTTAGCAGCCGCCATTACTTCCACAGACTGTTTAATCACAAAGGAGCAACAGAGTTTACACATAAGTCGGTGATTAATACTTCTGGACATCTGAAAGTGAGATATGGGCAGCTCTGTTTGAAGCTGTTTCAAGTGCTTCTTGAATTAATTCCCTCTTGGCTCTTTTGATTGCAGATAGTGATCTAATTTGTCCAAGCTTTCCAACTCATTTTAAATGCTGTGTGAACCTCCTGGTTTCTTTAAATAACCTCTGATCCACTCATGTGCTGGTTTCAGTGCTATTGTGTGACCTATACCAGATTCAGTAATTTCCACAGCCGCTGGCATCTGCAAATTGGGTCTGCAGATGACTGTCCTCCCACGGTATTACCTGCAAACATCAAGGCAGAACTGAGTCTGCACTGGTACCAGCAAGCAGTGGATAGAAAAGTAATACAAGGAAAAAACTTTTGAGATTTTTAATGAAGTTTCAGGCCTGCAGAAGCTTGTTGGGTTGGTAAAATACAAGAGGCCCCCTATCGAGTGCTTCACTATCCTGAACGTCCACCTTTTTTTCCTATTTGGGATACCTAGCTAACCTAACTCTAGACTGGTTACTGATGACCTGGGGAAAGTTGAGAGGGTTGGTCTGTATCAGCACACTGGCTGGGTTTTACACTTAAGTTGCGAAAAGGAAGATGGGAAATTGTCATCATCCCACTGGGCAGGCAGCCAAGTTTATGAATGTGATAACACGAAAGCGAGGTGATTTTTTACACTGATACCACAGGTGCATCTACAGGTGAATCCCAAAGACTTTGACCTGAAGGTCAGAGGTCAAGTTTTCTTTAAATCACACAGGAGTTGCTAATTTTCTAACATAATGTATTTACAAGGCGGATGAGGCTGGAAGGCGTAGGTATAACAAAATAAGTTGTGATCTTTGTTCAGACTTCTTTTTTTTTTATCACAACACAAATCGAACATTGTTGTCATCATTAAACATTTTCTATGTGTGTGTAACAATCCCGGCAGCCTCAGGAGTCATGCTTAATCACATCATTGTAAAAAGAATTATGCCAGCATAATGACACATGTTTGTTTTTCAGAAAATGAGTGGAAATTGGCACAAAGCAAAATTCAGAGATCTGATCTCCCTTTGAACTGGACTCTTAATTCTCATGCTGCATATCGCACATGTACTGCAGGTCTCTTTGTGGTGGTCTAGTCTGAATAAAAAGCTCCAAAGATCATTAAAACCCACCCATGTCTGCATCATGATGAAGCTGGAACTGCAGTGACTGGATGCTGTAATATTACGTAACCTTAGACGGTCGTACTCAAACCACGAAAACAGCCCAAAGCCAAAGTGCTCACAATGGGTCTCTACATATTCCTCTTGATACAGTCTACTGTCATTATAATTAATACATACAGCCTTATCAATAAGGAACTCTTAGTCTTGGCTAATACCATTATCTCATTTGAAGCTGTTAAATAAAATCATTATTCCACAGCTGAGTCTTGCCACATCGAGCAGAACAATTGCAGGCCTTGATTGAAGCAACAGAATAATTAGGCCCTACTCGGGTGGATTAAAGACGCCGTGCTGTAACCGCCGCCTTCCTCCAGATCAATTACAATGGAATCTCCCCGAACATCAAAGCCCGCGGAGCTGATGGAGCTGGCCTCAGCTGCTTCCCCTGCTCCCTCCCCTCCCCGTTCATCCTATATGCCGTATGAATATGGATTACTGAGTGAGAGAAGCAAGGCGGGACGGGTGGAGTCCCCTGTGCTGCATGCAGGGTAATGATTCTGCAGGAGCATTGGTATGGATGCACAGTGGCAGAGCTGCTAAGCAGAGTGGAGCAGGCCGGCGAGCGTGCAGACGTAGCGTCCGGACTGTGGTCAAGCATGTGATCTCAGTCAGTCAGAGCACACATGAAACATGCATGACCTGACGAAGCGGTCGAGGGCTGGTACATGCAGAAATGCACACAGAGGTGTAGAGATGCATTTAGATGCACTTTATTAGACTGGTCTTCAGTTTGATCTCTAGGCGGTGCAGGTACTCAGTTCACTTTTGTATGCATGGCTGAGCACCCAATCCAGGGTTTAAAATTTGGGATAGATTACAACCATTTGATTTTACAGCTCCAATTCCCAGTGTCCTGACATTTTGGAAATGTGATGTGATGCACATTGATGTCAGTCTTAGTGACATTACCTCATGTCTAAGTATCCCAAAAACTGGATAATCATACACAAGTCTGGATCTAAGGATCCTGACATTTTTTTTGTTTAGAAAAACGGTCATGTGCACCAAAAATCCTGGTTTGGACACGGGTCAGCTCGTTGTATGTTTGTTTGGTTGTTCAGTGCGCGGCACTTTACTTCCCTTTTCTCACGCATGATTTAGACATCTGCTGGGAATCTTTGTAGAGCCTTCAATATAACTTACGCAAGTGGCCGACATGATTGCTGACATTTATTCTTGTCCTGGTGGATTATGTGTTGTAGATTTCCAGCTGAAGCCTAAATCCACAGTAAGTTTGAATCTGTGAGTAAAGCAACCACACATTAAACAAACTGAGGCCATGAACAGGTGCAGGTCTGCACCGACTCTGGTACATCCATCCACAGTGTTCATCAACATGCTGGTTCCCCTGAGGACCTGCATCCTAGACCTGGATGTAAATGTCAACCAAAGCTTCCAATCGCCACTGCACTGCTGTCAGCTGCGTGCATTGGATTGTAGCATTGGATCACTGTGGTGTCATTACAGCGATTACAGCAGAATAAGATAAGTATGCCTTCCTTCACCCCAACCGGTTGCAGCCTCCCTGAGCCTGGTTCTGCTGGAGGTTTCTTCCTGCTAAAAGGCAAGCCAAAGTGCTTGCTCATAGAGGCTCATATGATTGTTTGTTGATCCAGTTTTCTCTGTGTGTATCATTTTAGGGTCTACCTTACAATATAAAGTGTAGTTGTGATTTGGCGGTAGTTAATTAAAATTAAAATTGAATTATGTAGAGATTATAATCTGAGTTAGACAGAAACTTAAACTGAGGGGATGACGTACCTTTATCTGGAAGGCAGAAACTTCCCACACAGACAGCGATACGGGCATCAACAGAGACAACAATGCAGCCAAGGGTCAAGGGTCACTAAAAAAATGTATTCGCGATGAGGTCATGTCGATGACAGGCAGTCAGCTGTCTTCCTGAATACCTCCCTATGACGACCCGCCTTTGTGTGACCTCAGGGTGACATGCCAGCAGGGTCACGTGACTGTGGGAACGGCAGCATTTGGGAATCAGTTCCACGGTGCTGCGCTGTGTCTCGGACATGAAGACAAAGCAGGAGTTTGCAGGAATCCTCACATTAACTTGAAAGTCTTGTAGCTGCCTGGAAATCATCACATGTACGTGACAAGCACAATCATGCCGACTCTCCACAGAAATTTAGCTTCTGATTGGACGCTGGCTTAAGTTACGCTGGAAAATATTACCACAGGGTCACCTCTCTGACCCTGAAACTATCATCAGATTGGTAATTAGATCACACCTTTGCTTTGACAGTCAGGAATTTTCTTCACCTCCCAAATTGCAGCAATTAAACCTGTTTTGATTGTGCAGTCTGCACTTTTGCACACTTTTATCTGAGAAGTGAGGCATGTGAAACATCACCAAGGTGGCGCTCAGTCAGAGGATCTGCTGCTCGCACATCCGTACAGTTATTAAAATTTTTGTGGTTTGAAACTGAAGAAAAACTGAGGCGTGAGGGTGTTTCTTACCTCTAGCGTAAACAGTTAAATAAGGGAAGCCTATGAACTGCACAGAGGTGAGTCACTGCTGCTGTTTATGACACCTTATGGAAATATGACATGAATGTGGAGTGAACTTCCCGAATAGATTAAAGTGGTTTTTTTTCCATAAATGTTTCCCTGGCGCAAAACATGCCAGTGGAGTAATTATGGTGTAATTATAAATTTCAACTGAAGAAATCTTGGATTTAAACTTAACTTCTGCTGTATTATAAGAGTACATTAGTCTGTTTTTTTTTCTAAGTACATTAATTTATCCTCAATATTCTGTCTTGTGTTTTGCCCTTTTCTCTTACAGTAACAAGCAATCCAATTAAAGATGGTATAAAAGGTTAAAAGTTATTTTAAGATGCCAAAATTGATTTTGGCCTCTGGTAACAGACATTTCAATCAGAGAGTAGACAGGATTTTACTGCTGGTCAGCCGAAGAAAACGGCTGCTCTGATGGCCTTCTGAGCCTGAGGTGTGTTTCCATCCTGGGGTAAAATGGCAAAGACGGTTTTATCCCGATGACACTGCGTTTTCAGTCTGACGGCAGTTCATGAACGTCACGTGTATGTGATATTAATATTTTCTACTCTTAAAGGGCAACAAAAGTCAATATTTTGACGTTCTGAGACCCATTTGGGGACCACAGTTCTATTCCTCCATGTTACAGATTTTCACTCGTCATCTTTATTAATTTTTATACATACTCAAAATTTTAAAAAATCTTAGGACTGATGATATGAACATATCTCACCTTCCCAAGGAACACTGATGAGATGTGAAGGTGGCTGTAAAATACGCTGCTCTGACAGTTTGCTGAAGGGTCTGTAAACCAGACTTTAGACATCTGACAGAAATCCTCGTCCAATCAGAGCTGTCATCCATCACCTCAGAACCCTTCATGCAGCTTTTTTCCCTCACTTCCTGTCCTCGCGGTCTCTCAGTAATTTTGATTCTCGGTGAACTCGTGTTCGAGTCGATGCGCTCGGCAAGAAAAATGCAGCCTGCTCTGAAGCTGATTTAACCAACTTTAATTCTGCAGCTTGCTGAAATTGGAAGTCCATATCGTCATACTCCTGTGGTCACAGTGCGGCTGTTTGCCATTACTGAGCGCAGCCACATGCAAAAGCATCCCTCAACGTGATAAATGGACTGAAAAGATCTTAGAGCCTGCCAGATGAAATATTTCCAACAAAACCTCCCTTCATGCACATTCAGACATTACTATGAATTATAAAATTATTATAAGGAGCTCAGACTGGCACTGGTCCTGTTCAGGCTTACGTCACACAGCAGAGCCATAATCCCAAAGACTTTCATTGCAAGACATTAAACGTATTTAATGCATCAGGATTTTTGTGGAATCAGTTAATACGCGCTCATTATCACAGCATAAATATCTGCTGTATGTTTTATTAATTTCAGAATTTTATCTTCAGTTTAACACCTGCAGCATTAAACTAAATAATCAAGTAAACCGTTTTTTTTTTCTATTTCACTGAATTTAGGTTTATATAAAACACCATCATCTGCGTATTATCATCTTTCCAACACTGTAATAACCCACTCTCCTGTCTTCTTTGCAGTTTGCAAAAACATTCAGAACAAAAAATGTTTTTTAAATACTAAATTTAACAAATTTATTTAAATTAAAATAGACTTAACACAGCGTGGATATTAGAAAAAAAATCTAATAAGATTGGATTAATGAATTTGATACCAAACCCAAATAACTGCCTGAAATTCATTGAGTGGAAAAATCACAGCTGCTGGGCATGTGACTGGGCAACTTTTTCATAATAAATTTACTCAATAAGTTACAATGTGCCAAAAAAAACCCACCTCAACTCCAACCAGTAACAGCAGATGGCCCGCCCCTCCCTGAGCCTTGTTCTGCCTGAGGTTTCTTCCTGTTAAAAGGGAATTTTTTCCTTCCCGCTGTCACCAAAGCGTTTGCTCATAGGGAGGCATCTGATTTGGGTTTTTTTCTGTATTGTTGTATTTTTTCTGCCTTATAAAATAAAGCACACTGAGGCAACTATTGTTGTGATTTGGTGCGATATAACTAAAATTGAGTTGAATTGAAGCGTGATGTCAATGATTGAAAAACAAAATTCTTCTTTTCATCAAGATGCTGCTCCTCCACATGGAAAGAAACCAAGGAAGCCTCCCATGTGAGGTGTGTCAGCGTGTCTAACCAATGGCTGGATGATCTGATTCTTTATTTCTTATTGTACTGTTAGACAATGGTGTTAAGCTTTCACTCTCTTTTATATCTGCTGTTCTATATTTCTAATTTTGTTCTTTTTTAGTATCCTTAAGTAAAAACAAGTTCTTGAGTTCTTTTTCATGTTATCTGTGAATTTAACTTTTTGTGGTCTTTTTTTCCTCGTGCCTGGGTGCTTTTATTTAAAGTCTGAGATTGATGGTGAAGCAAACCCAGCAGAGTAACATGCTCTCTTCAGCCTGCACGGTGTTTATGATGTCTAACTTGTGTTTATGCCACTGGTAATGGATTAAAGTGTGTCTTTTTGTGGCCACACTTCACCCAGCCCGACCACACTTTGCCCCTCGGGGCTCAATAAAGGTTTGAGCTCTGACTTGCACTCTGAAGCTGAGTGTAACAGGCTTATTGAGGCCACAACTCCTGAAGGTTACTATTAGATTCAGTGGCTAAATGCTCTTTTAGTGAAACCGGGATAGATATCAACACCCTGGCCGTCTGCGGGAACAGGAACCCTCAGTCCTATGTGTGTCATTCAGGGAAAAGGAGAGTGAGGTTCAGGTTGCAGCAGAGCCCGACCGACTGGTAACTGTAGCCGGGCCTTCCTCGCAGAACGACAGGTTCCCACACCCTCCCGTCAGCTCGCCCTGGTTCTCACACACTCCCCGTCCTCGCTCTGACACCGAGTCCGCTCGCTTACAGCGGTGCGGACGCCTGTGTCGAAACATAGGCGTCATTTCACCAAGACGACCTATAACCTGTTAACCTCAGGCAACATCATTGTGTGTTTGTTTGTAGAGTTATTCAGTTTAACGTTCTATTTTTTCTTCTTAATTGAAGAAAAACACTGCTTTGATGGACACTTTTGTTACGACTTTTAGATGTCTGCAAGGTTGTGGCTGTCCTTTACAAAATGCTGCTCGTCATACTGCACTTTAATCTTTTAATTAAAATTAATTAATAACTCAAATGAATAATAATAATCTCATAATAAAACCATAAAGAAACAAAGAAATAAGAATACCTTTATTAAATAAATACACTGAATAATTGTATTTACTTAAACACATAAAAATCTGAATAAATTAAAGAAATACATTTAACATCCTAAAACTCAAAGTCTTTCTTGGCATGCATTTTTAATTGCAACCTGATGATTATAAAAACAACCAGATTTACCAGATTTTTGTTTCTGAAAAAAATGAGATCCACATATGAGGACATACGTTTTAAATTTCAGTAAAACATTAGCAGTATCGATATCAGCCCCTTTTAGAACAAAATGTTGTATTGTGGTCTAGACAACCCAAACTGTGATGTCCACATACATGGACGCCAGGTCCTGGGTGTTTAAATTTAGCCTTAAATATCTTCTCCTGGCCGTACTTTCCATTTTTCTGTAACTGGAGCTACTAAAAACTAAACTGGAAATGAATGAATACTCAAACTGAAACTAAAAACTAATCAGAAAATGTGAAAAGAGGAACTCTGATGCACTTTTTGGAGGCAGTCACATCCTTAGTGTCAACAAACATTTCCTTAATAAAAAGGATCCCTCTTCTAGCTGCTGTGTTGTTAAATTTAATAATGACAACTTAAATGAAGACTCTTCCTCAATGGGTATCTGTGAAATTTTTTTCTTCCTTTAAACAGCTTCAAATCCCACCACAAGCATTTCAGAAATGAAGCATTGAATCTGAAGCACGGTCATACGATGGATATGGAATCAGCCGTTTTCGCCATGTTGGCGTTTTGATGTGACGAGTGAGGGGTGGATCTGAAACTATGCACCGTTGATCACAAGTATTGGATAATTGTAAGCAGTAAAAAGTTCATTGTCTTTTATTAATCATGAAAGGAGCAAATGAGACCTTGAACTCATCAGGAGATTGATTGAAAAGGTCGTGATGGAGGCTATTTTTGCAGCCACAGAAATCGCCCCCTGCAGGCCTTTAAAATAAAATGCAGGTTTAACACAACTAAATGTTGGCTTCACTTTTCACACCTAGAGTCCAAACTTGATCTTTTATTTTGAAAGTTGATGGGATTCTCTGCAGTTGCTGTTTGTGACTTCCTGCCTTCACCTGCTCTGTGCAGCGTGATGTGTTTTCTATAGAAATCAAACCCAGCACTGTTTTAAACGACACACAGCAGGGTTAGGGTTCGGTTAACATTTTTACATCTTTCAACAGAAAAAAAAACTGCAGTGACAAAATGAATGGATGACACTTAATTTGAAAGGTAACATCTTCTGGGCTGCTGGAGACGTGGTGGATGTTTGGAAGTTAAAGTGCAGCTAAAATTAATAGCATCACATTCACACAAACAAACACCCCGTTTGTTCCTCCTGCCCTGTCCCAGTTTGCCGTTACTCTTAAGTTACAGGACTCGTTTGCTCCAAAGAATAGCGAGCAACTTGATTACTGCCCGTCCTTGCCAGCGGAGAAAAGCGCACACGAACACAATCCTTATTGTTCCCTCGCTGTCACCAAACACCTGGAGCCTGGAGAGAGGAGGAAAAATTGGCCTCTTCACGAAGACAAGCACCTGACAAAACACAGAATAAAACACGCATGTTTGCGACATGTTACACACTGAAACGATCTAACTGTGCAGCATTGTGATATCTGACAGGCATGCAGCCACAGCGGAGGTTTGCGCTCTTTGTTGTTGCTCAGCTCATTTGTTAGAGGCGAGGCGTTGTGTCAAGAGAAACTGGTAGGCAGGCAGAGAGTCGGAGCGCCTGAAGACGATGTCAGCGATCGAGCCCATGATCGAGCGATGATTTGGTGTTGAAGCTTTTGGTTCTGTGAGTCGAGAGAGTGTGAAAATCTGCAACTTCGTGTGCATGAGCGTCAGAAAGAGGGGTTCTGAAATGCAGCCTCTGCAGAAAGCTCCAGGCGGTAATGAAATGGCAGCTTTGGCCCATACTCACATGACTGAGTGGTTTTATTTCATACGTGCAGTCCTGTCCTACCAGCTCAGACTCAAACGTGTCCATTCAGTCCTGTCCTGTTAATACCCCACAAAGACGGGCCTTTTCCCCTCAGGGTTTTCCCTCTGAGATGTGGTTACCCTGGCCTGTTCATGCTTATTCATCCCAGTGATCACACCATTCTGTAGATTTCATATATATAGCTGTAAGGATGCCTTGATCCATTGCAAGTATGGCAAGGAGAGTGTTTTCGCTGCCAATTACAGTGACAGCAAAAAAGTATTATACTTCCTGCCAAGAATAAATGGCTCAACCATCTGGACATAGTAATTCTTCCTTCTTAATGGAACTGCCATCCAAAACACTCTGTGTTCAGGAACAAGGCCGCCTATTCAATCTGCAGGGAAATTTAATGGCGTTATACAGAAAGACGCGGCGGCGCTGCCAGGCCGCCACAACCTGTTGGAAACAGATAGGCATTCCTTCCCGAATCCTGAACTGCTCGGAAAGCTTGACATTTGTTCCTCCTGCTGCGTTTCCTCCTCCGAGGGAATAGTCCACAACCCACGTTCATTCATATTCAAATTCTTATATGCAAAAAGCTGACATTTAGCTTTTTTACGCCAAGATGTGAGCATTTCTTCACCCGCTCCTTAAAATAAAGCTCACATTGAAGCCAGCTCTCTAGGAATACACAGGAAGCATTGTAACATGATGATGGTCACACAGTTGACCTTTGCCCTGTATGGCTGGTGATGGTGGTTGGAGTCACTGAAGAAGCTTCAGGTCAAGCTTCTGAAGTCGGCGTCGCTTTAGGGATCAAATCTCAGGTAAAGAAACGTTTCTGTCTGCTTGTTAAAGTCTCAGCTGCTACTCCACAGGCTCAAACTATACCTGCTGCTCGGACCTGATCCCCTAATCACAAGCTGTGCCGCACACAGCTACACCTGGGATTTAGCTGGCCGGCTTACGCCCAGACAACCCGTTGATAAAGCAGCAAGATGATGTATAGCCATAATGATAGCAGGCTAATACTCTATGAATCCTTAATCAAGGCCTTGGACGGACTATTCCACCGAGACGTGGTGGATTAACATGCGAAAGGCTTCGTCCAGCCAAGCCTGATCCCATCTCCTCTTACCTCTTTACACTGCTTCACCCCTGACTACGGCGATGAGCCTGGAACATGCAGATAAGAGATGAAGACGGCAAAATTATCAAGCCAGGCAGCAACGGTGGAGGAGAACATAGAACTTCATTCATTCTTTATCTGATACCAACCTGTTTGGTTGATCTAATCTCTTCAGACCTATCAGGGTCAGAGGTTAGTTAACATCCACCTCTGTTAAAGATTTTTTTTTTTTAATTGTATAATTGGAACATTTTGATGCACTGAAGATTTTACTCAGAACTCACTGGAGGCCTGTTAATTCAGCTCAGTTCAAATTTTATGGCACTAAATTCCAACAGCAGTCACCTCATGACACTTTATATTGCAAGGTAAAGACCCTAAAACAATATGATCCCCTTTGAGCAAGAACTTGGTAACAGTGGGAACAAAAAACTACCTTTTAACAAGGAGACCGTCCAGCAAAACCAGCCTCAGGGAGGGGCAGCTATCTGCCATGACCAGTTGGGGGGGATGATAGCATCTTGGGATCCCTCAGGAGGAACTGGAAAACACTGCTGGTTGGATGTTCATCTGAAGTGTCCCCGCAGGTGTAGCCGGTACCAAAGATGGACCACCTTGGAGTCACAAACTCAACATTAGCACTTTGGCTATCACTGTCCAGCAGCAGCAGAATACAACTAGCTGTGCACCAGGTGAGTTGAGCTCCCTTTTGCAGAGAGACGTGGCAATCTCCCTTGGACCAACACCAATGACTTCTTGGACGCACTTTTAGTATAAGTAACTGCACAGCAGCCATATTACAGGTCAGATCATTGTTAGGCTTCACCTCAGCTAACTGGAGTCCTTGAACTGGAGCTGTGGTGCTGGAGCTTCACTGTAACTGTAAGGTTACACTGAAGCTAGCACAGGCTGTCACTCACCGGCGCTTACAGTGGAGCTTAAAAGAAAAAGAATCTGTGGATCTGTCATGCTCTGTGGCTTCATGTTGTAAATATTCCTCAGCAAAGATAAGAAGAAGTGAATTGCAGATGAAGTGCCATGTCTCCCTCTTCCTCCTCTTCTGTCCTTCCCTGCCCCTCCTCTCATCTTTGCTGTATTCGCTGTAGGGGCTAAGGTCCTGTCTGGACTCGCCGAGCAGCTCCGCAACACACACACACACATTTCATCAGCAGAATCACACACACACACATCAAAGAAGAGAGATAAGTACAGACAGCCTGACTGAAAGTGTGAGACACAAGGTAGGAGAGGCCGGGAGGCAGAGCCATTTCTCTGCACTTATTTTTCATGGAAGCGATAGATGGAGATGGGACTGTGTGTGTGTGTGTGTGTGTGTGTGTGTGTGTGTGTGTGTGTGTGTGTGTCAGTCTGAGAGGGCGTGGGCATTTTTGTGTCTCCAAAATGACACTTAAGACTTTATGTGTTTACATATAGTGGGAATGAAGCATGATGGGACTGCTGCAATTAAAGGGTTAAGTGGCATTAACAAATATCAGCATGAACCCTCAATAATAAGGTACAAACAGTAACCTGCTGGCACAGTTTTAGCTTTTAAAAAATACCTTATAAGTCATCATAATAATAATAATAACTTTATTTATACAACAGCTGTAAAAACAGACTTTACAAAGTGCTCTGACAGACGAATGAAAAGGAATCAAACAGGAGGCCGAGAAAAGAAAGCAGGATTACATTCATTAACAGAGAGCAAAGAAAACATGGCATGAAATAGAAAAAACAAACACAAAGCACTCATTTACGCAGCACATTTCTCACCAGGTGAAGTACAAGGAGCTGAGCTCCACAAACTATAAAGATAACTGAATACATAAATCATTAGGAACAACAACTGCCAACAAAAATAACCCAAAAAGCAGAGATTGGACTGTGGAGCTTTAAGTTTTATGCATGAAAGAAGTAGAAATCCAGTAAGATCATTAAAAAGAACAATGAAATGATAAAAATGACAAAAAGATAACAATAGAAGGAGCAGAAATAAAAAGAAATGTTTTCAAATCAGCAGCAGTGTGGAAAAAATGATAAAACGCACAAATTAAAATCGATAAAACAAGCTAAAGATGAAATAAAACAATGATTCAGACGCTGAAAGGCTAAACGGGAATATTTTTTTTAAATGTTGGAGCACCTGATACGATCTGATAGGTTGTTGGAGCATAAAATGTGGAAGCAGCTTCACGGGAACATCCATGCGGACTGTTCCAGATCACTCGAGGGGTCGAGCTGGTTCACGGCTTACGAGAGATCTGCAGCTCACAGACCCTGCAGGGCCCTAAAAGCAAGAATTCAAATGCTGAAATCAACTCTACAACTAACTGGAAGCCAAATGATGCCCACAGTGCAGCTGTTATACATTCCTATCTTTTAGCTAAAACTCGCAGCTGGAGTCGCTGAAGCGGACAAAATAAAAGCATGGACAAGTTCCTTACCATCCTCCTGGGATAAAGAAGCTTCTAAGCTTTATAATAAAAATGTAATTTAGAATAAAAAATTGTTTTAAGTGTATCATCTTGAATATGTGGGTTTTTACGTGTTTTTGAGACTTCTACGTCATCTAATTTTTGCACATGACTGCCAAACGTAGAAAATATGAAACAAATTAAAACTCATATCTGCAAGCTGATATTTGATTTCTTGTAATTATTTTATGATTTATGCTTTAGAGGGTTAACTAAGCTGTTGATGTGGCTCTTGAACAAAACTAAAGCCCCAAAATAGGAGCTCAGTATCAAACTCAACGTCTGCTAGCTTCAACTGCAGACTGAGACAGTCTTCCTCTTTCTGCTGGACGTAATTGCTCACGAACCAGGTCTTCACCTGCTGCAGGTTCTCACTCTCCAGCTCACAAAGGAGCTCCACACAGGTGGAGTCTCTCCGAGTGCGAGGTGAGTGTCCAGGGACAATATGCAAATACGAGTCAGGAAGGACCTGGGCTAATCGTTTAGCAGCACGTGAGGTTTCAAAATAAGAGCATAGTAGCTTGTCCAATGTAAAATTGATTGTGCTGTTGTCTCCGATGGATGGGAAAATGAAGACAAATCACAAAATTCACCCGCCAAAGTAAATTCTACTTGTCTACTAATTGGAAAGTTGATGGTTTGATCCCCTTCTCCTCTAGTCTGCATGTTAAAGTATCCCTGGACAACATCCTGAGCTGTACTTGAAGAGAAAAGCACTTGTTGGGATGGAAGACTGAGGCTTGTAGTAAGAAAGCTCTTCAAATGCTCATATTGGGTAGAAAAGCACTATATAAGTAGTGTCCACTTAGATTTGGACTGAGCTTTTCTTCATTCAGGTCTGAACAGTCAGACAGGTAAATGTTAAACAGGTAAAAACAGTCAGGTTGTCTTTTCATGAATACAGAGAGTATAGCAGAAAGTTCTTGTTTGTTTTAGGTTTTAAAATGATCCATCGTACCTAATTACATTCATGGGGTTTAACATAGTCCAGCACTTTGTGTTGGTTCAGTCGTTGGATACAGGAAAGAAAGACCCACACAGTGGAGTAAGCCTGAGACGGTATGTTGCACACCGCTTGACTATGACAACACCAGCGCTCCTATGACCTCATGAATACTGCTTACAGAACACAAGCACCAAAGTAGTTAAGACAGGAAAAACAAAAGGACGTCCCGATGGGGTAAAACATCCTGTTTCTTCTGTCATTAGCAGCTTCAATTAGAATAAAACACAGAGCAACAATATGACGGTGTGAAATCCCACTGCAGTCCTTCAGCATGTTTATTGCTTTGTTCAGTGTTCATTAGTTTTAGGAACATTGTTTGATACATCGTCACTGTCAGGTCTTTGAAATGCGGTGAGTGAATCAAAGAAGAAAGCTGATTTAAAATGACTTTGTAAGCAAAGCTTCAGAGCTCAGCTTCACTTCGGGCAGCAGGAAATAGAGACCACATCAAGGGCCACACAGAGATGGCAATATGGATTTTTCACATTTAAAAGTCTTAAAAAGCAACAAAAATTGGGGAAGATGTACAAATTTTGACAGCAAAAACTGATGGAAGGGTTGGATTTAAATTTAGGAAGGAAGGGGCATTCTCATCTGTTGGGAAATATTGGGAACCTTTTGGCGTCATGGTGGAGTTAGGATTTAAAGTGCTATGTGAGGTATATACAATAATATTTACCATCAGATCCTTTCTGGTAAACGTTTTAATCAAGCTACTGGTTACTGTGCCACGTGCATAAATATTTTTATTGCTCTCATTTTCCTGCACGTCGCGTTGCGTCAAAGGAAAGAATTGGACTCGCAGCCATCTGTGGGTGACAAACAGAGTGTCCAAAATCCCAGATTACACTCAGTGGCATCTGAACAGCATTCTGTGACATTCAGTCCTGTTTGTATTAATCATTTAAATACTCGCTGCCCAAACTTTTCACTTTGAAAGGGAGACTTGTGGAGCTCCTGCTGCGCCTCTTTAGTAATTCACAGCTTTTTGTCACTTTTCAGGCCCTTAGTCTTTATTCTAAGCTAATCCACTCAGCAGCTAGCTTAATTTATTAAAATCATTTTATCAAACTCTCTGCGAGGGAACAAATACCTGCATTTTTCAATTTAAATAATTTTTTTATAGTTAATGACAAATGAAAAACGTTTAGCTTTGTAATCGGATCTGCTTTGACTTTCACTTAGCTGACAGCTTGGATCAGTGCCTCCCACTGTTTACTAAAAGGCAAATACTCAGTTTAATTTGAATAAGCTGACTACTTCTTTTGTTCCTCACTATGCAAATGTGAATGTGTGTGAATGATTTTGCATTGCCTGAGGAGCTGTTCACTCCCGTTTCAGCGCTGAATCAGTAGGATTGTTTTCTCTCCTGTCCAATATGAGACCTTCAGCTGTGGATTTATTATTTGCATTCATCTTTCCAACTACATTATTGGATCCATTGCACAATTCTACTTTATGGCTTTAGTTAAAGCAGAAAAAAAAGCAGTGTTTAGTGATCTGTATGAAGTGTTTTACAAATTGATCATTTTTATACAATCACACTAACATGTTTTCTCCTGATTTCCTTGTGATTTGGATATGTAACCACATCCTGCTCCTTTAATAACAACATATCCGTATCCACAATATGGAAATCTTTGGAAGATGTTTGAGATGGTGTTGGCATTCGCATTCATTACCGTAAGCGAATGTGTGTATTTGAATAAGCCGGTATGAATATAAGAGTTCATGCCAATCAGTTAACATGGCTTTCATTCAGTGTGTATGAAAAGTGACTCACCCCTATTTATTTGCAGGGCCTTTTAGCTTCGTTAAATATACTAAAGTTATGATATGAAAAGAATCAGCTGATTCTGAGGAGGTCAGGTGGGACCTTTTTTCAGGTTTGGTGGTTTATATGGAAATCCCTGAATGCACCTCCAGTCTGGATTATCTGTAGGCCCCCTCTCTCTTTGTTCAAGAGGTGAATTTCTCTCAATTCGAGGTAGACCCCCAGCAGGGAAGGAGGGGCTGGTACCCCGACCCTCCACAGACTAAGGCCAGTCCCATAGGCAGCTCTATTATCCCAGTCTGAGTGAATGTGGAGCACCACTGGGCCTCGTTTTTCTGCTTGTCCACACGGCCCCTGTAAGCCGCTGACCTGGGCCTTTGTGCCTTCCTGACCCCCGGTGACCCACCTGATAATAACTCTGGTAGAGAATCAGGGGGGTATAGCTGTGCAAAAAGAGGCTGCTGGGGCAGAAAAAAGGATAAAGGAAGCAGGTACAGATTACAGTGTTACATTTGCACTATGCCGCTCTTTTATTCATTTATTGGAGGCTTTTTATGGCCAGACTCCGGACAGATGAGCCCTTCTTTGGCTCTTAATTTCCTCAAACAGCCTGCGGACTGTTCATAGCTGAAAGTCGTTGATGCTCCTCCTGAGTGCTAAAAAGACACCATTCCCTGCTTCACCAGTGGGTACCGCCAGCTAACTTTGTTTTAAGCCTCATACACACAGGCCTAGATCCCCATTGAAACCCCCGGGCAACCCTTGGTTACTTTGGAAAAACTCCCTGATTGGTTGGCAAGTAGTTGCTTGCAGTTGTAAAGACAGTGCTACAACCAAAAATCTTCATAAGATCACTTTGGTTACTTGTAGCACATCCAATAAAGGAGGAAGAGTAATGTCTCCTGACAGCAAAAACCTGAACAGCACTTTTGTTCTTGTATTAATGGTGTGAACCTGAGTCATTCTCTTGATATCTGATGGTGTACTTTAAAGTAAAAACACACTGAAGTGTAACAGTGAACGCATCAGTACATATGAGACCGGACAAATGAGAAATCACCTTCAAGGATGTGAAAATAAGGGTGGGAAATGTCCAATGGGTTAAAGGTCACTTCAGGATCTGAAGCTCCTTCAGTTCATGACTGCGTCTTCAAATGTTATATAAAAGATTCAAGCTGTCAGATTTGGCTTATTTCAGCGCTTGTATTCAAGCAATAAACGCATTCTGGCATTTGATTTGGAAAACAGCAAAAACCATTAGAGGTCTATGGGGGCTGTAAAAAAAGGAAAAACTAGCAGAGCGAGCACGAAGTCGCCGGCAGGGCCCGGAGGGAGACCGAGGAAATGCAGAAATGACAGGAAATATGGACGATTGGCAGCTACTGCTGAGATAAGAGGGGTGGCGAGGTAAAAAAGCAGGAATACGGAAAGGAAATGGCTGGAGATTGAGTGGTGGGTTTCCATGGTGACTGAGTTGCCTTAATATTTTTCTTGGCAATATTGAATGTGTGTGTGTGTGTGTGTGTGTGTGTGTGTGTGTGTGTGTGTGTGTGTGTGTGTGTTGGCTGTGTGCATTTACATATTTGTAGTTTTTCATTTTTTTGTCTTTAAGGTGCAAAAGAATCCATCTTTCTGTGTGTGTGTGTGTGTGTGTGTGTGTGTGTGTGTGTGTGTGTGTGGGCTGCATAATGTGGAGTGTTTGTGTGTTTTTGGTGTGTTTGCTGTCATCTTTCATCCCCCCTTCCCTGAGTAAAGATGGTCTCTGTGTGTGTGGGCGTGGTGCCAATCAGACGCCGGCGCCTTTCACGCTGGCAGGCTTGCCCAGGTCAGGCGTATCCCAAAGACCCCATACGCAATATCACCGCCTCCAAACACCAGCCGTGGGCAACCTGCACCCTCACACACACTCTCACGCACACACACAGTGAATAATTAACTCTCCATCTTAGCACAGAGTCAGACCGTGCAGCAGAAAAAATAAAACCCAGCCCGGCCGCCCCTCTGCGGGTGGTTTTGTGAGGATCCAGCAGACGCTCAGAAACCAGCAGGGTCAGACTGAACAGCGTTTGGATCTGGCTGCTGTTCAAAGAGGACGGAGGCTGATGCAATTGTTTGATTTCCAATGATAACAAGCAAAATGCAAAACTGAGAGAGGAGAGGCTGATGGGTAATTGGTGTCTCTCTCTCTCTCTCGCCGCACTTCTCGATGAATCCGGAGATGATGGTGTGTCTTTTTGCTCTTCTATGAGAGTTTAATCTGTCACCTCATGTTTGAAATGAGGTCACGCAGGTAAACGTAGGAGACAAAGGGGTGATGCATGCCAGCGTCAAAGTTCAAGAAGAGTTGCCTCAGTCGCACTGGTGGGACTTCCCGGTGACGGTGCCTGTGGCGATGGCGGTGTTTGGAGCTGATCCTTTATCACAGTTATGAAAATAAGTCGCCCGCAGTGCCCTCATATTACAGCAGCTTAGTGACTGCTGTAGTTCAGACTCAAAGAGCTCTTTGACTGAGGTTGGCAAGTGTTAAAAGGTCCTCCTGTAAACACTGATAAGCATCAGAGGTTTTCTTTATGCAGTCCAGTAGTGAGCGCACCTGATGTCTTTTTAAACGGCTGTGGTGAAGATAAGGACGCACTTTAAAGAGGACCTGTTCTGTAGTTTTAAATGGGTCGCAGTTCAAAATAATCTACGTTTAGCTAAAGCTGGGCCCTCTTTCTGAAACCAGCACCTCCCCCTTTATGATAACTCTTCTGATTGGCTGCAGCAGGAGGTAGAGCTTCTATGACCATTTAAGGGAATCCCCCTCTCTTTTAAATCAGATCCAAGAGTGGAAAAACTGAGAAACTCTGCAATGTTTTTATAGCTCACCTGTTTAAATCGTATTAAGACTTAAATTTTGTGTTATTAGGGGTGTGTCTTCTTTCACTGACAGGTGGATGGTGACACAGGTGGCTGTAGCTGCTAGCTGTCTAATTAGAGATTATTAGCAGTATCTGTGGCGATGTGATGTATCTATACATACAATTTAAAAAAAAAAAACAAAAAAAAACACAACAGCTGTGAAGCTGAGGGTTCATAAGTGAAGGAACTAACTAATTGGTGGCTGCATCTAATTTTTCTATCTGCCGATAATTGAGACATTAGCTCATTCGTAAAACAGCTTAGAACCAATATAGCAGCTAGCTGGCTAACCTTAGCTTCCTTTCTTACTAACTTTCTCACCAACAGAATTCTTTCTGGAGCCATGATTAGTGTTTGTTTTGGTCATTTAGTGATTTTTACTGATTGTCGGACACCATTTCTTTAAGTTAACACTAGCTAGTGTTGCACACTGTTGATATCAGCTAGCAAAGTCACTGTGCCTCCCTAGCTGAATTGTAACTGCAAGTTAAACTAATTTTCTGCGATATGGGTGTAATGAAGTGTTTCATTTCCAAATTGCATAAAGTTATTGCACTGCAAGTGCTTCTACGGGTAAGCAGCAACACTGAGGAGGACACTGAACGTATGGGCATGTAAAGGTCAGACTCTGGGAAGTACCCCAGAGTCTCTTTGACACTAAAAAGAGGTCATTCATCCACTGTGCAGCTAGTTTTAAAGCATGACCCTACTGAAAAATTCAAAACAAATGAAAATGTGTTCAGATTTTTTTTTAGTCTGCTGTCCTGATGTGTGGCCACTTCTTTCATCCAATTCGGTACCCAGAGATAATTTCCCTCCTAATCTATCCTAATCTGTGTGAGTCCAAGCAATTGGGTGCCATTTCAGTTCATACACCGTGTCACCGACCGTGGATTTTTATGGAAATTTTGACCTGTGTAAAACTTACCCGGCAAGGTGAGCAGAAATTTTTAGGACTTGTTTAAAGATAGTCATAGAAAGATGCAAATGTGAGTTAATTTTTTACTTATAAAACATGAGTATGTAGCCTGTCATAACATTTGAAGTGAATCAGAGTAGTAACTGGCAGAACAAATCCAAACACCTACACAGAGGAAGCATTTAGAGTCAGAGGTCGACTGACTAAAGACATCGTGGAGAGCGACTGTGAGAGCTCAGCATGTGTGCAGAGTGGAGAACTCTGCGAAGGAGACAGGAGCGAAAATGAGCTCTGTGGTGGGACTTCCTCAGAAATGAGAACAAACAAATTACAGCCTTGTTCTCACCGTGTTAAAGAATATCAGAGGAAGCAAGTAATCTAAATGCAATTTGTGCTGGCTGCAGGCAGATTACTGCGAGGAGCCGCTCGGGCCTACGTACAAACATCTCTGTGCGAATCAGAATCAGAATCAGAATACTTTATTCATCCCGAGGGAAATTAGGGGTTACAGCAGGCAGCACGCTAATGGCGCATGCGCACTCACAAAGGAACCTTCTGACCAACTTTACACAAATCATCATGAATGCTAATCGGTTCATTTTCTGCCGCAGTCCGACCTCTGCAGACAGCGAGGACGAATGGGGTCAACTGGATGCGGCAATGTCAACTGCGGTGATGCGAGTATCTGTGAGCTGTCGGTAAACACAAACAGGTGCTGAGCGTCTGCTTGCGGTGACTCAGTCACAGACCCGTGTTTACGCTAATTTGGGGGTGAACACATTGCAGCACAAGTCTTCGTCTGGAGACGACTCTGTTGTATTTGAGGGGTGGCGAGGCATCGGGAGCTCTGCGGCAAGCTGTTTGAGACAAAATAAGAAAGGAAAAGCCACCGTATCTCCCCTCGCTGTTACCATCGATTGAATTAACAGGCGGCGAGCAGCCCATCGATCGAGCGAGGAGCACGCGGGCAGCCACTCCAGCCTCCATTAATATCACCCTCTGCACAGCGCCGCTGTAATCGTAGTGTTCACTTAACAACAGACATTCATCCTAATGCACCCATAATGCACTGATGCACCACAGCGGGGAGGGGGGGCGTCCATTTGTGCAGCCGTGGGAAGGAGAGGAGGAAGAGGAGGGACGGGGATGTGAAAATAAACCGAAAAAGAAAAGATGGTGAAAGAGAAGATGTATGGCGGGAGTGTGGACGGATGGAAGATAAAGAAGAGGACATGGTGGAGTAATGGATGCTAAGAAAATATTTGCATCCACACACACAGTATCCATGTGGAGGAGAGCAGGAAAGTTTATTTTATTTTTTATTAGCATTTTTATTCTTTATTGAGTTTAGGGAGAGGAAGGCGGATGTAAAGATCCGATCTCACTCCAGCAGCGGCACAAATGTGATTCATGAAATCCATCTAGGATCTTTAAAGTTTGAAATTGATTTTGCTTTTTTTTGTGCGGTTTGGAAAAGTTTCAGTGGTGGAACATCTCATGGAGGTGATAAGCAGTCTCTGGCCGGAGTTTTTCCTGCAGGGCTTTGAAAATGAATTTTAAATTTACATATTTGCACCTCTGCTGGCTTCACAGCGGACTGTCAGCGAGTGCGCTGAAGGGAGGTGGGCGGTGATGGAGGAAATATGGTTTGTCACGGGTGTGGGCTGGGTGTTAAAAGGGCTGCTGATGGAGGGTTAAACAGGGTTTGAGGGGGAGGCCCGGGGTCAGCGGAGGGGTCTCCGAGGCGATGGTTTACTTTTCGCACATCCAGGGGATTAAGGGCTTCGCATGCTAATGCACACAGAGGCTAATTATTCAACGTCTCTGTGAGGATTGATGACACGTCGAGATCACACGCATCACCACCACCACCACCTCTGGAGAGGGAAAACAAGCTGAAGCGGAGGAGTGAAGCCCACCAAGGTGACTGCGAGGCTGAGAGGAAGATGAAGATGAATAATCAGGAGTGAGTGGATTTGAGACACTGAAAAAACAGAGGAGCAGCTGAGGAGCGAGAGAGAGAGAGGTGGAGGAGAGGCTGGAGTTTGATTGTGTAAACCACAGCCAGGTGTGGAGAGTGTGGAGAGGTTACCACCTTCACATTGAAGTGTTTTGATGGCAAATAAAAGCAATTCATTCACTGACAGCTTCAACAATAAAACCTCCATGCTGGGCTGGGTTGAAGGGTTGGTCCTCCTGATTAATTAATGCTACCGCGGTTGTGTCCGTTCATGGAGGTATTTACCTACAACCACCGCAATATGGTCCTGTTCAGCCCTCAAGTCTGAACTGTACGTTGCTTGATGTGGATGACCTCTCTGAATAACAAATGCTGATTGGTTTACAAGTGAGCTGGAACAGGGAAGGGAGTGAAGTTCCCAATTTTCATACGGAATGCCATTTCAATTTAGACTTCCCACTTGCAAAGTCGAAGACGCCCCACCAACCCCGAGTTAACAATCCAGGATGGAATCAGTGAACATGAACAGCAGTAAAAATGTAAAAGTCTTCATCTGTAATCTGACACAGTGGGTTTGTGACTCACTAAATAGGCCAAACACAGAGCACTGATGAGGCTCTGTCCATGAACCTGCTGCAGCGGTGTTTTTAAGCACAAAAAAGAAGTATGATTGTGTATTGTATATTGCTGGTGATGCATGAATGGCTCAACTTTGCTTAGAACTAAAGGAAATCCTGTTTTTCGTGCTTTTCCGACCTCATAAATGGAACACACCCCGGCATCTGAGTTCCAAGGTAATTGGAACGTAGCAGCATAACTTGGCTCTTCTCCACGGCTGATGAACAAACAACGGCATAAATAGGCATGGCCCACAGAACGGTATGGGCGATTGTGGCTCAAGAGTTGGCAGTTCGTCTTGTAATCGGACGGTTGCCGGTTCGAGCCCCGGCTTGGACAGTCTCAGTCGTTGTGTCCTTGGGTAAGACACTTCACCCGTTGCCTACTGGTGGTGGTCAGAGGGCCCGGTGGCGCCAGTGTCTGGCTGCTTCGCCTCTGTCAGTGCGCCCCAGGGCAGCTGTGGCTACAATGTAGCTTGCCATCACCAGTGTGTGTGAATGGGTGAATGACTGAATGTAGTGTAAAGCGCTTTGAGGTCCTTAAGGACTAAGTAAAGTGCTATACAAATACAGGCCAGACCGGTGGAAACACAAGTTTTTATCACTGCCTCCATCTGTTAGCAGACGCTCTGTACAGGTAGATGGGCTGCAATGATCCCTGGATGACAAGACATAATGTGGATTGCACAACACTGGACATTATATTCTTCATTTCCAGTTAATACTTGTACAGCTGCTGTTATTGTGTATATATTTATTTATATTTCTTCATACATTCTTATATAGTTCTATATTGTGTATTTTGTTGTACAGTTATTTTATTTTCAACTTTAATTTATATATTTTATCTTATTCTTTCCCAGTTAAATTTACCCTTCATTCTAATTTGTGTTGTACAGTTATTTCATTTTTAACCTTAATTTATATTTTATTCCTTCCTAGTTAAATTTACCCTTTTTAATTTTTCATATTTATTTCCTATCTTATTCATAGCCTTTTCCTTTTTTGTTTTCTTTAGGTCATGAGCAGTTGTCCAAGCATTTCACTACATATCGTACTGTGTATGACTGTGTACGTGACAAATAAAATTTGAATTTGATTTGATTTTGATCTGATATCCTCGTGTTGGTGTTGTTCCCACATCATCATAATAAATGTTGTTCCAGGTTCAACACTGCAAGTGACCAATCACATTGTTGTGATGTCATACTTTTGCAAGCCAAGCAATTCATTCATTTATGAAATTCCAGTGTTGCAAGGACAATATGTATAATGCTTACCGTTTATTAAAGAACAGTATCCTGAAATGCAACGAATTCAAATTGCTGGATTTCTCGCAAGAGGTGGTTTCTCGCAAGTTAAGTAGATTTTTTTTAAGATGTTTTTTTTCCTTCCTGTTTTGTTTTGATAGGTACTTGTCTCTAGCGTGATATTTACATGCGCTAAATCACAACAGCAGTCACCTCAAGTAGCTTTGTATTGCAAGGTAAACCCTATGGTAATAAAGGGGACAATCATGATGACCCCATATTTGTGATAAACTCTTGTTTATCAGAAAGAGACCTCCAGCTGAGCTCAGGGAGGGGCAGCCATCTGCCGTAACTTTGTTTTTACTCTGGACTTCTCATCAGCCTTAATAAAGGTTTGCCTCTGTCTGCGTTTCAGTCTGCCTTTCGGTTTCACATTTTGCATTTCATGACACGCACTACCACCACTGAATCATAAATTCCCCATCACGTGCTCAGATTAAGATCTAGGGACCGTCCTGTTTTAAAGAGCATCAAAGTGTCTATTAGATGGTTGTATCCTGGCTTTGTGTTTTGAATATTGCTTTGTCTGGTTTGATTATGGTTGAGCCTCTGAGGGGGTTAAAGTGGGATCTGGGAGGTGAAAAGAATCACTGAGTTGAATAATAGTTGGTACTGTGAGCTTCCAACTCATAGACAGTGTAATGCTAGTTTAAAGTCATCGGCTTAAGTTCAAATTATGACTCTGAACGAAGTCCATCTAGAAGTAAATCCAGCCATATTGAAATTGCTCAGGTATTTGTTTTGGAACCTTGACTTGAATCATTACATTTCTGCCAGATCAAACATTTGAGACGACCTGCTGTGGCGCCTTCTTTTTTTAAAAAAGAGCATAACTTCAGCAACACATCATGTACAGATCATCAGATCAATAAAATGTAACAGGAACTAGCACATTACGTGTAAGACTTAAACTTCCAGTTCATCAAATATTGCTATCTTTGCATATAATCTTTTATCTCAGCTCTCCTGTCCTTCATCTCTTCCATCTCTGAGAGGGACGTCATCTCACATCAGTGTTTGTGTTTTCACCTCCAGTGGAGCAGCTGCACCTGTAGCTCACTGATGTTTGCCGATCTGTTTGAAACTTTGCGGCCACTTCAAGAACAGAGAGTACCTCCAAGTATGCTCACAGCACTGCAGCAGCATTACATAGATGCTCAAGTACCGTAGCTCACCCCTATGGAAATCTGCATGCATGAACGACAGTGATGCAGTGCAAAACAAAGGAAGTACAGGACTGTGCAGCTGGTCTTTACTTTCTTGAATCATGAGTCGGCCCCGTGCTTCTCACATCCGGTACCAATGTGGCATTAACATCAGTGAAGCAGCGTTCAGCTGACACACAAAATGTTTTGATGCGTTTATTAAATCGTCCACAGTGTGTTCAAAAAGCATCTGCAAACAGACAGATGCACTGCCGCCTCCTCCACCACATGCTGATCTGGTCAATATTCACCCACAGTCTTAGTATATAGCAGCTAAGCTGCACACACACACACTCACACTCCTTTCTGCTTTAATCTGTCCACACACACACTCTTATATATCAGCTCACACAAAGATCCAGTAGGAGTGAAGAAGCAGAATGAAAAGAAGAAAAAAGGAAGACACCAATGAAATAATAAGAAAAGACTGTGAGAAAAGCAGGGCTGTAATTGCAATTCATTTCCAGCTCGGGCCCCTGGGGTGCTCTGAGTGCGTTTGATCCCAACGGCGAGCGAGCGAGTGTGGAAACTGAGAGACGCAGTCATATGTATGCAGCGGGGGGGAGCGGGAAGCAGAAAGCCTTTTAATATTCCAGGCCACGGGTTGGGATGAGAGACTGCTCTCATACCTTCAGGTTCATGAGCATAATGAGATTTTTATTTTGCTGAGTGCAGCCCGGGAGCACGCCCGCACAAAATGCTGTCTGATCCGGGGCGCGTGCACGTGAGCGGACTATAGCTGAGCACGCACGCTCCTTCAGACTTCACAATTAGGAAGTGGGGGGTCATTACTCCGACGTCTCCCTGGGTTCGGATGAGATTCATCGACTTAAATCTCACAATAAATACTCATAACATTAGCACACTTCCTCTCCTCCCTATTATCCACATCAATGGGTGGTTTCCCCAAACATCTCCTACGTTTCCCAGGCTCCTTAGGGCTGAAAAGGAACGCACACCGCAGTCCCCACCCTGCTGAGGTCTTTGTCAAGAGGGATAAAACCCACGACGGGAGTTATGTTTCCCTGAGGTGAAACTCCTGACGCACAACTACCCAAACTATGTGTTACAGTAAGGGGAGGATAATTATGCACCGCAGAACAACCAAAATGGACACTACAGGGACAAAAGGTGCATCGTGGGTGTTGTGAGATCCACTTTTTTGGAACTAGACCTTTTCAAGGGCACTGCTGTTGTCATTTCTCAAAGTCAAGCTCTTGTTTGAGGTCCCTAAATGTATGCAAGATTAATCTTATAGATGAGTCGGTAAAAAAGGATCCAGAATGGTGATAAATCCAAACAGAGAGGATGATCTGCTGTTACCGAATGCATCTGAATGCACTGGAAAGGCTGTAAATAGGTGTGTGTACAATTACTCTCAGCCAGCACCCATTAACAGGAATTAGAGCCATAAATCAGTGGCAGGGAAGCATCAGATCTGCTAAACAGCAGTTTTATGGCACTTTTCACAGGCGGAGATCCTCTCATTCCTGCACGCTGAAGGTGAAATTTGTTTATTATGGATGTGCGGTGCACAAACTGACCCTCCTGAGTAATTCTCTATGTCAGACCCGCCTGGAGAGCGATCAGATGGACGGACAGATACTTCACCTCTGCCTCGAGCTGAATGGGACGGCGGGGTGGGGTCGCACTCAAGGTTGGGTGCAGACCAAGAAAGAGTGTGTGTGTGTGTGTGTGTGTGTGTGTGTGTGTGTGTGTGTGTGTGTGTGTGTGTGTGTGTGTGTGTGTGTGTGTTTGCATGCATATTGATCCCAAATAAGGACAGTCAGGCTTTCTGATCTCAGCCAGACTCAAGCCCCCCCCCATGAAGCAATCTGCAGCCTGACTGATTCCCATGGTAACTGTGTGTGTGTGTGTGTGTGTGTGTGTGTGTGTGACTTGACATTGTCCTCCTCGGCCTTCCTCCCCTGCCTTTTCCCTCCTCTGTCCTTCACAGACCTTGTTTCTCCTCGTCTGTCTTTGTGAGGACGCATTCACAGAGTGAGGACATTAGTGAAGATATTTTTTGCACAGAGACCCAGAAAACATAAGCGAGGGTTAAATATGACCACATGGGCCCCTTTCAGTCAGTCCTCTGTCTCTGAGTTAAAGTCAGACTTCACAGCTTTTTACTTTTGATCTATCTGAGAAATAAAAACATAGAACCAAACAACCTGAAGCACTGAGAGCTGCAGTTCCTCTAATGTCCACTAGGGACTTCAGCAGTGAGTCAGTCCCCATAAACGCCCATGTTAAAATGAAAATTTCAAAGTTACAGCAGAAATTAGCAGGTTTACAGCAGCTTTTCATTCTTCTTGATGTGATACCTGGCCTCCCTGCAGTCTCTTCAACAAGTTGTTTTGACTCCTCCCCCTTTGTGATAATTTTCTCCTGTGATAATTGGCTGCTCCTTATAAATAAATGTTAAAGAGCAAATATCTATTGCAACTACCAATAACAACAAAAAAAAGCTGCAAAATTTAAAAAAAAAATAGAAAAGAAAAGAACTTCACTGTAAGCTGCACTAAAATGTTTAAGGTCACCTCTATGGTGTTGTTTCTGTGCCACTATTCTGAATGCACGTTAAAAAAAAAATTGAGCGCACCTAAAAACAATTTGCAGGTGCAAGTGTTGCATTTTGAGGAGAATTTTATTTTGAGTGAAGAAAAGCTAAATTTGAGTGAACAAAATTCATTGCTGCGTGCAAAAAATGTATTTCAGTGTTTGCTATTATCCACACACACACACAATAGCAGCCCCTCTCGCTCAGTTTTTGCACTTGCTCTTGCTCGCAATGTGTTGCTCGCGCTCTCAACATTTCTGTACACCGTTATATTTGTGCCACAAAACCAGCCAATCACAGACTTGGATGCAAAAAGATCTGGAGACGAAAACAGCCAATCAATCAGCTCGAAATGACGAAATGCAATATCCCAGAAACCATTTCGTCCAAAACTCAAACGAGGCAGTGGCAGAGGAACACAGAGTGGTGGAGTTTGAAATATTACTCTTTCTGGGTCACAAAATAAACTTTTAAGATATTTTCATGTGAGAATGGTGCTGTGTAAACTTCAAATATCTGCTCGATTTATTAAGACATCACGTTTGCATAAGTGCTCTAACGTTTCCGGAGATGCCTGTTACCCACTAGCTCAGTGGTCCCCAACCTTTTTTGCGCCACGGACCGGTTTGTGCCCGACAATATTTTCGCGGACCGGCCTTTAAGGTGTCGCAGATAAATACAACAAAATAAAACTAGTACCGGTACCGAAAAAAAGATTTATTCATAACACACGTGAAAAGACTCAGGAAAACCGAGTTAACGAAAAAAACGATAACAAAATAACGCTAAAAACCCTGAAAACCATGCATTTCACACCCAAGTCTCAACTCTCGCGGCTCGGTACCAAATGACTCGGCCCGGGGGTTGGGGAGCGCTGCACTAGCTGGACTGGCCATTGGGCATACCCGGCATTTGCCCGGTGGGCCGATGGTGATTTTTCATTTTTGTTTGTTTGTTTGTTTGTTTGTTTGTTTGTTTTTGTAACGGTATAAACAATGAAAGGTGGTGGATTAGCCAACTGGTAATGATCAACTCTGGGCTGGACCAATTACAATACATCCGTATTGAGGGGGAAAGGAACGCGATTCGTCCCGGACTTCAGCGAGAATGAAAAAGACACAAAGCTGAAGTTATTCTGTGTCTTTGCTGTCTTTTCTTCTCTCATTCTCTCTCCCCCTCCCTCTCCTGTTGCTACTTCAATCATGAAACTGATCAATGATCAGCTGATCGTCTCTTTTGTTTGTTTATCGCCCACTTTGCGCCAGAAAGAGGAAACCAGCGGATGTCGCGCTAAGCAACAGCAGCACGTTCAAGCTTCAGAAGCTGTTGTTAGAATTTATTTAATATTACTTTCTAGTAATAGCTGATGTTTGCTGGAGCCACAGCTGTAAAAGCTGCTGGCCATGATATCGGTTTGGATATGTGGTGACAATATTTTCACGGACCGACCTTTAAGGTGTCGCAGATAAATACAACAAAATAAAACTAGTACCGGTACCGAAAAAAAGAAGATTTATTCATAACACACGTGAAAAGACCCAGGAAAACCGAGTTAACGAAAAAAACGATAACAAAATAACACTAAAAACCCTGAAAACCATGCATTTCACACCCGAGTCTCAACTCTCACGGCCCGGTACCAACACGCAGGATCTGATCTCAAATTTCTCCTCAAAGTGCAACACTTGCACCTGCAAATTTTTTTACGTGCACTCAGAATAGTGCCACAAAAATAACGCCATACACCTCTGAGGTCACCTGAAGGGGAAAAAAAAGGCTGCATCTTCAGTGTTTACCAATCAGCTGGGTGTCTGACATCCTGAGGAGCAAATATTTGGATGTCACACAAGAACATTTGGATTTAAAAGTCTGGTTTAATAAGCTGGACCTAAGCCTTTTAAAAGAGAGGCCGATAAAAGGACCTGAATATCAATTCTAAAAGCAACAGGGAGCCCACGTAATAAAGCTGTAAGCAGCGTGAGCCAGACGCTCTCCTCTTTTTCAGGAACAGCAGTCTTAAATCACATGCAGGCCCGCTATGTGACGCTGGAGGAAGACCCAATGAAAAGATACTACAGTGGTCGATGAGCCACAGAAGCCTGGAGAAGCTTTTCTGCATCATACTGAGGGGAAAAATTGCTTAACACATCATAAAATGCATTTTTATTATATAAGGGTATAAACAACAGCAGCTTAGATTCCGGAGGAGTTGACCCCTGCTGGACGTTAGCACACGTTTAACGAACTTTGAAGAATTACAATCACATGAAATTAACATTTAAAGACATAAAAAGAATTTGCTGCTTAATCCTCTGAGGTCTGGTTCATCACGGGTGATAATCCCAATCTAACCCTTTTCAGAAAGGCTAAAACGAGTTTTTTTGAGAACATGTAAATAGTTTGTTTTTTTTGATGTGGATAATGTCTGTTCGTCCAAGACATGGAACAACATCCATCCATTTCCGTACATTTATCCGCATGGGGCTTTAACCTATCCCAGCTATCTTTTGGGCTAGAGCCACGGTACGCAGATAGACAACCATTCACTCCTACACCAAGTCTGGAATCACCAGTTCATTTAACATGCATGTCTTTAGACTGTGGGAGGAAGCCAGAGTACACGGAGGGCCAGAAAAACCCCAGCTGGTCAAAGGCTACAAACCCAGGACCTTACGGTGTGTTCACACCGAACGTGATAGACGCGACCAAAAAGCGCCACACGCCCCTAGCTGGTCACGTGCACATTTGCACCTCGACGCGAATTGGTCGGGCTTCAAAATATGCAATTTTCACGCACGTGAAGCGGAAATGTGGGAGGAAGTAGTGCCAGATGGTATGTTTGCAAGATGGCAGCTGTTGATCTAGCGTTTGAAGAGACAGTCTCCCTTCTCTATTTACTGTGGAGAGCAGAGCGGCGGCGTACTGTGCAGAGCAGCGCTACTTGCTTGTGTGACTGACGCGTTTTCACGACGCAAATCTGCTTCTGAATTTTCGCGGGACCCCCAGTCGCGCTTCATTGTGCTCCTCCATTGACTTTATATGTAAACCTAACACTCTAGTCCAGGGGTGGGCAATCTCAGTCCACGAGGGCCGGTGTCCGTGCAGGTTTTAGATCTCACCTTGGGTCAACACACCTGAATCACATGATTAGTTCGTTACCAGGCCTCTGGAGAACTTCAGGACATGTTGAGGAGCTAATTTAGCCATTTAAATCAGCTGTGTTGGTTCGAGGACACATCTAAAACCTGCAGGGACACCGGCCCTCGTGGACTGAGATTGCCCACCCCTGGACTAGTCGCATCTATCGCATTCGGTGTGAACGCACCGTTAGGATCATCTCCGAGCTGGTTGGATGGGTAGGTAGATATACTCTGACTTCTTAGAATTAGTTGGGAATACCACACAGTGGTAATTTTTACCAATATTCACCAAGAATTTTGTGCAAAAGGACGATAACACCTGAACATGTTACCTGGTACATAGTTTAACAGTAATCAACAAGGAGTTAAATCATCCAGAGGCAGGAATCTTAGACTCCCAGACCTCTGCCTTCTCAGCCATGTCCTCCAGCTCTTCTCAGAGGGCACTGAGGTGTTCCCACCAAAGAGGGCGTCCTTCTAACTCAGAAGCACAGATTTCGCACCCAGACGCCCCTTGGAGCATGCTCATTTCTACTGCTCGTATCCATAATCATCATATTCAAATAATAAGAAGGATATGAGGGGGTAAGGCTTTAACGACGCAGCCGACACTTGTTAGTGGATCCATCCATTGTTGGTTTGCGTCTTTATTTGGGATTTGTTGACAGTCAGACAAATACAGAAAATCATCCGACTCATCCTGAGTGGATTAGAGGATTCGATGCCTGCTAGATCAAAGGTAAGAGGCAGCGCAGGTCCTCAGAAGTGCTGTTTTCATGTTTGCCTGGGAGGAAATAGCTCTTTTCTGTAGTGCAGCTCTGCACGGTCCCATGAGGAGTCCTGGAAGGATGCATGAAACGCTGGGAAAGCATTAAAGGAGTCTGATGCACTTTTATTTTCACAGAGCTCCTAGACAGCGAATGACAAAAACCAGATGTTTGTGGACAGCTGAGGTTCAGGTGAAACAATAGGGTGTGATGGAAGCATAAAGGTTTGTTTCCTGCACTGTTACAGAGGAAAATGGGGGGAAAACAAGGAGGAAGATGGGAGTTCAGGGACTGATCTACCTTATTCAATACGCACTGAGAGACGAACACATGTAAATTAGGTTAGGTTAGATTAAATTGGATTACATTTAACTGATCTGAAAGTTAAAATAACAAATGAGTGGCGCACAGGTTGAAACCCCTAATGCAGCCTTCAAGGACAAACAGACAAATACGAGCAGGAAACCTCTTCACGCTGCGGCGCTTCTCTGCAGGAGGGAAGTGTCTGTGTTTCCTCTGAATACCACCAGCGTGACAGGAGAGGATGCGTCTGTTATGACAACCCCAAACACACAGATAAAACCCAAAAACTTTAAAAACACAACCACACTGAACCCCCCCGCCCACAGAGGTCTGAGTAGCCGTGCTTTACGCGCTTGTCAGCATCTCAAAAATACGTAAAAAAACACTTCTTTGCTGAAAGATACAGCAAACTCCCATTAGCTCGCGGCCCCTGAGGCACACGAGGCTCACCGGCTTCCTTTCAGAGGATAAAAGATGAAGAACACGCAGGATCTGAGCTGAAATTGTGATGCAAACAGGCGAGAAATCTGGGTGCATGTCATGCTTTTCAAAGAGTAGAAAAAGAAAGTTTTGGGATCAGGCGGTCTGACCTCATTATGGAGTTATCGGTCCTCTCTATTACGTTTAGAGAAGTTTCATCATTCACGTAGTAATGATGCGAAGAGGAGCAGTGGATGTAGAGGTGAAGGTGGTGGTGACAGTCATAATCAGCTATTCTTTTTAAGGAAGTACCAGAGTTTTAGCGTAGGTTTTAGTGTAACAATGAGGAAAATGTTCTATCCTCCCATTTTTGAATCCTTCTCCTTGATTTCTTGGGTTTGTTTAATCTAAAAAACTGGAGAAAAACTGACACTGATGAAATGAGGGTCGTCTCAAAGTCACGGACCATTGGTTTGGAGCCAGGATCCGGATCCTGAATCAGATTATGATCTGAAGATTTTACCCTCCACAATTCCAAAATATTAATTTGATGAACTCTGAGCTGTTTGGTTATCCTTGTTGTCTTGTGACCAAATGCACAGATAGTCTCCAAATTGCGCCTGGAGAAGGAAGCAACCTCTTGACTACTGCTCACAGTGTGTTTTTTGCCCTACTGCCCAAATTCAGAAGGTCATTTTTTGCATCTCCATCCTTTTTTCCCCTTCTTGGTTCATGAAAATCTGTCACAATGATGTAAAAATATGCATTACTGTGACATTTTTGCATCCAGTCCCATGATACTGTGAAAGCAACTGCAAATATGTCTCCCTCACGACTAGCGTATGCCAGAGGATCCTGTGTGACCATCGTCTTGTTCACTCGACCCTCCACTGTTACCATGACTGTCACATGACTGCAAACCCAGAGCTGTTTGTTGAAGAAGATTCTCAGCCTGTACGCCGTGTTTAGTGCTCAGATAGAAGACGCCGAGTACAATGTCTGAACTCGGACACCTTCCTTTCTGCTGCCATACAGAAACCAGGAAGTATTACAAAGCATTGGGAGGGTGAAGGCGGTGGCGATAGAGGGGCTGTCTCTCAAAGATATCCCACACCGGTTCCAACCCAGCGCTCGTGCCGTCCCGCTCTGCAGACGCCAGCCTTTCATCTCTTTTACTTCACCCCGAGACGTCAGCCCCGCTCTTCCTCCTTTCTCCTCCTCCTCTCCCGCTGTTCCCTTCTTTTTGACCAACACCCAAAGACCCAGACTCACCACCCACCCGCCTGTCTACACTTGTCGGACTCCTTCGGTGTGTTTTCAGGGGTCACTTTCTGAAGCTAGCCATAGTAATTTGAGACGACTGACTGTGTGAAGTTAGAGCTTCAGCCTCCTGAGTGCTTCGTGTTTGCACGTAAATTACCTTCAATCCTGAAGTAAAAATATGTTTTTGGAGATGGAGGCCTGGCTTGTGTCTGCTGTTTGGTGCTGAGTGGGTAGCAGTAGAAACACTCCTTCAGCCTTTAACGCGGTTATATCAGTCCTAAGGGGGTTAGAGCGGGAGGAGCTGATGGATTTGTCATTTTTATTTTAAGTCCTGTAGTTTGAGTAAAAACAGCCTGAACCCATCCCTCACCTCTTTTTAAAGAGCATAAGCACGTCTGAAGTGGCTTTTGTGGGTTTAAAGAGTTTCCAAAAACTGCGAGAGCGGCGTGAGCGAGCCGAGGCGAGGCGAGGCAGGCGGTTAAATAATGAGCCGAGTCGCTGCAGAGCTGCTGATCCAGGTGATAATTCTCTGCAGGTTAATTACAGTGAGCTCCCCTCTCACACTGTTTCCTCACTGCCATTAGATGTATTGTTATAAAAATCACCATTAGCGGCACTTTAAAGCTGCTGCAGCACAAATAAAAGGACAAATTGTGTGTCGAGGGTTAAATACGTCCAATTATGTGCAATTACCGGCATCATCTTTGACTGATTTCAACACTCGCACTTCTCTGTCTACATCTGCTGCCTCAAAGCTCAGAAATGGCTGTTCATCTCAATCTATACACACGTTTTCTTAAATAACTCACATTTGGCTGACAGCCCACACACACAAACACACACACACACGCACACACACAGGATGCCTGAAAGGCCTTTGAAAAGCTGTGAGATAACATCCGTCCGTCCTCCTGCTCCTCACCTTCGCCTTTGTCTCACTTTCTCTTTGTGTCTCTTTCACAGCGAAGTGGCTGTGCTCTGTTTAAAGCAAAGTTTAAAGCAGTATCGAGGCGGTGGGCGAACCCAAAGCACTACAACAGCTTCTCCACAGCCAGCACGCTCCATTTACCGTACACACACACACACACACACACACACACACACACACACACACACACACACTTTGAACTTGCCATCTCACATGGAATTGCATTGCTGTGTTTGCAGGCTTAAATAAAGGCTCAAACAGGTGATTCTGATTGGTTTGGAAGTTGTATAGATCAGATAGTCCAGAGGTCCAGTTCAGGAACTACAGTTAGCTGAGGTGAAAACTAGCAGACAGCTAGCAGCTTTTTTTTTTTCTTTTTTAATTTATTTTTGGGGCTTTTCAGCCTTTATTTTGATAGGACAATAGAGAGAAGACAGGAAACAGGGATAAAGATGCGCAGTAAATGGCCTCAGGGTGGATTCAGACTCAGCCCGCTGCATTAGCCTTACAGCTCTGACCTTTGACTGAAGAAACCTTATCAATTGGGTCAAAGTCATACAAAATATGAAAATCAGTAAAAACCTTATATTACGCACTATTTTTTATGGATTGTATTCAAATTTCACAACACTGTATTATAACCTTGTAGGACGTGCGTACCTGGTTTTGACCTTTGACCTTGACCTTCATCGTTAGGACCATACGTTAAAGCTGACTTTGATAAAAACCATACTGAGTAATATATCATATGAAAGAGCATGGAGACACATTTTTTTAAAACGAAGCCACTACGACGTCACTATGATGCCATAAAGTTTCACAAAATCACAAATTGCTTCAAATTGACAAATATTCAGTAACTAGTCATATTAACACTCTTTCATAAACCTGGCCCCACCCCATCATGCGATAAGGTGGGGCCAGGCTTCACAATGAACTCACCCGAAACTCCGGCCGACCGGGACCCACACCCAATCTCACACCCTGGCTCAGGCGACCAGAGGACCATCTGTGGGGGGACACTCCCACTAGGTCCATATCTGGGACTCCCCACCACCTGACCCCAGAACCGAAGAAGCCTCTCGGATGAGAGGTGAAACGTCTTCAAGTAACCCAAAGAAGTCCAGACGCTCTTCTCTGCAAGCTCCCTTGACTACGATGACCTGGATGACTGAGAACCTTCACAGACACTTTGGCATTAGTAGCTTCACCTTCTGCTTTATTTCAGCCTTTGTCTCCCGTACAGTTTGAGTTTGCTGTAAAACTTCTGTAACCTCACATTACGCTGCTGGTTTCCTTGGTAAAACTTCCAGAAATAGCTCAGCCTGTGGGCGATTTGTTCCACCTCGTTGACTGATGGTAACTGGGGCCTTTTTTCCTTTTTCGTTCCCTCCTCTTAACTTCTAAACTGTGATTAACACAAGCAATCCATCGCACATCTATAATTTGACCTGCAGGGCTCAGGATTACACATTAACCTTCCCTCGGTCGCCCCTGGCTGAGCTCGCTTCTGATTAACAAGTACAACTTTTTACTTCCAAGGCTTTCAAACCTGACCTGTGTTCAGATCAATGGTGCAGAGAAGATGGAAAATTATAGATGACCTGTGCTCCGAAACAGGTGAAAGAAAGTTCTAACAGAGAGAAACTCATCATGGAAGTACGAGTATAACACGCAGGCTATTAAAAATTCAACTTTACTCTTACAGGAGGACTAATTGTAGTCTTACGCCCACATTAAATCTGATTCACACCTCAGACCAGTGAATCTAAATGACCTTTAGCTCTTCAGAAAAGCCCCACTTTGCCTACAACCCCTCACTCACCCTCAACAATTGTATAAATTTAGCCTCATGCGGGCTTAAAAGTCTGACACATTAACTTTTACAAGGAGGAAAATTCCGTAGGGAAAGCTGAGCTGAACTTTAAATATGCAGAGATGCTCACATCACGCAAACATGTTCAGTTTGGCAGGAGAAAATGCTGGCATTTGCTAATTAGCGCTAAAGACACACCTGAAGCTAATTAAAGGAATAATTTCTCATATTTTCTGGACTAATCTGGATCTAATATGGATGGGATCAGCCAAATTATAATGCAGCATCTGGAAACCGTAAACATGCAGCAGAAGGTGAATAATAGCAGGGGCGGAGCTGCATCCAGCCGGGCCCTGGGCAGAAACTTCCTGTCGGGCCCCCCAGTAACCACCCCATTATACATGAAACCATAAATAGCCTTAGAGCAAAAAAAACCAAACAAAAAAACTACAACAAAATAGAACAGTTTATTTGTGTGAGAGGAAATTAAATATTTTGATGACCGAGTAGCCGAGTATTTTTCTTAAATTTAAAATCCAGATACTTTTACTTTTTCTCAAGTATTTGCTAGTTTTCCAAAATTCTTATGGATTGTTGAATAATATCAGTAACAGACCTGGCTGGATTTATTTCCTAGAGGGCTGTGCGGCAAAAATGTATTACCAAGTCCCAGATGATGCCAACCATAACAGCACTTAAAACTAAAATAATCAATCAGTGAGTTGTTTTGGAGAAAGGTATTTATTCTGATAATGAATAGTAGTTTGACTTGTTGTTTGTTAGGGAAAAATATGAAAAAAAAACATCACTGGTATCAGGTTTTTAAAGAGGAAAGTGTGCTAGTTGCCATTGCTTGGATGTTGCGCAGCAAAATGGGGCAATTTGTTGCATCAAAGCTTAACAACAAATTAATATAAAAATAACAAATGAAATTGTAAAGGTCCAAAAAAACAGATTTCTGCATGACCACATCCAAAAGATGGAGGTGAAGATAAGGTCATCATAAGAGTACTATGTCACGGCTGCAAACAGAGCACGGTGGTTCACTATGGTAACCTGACTTCATGGTGTGATGATGGGAACTTTTCCAGATTTTTTTGATGTTTTGTGCACAGAACAATTGCTTACTGTGAAGAAAACCAGATGTTAACTGCTGACTGCTGCCCTGAAGGTTATTTGTGATGCCACCATCCAGCGTTTGCTGATGTTTTGGCAGAGGACAACCCTTTGTGGTTGGAAGCAGGGGAAACCTGAGGAGTTTGTCAACATTTCAGGAGAATGTGTGTTAATTCATCCAGCTTAGATCAGCCTTTAGATCAGTGGTTCCTCAACCTCTGTAAATCCAGCTGTGTGATTTCTGTGACAACCAAAAAGTTTTCTAAACCCTTAAAAACCTGCCAAACGGAGGTTGGTGCAGTTGCTGGGTGGTGGGATTTTTTACTAAGTAGGGAACGTGGGTCATGGTAGGAGGACCTCCCAGCCCAGGCGTGCCCCCCCACTCCCCGGTGTACAGATGTGGCTCCTGGCTCTCGTTAGCAGGTCTGGACCCACTTTGTTTCGCTCGGTTTGGGTCTCCTTGTGTTGCTGGTGGATGTATGTGGGGTGGAGATCATCTTGCAGTTGCTTGGAGTGATCCAGGCTAACAAAGGGCACCTTTGTCTTAGCGGACCCTTATCTGTCCACCAGCATCAACTCTCTCCTACTGCTCAGAGGCACTCAAGTAAACCCACACTTTACACTCCAAACACACACATTGAAACATGGGAAGCAGCATGGTGCACGAGCTCAGTGGTGCACATACGTGTATCATATAAATCCCTGCATGTTTGCAGATGTGTGGGCACACACTAGAACATTAGTTATTAGCAAAGATGTTTAAATGAGCTGCTGTGGAAGTACCAAAGCATATGGTCACGCCGAGCAAACAATAAATCCTGTGTGAGGTTCATCTGCCTGCACACATTTACATACACCCACACACTCTTACCTCTTCAGATCCATGCATATCATCCCCGAGCAATTAACATCTATACTGATGCCTCTGCATCTGCATTGTCTGCCGCCTTGTTTTTATTCCTTTGTTTGCTTTGCACCAACAGAAGTTCTTTATTTTCCTAACTTTATTTCTTATTGATAAGGCTGTGCAGTGAATCTGAATCTGCTCCTACCTTTGCAGGATGCAGTCAGTTCCTGTCCTCTCCGGGGAAAACCCGCACTGAAAACGAGGTGTTTTCTCTCTCTCTCACTGCGCCATAAACAAGCTTAAGGCTCATTATTTTCTTTTTCTCCAAGAACCTATAACACAGAAATCTTTGTAAAAGTTGTGTACTTATTGTTTTTTGCTCTCATTTTTGCAGCAAATCTTTTTTCGCTCTTGCTTTCAAAGATTTTCACGGTATTCCAGACCCTGTTTGGCAGCTGTTGGTTTGGTTATTGCCCGATCTTAAATATGCCAGACGTCCTCAGACTTCTCCTGAGTTGATGGAGAAACTCTGAGTGGAAACTATTTGCCGCCCCTGTCTGCCGTGTTTTGGTGCAAACAGATGGGAGGTCGATTCAGATGAGCTGCTGGTGTTCTGGTGGTAAATGTGTCTTAAATGAGGCACAGAGGATTCAGGTTAAACTGCAGGAACTGATGCAGCTTATACATAATGAATGCAATTAGTTACAGACGTATTAATTAATTGAATTTACTAGCAGTGACGTGTACAGGTGTGAATTCTTGGTGGCAGGTCTTTATTATTGACAGAAGGTGTCTGGGACATATTCACTGGAGGTTTTAAGAACCTGCAAAACAAAAATATGAGATTTTTAGAAACGCTGGAGATTCTGGGGATTTGCAGAATTGATTTTTAGCTGAAAACAAACTAAAATTATGATTCAGTGGGGTATTGATTTGTCAGCGTTCTGCTTGACCTCCACGTAGCTGGGCAGAACTGTTCAGCCACACAATGATAATAAAACAGAAATCTTTATCTGTTTAAGTAAAAACCTTTGTTCTCACGCTGAGCTCGACTGCTGATGTTCCTCCTGCAGACACACCAACCGTTTTTGAAGCCAGCGCTAACGGTCTGTATCCTAATCGCTTCTCCTCGGCGTGAGTCACCGCGCGGATCCGTCCGACTATCTGAGCTCTGTCGTCTTTGACGCCGGCAGACAAAGAAATCTGTTTATCCGCGTCAAAATGTGAGCAGTCTGCAAAACCAATTAAACGCCCATTTGCTCAATTGCTCCCACAATGTGCGCCCTCACACATCGCGTGCACGGACCGGACTATTTGCTGGAATTCTCCACGGCAGATGACGGCCATTTCCTCCCCACAGTCACACTGGGAGAGAATTTAATAATCTCTGCTTACAACGGGGAATCCCATCCCGTCTCATTTGCTCCCATTCACTCCCAGAGAGCCTGGACTCATTTATCCGCTGCCACTTTGACCAAAGTTTGAATGTAGCACCAATAAATGACCAACTGGTGGTTAAATGGATGTCAAAAGGAAATGATAATAACTAAAATTTACTAAATGATTATTAAATATTAACATTACTGCTTATTTATCCTCCTAAAAACCAGCCTGTTCATTTATGTCCTCTGTAATAGACATTTGTTTTTGGTTTATGTCTATTTAAGCTACCCTACTGAGTCCTGATGTACTAAATAGAGGACATCCTGGCCGTTCCATTGATATCTCATGTGTTTAGTCTTCAACCTAAACGTCTCTAAACGTCTGATTATTTAAAGAAAAGCTCAAACCTCAGGCACTCAGTCAGCCGTCTGCTTCTTTCTGCCTCAAGATATTACCCAGGATTCCTTTTGGCCCCGGCGCTGAGCCCCTGATATACGGTGTGTATTCGTACCTGGCTGCAGGGGGGCTCAGAGGGACAATAAAGAAGAGAATAATCCTTGTAATTAACTTTAAGCTCAGAGAAACTCCATCAGGTTTTTTTACACTCACATGTGCTAGCAGCGAGGCGTGGAGTCAGGGTCTGGTGCCAGTGTATGCAGTATGTTTGCCTTTAGTTTCTCGAGGTGTTTAATGGTCTAAATGCACTCAGTCTTTTGTAAGGAGCTGCATTTTTCTCTCCTTATTCAGAAAGAGATGAAGCTTATGTTAAAACAAACCGTGTCACAACAGTCTGTACATATCTGAACAAGTTTTAATAATCGTGGCGGGGGATTAGAGGAAAGCTCGTTTCTTCAGCCAGATTCTGTTGGAGGAAGTCATTTTCTTGGCCTTGTTATACACGCAGCAGAGTTTCCACTTGGCTCTTTACATGTACACAAGTCTAAAGACGGGAACCGGCTGGGAAGGCAGAGTGCGGTGACGAAAAAGCAAAAAGAAAGTTAAGTCTTTCTAGATCCAGACGAGCTGTTTGGCTACACGTGAAGGTTTGCTGCCTTTCAGCTATGATCTGTCAGTTATGACGTGATCAAGAAATATTTTGTGTTCCAGCACATTGCACAGTTTGCATCATTTGTTTTCTAAATGAATCACAGAAATGAGGTTTATACCCCCGCATTAGCCAGCAAAGATCACATTGTCGCGATCAGATACCCGGATCAGGGCGTCACTGAAGAGGCGGGGCTTCTGGGATATCTCTGTTCGCTTCAGCTGTCAAATCAGGACGAAGGTGGGAGTGTTCGCAGTGTGTGACTGTATGTAGGTGTTGCTGCTTGTTTGGATGCCGCACCTTTAATTCTTATTCTTCTTCTTTCAGCTGCGCCTTTCAGAGGCCTCCACAGAATATCTTCTACTTCCATCTCACCATCTTTCCTCTGCGTGTCCTCCTTCACTACATCCGTGAACCTCCTCTGAGGTCTTCCTCTTTTCCTCCTCCTTCCACTATCTCCTCTATCCCTCAGGGTTTCAAAATTATTTTTTACTTTCTTTATTACAAGCTAACAAGAGGCAGCTCCAGTGTCCACAGCGCCGATGAAGATCTCGTGGACTCTAGAGCCAAACAGCTGAGCTCACATTCAAATAAAATGATAATTGATGAGGTCTGCATGTCATCACCATCATGTGGAAAGCGCTGAGAATCTGGACTCCCTCTGTCTCATCTCCCTCTGCTCTGAGCTCCTCTCTCTCTTTCTGCTTGGCCGTGCTTCTGAGAGTCGGGGGAGACAGACGGGGTCTTTGACTCGAGCTGCGATGCTATCGCCCCTTCAGCACAGGCCCGTCTTTGTCTGCTCCCCTCTGCTTTGGCTCGACAGGTTTCCCGTTGCTTGTGGAATTTCAGAAACACGGAATAATGAGAGGTGTAAATCAGGACAGAAAAAATGTGAAATTCACCGGAGAAGTCAGAGGATGTGGAGATTTGCAAAGAGCCGAGCTTCCCTCGCCTCGTTACTCATGGAAAGTTATGGAGATGTCAAGGAAACATATCAGAGGCACAGCGGGGACCCTCACGTGGACTTTTGCGCCCTATTGTCACTTCAAACAAACTGTACCTCACAGGAGGTTTTCTATCAGATGTTTGAAGCCACTCAGGTTTAAATATTAGCATCTAACTGGCTAAACAAACTGAGCAGAAGCTCCAGAGAAATACCTCCACCCTGCAGCGATGGGAGATGATTCAGTCTCTCTGGACACACACACATGAAAACATGAAGAATCATTACTGTTTAGTCATACAGAGAATACACTGCTGTCTTTCAAAAATGCTCATGTCTTCCTGAGTGGATACAGAAATGGTTCTCTAAGTGCTGCTGACACAGGCTGAGAGTTTTAGACCCAGGAGCGAGCACGAGGCTTCAACAGTGCTCCTCTTTTAAACCACATGACATTAACTTGTCCACCATTTGAACAGCTCCATTCACACAGCTCTAGAGACCAATCACTGACTGCCTAATAACCAATGGTCAATGAGGAAAATGGTTAGGGAAAAATTCCCTAACCATTTGGCAAAAGGTCGCAGCAGGTTGCCGACTGTCGTTGAGTGAACTTGGTCACAAAGCAGTATTGAGTGAAACCTCTTCCTGATTGCTTGCAGTTTTCCTAAAAGACAAACATGGCTCCCTTTTACAGAGACTGCTCACCTTCAAAGTACAAGTTGTACCTTTTTGAGGTTTCTTCCTGTTAAAAGGGAGTTTTTCCTTCCTACAGTCGCCAAGCGCTTGCTCTTCGGTGTCAGCTTAGTGTCTGGGTTTTTTCCTGTATTGTTGTAGAGTCTCTGCCTTACAATTTCAAGGTGACTGTTGTGATTTGGTGCTATATAAATAAAACTGGACTGACTTCCCAATTGAAGTGAAACGTGTTGGTAGGCACAACTTAAACGTTGAAAGCAACTATTCTCTGTTAATTACCGCTCATTTGGTGGCAGATAGTTGGCTGTTTGCAGATAAGTCATCGTCTTCCACTGCAACAGTCGGATAGAAACCAAAGCAATCACAAGAAGGTTTGTGGTGCAGCGCCCTCTTTGCAAACTATTTCAGTGCTGCGAATCACACTGCATTTTCAACCTGCTGCAACCATTTGCAAATCTAGCGTCTAGCGACTGGAGGTCAGCATTGGGGTTCCAACCAGTGTGACTGAGGCTTTAGTGTGACCACACCTTTTAGAGCAGGGGTGCTCAATCCCAGTCCTCGAGAGCTACTGTCCTGCAGCTTTTAGATGCATCCTTGTTCCGACACAGCTGAATCAAATGAATGGCTTGTTATCAGGCCTTCTCCAAACTTGATGGCATGCTGAAGAGGTGATCAAACATTTGATTCAGCTGTGTTGGAGTAGGGATGCATCTAAAAGCTGCAGGACAGTAGCTCTCGAGGACTGGGATTGAGCACCCCTGTTTTAGAGATATACAGCATCATATCCTCATGCAGGGACATCTAATAGTTTTTTGATGCCTCGAACAGGATTCGAACCTGCGTCGTCACACTATTGTTGCTTGGAGTCAGCATTTATCCCCACTGCATCATCTTCAGCACTGAGAGTCATTTTGTTTGTGTTGGAGCAGGTGAGGAATCGCTGGTTCTCTTGAAACTTGTGATCCTGAGTCAGCTCCTGTTGACCTGCTGTGAGTCCAAACTCAGAAAGCAAAGCCGCAGTCGCAGGTCAAAGGTTCGACTCCCACTGCTGATTATGCAGTTTGGTTGGTTCAGTTCAGGGATTCTAGTTAACCGAGGTGAAGCCTAGCAGACAACTAGCAGCTATAGCCACCTGGGTCAATTCAATTCAGTTTTATTTATACAGCACCAAATCACAACAACAGTCACATCAAGGCGTTTTATATTGTAAGTTAGACGCTACAATAACACAACAGAGAAAACCTTAACAAGCACTTTGGCGACGGCGGCCTCTTTGACTCATCCACCTGTAAGTCAAAGAGGCCACGCCTCTAATAGTGTTAATTTTAAGCCTTAATACAATTTAAAGAGATGAATTACAAATAAATGATCCCCCTGTTCAGCCAGTATGAAGTTGGGGTGGGGAACTGCAGCTTTTGCTGTCACAGTCCAGCTCTTTGAGGTTGGTGCATGGTTAAAACAAACACAACCCTTCAGGCCTGTTTTCGCATTCGCTTACTCGTGACTATCTAATTGACTATGGCGTGTAAAATCAGCGGTGTGTCCCTTTAACAGCGGTGCTGCGAGTGAGCGCGACATAAATCAGTCGAGGGATTATTCTGCACGGTTCCCTTCACATCCTGCATGCATTAACATCAAGCAGAAGCTCTGGTCTATAAGTAGCTATTGTAATTTGAATTATGAGCCTCGAAACATTGAGACACCCCATGGCCCACCCGCCTCCTCTCTGATGCATATTATCTGTATGTATGAGTGTACACTCTCGGCTCATGCTGCACCTCCCAGAGAGACTCACTCATGTTTAAACTGAGCCGTACTCGGCTAATATCTGCGAAACCTGTCACCATGAGAAATGATCTTATTCGCATCTATTTAAAAAATAAAAAAAAATATAAAAAAAAACAGGAACACGTTTGTTTCTGGGATTTCTTCGTGTTCAGCGGCTTGTTATTCTCATGAGTGTGTGTATATGTTGAAATTAGCTCAGGAATGTTCTCATTGTGCAGATGTTAATCCTGGACTGCGTTACAGCCCGTGGGATGATCGATAGTGCCTTCGCTGGAACCAGATCTGAATGGGAATTAAAAAATCTGAGAGCTTTAAAGCCAAGATCAGCAAAAGGATCAGAGCAAGCTTTTAAACCGCCTTTTAAAACACGAGTTTCAGGCATAACCTGATGTAATATAAACTGTTTAACCTGCTTTCATCTCATTTCATGGCCTTGATTTATATATTCTGCTGCTCTGGCTTCAGTTCATCTCTTTAAGTGAAGACTCGTTGACTCAGCTGAGGGTAGGAGAAGAACAACAACAAATGTGAGAATTCAGGTGACGAATGTAAACACGAGATGTCGTGTGTTTAATCAGGAAAAGTTTGATCTTCGGCAGCAGAAACATGGCTGTCGAAGTATGTGTTCAGGTGTGTGTGTGTGTGTGTAGACTTCCCCACCTGCTGACGCACCGATCCATCCGTCGAGTGTCTGACAGTCGGCGGTCACAGCTGACTGAGCTCCTCCATTGATCCCCTCTCTGCTCCTGACCAGTCCTGGCACATCCTAATCTATCCTCCACACAAACACACACACACGCACACGCACACACACGCACACACACACACTCCTTCCAACTAAGGCCGCACACCGGGACGGGCAAATAATTGATGCGTGTGAGCCAACCTCTCGCCGTCTGTCTGGACTCTCTGACAGCCTCAGCACGATTACACGACCTCCTCACCTCTAATGACTTCGCTTTGAGTTCTCCCTCATGCAATTGGCTCAGACACCTGCCAATCATCCTGCAGAGGAGCCGCTCGTTCTGGCGTCAGCCTCGCCCTGAGAGGCCACCAGCAAGAGCAAAGGTCTGAAAGCACTGACTTTGCCTCTCACGGGCATCACTTGAAGGCAGCTCGGCTTGGTCCATGTCCACCATGATGCACCAAAAGATTTGTGTGTTTCTGTCTATTTCGACCTTCTGTGCCACTTTTTCAACTCAGGGCTCAGCAGTTAATGAAATTATAGGTCAAATATAAGCTTACCACACTATTAAAACAAGCTAATCAAAATGATAATCCTCCCTCTGATTGCTTTGGTTGCGAACATGTTGCTTCTGTCGTAGTTTCAAAGTGAAAGTTGTGTTGCACTTTGTAAAGTTTTACTACCACTCAGCTAGTACTTTGTGAGTGTTTGTAGACAAACATGAAAAACTACAGGCAACTGTGGCAATCTTCCGGCAATCAAAGCAATTTTAGCGGAGGAAATTCTTTGTAGCTGATTTCATCAAGCGAGATCCAGAAACCAACAGGTTTCCATAGCAACTGTTGGTTGTCTCACAACTAATATGATGGAGAAACTCCAAGAAATGTACTCATGACGCCACGTGGAACACTGAAATAAACCAAACTTTAGCCATGACAACATCTGAGATGATCCATCCACAGATTGAGGTTAGTCGATAAATGTTGCTGTGTGGTGTGGATTGCTCGCTGTGGAAAAGTCCTGATCCTGACCTGTGAGGTGGTGGACTGTAGCTACTCTGAGACATTTTAAAAACGTTACAATTTTAAAGATGTGCTGCACATGGACGGGGATAATAAAAAAGACTGAAGTGTTTTAGTGATTTCCAAGTCTCTGTGTTTGGGGAGTACAAAGCTATCATAAATGTTAGAAGTTACAGGATAAAGTCACCGTTTCTGACAGAATAAATCTTCAGACCTGTCTTCTCCGTCAATGAGAGGTTTGGTGGTTTCTGTGATATTTATTTTATGACAATCTGTTCAATCTTTAATCTAAAGGCATCTTAAGTTGAGCTGTACAACTTTATTTTTCTCTTTTCCATCCAAAGTGGAGGTGTGCCCAGATTTAAGAGCTAGAGCTTCCAAAGATGATTCAGATTCAGGCGCACGGGGTGACTTCTGGTAACCCGACCTCCCTCCATCATCACCCACTGGGTCTCAGTTTTCTGGCAGTGTTTCCCGCTCATTGGCCGGGATAAAACTCTGACAGTCTTCCTGGAAGTCAACTGAAACCCCACGTTAGCTGCCGTCTGGGCGCGGCTGTTTTGGAGGAGCTCTGGAGTTTGAACAAAGCCCAACATCTTTGGCGTAAACTCGCCCTAACTCTCCCGTCTGTCTCCTGACGACTCTCCGAGGAGCAGCTCCACTTTTCATCTGGCGGGTGACATCACAGATGAACTCCGGGTCCCATGGACTGCATCTTGAGTGAGCGAGAGAAGAAGAGTTGTTTATGCACTTAATAAACCAGAGTAATGTCTGCAGAGTAATGTCAGCAGAGTAATGTATGCGCGTTTTAGCCTGGATTATTCTCTCTTTAATGCAGCACAGTCAGGGCGAAGTGAATTTCCTTGCACAGGCTTTAAGACACATTAGGCATATTACAATAAAGGATTACGCTCACTGAGATTTATAGCCAACTACACACATATAAGAATATATAATTTCATGCCTACATCTTTTATAACTCTTATTTAAGACAGTGCAGCCTTCAGCTATGTGGACTGAGCCTTGTGTAAACTAAGCTTAGAGGGGAAGGCATGAATGCCCTTCTTTGTCTTCTATTTTTCTTGTAATGTGTCCATTTGTTGTTACGCTTGTTGGCTCTCTCTATCCGGGCTGCATTAAAAATTCCCCAAAATAAAGTCACAGTTTCACTCAACAGAAACTGCTTATACGTAATTTGATTTATTGGAAATTTGTCACAGCTCAGCATCAACAGGGATGGGCCCCAGATTATCCAGTTGTTTTGTTTTATGGAAACTCATGAGTCATTCTTAAGTGTGTTTAAGCGGTTGCTCACTTCAGATGATACAATTCACGGGGTTGGTTGTTAGATTACACCCACTAGATGTGATGTAATGACTCGTCAAGAACGTCACTTCCTCTAATGTCCACTTGAGGCTATCTCCAAAAGTGAGTCACTCCCCACAGACTTCGTGGCACTGTAGCTCACCTGGTTGAGCAGACACTGACCACTTCCTGTGTGTTACACCCTTCAGTCCCAGCCAGAAGAATACTGTTTTGGTCTCTATAAATAATTGACCTTACTTGATCTAACTCACCTGTTTAAATTGTAATAAACCTCAAAGCCTGCATTATTAGGGGTGTGGCTTCTTTCACTGACAGGCAGATGGCTGTAGCTGCTAGCTTGCTGCTAGACTTCACCCCAGCTAATTGTGAGTCCCTGATCTGGACCTGTGGACCATGTTTGTCCTGTTGGATCACAAACACACAAGACAAGAAGTACAAAAAAGAACAAGATGCCGAAATCCACTCCAAACTATGTCCGGGACAGAAACATCTGGATGTTATATATTAGCAACGCAACATAAGCTCGAGTGATGTTAAAGCAGAGTGTATGCAGACCTCAGCTCAGCATCTTACCGTTTCTGCCTGTTTCTGCAGGAGACTCACTGTGGTGTTCATTTTGAAGTCTCTTTGTGTTCATCTATAAACACTAAAAGAAAAAAATACTGACAGCTGCCAGTGCTACTACCCCTCAGCCTCCTAGTAGATGCACCAGAGAGTTCTTTCTGCTCGTCTCCATATAAGGGTTGGTGGTTTGGGGTCATTATTAATTGTCAATCCCAGAGGGTTGTGTAAAGTGGCCTTCCATACATCCATTAATTATTCCATTTATATGTTTTGTGCCTTTATTCTTGCTTTAAATAGTTGCTGGAAATGTAGTGTCCTCTTTTTTTTATTATTGGCCTGCATGCTGGAAAACCATCTCCATAATGCTGAGATTTTCATCTAATATTCAGTTTTTAGGGTGACTTTGTACCATCTGTCCACATGAAAAATGGCCTGTGTGCTATCTTTGGAACATTTACAGCAATGTTTATTAATGTGGACGTTCCCTTTAAATAAACCAATAAATAAAATACAGAAAACCGTCCTCCATCTTCTCAGATCTACCTACTCCCCATTATTGCTTGTCCGCCGCGTGTCCTCTCATTATTCCACCATAATATCCGATCGTCTGTCACCCTGCTTGCGATTAGCGCCGCGTCCCAGCACCTCATCATCAGCCAATCATACGGATCAGTGCCGATGATCCTGCTGGAACGTGAGAAAAGAAAAGCAAGCTATTGTTTCTGGACTCGCTTCCTCCTTCCTCTGTCTCCACTGCAGAGGACAGACCTGTCAGTGAGGCTTTCCCTCTTTCAGCTAATTCATCCATTTATATGTATATATGCAAAACCTCCTCCACCTCACGATTAAAACAATGCAAATCAAACTGAGTTGCTCTGTTAACTTCTCAGTTTTCTGCTTTTCTTCACTAAAGCTATTAAGATAGATGCCGATCTGAATCTCTGTGCTGGTGTCACACGGTTGGAGATAACAACCGGTTTAAGGCAGATGAGGTGAACATCAGAGATCTGAAGATGAGGACTAAATGAGGAACGGGTGGCCTGAAAGACAAGGTCAGGGCGATCGTGGCTCAAGAGTTGGGAGTTCGCCTTGTAATCGGAAGGTTGTCGGTTCGAGTCCTGGCTTGGACAGTCTCGGTCGTTGTGTCCTTGGGCAAGACACTTCACCTGTTGCCTACTGGTAGTGGTCAGAGGGCCCGGTGGCGCCAGTGTCCGGCAGCCTCGCCTCTGTCAGTGCACCCCAGGGTGGCTACAATGTAGCTTGCCATCACCAGTGTTTGAATGGGTAGATGACTGGATATGTAAAGCGCTTTGGGCTCCTTAGGGACTAGTAAAGCGCTATATAAATACAGGCCATTTTTACAAGGTGAGAGTGACCGCTAAAAGGATCCCGAACAACAGATCTCTGTTCTTTAATATGAGACTCAAAGAGGTCTGTTAAATTGTCATTCAGGTGCTTTTCGAATTGATACATAATTAATTAACCACCAAACAGCTATAACAGTAAATGAAAGCAGGTACACGATTCTGCACAAAGACGTAAACACAAAACACACCCAGCGCATCCGAATCAGTGAACTGTCGCTTTTCCCACCCGACGTCATATGCGGACACGGACACGCCGTCGGGGCTGAAAGCCGACAGCTCACTGATTTTGAAGCGTCGGCGGGCGCTTTGTGTTTACTTCCTTTTTGCGCTCGATTCTGAAGCTGCAGGTTGTATCTCTCTCCAAACAATATTGACTGAACCAGCAGACAAAGACGATCCAAACTATGCTTCACATTTCGCTTCACATAAACATCGTCACGAATTTCCTCTTACTTTTGCTGTTTTGCTTCCACCACGATAAAATCACACTTCATGTAGAGCTCTCTCTCTAAATCTATAATCAAAACCCACCCCTACTTATTACCCACCAGTCTACAGTGCCAGCCGCTATTTTTTGTTTTGTTTTGTTTTTTGTTTTTTTTACTTACTTCCGACAAGAAAGCCTCATTTCTGCTGTTCAATACTGAACAAATTTAAACTTTTTAAAATTATGCAAAATTGCAAAATGCTTAGCTGTGTCTCTAATCAAACCTCTGTAACTTTGCTCTGCTTCACTTCGTTTTTGATCTACTGCACAATATTTTTAAGGTCATCTGCTATAAAAACCCAGACCAGGAAAATCTCCGTCATGTTTTTCTGTGTTTTATCCTCAGTTACTTTGACACAAAGGGATCTGCTGTGATGCTTACACCTTTGATAAAGTCTCACAAGTGTCAGCTTTCTTCCAACTTAGGAAGGAGTTTAAACAACAATGAAAGTCAAACAATGTGAAGTGTTTGTTTGCTACATCTTCCACACTTTAAAATTCAGCTTCCTGAAAATGAAGAACATGATCATCCGACAGCATCACAGAGAGTTTCACAGGGAGTAAAAGCAATCTGCCACCCTCCACTGACGCTTTCAGAGGAAGCTGATGAGAAAAGGATTGGTAGTAGAAGAATGGAGGAGTGGGCAGGCGGGGGTCTCTATTGTCACCATCGCATTAGAGACCCAGGAAGAAGAAGATGTAGGAGAAGGGATGTGATTATGTGGGAAAAGGGTAACACGAGGTACTTTACAAAGAGATGGGGGAATGGGAGAAGGGGTGACTGGAGTAAGAAGGTCAATCTCCTTTTGGAAATGAGGCCGAGGGAAGCGGGGCAGCAAAAGCTAGAACGGCATCCGTTCCTTGTCCCCGCTGTGAGATGATCCCCTCCGAGGTGATGTAGATTAATTTAAGAATGGTGATTCAGTTACTTTACATTCAGCAGCCCGAGCGACGGCTCACAGAAAGTCTTAAACAACAACGTCACCCATGCACGGCCACCACGCTTCAGTCTTTTAGTACTGCAGAGGTTTTCCTACCGTTCGAGTTGGTGCTCTCAATTATTAATTTGTTAAAGTGTATTTTATTTTCCTCCATATTAGAGCAGCTTTGCATGATTCAAAGTTCAAAATAGTCTTCCATTTGCTCTTTTTAACTCTGTGTTAGGCTATTACGTAAGTCCTCGGCTATATTTTTAAGACATTATAGTGACTCTCTGCAATCTGTAGTGTTTCTATGTTAAAAAATGTTCTAATGTAAAAGTAATTAGGGTCTTCAGTCGGTTTTATCCAAAATGGAGAAACGAAAGACATTTATGTAGACAATCCTCTGTTGTTTCTCACAAAACAGTCGTTTTAAAAATGAAACAGACATGTATTTCCCCATTTTCCCCGTCCATCAGCCTTACAACACCCACAGATCGATTCATGTTACAAAAAAAAAAAACTGTAGGAGAAGCTGGCTGAGAAATTCATGGTTGGAAAAGACATTACACTTAAAAATATCTCAGAGAAATGGAGGCAAAGCTCTGCTGAATATTAATAAGAAGGTAGAAAATCAGTCTTTGGAAATTTTATCAGGTTACAAAAGTCGTTATGAAATGTTTATGTTGGTAAGGGATGACATTTAATTATTTGCTGCCTACTTTCTAACATTTTACATTTTCTTCTGTCATATTTGAGTATCTTCTGTTTCTAAAATGTCATTTAGAGGAAAGACTCTCTTTGTGCAGCAGAACAGGACAAAAACACGAGCATGACCTCGCCATTAAACCAGCAACCGCAGTGTGAGTGTGTTTCTGAGTGTTTGGGGACGCCAGCAGATCACGGTGAACTTCAAAACACTCCGCCACCTCCTCGGGGGTCTATTATGGCGAGAGCTCTAATGATGCTGGTGTGTAGGTAGCTGAGCGGTTCAAGGGAAGGGTTGTCCCGTGATGGCGGGATGACTGACAGCTCCCGGGCCGCCGAGGACAGCGGGAGGGACTGACGCCTGCACCGATGCACCCTGTGATCCGATGTCGGCGACTTTTGATTGACAGATGATGGTGACACAGCCTCAGCGCTGCTTGCTTTGAGGTCCAAGAATCAGTTGGGAGATCAAAAAAAGGTGTTTGTTATTGTCTGTTAAAGGCCAGTTTTACCAAAATTAGACACTTTATGTGGCGTAATTTGTTTGCTTTTTGTATTTCAGGCACTAAAATTGTTGCATAGAAAACGTAAACATGGGATTTTAAACATGCAGCACCATGGATGACTTATCTGGAATTTTATTCTAAGCCAGTGGTCTGAATGTCCTTACACTAAAAGAGAAAGAAAAGTTTTTCTCTCATTTTGTGGCAGTTTTACCAAGTAGAAACATCTGTGGATAAGAAATGAGGTGAATGAATGAGTTAATTTTTAATGCAATTATCTGACCAATAATATAGCTAATGTGCAGTTAATTGTACTGTCCAATAAGTCTCTGCTTGGAAATATTGATGGTTGCCTTGTAATACATTGAATTCTTTCCGCATTCAGTGACTGATTGCAGGTAGTTCCAGGAACCATTTCTGGCAGGCAACCTATCTCCAAACAGTTGCAGCCCAACTCAGATTCACTGCAATCACTCTCAGACTGAAAAATTAAGGTTTGAAAATAACTGCAAATCTATACGTTCAGAGATATTGTTAACACTGCAATCAATCTGACAAACTCTGCACTGATGAGCACATCTGCAGTGCGCCATTCTGCAACGGGAGCCTCGACTCAGCTGGTTGCCAACTTGTTGTATTCGACTCAGTTGAACCATTTTATAGTTAAATCTCTATCCTGTATCAACTATGTCGCTATCAAAGGAGGAACTTCTGATTTGTTTCACATCTCTCAGGTTCTGACTGTAAGCAGTAAATGTGAATTTCTGCGTAAGTAAGGATTTTCAATTTTTGCAGATTTTTCACAGTTAATTGTTGTTAATCACAAACAGATTGCATGCAATTGCTAACTTGACTCCATTCGATCATCGACTGACTCCATTTGTGGCGGGGGCGTGGTCTTTGGCCGGCTGAAGAGGAGGGGTGACGCAGTGAGCTCACAGGGCGGCACCATTGTATTCCCGTTTTCTCCTCTTCGTGATGCACCAAAGTTGCGTTGAAGATGGCAACTATGAGCAATCCCAGACCTGTTCCCCATCTTTGAAGCAACCATTTAAAAGACATCGACATTGTGAATTCACTACACATGATTGCAATAATTTAGGTAATGCTGTGACTGTAGCATAAGTTAGTGCACCACTGTCTCGTCCAAATACAGTCGTTTCAGGCTTCACAAAAACAACAAGACAACAATGAGTAGTCCAAACCAGTTTATATCCAGTCTTGGTTTAACTGCTGTGGCTCAGCCGGGATTGGATTCAGTTGGGTTTGGTTCGACTGTTCAAATCACCTTTGACAAGCTGCCACAGTCTTCTGTGGATTTTAAAGCTATTTCAGTATTTGACATCTATCTGACGTTAGTATCTGATGCCTCCCTGATGACGCTGCATGATGGATTACTATAATGTGAAGATCTGAGGTCTTGGTTTTGTGTTCGTGCGAGTTTATTTACACCAAGTGTGCGGTTACAGCACGTGTTTACACGAACCGCAACATCTTGATGTTTCCAGGCTTAAATAAGGGTTTTGAATGCATGATGGCACTTTCACTAAAAACAGGTTACTCTGATCCTGCTGTTTCAGGCTTTCAGACCTTATTGTCCAAACCCTAAAGTCCAGATTTGCATCTACTGGTTCTGAATTTACCTTTACCAACAAGCAATTTCTTTGTTTCATTCTGTTGATGACTTATGAAAAAGTGAATCTCAAAGCATTATACATCACAGGTTTGTAGGGGATACTCTAGACACATTCCTTAAGTCAAAGTTGAAAGGATTCTTGAACAGGTGTTCCAGGTTCTTGTGATCACCTGTTGATGATTTGGTGATGTCGATGAATCCATGGTTACCAAACAAAGAGTTTCAGTTTCTGTTTGAGCAGTCGGACAACAACAAACCGTGCAGGTATTACTCATGAACTTTTGGGTGTTCACGTTGTTGGTACAGCGACAGAAACACAGCCAACACCTACGGTTAATCGTCCTGACTGTACACACACACAGCTGATAAAAATGTGTGCCTGCTCCCTGCCAGCCGAGCCTCTCTCACCTGTTGCTCTGCTCAGGCATTGTAAGGACGTCCAGCTCCACCCCTCACCTTTGTGTGCATGAATGGAAGGTGTTAGTGTCTGCAGCTTCCATCGCAGAGAGGGGAACAAAAGCAGGAGCTTTAAAACCACTTAATCCCTTCACCGGGCCTCCTCTGGCTTTGACTCTTCCCAGCCTGCATTTTTTGGATTTTGTCAATTTAATAACACACCTTGGCCCCCAAATCCTCATCCCTGCTACATGCTTCTGCTTTTACTCATGACGACGTCACCGTAATACAGGACTTCATGGAGTGCTTCTTGCTGTAGTTTCACTCAGTGATTCACGTGATTATGATGAGAGCTTTCAGCTGGCTCGTTAAAGACTAAAATGACTTTCTAATGATGTCTCAACAGGTGTGATTAAGCAGTAAAACGTCATAACACCTCTGTAGTAAAGTCCAGGCTTTAATTGTGTTTTGTCACGTTTAATGTGTATTTCACTTTTCAGTTTCACATATTAAAGGTCAAATATTATTTCTACATCAGTTTTACCTCAGACTCTAAGAACACGTCAGTGAAAATACTCCAAATCTAACCTACAAATACAACAACATGTTCTCCTGACTGTTGGGCATTAACTTCTGTATTGTGTTTTAATAATCTCCAATAATTCTGATCTTATATACATAATTATCTGTTCCTGATATCAGACAAGAAAAGTAGCATGAAATTTTGACTTTAACAGCTGACAGTTTATGGAAAAATAACCCATATTATCTGTCAGATATTGAGTCTGGTGAGTTATAAAACATTCACCCCCTTTAGACTACTTTTAAAGGTGGAAAATTAGATACTGCAACCTTTTTCATATCAGGCTGTAAACATGTTTATTTCTGCTGTAAAGTTTAACAAACCACTGTAAAGTAAATAAAATGTTACTCTTTTTTTCTGCTTTTATAAAAGATCAAGCGTAGATCCCTGGCTCGGATTAAATTAACAAAGCCGGTCTTTCTGCAGGAGTAGGGATGGGTATCGTTTAGGTTTTATCCGATACCGGTGCCAAATCGGTACTTTTGAAACGGTGCCGGTGCTCAAACGGTGCTCAAACCGGTGCTTAAAGAATGGAGAACACAAACTTGGTCCAAAAACCTCTCATGTTCAGCTGGTTTTTTGTAAAAAGATAACAATGTTAGCCTTTTCTGCAGCTATGGGGCATATATGGCATCACTCTTGGCTGGAAGCAGTGCTTAATCAATGGAAAAAACACAAACTTTATCCAAAACCTCTCATGTTTAGCTGTTTTCCACTTTTTCTTTGGTCATTTTAGCCTTTTTGGCCAGGGTGAAGGGAGTATCTGCCATCAAACAAGAGGACAGCCGCATGTAACTACGATGATGTTTGTTAGTTCACTTTACATGCATTAATGTAATAACGTGGTTAGCCTACTCAACGTAAATCACACACGAACAATATTAAGCTACTCACGCAGAGAAGAACAGCTGCTGCTGCATCATCATCCGTCATCATTTCTGCTACACTGGCAGGGCTAGGGGCCAGGACTCTCCTCTTCGGGGTTTTTGGGGGATATTGCTAACTCCGGGTCAGATAACAGGCAACCCACGCACAGTAGATGCGCTCGGTGTGAGGTCTCGCAGCAAGCTATCATACGGCGCATTTCTGGGCTTTTAAAAAAAACGCTATGCGTCGCCAGGTGTTTCATCGGATTTGAGGTGTTACCTCCTTTGACAGTATCACCTTAAAGCACTTGTTGCAGGCTGCTGAGTTTGCATATTTTGCTGTGAAGTACAGCCAGACTTTTGACCGCTTCGCCTTGGACATTTTAATCTGTAGCTCTGCTCTAAAAGAAAGCACGTACCTGGACCCGCCTACTATCCTCGGAAACGTAAAATTATTGGCTAGAAGTGCACAGCTCAGGAAAAAAAAAGCACCGAAATAAAGCACCGAAATGTGCGCTGCTTTTCGGTCTGGTTACTACCGTTTATGTCAGAACCGGTGCCATCATGGCACCGGACACCGGTACCCATCCCTATGCAGGAGTATTTTAACTTTTCAGAGGCTAGGCTAGGCTACAAATTCTTGCTTTTTCTATTGTAAATGCAACATCGTCTACAGTCTGAATCCCTTATAAATTTTGTCTTTTAGAGGTTAAAATCATGTGAGTTAAGACAGCATCACAGCAGGTTTGATATTCCAAATACAGCATGACAAAAAGCCAGTACATGGGGAAAAAAAAGTTGGACATTGTAACATCGGATCTGATTCACTGCTGGAGCCTCAAGTGGACATTAGAGGAACTGCAACTTTTGGACTGAGGCTGCTGATTGGTCTTCACCTTACCAGGAAGGATATAGTTCATTTCAAAGCTGCACTTAAATAAATAAATCTGTTAATCTAGGCTTATCTCGTGTGACCAACAGAGAACCGTTTACCCTGAGCTACACAGCAGAACAGTGGTTTAACTCGGCAGTGACCATTGTGTGTATGTTGAGGCAAAATGTCTACATGTGTTTGAAAAGCTCTTCTGCAAAGCTACAGCAGTGTGCAACAATGGATTGATTTTTGCGTAGGACCACAAACAGTCTGCTTCTTCGCATTCGGCGCTCGTTGACATGATGAATATCTCCCACGTGGGCTCACCCATGATTGGAATCCGTATTCCTGGATGAGTCACACGACAGGAATCAAGAGTTTCTGTGTGGATTATCTTCTTATTGTGCGACGGAGATGCACCCTGATGACTTACTTACTTGTTTACACACGACACAGCCGCATGCATGACTGAGCAATTATCTCACTCAGCTGCAGCCGAGTCCGGTTTGTATCTACCCACGAACGTTGCAAAGGAGAACGCTGAAAATCAAACGCATCTCGGATCATACAGGAGTTTCCCTCCGAGCGCAGCATTTTGAAGTTACTGTGTTTGGTATGCAAAGAGAGCGCTCGAAAAAGCAAGAAATGTACAGCAAGCCAACGCAAGCACAGGTCTGCGTTCTCAATGGCCTCCAGAGAGATTTCATCCCACTCAGGCTCAAACTTTCATTTCCCACCGAGCTCGTAATCAGCGCTGACACTGGAGCCTCCTGGGCTTTAAGACTGTGGCCCTCTGTTCTCAACAATGTTCAATTACAGACATGTGGAGGGAGGTTAGCGCCTAAAAATCTGACTACTCCCTGATGATAAACTCTTCAGACTCCTCAAAACGAAAAACCCATTAAACACCCGCAACGCCTCGTCGCCTCTCTGCAGCGCTCGGCGGTCCAAGCCATGAAGGCGAGGGAGATAAAAAGGAAAAGTTAAATAGGAAAAACATCAGAAAGCACCCCTCTTCCTCATCAAAGCACGAGATGCTAGGAGATGACAGACCGCCATGATTTGAGGCTCACAATTTGTTTTCTCTTTTTGTTTTCTCTTTTTTCTTCTCCTTCTTTTTCTCCCGATAAACAGGAGTTGAGCTCTGCGGCCGTCATGAAGGTATTTTCATTTTCAGCTGCCGCCTCATAAACAGAGGGCTGTGAAGACAATGTGGTTAGAAATGATGAATATGTAGCCTGTGGCTTTAATATCTTTAATGCTCGCCGCCGATGTGGCAGAGCATGGAGGGGTGTATTGGATAATGATGAAAAAGAAGAAAAAAGATGGCGAGTCCATCAGCTCAGAGCTTTGTGCTCCTCAGGGACTTTTCTTGTAGCCTGTAATGCTTCACCCCGAAATAACAAGGTGGCTTTTTACCGTTATCAGGCTTAATACAGGGTGAAGCCAAAATAACAGGAACACCTGGAATAAAGGTATTCAATAATTTTTCAGAAATTAAAAATTTCAAACTTTCAAATTAAGTGTGAATTATTCATTTTGTCTTAATAATCCTTCTTGTTGTTTTTAGTTAACCCCCTGCACCCCATAATGGCCGTGATGGGCCAAGATGCATGTACTACTGTTTGTGTACAAAAGTGTTTTTGTATATTTGTGGCATTTTTTATAACATTAACATTTAGCAGTAAATCATGACAAAAAGGGTGACAATTAAATATTTCTTGATATTTTATGTTAACTCAAACCTTGTGGTCACCATTATTATAGTGAGTGCAGGTCGTCAGATCAATGTTTACCTTTTGTTTTTCTTTTTTACCTATACTCAGTTGTTTAGATTGTTCAGATTTCCACTTTCTTCTGAGAATTCTCAGGAATCTGGACTCAGACAGCAACATGATATGATGAATTAATGATGATTTTTAATCCGAATCATCATTATGGTAAAGATTGAAATCTCAGTGCTAAAGAAATGTTGGATAAGTGTAAGTGTAAGAGTAATTACATTGGAATAACACCGATTTAACATACTTTGAGTTATTGTTTGCTATCTGGGAAACTAGTACGGGTCTAGAATGTTAAGCAGTTCCATTCAGGTTTACACGTGAGAATTCTACAAAATGAGGTGGATGTTAATCAAACTCAAGTCCCATAAGTCATTGCACAGAAATCATGAACTGGTCGTGACTTTTCATGCTTCCTTTCATCTGACTATCTACTTAACCCTTTAAGACCTACCATAGAACCAAGTTCGCCAGAGCTTATATTATATTTTTACATGCTGTGGAGCCATTTTTGGGAGCATTTCAAGTTGCTATACATCAATACAACCATTATAGCCCAAACTTTAATAATATGTCTGCATTAGGTGCATAGTAATTACATAAATTGCAAAAAAGTGCAATAAACTACAAAAAAATTGAAAATCGTTTTTGTTTTTTTAACATATATTTCTAGTTAGAGAAATTTAAGAGGCTTATCCCTCAAAACTGTAAATACAAAAAAGTTGCACAAACTAGTTTCCCACCACAGGAAATTTATTTTAAGTGTCTTCATAGTTTTATTTTTGAAATACACCAATTTTTATATACTGCAGGAAAAACGAAAATAAATATTATAGTGCAAATTTGCAAAATAACAGCATATGCATCAAAATAAACTATTTCCAGCAGTGCAATATGAGTCTTAAGCATCCCAGAAACGACACAGAAAGTCATAAAGTCAAACATAACTTTTTAAAACACATAACAAGTAAAACACAAGCTCATAAGGCCCCGATCGTAAAAAAACTACATTTCCGCAAAATGACGTCACTTCCGGTTTCGGGCAGGTCATGTGGTCATGTGATAGTTCGCGCTGATGGACGTAGGAAGTGTTACAAACAGCTGATGGATCGGCGAAGCGTGTTTCTGGAATATCATGTTTTTGTTGCTGCAAGTGATTTTTATGCAGTTTTTGCAAAGCTATATGTGGAAGGAAACTGTGACCTAGGACAAGCTGATGGCATAAGATGTAAGTACAACTCCTCCAGTTTCATATGCAAAAAAAATTATTGCGCTAGCTTACTTGGTTGCAGAGGTACCGGGATTTAAAAATAGTTACGCAAAACTGAGCGTGCCCGCTCCGATCGGCTGTAAAGGGTTAAATGTGTTCACGTATAAAGAAATTAATATCTTTCACTTTTAAATAGTGAAATCATGATATGTCTATGGCACTAGTCCATTGAACTCACTTTCAGACTTAAACTTTTGAAACTCCTTTATTAGTGACGATCAGAAAAATATTTTAGAAATCTATCACAAACTTGTCTAAAACCAAAACTTACTGAATTCATGTCCATCCATCCCATCCATCCATTTTCATCCGCTTTGTCCGGGGCCGGGTCGCGGGGGCAGCAGCCTAAGCAAAGAGGCCCAGACCTCCCTCTCCCCAGCCACCTCCTCCAGCTTATCCGGGGGAATACCAAGGCGTTCCCAGGCCAGCCGAGAGATATAATCTCTCCAGCGTGTCCTGGGTCTGCCCCGGGGCCTCCTCCCGGTGGGACATGCCTGGAACACCTCACCCAGGAGGCGCCCAGGGGGCATCCTTGTCAGATGCCCGAACCACCTCAGCTGGCTCCTTTCGATGTGGAGCAGCAGCTGCTCTACTCTGAGCCCCTCCCGGATGGCCGAACTTCTCACCCTATCTCTAAGGGAGAGGCCAGCCACCCTTCGGAGGAAGCTCATTTCTGCCGCTTGTATCCGCGATCTCGTTCTTTCAGTCACTACCCACAGCTCGTGGCCATAGGTGAGGGTAGGGACGTAGATCGACCAGTAAATTGAGAGCTTCGCTTTTACACTCAGCTCCCTCTTCACCACGACGGACCGGTGCAGCGTCCGCATTACTGCAGCTGCAGCCCCAATCCGTCTGTCGATCTCCGGCTCCCTTCTCCCATCACTCGCGAACAAGACCCCGAGATACTTGAACTCCTCCACTTGGGGCAGGAACTCATCCCCGACCCGGAGTGGGCACTCCACCCTTTTCCGGCTGAGAACCATGGCCCCTCCTTGAATCGCTACCTTATCGTGGTGGAGGGGTTTGTGTGTCACAGGGATCCCAGGGGCTATGTTGTCTGGGGGCTTTTGCCCCCTGGTAGGGTCTCCCATGGCAAATTGGCCCTGGGTGAGGGACCAGACAAAGAGCGATTCATAAGACCCTTATGAAAAGGACATCGAGGGAACAGTTTACCCTGCCCGGGATAGGGTTACCGGGGCCCCGCCCTGGAGCCAGGCCCGGGGAGGGTGCCCGAGGGCGAGCGTCTGGTGGCCGGGCCTTAGTCCATGGGGCCCGGCCGGGCACAGCCCGAAGAGGAGACATGGGCCCATCCTCCCGCAGGCCCACCACCCGCAGGAGGCGCCATAGGGGTCGGGTGCATTGTGTGCCGGGTGGCGGCCAGGAGCGGAGGCCCTGGCGGACTGACCCCCGGCTGCCAAGACTGCCAAGACTGAATTCATGTTTTGTACCCAAATTTAAGGCGGCACATTGGGCTCCTCTGAGAATTCAGAAATAATTCAAGCGTAACACCAACAACTAAAACATTTTTTTTTCTGTTTAGGAACAAAAGTAAGTGTAATTTGGCATCTTATTTAAATAATAATATGCTTTACTACATATTTCTGCTTTTTTGTAAAACAGTAAATTTGAAAATTAGCATTAAAAATATTGTTTTGATTAAAAAGCTTGGGAATACTGGTATATTGGTTAATTTTTTTAGGTAATTACTAACACTGTTAATTTAAGGAAGCTGTGACATAAACCTTGGGTGGAGTTGTAATAGTTGTTAAGCATTCTACTTCCAACTGAAACCACATTTTTTTAAAGTCCTCGGAAAATTTGTATCAAACAAATGACTTTTCCTGACTAGTGAACTTTCTACTATGAGACGAGGATGAACTTAAAACAGACCTCAGTGTTAGAAACTTGAACTGTGCTCTGGGTGGTGGTTCTGGTTCTGGTACAGCACTGGGCACGGTTGAACAGGCCGATACAGGAGTGACAGGATGTATTCATGACTTGCTGTGGAGCGTAACGTAGCAGAAACTTCCTGTGTAGTCACCATTTGCACTCTGGGGTTGTTTTGCACAGGTGTTATGTGTTGGAGGTCTATTGTGTGGTTTACATTACACAGTCGGATGTTTGTTATTTTGTTGGTTCCTGAAATCGTGGAAATTGTAATGGTCTTCTTATCCTAATCATCCAGTGGCTGATTACAGCCACATGAGCAGAGACCAGAGCAAAAGGTATGGCTTCAGGGCTGCATTTAGAACTTTATGCTTGATGCTTCCAACCCTGTAACAAGGTTTTAATCTGAAATTCTGTGCTTCATCATTTATCAGAAAGCAAACAGAGACTCTGTGACTTAGTGTTGATACAAGAGTAAAGCCAAGAATCTGACCGCCCTAATCTAGATTTGGCCATAAATGCTGGCCTGCTGGATGCCTGGCTGTCACAGCAGTAATCTTGCCTGTTGCTTGACACCCCTCCTTGCAAGCTTTGGCAGAACAGAGAGTTATGGTGGCGAGTTGACGGCTGATTTGGTGAGCGGTTTCTAGCCAGCTATAGTGGAAGTGATGCCTGGCTTTCTGCGGCTGTGTTCTGGCAGGTCCTTGTCCTGACTCACTGGCAGCGCGGCTGGTTATACGGGCTAGATGCCTGGATATCTTGGATGACAAAACAAGACTGACTCACCGGCTTAGCGACAATTTGGCCCTGTGCTGGTGCTGTTTCACAGAGTAACATCATCCCGCTGATAGAAAACAGGATTCCTTAATCACTGTGTCCACATTACATCAACAGTGGGCCAACCTACCCAGCCGACACACCCTCACCTTCATACAGACTGCGTTCGTCTGCTATGTTGTGCAGTATACTGTGAGTCTTAACAGTGCATTAACCTGCAACCAAAACCATTCCACCGTCATATCTCTTATGTTACAGAGCTGAAAGGAAATAAGATGGTGCATGAAATACAAGAGAAAGATATAGATCCTGTTTCAAGTCCATTGGTTGTCATATGTCTGAATAAATACAAGTTGCAGCTTGGTGAAACTCAGTATGGGGAAGCTGCCAGATTATGGGCGACTGATCTGGGGTTTGGGTTTGTTTAATGTCTTCCGGGGCATCTTTGTGCCTTAAGCTGAAAAGCTGGTTTCACTACAGCCTTGAACTTTTCAGATGGTGGTTTCGTGTGAGAATATAAATGTCATGTTCATTGGAATCAGATGTCTTCATGGTGGTCTTTAACTTCTCACAATTCACCAGGTCTTCATCAACTCATCTTGGATTAAGGGTAGGGTTGGGGTTTGTTTTCGCCACATGCTAAATGGGCAGGTTTTCAGAAAGTAGAAGTACTTTTCAGATTAAGCCTTTCACAGTGACCTTGGCATTTTTGCTAAAAACCTTTTCCATTTGGATTCACATTCGGACAGTGATCTTGAGAATCTACTACCTTCTTAGTACAGACTCCTCTGATGTCCAGTTGTGTCTATGTGAGAGTACAGCAGGTGATTATCTGGGACCTTCCTCCTGGACGTGGCATCACCAAAAGCAATGATAATCCCATTGTTGCAGACATCTCCTTGTTTGTCCATTGTTATATCCACTTGGTAAACAGAGAACCACTTGACCAGGTTTTATACTTTCCGTGTCTGTGTCTGCTTGGGTCCCAACGACATAAATTTCATCATCAAGGCTTTGCACAAATGTCCGTGTAGCTGCCTGTTTTTTGTGACCGCGCAGACTGTTCTACAGAGAATGTATATTACAATTGACTAGCTAGGGATGTGCCCAGGCAACAAATTTCAAACAAGTATAACAGCAATGATTACTCGGCCACCGGGTCCCCAGCTGTCAATGTTTGCAACAAGAGTATAATCCAAGATTTAGGCTTAAGGAGGCATTTCAGCCACATGCTAATGAAGTCTAGTTTCAGAAAATACAATATATTGCTTGACATATCAACTATACCAACATGAAATTTGTCTTTAACCTCCTAGGACCTGGCGTCCACATATGTGGACATCACATTTTGGGTTGTCTAGACCAAAATACAGCATTTTGCTCTACAAGGGCCTGATATCCACTCACGAGGACATTATACTGCCACTGTTCTATCGAAATTTAAAACAAATGTCCTCATATGTGGATCTCATTTTCTCAGAAACATAAATCAGGTAATTCTCAAATGAAAACCCTGAAGTTTACACAACATGTCAAATCTTTGTGTTGCTTTGTTTTGTTTGTCAAACCATTAACTACACCTGCCAACTCTTTGAGCCAGTGAGGCAAACCAACAACCCACAGGTCTGACACAGAGACCAGCCACCATTCATGCTAGTAAAATCTTTGAAAAACATGCATCTTTCTGGAGATAAACCAAAGTCATGCAGTTCCAGTGTTGAAAAAAAGCCAGCAGGTCTCAATTTCACCATTTTATTCAGGCCATGTTAACAAATAAGCTCATGTTTTGGTGCAGTGGTCATGTTGAAACTTAGATTTGTTAGCTGTTTTCACACCGTTTCATATTCAGCATTGGAAGCATTCATGATGTTCACAGGTATTTCAGATGAGCCAGTCAGCCTTTTAGCTCCAGGTCTTTGGACTGTGGGAGGACAACTGATCACCTGGAGGAAACCCAGCTGGCAGGTTCCAACCCAGAAAGGCGACTAAGTACTGCACCACCCTTCTCTGTTTCATTTATAACAGATTAACCCTGCTCCATGTGTCGCAACAAAACAACCAAAACCCAACCTGGGCCCATTCACAGAGGAGACGTGTAAGAACTGCTTATACTCATATCACAAATGGCGCCAGGATGTAGTTACATAAATGAAACAGGATGCTGCTAGTCTGTCATGTGCTGATACATGGGTTTCTTTCCATTACTGACGTAGGACCATACAGCTGTACCCCCGTGAACATCACCTTTAGGTCAGGTAGTGGAATATAAATCCTACAACTGCAACATTAATTGTACTCTCGTTATAAAAACAAGATCAAGTCAACTTTGACCTTAATATTTCTTAGTTATAGCTTATAGCTGCTAACTTAAAATTTAAGCCCTTTACCCACTATTTTTAGTGACTGGCTCCAACTTTTCTGAAAAAAATTATTTGTCTTGAGCTACCCCTCGTTTCTTTGGATTTTGCTTCTAAAGAGCCAGACTTTCTTACAACTTTTTAAAGTAGTCTTAAGTAATGGTTCTCCAGGCTTTCTGAAGGTCTTTCTTTCAAAACTGACTACTTTTTCACTCATATTCAAGCCATATCTTGTATCTGATAAGTGTTAGAAGTACTTGCCCTAAAAAAAACAAGTTCCAAATTACACAAGAACTAACTGAAAATCAGTGACAACAGGTCTGATGGAGCGAGTCGTCATGTATGGAGCACGGTGGAGGCTCTGTCACGGTTTGGCACTGAGTTTCAGCCAGTGTTGAGGATCTTATAAAAACCGATGAAAAATTAAAAACTACTGTCATATTTTGATCCACCATGCAATACCAGCTTGCTAGAACAGAATAGCTTTCATATACTGTGTTTCCATGCACGTTTCAGTAAATCACCTCATGTATTTCCTATTTTTCTTGCAAAATATTAAAGGAATGAGGGGTGACTCAAGACTTTTGAACAGCACTGTAGATAATATTTTAATTTGACCTTGAGTAGCCTACACAATACTCCTAACTTCAAACCCATTCAGGACCGCTTTAATAAACTGGAACACACACTCTGAGTAAGACCTTATCTAAACACCCGGACATAAGTAATGCTCCTGTGGCAGAATGGGAGCATATCCCTGCAGGAATCCAACATCTTTTAAGCGTTTATCTGCAGTCACTTCCCACCAATATTTGGCAGGAAGATATACTGTATAAATAAAAACGTAAACGACAGAACGAACAAAGAGCGATGAAGTTTGTCCTCTAGAGCAACTCCGCAGTGATAAACATCTAAAAGAAGCCAGTGAAACTGTAATAAAGTCGCCGCGTGAAACAGTCAAAAACAGACATTATTTATTCATGCAGTAAGAAACACAAAGCAGGCAGCAGCGCATCCATAGGAAAAACATTTTATTGAAAAACATTTTCAGTTTGTAACAGACTGGTGGAATGTGTGTCATTTATCCTCACGTTGAACTTGTTTTAAAGTTTTGAATGTTAAAACCATTTTTCACAGCCTGGCCATCTCATACTGCGAGGAAAAGGGGAGAACCATGACATGACTAAAGAAAACCAGGGGGGACGAACAAACAATGCAAATATAATACTGTGTTACTGACAAACCGGACTGAACTCAAATTATCAACAGAACAGAAGAAAAAGAAGAAAGAAACAAAAAGAAACTAATTCAATAAATATTTATGGTACACACTTATGGCACAAATATGCAGCAGTCAGTTTGGCAACTTTTCTCTCTTTTCTTATTTTTTTTAAACCAAATTACAATGGAAACAGTGCAAAAGGGGAGGGAGTGGGGAGGACACGGGCTTTCCATCGAGCGCTAGCTAAAATACATAGCAAAAAATTCAAATTTTATACAAAACATCTTACTTTAAGAGTTTATAAAAATGATTTTATTGGGTTCTGGTCAATATTTACATAAGCTATTTACCAAAAAAGTAGTATGCTCTGTTTTACTGAAGTGAATTCCATTTTTCTGTACTTTTCGCTTCCATTTACGTTCCTAAAAAGGTGAATAAGGCTATTGTAACAACCCAGGATCCATATACAATACAAACATTAATGTATTTACAGTTTCTTACCTACAGAAGTACGGTGCAAAATTACTGAGTCAAGTGACCAAGGGCTGACCATACGAGCAAGGCATTTTACAGTAGCCTGAGGTGCTTCTCTTAGCTTGCGTGCTGAGACTCTCACGGCGTCGCTACGATATTTCCAAGCAGGTCGGAGCACACCTGTCGACGCTGGGAAAGCGTTAGCAAAGCTAAGAAAAGGACGCCAGATTCAAAGAAACTAATAAGATTGTCATATTCTGCCGCAGACAGACAGCAACTAAACAGCCATTTCTCTTTTCTTAAATACCTGTTTGGGTGTGATACATATGCTTTTTAATTGTTTCATTTTTCACAGTTTACCTTTGTACTACGGCACACGGTCAGAACAGAAGAGGTTCAAATAATACTAGAAACGATGCAGGAACTCAAAGCTAACAGCAGGCTTGTGTTTTGTGGTGTTGGTTTGTTGTTACATCTTTCAGTGGTTAAGAACACTTTCCATAGGTGTTTTTTTTTTTTTTCCTCAGAATCGATTTAAAAAAATAAATAAGAATTGCATATTTGCAGATTTTGTAGCCTCTCAGAGGCACAAACCTCAGATCATACAAGGCTTGGCTTTTTCGGTGAAATTTGATCATGTACGAATGAGGATGATATATGCTCGGGGGCAGGCCTACGCCAAAGATATTCATGAATGTGAAGTCACTGAAATGCACACGCACACACTCGCACAATCACACGGAGAACATGAGGGGTGTGTATGAGGAGATTCGGGCGCACTGGGTGTTCATGGGAGTTATCCTTTGGGAGATGCTACACTGAGTGAGCGTGGGAGACACAGCTACTCTGCCCTTGTGTACACCAATGTGAGCTATTTAGGGTCAGGTTAACTCTCCTCCCCTGGTCCTCCTTCCCAGGACCGAGCCAGAAAGAATACGGGACTCAGATTAAAACCGTTTACTCTTGGTATTCCTTTAACTATCACCAAAAATATACGCATATAACGGCCGACAACCGTAAACTGAGCCGGAAAAATATGGGACTTAGCGGCTGATTCCTGTATTCTTTCCATTCTTTCCATCTTCGCAGTCAACTTGCTAATAATCTGTTAATTCGTAGCTGACTGAGTTGAAAAACTGTGGTGGTCTGTGGCTGACAACAGATTTTTTTTTATCAAGTGGGTAAAAATCTGAGACTTGGTAGCCAGTTCAAGGGCCAGTGGCCAGCTCCTGCTTTATTTTACTAAGTGGGGGAAAAAAATCCAGGATTTTTTTGGTAAAAATAAAATATGGGATCCGGTAGCCAACTCCTGGGAAAGAGACACCTCTATTCTGGAAAAAATACTATACTAAGAAAAAGAAAAATAACGGACTCAACAGCTAACTTGTGGAAAGAATACAGGACTTAGCGGCTGACTTGCGGGAAACAACACAGGACTCCCGTATTCTTTTCCGGACCTCAGCAGGATTCCGAGATATTAGATAATCAAAAACCTAGATTGCATATTGTGCACTTATACCATTAATATATTAACATTACTTCTTCTCCTTACCGCCTGACCACACCTGTGCTCTGTATGTGTTTATCATAAATAAATTCTGCTTTTTATTTTTTTGTAATTTTTCATCTTTTAATGTTATTTTTTTAAATGTACATCTATTTAATAAAAAAAGGAAATAAATCGAAAACTCACAATATGGAAATGCTAATGAAGGAACAGTAACGATGTAAGTAGATGTCCCTGTGCTTTTTTTTTTTTTTACATGTTTTTTTTTTTTAAAGGAGAGCACCGTTCACACTGATTTGGGGCCATTTATTTTAAGGGGGCCCTTTTATTCATCACTGGACCCCTTGGGGTAAACGTTACAGTACCTAGAGCTGTTTCAGCCAGCTAACTTCTGCAAGATCTCGGGCCTCTTGGACTTTTAATTCCATCACTTCTCCGTGTCAAGGCCCAGATCAGAGGTGACTAAATCTGCCGGGATACAGCTGCTCTCCCATCTCCATCCGTCACTGCGAACCTCTCTGTGGACTGCGAAGAGTGGAGGGGCCAAAGAAATAAAAAATAGGGGGTTAAAAGTGCTGCACTATAATGTGAAAGTCCTCCACTCTTCCCAGAAGCCACCTGGGTTTATTTCTTTTTTGGACACTCTTGCCATTCCGAGTCACCTGAACTATACCAGGATATGAAAAACAGTAAACCGTAAAAGGAGTGTGGGCGGGGTCTATTTTTCTCTTAAAACCTTCAAGTAAGAGAAGTGACAAAATGTGGGAATGAGGCGATCCACACTAACACCCAAACAGTTCACATCGAGAGGTGAGACAGTGTGTCTGTGCCCGAGGGTGGATGTGTGTGCGTGATGGTGGGTGGCAGGATTAATGGGGTGATGTCCGTGAGTCACTCAGGAAAAAGTCCCAGAGAGGATTGATGGGTCCGAGAAGCTCCACAGAGTCTTTTTCCGGCCAGTGAGTGTCAAGGGGCGAGGAGGCCGCCGTTTGGTGAGTCCACGGTCAGACCATATCCTCTTTTAATTCTTCACCTCCTCATTTTATTCCATCTCTTCTCCTTCTCGCTTTCCAAGCAGAAGTCTCTCTTTACGCGAGGAGAAAATAATTCCTTATCTCATCCTCCTCAGAAAACCTTCACACCTGTCTGTCCATCTCCAAAAAGAAAAAAAACCTTCCCGATCCCACAAACACTCCCACAGGAATGCCGGCTGCCGCAGTGCACAACACAAGACAACACTAGGGAAAGAAGAGAACGTCTTCTCTGCTTCCCGGAGAGCAGCAGCAGTGGCGGCGGCAGCAACAGCAGCAGCAGCGGTGGGCTTCACTACAGGGCCGCCACGCGTTCCCGTCCATGCCAAATCAGAGCGACAAGGTGTCAGCAAAACTCCCAGAAAGAAAAATAAAGTAGTGACAAAACATCAGAGGAGAGGAGGAGTTGACAGAGTGAGAGAGAAAAAGAGTGTTCATTAGCAGGGTGTGCCGGCCGCGCCTGCCGAAGCCAAAAACCCGCTCTGCTTCGTGAATTGTTCCAGTTCCTGCTTCCGCCTCAGACTTTGTAGTAGATGTTAGCTGGACTCTGAGGCGGCATCTCCTGAACTATGTAGACCGGGTGTCCGTAGTCACCGCTGACCTTCTCGTAGTGCGGGCAGAAGACGCTGTCAGCAGTCCTGAGCGGGATGATGATGTCGCTGGGCTCCGAGCCGTTATTGTTCCCGCCGCCTCCGCTCCGCTTCGGAGTTGCCAGGGTGCTTAGAGACAGCGTCGCTGCGTGTTGTGGTGAGTGCTTGCGGTGCCGCCGCCGGTACTTTAGTAGCAGCAGGACCAGCACGACGATGATGATGATTAAGATGACGCTGCCAGAGGCAATGGCCACAAAGATGGCCACCTCGGAAGGCATGACGTTTGAGGACTTGCCGTCGCTCCCGTTGTTTTCGTTGCTTTCTCTGGATGCTGGACCTGAAAGAAGAGAGAGAGGAAGGAATGATTAAGATGATGTCAGATTATTTGTCGTGCACGCTTTTTTTTCTCAAAAACACAGAAGCGGTAAAACAGCATATTAAGATCATTTTCATTAGCCCTCCCAAAACCGTAACTATGACTACAAATTTTTTTAAACATATTATAGTCTGCCAGATCCCAGGAAAAGCAAAGAAATAGTCAAATAAAGCATTATTAGTAATACTTCTTATAACCTAATGACAAAAATCCAAAAGCTATTACAATGCATCCAACTCTAACATGACACATTTCTGATTGGCTGGCCCTTATAAACAGTAGGTTTCAACAGCAGGTGGGTGGGGCTTCCGTGCCTATGACATCATACAGATCCAAGAATAGAAAAAAAACTGCAGTCTCTAAACTGAGAGCTTTTTGGCCGTCAGTAATAAGAATTCCCATCACGCATATGAGGGAAAATAAGGAAAAGCAGAATAGCTCAATGTTAAAATTGAAGCTGATAAGGTGTTTCTCTTCACCATGCTGCTGCCATGAGCAGCTGAGAGTGAAGCCTATACACTGAAGGTGTTTCTGTAAAGGTCACATTCGATTGGTGGCCATTCAGATTCAGCAAGTGAAAGCAGCAACCTTGGAAGTAGGGCAAACGCAGCCCGATGGGACAAACAACGGTTGGGGAGACGCAGGCAAAAACGGCACTTAGACAAATAGCATTTAGAAAGAAAAAAACAACAACTTAATTTTCCAGACTAATTGCCCTCGAAGGAAGAAAATCATAAAGAAATATTTGAGGTTGTCATCATGGCACATCAGTTATGAAAGCCAAGCTGCTCTTACTCCTAGGGAATAGAACTCTAAGGTGAGCGTGCTCCCAAGAGATCCTGTTCTCGAGATGGGAGTTTGTTCGTGGGCAGGCCAGAATAATCGTGTCCCCTCGTCTGTGGCTACTTCCCATAGGGCCTCAAAGTGCTGTGGTAACAAGAGGGAGGTGGATATGGGATGGCAGGCAGCCCAAAGCAAGGACCCTTCGGTTGTTTTACAAGAGGATTATGCTGCCTCAGCCTGTAGCACCCTGACGCCCATATGCTCCGATAGGATGGAAGGATTTGATATTAAAAAAAGAAAATGAGAAACGAGAGCGAGATGCTGACGTCCACAGAGAGCAGAAGCTGAGCAAGGCCACGCCCTCACTGAACCACGACTGCTTATGTAGGTCAGCTTGTTTTTATTCTTAACTCCTTCCTGGTTTTTTTGTTACTTCACTGCAGGAATTGCCTGATTGCCCAGTCCTGATTTTTTAATGTATCATTTTTTTATTTTTTACATGGGGAGATTGTGCTGTAATAGAGATAAGAGCTGTAGAAACTTGCAAGAACCGAGTCAGAATGGGTCATTAAGACACGGCAAACAGCAATCAGATCATTTTCTCGAAAAATGTCTCTTAATGTCCCGGGTTGGTGCTGGAGCGGGGCCAGTCTGGAGATACTGTGCAAGTCCTTGAAGGGGCCGGAGATGCCTATCAGTTTTATGGGCAACATTCAATTACTAGCTGACCTTTCATTCCTTCACACAAACACACACTAACTCAGCACTATCTGCTCTGAGATGGGCGAACAATCATGCGCCCCAAATGCCAAATTGTTTCGATAAATCCTCCCCTCGATTACCTCCCTGTCTCTGTATTTAGAGTAATTCTTACTTGATTTCTCCAGCACGTCGTTGGGGTTGTAGGGCTCCTTGTTATCTGGGTGCTTGGGGGAGGAGGGTACTCTGGTAGGGTCTTTGGGTGAGACGGGGTCAGAAGGATCTGAAAAATGCAGATAAGAAGCACAAGGATTAAACCAGGGCTGTTATAATCCAAATCTCATGAGGAAACATGAATTTTAACTCAAATCCTAATATTTTTCTAAATCTAACAGGATAGTTTTTACTGTCTAAACGTATTAATACTTAAACCTAACCAAAAAATTTTTATTACCAGTATTAAACAGTATGTATATTTTTTACCGTACCGCGTGGTTTTTATTACCTAAATAGTGCCATTTATAATACTTTTCGTAATACTTTTAATGGAGAAATGCAAGATTCATTGCACTGGTCTCTGGTGTGAGAAGCAAGATGTTCCTTAAAAGTAAAAATGTAAAAGTGCATTCATATAAATTAGCAGATTTGAGACTGGAACACAAAAGACATCAAAAAGTTCAACTTTTGAAAGCTGAGATTATTTCACGAACATTCGTGAGACTGTGTTGGTTTAAACAAGGTGGTAAAACTAACAGAAGGAGTAATGCTAGGCTATAAAGAGTTTTTTATTTCTCATGGTGGTACAGCCAAATCTTTTCCACTGATTCCACATAAAGGCAAGCTGTTTTCCCTTCATGACTCTGATATGACTGTAATCAACCATAAAGAGCTGCTAATGGTTGAGTTTTAGCTTCCACAATGAACCCATATGGTTTTAAATGCTGATAAAGTGTCTGTCAGCGTACGTGTTTTCTGGTTTAAACGCCGAACACACACTAAATGACGGAGTCATTCGCCGAGCATCTGCTGTTATAATCTCCGGGCTGAACTCTGTGCCGGAACCGCTCTCTGTCGAACATCGCTTTCAATAAATGCAGTGATTTATGCGGAGCTCGCATCAACATTTATAAGAAAACCATTTTCACCGTCTGTTCTGTCTTTCCTTCGATTAATTCCTCCTGACCCTCAATAGAGAGGGTCGACCCTGGGAAATTACCTCTCTGGTGACAGACTGGTGAATAATTATTGGTCCAATATGTCTGAGGTGTTGCATGCAGAGGCTCACAGATCAGAAAACTGGAAAGCCTTCGACCAGAGCGTATAGGAGCAGATGCTACCAGTGCATGGAAGCATACGGGATTACGTGTGTCTGTTTGGTTGAATTAACTTCTGCTAGATTACATTTCCTGGCCCATCACAGCCCCAGGTGTCATGGAGACGATGCTTTAACACACGAGCCTGCAATCCAACTATGAAATACTCACTTTGTCCCACTTTCATGACAATCTTCATGGACTTGGTCTTGCACACGCCACCCTCCTGGTTGTCAATGCCCTCCATGGTGCCGTTAGATGTTGCTGCAGAAAGAGAAAAAGAGAAAGGTCTGAATTAGCCACCAGCGCCAGGGAAAAATCTGTAGCCACGAACGCCTTAAAGCTATCTCACAAAAACAGCCAAAGACAACAGCAGCAGCTCGGCGGCAAGACACGACTCACACCCCCGTTAATAAAAATCACAATTTGCCGTTCATCACCTCCTACAAACTGTATTAGCTCAAGTAAATGCGACAGTAATGTCTCTAACTGTGCTGACACGGAGGCAGTTAGAAGAGGACTGGGATGAGAGGGCCCATGCTGAAAATTCGGAGGCAGGAATATTGTAAGCCGTAAGCCCTTTATTAAAGATGAACACAGTTTTTAGATAGTGAAAGACATTGAATCCTTCAATGTATGATAAAATACTGAACTAAATTAAAAACAATTAAATGATTTGTTCACAAGTACAATTAAATATTTATATTTTAAAAAACAAAAACTGAAATTAGAAACCAAAGTCCCAGTCCCAGAAGTAAAGCTCGGCTTTTCCTACATATAAAAATATTTCGGCACCCACCAAATAGGTTCTGACCTTCTTCCAAAGGAACATCACCAGGACTGTGGGGTGGGTTTTAATTTACTCCAGGTTGAAATACAATGCTGTTTATTAAATACCAAGAAATAAGAAGAACAGGCTTCTATCTAGCTAACAGGCGTAACTATACGTGGACCGGTCGTCCGTGAGAGCAACACCTGGTGAGGGTGGGGATTCAGAACTCCCTTTTAACCATAAAAGGGAGTTCGGGTAACCTCCAGAAAAATTATATTAATTAAGGCATGAAGTAGTTTTTTAGTGCAACTCCAAGTGGCTACACCCCTAAGGCAAGCCTACCTACAGATTTGCTAAAAGGTATATTCTGGCCAAAAATGACTTCTGGCTCCCTCACAGTAAGACTGACCTTCAGAGCGAGTACCTCCTGATTTTTATATAGCTAATGGCAGTAAATATTTGGATGGCTCTCAAATGAAATGAATTACGAGATCTTAAAAAAATGTTTAGATACGAGGAAACAGGAACTCTGGAAAGGTGGACATGCACAAATATGGCCCACTGCTTCACCTCTCCGCTGCCTCTGGAGGACGCTGGCAGAGTTGCCGCTGAATCACAACAGAGAACAGGCAAACACAGAGAGGAGGATGAAGAGGAGGGGTTAGTGGAGCTTGTGGTCTATCAGGTCAGTAACACAGAGAGCTAACGAGCTGCCGGGGCTTAGTAGCTTGGCTTTCGGCCAGCGCTCAGTGGCCCGCATTCAGCGCCACTTACTCCCTGAAAAACATCATCACATCCCGATCGAAACAGGTCTGAAATTTTAACTGTGCCTCCTCCTCGTCCTTCCTCTCTTTTCTTTTCCTCCCTTGCCCAGGCACCAATCATTTTGATCCAAATCCACTGGATTCAATAAGACGGTGATGAGAGCGGACACAAAGAGCATGTTAACAAGGACTCCCTCCTCCTCCTCCTCTCTGGCTGACCTATGGCTTTCCAGGAGAGTCCAAAAAGCACATTACAGACAAAGCTCCTTATAGGCTCCTCGTGAGAGTGTGAGCGCTGATTTTATAAACCTGTTAGTTCAACACGCTTGAGTTTTAGTATCTTCAACCACCGTGAGGCATTAACTACTGTCACCTCCTCTTCTTCTTCTCCCCTTTTTGCCCCATATCACCATTTAACCCATCGGTAGCTGAAACACCTCTCTTTTTTAAAATAAACCCCTTTGTAATCTAATCCCTCTCAAACACGGCTGCACCAAATAAAAACACACTTCAATCTGGAGTCATTTTAAACTTTTAAATTCTTCTTCTTCCCCTTTAAATGTGAAAACACACACTCTCCGTGTGCCAAGGCTGCAGTCCAGGCGAGCCTGACTTGGATTTAAACAGAATGTGATTGTTGAATCGGCTCAGGCTGGCTGAATGACCAGGCCCTCCTCGGCCAGCCCGGCAATTGGCCACTTTTTCCCACTATCTGGCTAGCATTAACCAGCTAATCCATCCTGCTGGGGGTTTGCTTGGTGGAAAGAAGGAAGGGGGGGGTGAATGGGACAGACCCCTCAGAAAATGAATTTAGTCACCAACTACCACTAGAAAGAGGAGGTGCGTGACCTTCGGGAAGCACGGGGAGAGAGAAAAAGAGCGGAAAAGGTCAGATTTTCCTTCAGAATTGGCAAAAGAAAGGTCAGACTGTGACAGCTCGTAAAGTCACACACCTTCACAACAAATGGGAGTCGAAAAGAGTCCTCACTCAGTGAAATCAGCCTCAAGCAAATCCCCCATCCTCACCCTCCTAACTTCATTTTCTCCTGTTTATCAAATCAAGAGGGTGGAAAATCACCCCGTGTTTAACGAGACAGTCAATTGTGAGCTGAGCTGCAATCCAGATAAAGACTGTGAGAGCAGCTCTCAGCTGGTTTTAATTTCTTTTCTCCTAAACAGCGAACAGCAGGAACAAAAATAAGGAAACCTTGAGGGCTCCAGATTTCTCAGCTGACTCTATGATAAGCATGTGATGCTTTAGAGAGACCACGAAGAACAAACTACAGCAGAGGAGGGACAGAAGATAACTACCTGGATTCTGCTGGTTCAGAGCCGCTGTGGTTTGACTAATATGAACACATTAGCACAGGGAAGGATGGCGAAAGAGGGTAAAATAGTTCATGTTCACCTCTCCCCAGTGGGTTGAGACAAACGTGTGACATGGCAGGAAGAAGATGCTGAAAACAGACCTAACTTCAGAAAAGAGAACGTCTAAGATGATCCATCTACAACATGATCATAATCTCAGTCTGCCCGAGTGAGATTCTTCTCTGAAACGACACCGCGAGTTTCTAAAGATGTGCTGCACAATGAATGGCCTCATTTAAAAAAAAATTAAAATAAATAAATAAAAAAAGCTGTCTGAGAATGACTCCTGGAAAAACGATGAAGAGACCCTCAGATCCGGAAACACGGTCGATATGTCATCACTCAAAATGCAGACTGGGATAATGTGGCACTATGAGGTCTTGAAGATCATTCAAAACAAAAATGTTCCTCTAATTCCGGATTTACCACTCTTTTGACATTTCCGAGTCCCGATTTGAGCCTTTCCCCTGATCTGGTTTTACGTAACTCTCAGCAAAAAGATTAATTATTTGTATTTCAGCTTTGTAAAACTGTCCCGCTCATGCTGCCAGATTCCCTGAGTATAATTAATACACAATGCACTGCCGAAAGACAAAGCTGGGCCGCCCATAAATAGTAGAACAGAGACATGGCGGCAGACGGAGAGGAAAGTAAGGAAAAAAACGATGGATGGATGGATGGATAGAAGATGTGATTACCAGCCGTCGTGCAGGTCACGGGCTGGTTGGCGCCCGTCACAGCAGCGTGTCCTAATGGATCGTGACAGGAAGGGTCGGCAGTGACCCTCGGAAAGAGGTCGCGGCAGAGCCGGGTCATCGTGAATATCAACGCTCGCTCACAAATACGATTTTAAAAGCAGAGTGACACGAAAAAGAAAAGAATCCACATTTTGACGCATGCATTCAAATTCTTTCGATCAGACATTTAACGAGGAAAGTCTTTCTCACGAGAAAGAGGAGGAGAAGGGTGACGGTGGAGTTTTGGCTCCTCCTGCTCCTCCTGCCCTCTTTAGCTCATCTTTCCCTTACTCTGTCTGCTGCTATCCTCCCTTTCTCCCTCGTTAGCTCCCTTTCTGCCCCCTTTCCCTCCACATTCATCTCTCTCTCCCTTTCTTCTTCCTCTTCGGCTCATGTAATCATCTCGCTCGCAAGCTTCTCGGCTGCAGGCCACGCTGCCGCAAACAATCACATCAAACTCATCTGCTCCCAACTGCAGCAGCATTGTGTGCGGCTGCTTCAAAGAGGCACGCAGGCCGATACAGGACACACAGCTGCATCTTTAAACGTATCCGACCAGAAAGCCCCGAACGTAAAGAGCGGCGAGCAGGGAGGTCGAACGTGCCTGTCTAATTTCGGCCGAGCTTTGGCACAATACTCAACGCGAGGCAGCGCTAGCTAATCCAATTGGTTGAGACTCCAAATCTGTGGCATTGGTGCGGGGGCCTCGGCAATTGTGAGAAGAAATGGAGGATTAAACAGCGCTTAATTAATTACGTATCAAGCGCTGCTTTCCAAAACACTAATGAAATGCTCGGCGTGAACTTTCCCGAAGCTGTGTCACACTTCGATGGAAGTCTGTATATCAGTTGACAAACACACACACAGGAGCTTTCAGTTTAAACAAGCCAGACTGCAGGGCTACTTTAGGCCCAGCTATGGCACTTGTCAGGCATGACTCCAAGAAAACTGCAAGTATGGGCCACATTTGGCCCTAACATTCAGTCCATTTGGACCAATTCCAAGTCCAAAGTTGGTCCAGAGGTGGACTAAACGACCTATAGCGTTCCTAAAAGTAGAAGAAGGATGTTTGGAAGTATTATCCTAGATTCACCCCAAACGTGGACCTACACAGGCTAAATGTGGACCTGAATCGGTTTTATCAAGATTACCCAGATGCAGACCTACTCAGCCAAATCCGGGCAACCTTCAGTTCAAGCGGGGGTTAAGGTTTACAGGAAGTGTTTTGTGGGCCACACCACACCTGACATTTGATCCACGTAAGGTGGATCTGGGCCAAACATTAATTTGTATCTGGAATGGTGTTGATTAGGGTTAAGTGTCAACCCCACATGGTGGCTAATGTGCGCTAAAATGCTCCCAAAAGTCAAGGCTGACATGTGGGCCAAATGTGGAACCACACATATTGTGGACCTACATGGGCTAAATCATGCTACATATCAAATAACGAACACAGATGTCACACCACACCTGACATCTGGCTCATATGAGGCGGATCTGTGGCTCAGGTGCGGCTGCCAAACGTGCCCTGAGTCAGCGCCGTCATTTAAGGCCAAATGCGGGAAAAGCACTTAGCACTGTCTCAGGTGCTGGCTCGCTTTAGCGCTGCAAGGTAATGGCAACTGCACGCATCTTTTTTCTTTTCTTTTTTTGTTGTTGTTGATGTTTACTCGTGCAAAGCACCACCATGCAGCTGTTAAAGCTGCAGAAGTGGGACCAGCGCTAACAGAGGAGAAAAGTGAGGCAATTAAAAGTAAAACTCTCCCTCTCTCCCCTCTTCGGGCTATGTATTAGCATTTTGAGGGGAGCTGTGAAGGGAGGAGCGAGGATGAATCTGCAAGAACTGCAAAATTGGATTTTCCGACCATCTTTTTTAAGAATTGAACTTTCCCACCGCCCCTTTCTCTTCCAACTTGTCGACTCGGCAGGACGCTGAGTTTCTTTAGCGTGAAACTGAAGGATTTAGAGAGCGAGAAGGACGCACAGCGGACGCAACCTCGGGCTCCGCGCTGTGTAAACACCAGCTCATCAATAATTAACATCAGCTTTTGAGGTGGAGGGAGCCGAGGAGGAGACATTGCGTCAGTCAGAAGCCTTTGTAGTCCATGTGCACCTCCTCTAACACCAAAGTGAGCATACAGAAGCTAAAAGAAACATCTAACCTGCTATATTTACCTGAATACAAACCTCACCTGCAACACAGTTCAAGTACCTGTCAGGCATGCCCCACCATGCAAATAACCTGCAGCTATGACCTGTTAGAGCAGCTACTCTTACATGTTTGCTTGAAGTTAAGAGGAGGGTGTTGTACCTGCAAACCTGTTACCTACACGTTTGTTTTGCAGACATTCGGCCTCCTGGATAAAAAGCAGTATTTCCTGCTCTCCTTTCATCCCCTCTTCTCCCTGCTTTCTTCCCCTTCCTTCACTCAGAAATATGGCCTTCCCCTTCTGTGACAGCTCACAGATGGCAGTGGCAGAGACTCACAGATGGTCCCCCCACCCTCCACCCTCCGTCAGCACCACACAGATGGTTCAGTCCACCTCCCGTGTTTCAAACCAGGGGGCCCTCGCTAAGCCCCATACCAGCTTCCTCCCAGGATGGTGTTAATGCTGCACATCGCCAGCAGTCAGCAGCCACACCTGCACCCACAGGACTACAACCATCAAGATAATCAAAGATGATTTTACAGTCACGGGAAACAACACCCAACTTTAAATTTAAACGGATCCAATATGTTTATTTAATAGTTGGATTTTTCTTGGAACTTTGGATTTTCCCTAACTTCTCCTGGAAGCATTTCTGTTTCGATGGCCATCTTGGCAACACCTCAGGGCAGTTATTTTAAAACGATGAATGAATGAGGATAAAGCCACAGGTTTAACTCTATGGTAACCCAGACTTAAAAAGTTTGCTGACTTTGTATAAAAACGAACAACATCATCACTGACTGGATTCAAGCTTAAACATTAACATTTTGGCAACTAGCATGTTGTTGATTTTGAGCCAGAAGTGATTATCTAACAAGTAACATGGAAATAAAAAACTGCCACACCTTTAATGTTGCAAACTTTAAGCCTTGATACAATTTCATGAACCTGTACTGTGCAACAACACGATTGGCTATTTGGGACCAATCAGCCACAGTCTTCTTCACCGTCTTTGCGCTGAATTTGAAGAATCTACAGAGATCAAACTAGACTCTGAAATTTAAGGTATATATCTGTTTAAGGTTAACTCCCCCTTTAATTTATGTAAGCTATAATCTACCCCTCTGTGGATACTTACAGATGATGTAGTAGTCCCTTCCCCTGAAGAACTCCAGTCCCCACAGGTTGGGGCTGAACTCCTGAAACTTCAGGGTAAACTTGACGTCCTGGTCGGGCTTGACGCAGTTGAGCAGCGGCGTGTCGGCCTTGGTGATGGTGCAGCTCTCCAGCTGCTCCCTGGGCACCATGTACACCTTGTAGTACTCCACACCCTCGCCAACCCCGCCGTCCACACGTGGGCACACAATGTCCAACTTATCCCCAATCTGGGGGTATAATACCACGCCTTGGCCTGGCACGAATCTGAAAGGAGAGAGGGATGTTAGTGAGGCACCGAAGAACTGATGAGAAGTCATTCATTGTGCACTGTGGATTGGAGTGTTTGCCATTGAGCCTCTCCATACTCACAAAAAAAAAAAGAAAAGTCGGTTTAATAATTGATGTGGTAATTACTGATTGTGTCCATTAATTTTGGATGATGAAGGATAATGGAGGAATGGGAGCTGTGTGTGAGTGTGTGTGTGTGTGTGGTACAAAGTGACCCCAGTATCTGCAGATAAAAATCACTGAGCTTTTCTGGAAAGAGCGAATAATTAACTGGATAAATGAGGAGAAGGCGGCACGGTTGAGAAAATGGTGGAACATCGCTAGAATACAAAACAGGAAATTTAAAAAAAAAAAAAAAAACTGTAAAAGCTCATCTCGGAGTTTCAGCAAATCCACAACAATACTGTCACAGAGAGGCAGAGAGCCTGGAGGGTTGCAGCTGAATTTCCCTAAATTTCTTCCCAAAGTAAAATAATGTTGTCATTTAGTTTCCGAGTGATGAGAGCCCCTGCAGCATTCCAGTGACTACACACACACACACACACACACACACAGACACACACTCAGAGGTGAAGCCTCGTATTTATCTGCTAAACAAATTTTCCCCCATGCTCGAACACAATTTGGAGCGCTAACCACGGACACCCTGGAGGCTTTTTACGGTGTGCTGCGAATACCGGTGCACGTAAACACACACGAAGGCAAAGCAAATAATGAAATGTACTCTGGGTTTACGACCAGGAAAATGGGTCTTTACCCCAAAGAAATGGAGCTGAACAGAGAGTCTTACTTGACATGACTCATTACATGTATTCTCTGCTTGTCATGTATATAATGTGTCTCTCTAATGTATTTTGTATAATTTGCCTAAGGGTGTAAGTGCAGCAAGTTTCCTTCTTAAATTATTTTATTTTTGACCATTAATATGCACAGTTCCTATCAAAAAAATAAACAAATGATACAAAAGCTACTTGATCATTTACTGCATCTTTCTTTTGCTTTTGTTGAAGATGGAATAAAATAATTTAAGGCACACATGGTATAAAATAGCAATAAAGAAAATGTGGAATGAATTATTGATATAGAAAAAGTTGCATGAACCAGCAAAACGGTAGAGTTGGGATGGTGATAATGGTATATAGCAATAAAGTAAAGGTAGGATAAAAAAAAATGATTGGGTTTGGATAAAGTACCAATACTGTAACGGACACGGTAATATTTTAATAATTCTTAACCCTAAACTATCAACAAATTATTAACAAAAAGATTTTAAAAACAATATTATTTGAGAAATTGCTTTGTTAACGTTCATTCTCATCATGTTTTTCCCCTCACAAACCTGCATCCCTTCATACATATTTACAGTAAACATAGCATCTCTGAGTGAACTCTGACCTCTGCCTGAAGGGTCGGCTCATTTCTGAAGCACTGAGATGGAAAACAGTTCTCTGAGCTCCAGGATTTCAGTTTTTTGTTTTTTTTTCTTTAAAGCTGACTACAAAGACAGGCACCGCAGGGCAGCTGCAGAACCTTTACACAGGAGACCTGATTCATAATTAACATATTTTACACAGGAATACGTGTTTTAATGGCTCTGTTTCTTTTCTCATAAGTATACTGGTTCCTTTCTCTATTGCAAATATTATTACATTTTCTAATGCGCATAAATATGACTTTCAAAAAGGAGCATCATCAAAACGAATCGTTATAGTCGAGCTGTTTTTCCCATCCTCCACGACTTCTACGCTTTATTATACGCTTTAATCCTGCAACTTTGGTCTGTTAGCCATCACGTTTAAGTGGGAAAAAAAAAACAATGTTAAAAAACAAAAATGTACTTCCATACAACTTTCCATGATCTTTGCCACAGCAATGATCAGTTCTCGTAAAGTCCTGTAGTCACGAAAACATAATCGATTTTCCCTGTTTTTCATGCTAAAACAACATCCAGGACTAAAAACATGGTCTCAGGTGTGAGCCACGTCCTCTCTATCTCTGAATGTGGACTTCTTTGACCTTTTAAACAGGGAACATATTCATTTAATGTACACAAACACCAATCAGGAACATTTTAGACTAGAAAGAACAATAACTGCAGCAACATGAAAAACCCGTAATATCTGTGTCCAGAAACGTTATTCAGTAGTTTAGAGTTTATGACTATTTCACGAATTTCCATGAGACTGCTGGTAATAAAACATCTTCAGTATGGAGAATGACATCTTTTCTCTTAGGCTTAAAAAAATATAGAAATTTGCAAATCTGTCAAGGCTTGAAAGATATCTGCTGTTACTGTACAGTATGTCATATCATATACAGTGGCTGCTTCTCTTCTTCTGCCTGTCTCTATCGCTCTCTCTTTGTCTTTGAAACGTCCACATGCACACACACATACATTATTCCTCTGCATCATCTTCCCCGCTTCCAGTACAAGCACACACACATGCAGTGGATAACTAGGCCGAGCGAATATTTTCTATGCCCCCCGCCCCCCTCCAGAGACACACTCTGTGAAGATACAGTACGACCAGTGGTGGACAGACAGTGAAGAAGAGGAGAGGGAGAGAGGAAGGGTATGCAGCACCATCTGGCATCATCATCTCGTGTGTGGATGTGAGGGAGGATGTGGAGGGAGGGAAGGTCCTCTGAAGAGCCTCGGGGCTTCACTCGAACACAAATACTGTAGAGCTGTGCGCTTTAAAAACATGGACGTGTATATGTGTGTGTGACTGGAAGTGTTCATTCATGCGTGCAAGTGGGCATGTGTGTTTGTACAGGGGTAAAAGCAGGCAGGCATGCATGTGCTCATTTTAAACGTCTATAGGGCAGATTTACTAACAGGCCTGCACCCGTGGAAAACCGACTTTGGGATTTATTAAAGAGCTGCAGTGACGTTAGCAGCTGAAAGGCACGGACACGGTTGTTTTGTGTATGTATCTGAGAGCACAAAAGCTCCCCGTTAACAGGGCATTATTTAAGGCAGATAATGATGGCCAGAAGATCAAAATCAAGGCTTCAAAAACAACAATTAAACCTCCTTTATGCTAGATCAGACTAAACCCACCCTGATTCTAGCTACAAACCTGAAACACGACTTTAAATTCACATAAAATATTTTAAAAACGTGTGTTTTGCCACACACAGGCACACGCCTCCTGAACACACATACACAGATGAAGCGAGTTAATAATTTCCGATGTTTTTCCGATAGCAAATTTGATCAAAACCTCTGTAACAATATTATCAAGCAGGGTGTAGGAACTCCTGCTCTGCTGCCATCAGTGCTATCTCTACAGGAAGCTAGCTACTAGCAAGAAATCAAGCATGACTCAGATATTTAAGAGCCACATGAATACACTGCAACGGCAACATTAAGCAGTTATTAGACCTCGCCGGCTCCTCCTTTTATGCCTCAAACACCCACTTTAGTATGACTTCAGCCCCATAATTTAAACAAATAGCAACACCCAGGGCTACTGTACAGTTTTAAAAATCACAAGCAATCCTGTTTAAGACAACAAAATAAAAACAGAACCCAGCAATTGTCAAAAGAGCATATTACAGTCCATGTAACAGACATTATCTGATGCTTTTATTTGCCACAGTAAAGTGACAGTAAAGTGAATCTTTTTAGGAGATTTTGGACTGTAGATCTAAAATGACCTTTGACATCAGGAAGGTTTTATATTTTTAGTGTTTTACAAAAGCCTAGTTTGAATTTTGGAGGTGGCATTGCTGTTACATTGCTTTTATTTCCCTTAATCTGTAAAAAAAAAAAAAAAAAAAAACTAGTTACATGCATGTACTCACAGAAAAACAACTATATCTCAAAATAAAATAATAATTAAGGGATAAAAAACTCAAATAATTAATCTTACTTTCTCTTAAACACACCATCAACAAATGCAATGCCTACAGTGAGTTAACGAGAAACTTGAGTCATTTTCAGTCCAGCGGGATCCTTGTCACCACTTTATGCGTTAGCCGGAGGTAAAAACACAATCATCCATCATATTTCAGATAAAGTGCTCATAAAGAGAGAGTTCAGCAAAAAAGAAAACCAGTAGCTGCTTAAAAGGGGCTGAAAAAGAAACACAAAAGGACAACAACACGGTGTTACCGGATACCCGGCCCCCCGGTGGGCAGGTAAGGCCGAATACAGAGAGGCTGATGACAATGCCAAATGGGGACACACAAAAACAAGCCTGCCCCTCCACCTCATGATTGTAAATGCATTTGACCCCCACCGTGCTATAAGGCCCCTCACCCCGTCTATAGTGCCCCCCCCCCCCCCCCCCCCCCGGCCATCATAAATATTCCTGAACCAAAAGAGCCCCAAGTATTCTGGCACGCATTCTTCAGAATAAAAGAAAAGAACTTCCACAACATGTTTACCAGCTTATAGGGTGCTGATTTCCTCATTAAAAAGATGACCTTTGACCTTTAATGGACTGCTGTTGTTTCTGCAGTAAAAAGTCACATGATGCTAAACAAGTCTGTTTCTTTTTGACCACGGTGGTTAAACAGGACCTTTACTTCACATTATTTTAGTTTATGTCATTTGATCAACTGGAAATTTGTTATGTAAAGTGTGTTTTAATCTACTGCCTCCATTTTAGTCACTGACATGGAATAAAAACAGAAATGCCTTTTCTATGACGGGAGGGAGAAGCTAAGTACTGTTAACGCAGAGTGAAAGCCCTGAATTCAACATGTTACGTAAGTAAAAGCAGTTAACTATTATCCAGAATAACACATTAAAGTATTAAAAGATACATGAAGCTATGACTAGATTATTATCTCACATTAACCCATAAAAAACTGGATTTTATGGTTCATTAAAGGGTTGAAAACTCTGACATCAAAAGCACATTAAAATAATCAATTTACTGTAAAATCACTAATCCAAATGTTGTTTTCGCCCTTCAGTCTGTGTGCAAAAATCTTATTTTTCAAATATATCTAACTAGCATTTTGACTTTGAAACTGTAATAAACTTGCCTCAAAACACCCCGCATTCAACATGTTACGGCAGTAAAAACATGTAGGTATAATCTCAAAAACATCAGTTAAAGTACTAAAAGACAGATGATGACATGACTGCATTTTTCCCACTTGCGTATTCATTTTAAAAACAGGATTTGAAACTGCAACTAATGACGACTTCGATTATGATTTATCGAATCAACGAATTTTAGTTACGATTCATTAAAATGTTTGAAACTGTGAAAAACACTGTGGTAAGAGCCCTTAACGTGCCAATTTTCTGTCAGATCACTAATCCCCTCCTTTGTTATATGCTATACTCAATGATCTTCACATGTTTGTGTGTGAAAATCGCTCAGAAAAACGTACTGTAGTAAAAATTCAGTATTTTCCTGTGTTGGTGATGTACTGGAGCACAACAAACTACAGCACTTCAGTCATGAAGCGGTGGAGAAAACATGTTAAAGTATCAGGCAACAGCCAAAATTAAAAGATGAAGTAAAAGAACCTGAAAATCCTTACACGTACCTGCTGAACCCACGAACAGGAACTGAACAATAACCGTGCCTTCTCAGGAATCACTCTAAACGCACTTTACACGAGTTTGACAAGAAAAACTGAAACTGATCAAAAGAAAAATGTCCCTGTGACTCAAATGACTGATTTTTCATATCGGATTCATAATAAAACAGGAGTTCCCAGTTTTGCACCACTGGAGCACATTTTGAATTTTACATAGATTTTATTGTTAACAAATGAGCTGATTAGATCCTCTATTAACCGACTTGTCTGTAAACAAGTGAATGCTGTTCATAGTGAAATTATTTAAGAGAACAACGTCTTCATGTTTTCTTTGTGGAAATCTGAATTTTTATTGTAAGCTGAAGCTGTCAGAGGAGTTACGTGAATTTAAAAGTGCAAAGAACAAAAGTAAAGGTGTGAAAAGAAAAGTTCTTAAAGGGCATGTAATGGAGTTCATAACACTACTAACTTGGCCCCGTCTCTGTCTGTTAATCTTACTGCGACTTCCTGGTAAAATGAAAATAAAAATCTAAAAATAAACATCCCAACACTGCCTGCGCCACTGAAACACAACGTCTCAGCCTTTAACCCTCCAGAAAACTGTGGAAAATCTTCTATATTTACATTTATTTGTTTGATTATTCAGCAAAAAGCAGCTAGATTTCTGTCAGTAATTTCAAAGTTTACAGAAAAGCTTTGTGTCACCCTCACACCAACAATTTAAACCTGTTAAAGTCTAATACTTGCTGTGTGTAAAAGGACCGAGGGTGTTAGGAAGCCGTTAAACGACAGTAAAAGTTTCCTACGGGGCAACAAAACCTGACCAGAGAAACCGGTTTAAATAAAATAATCAAAAATTCTAATCCATACAGCAATAATCATTACTATCACACATACAGCTTTACAAATTCATATTCAGAAGGTAAAAAAAGATCAAAGTCAAAGAGCCAACTTTTCTTTTGTTCCTGTTATAACTGGATACACAGTCAGATTGGAGTAAAGCGCAGGTAAAAACAAATAACACAAAACAATAAACCACAAACACGTAGGTGGACAAGGTGGGTTTTTAAAACAGCGGGAAGAAAAATAACACTTGCATATTTTATATTTAGTTCAACAAAATCACACTGAAGACATTGAAAGCTACAGCTGAAAAGGATTTCTTTCATTTATGTGTCAGAGTTTTTGCAGTTTCTATTGTTTGAGGCACTTAAATGTTAAAATTCATTAAATCTATGTAAATAAATATAAAATCAGAATGGAGTTAGTTTAAAAATATGCACATAAGGCATAAATTAATGATTTTCACTCCTCCCCGACACACTTAGTTTACTTTACACTTCTGTTGTGACAAACTGCCAACTTTTTTACTACTTCACATACTTATCTGTTAAAATACTTAACTATTAAAAGTTTTTCCCCAACAACTGTTAGTGAACAGGCAGAAAATCACAGGGAGAGGAGCTGGATGGAGACCCCGGGCCTCACGGGGCCTCTGTGACGGCGCAGAGAGGAGGCGAGGACAGACGGGGTTCATCTCTACAGCAGCAAAAAGGAGTTCAAGATTTTTAAAGGTTTAACTTTGCTGTGATGAAAGTGACATAAATCAGGCTCACAGGTAGGCGACACTTGAGTGAGTCTTCAAAGGCTTACATCTGTTTTCTCGTTTATCTTCTAAGTGTTTTTAGTGTTTGTGGAGGGCAGGGTAACAAAAGGAGCTCAATGGTAAAAGAAGAAAAACAAACAGAAAGAGGAGCATCCTGTTTGTCCCTCCACTCCCTCTATTTTCAGACTTTCTGGTGGATTTGTGTGACCAAATGGAGCCGCTGACCTCTTCCTGCGGCCCTTAAGTCATGAGCAAACGGCGAGGGGAGCTGGATGTTTAGCTGCAGCGAGGGTTAATCGCCCTCTGTCGGACGAGACGTAGTGGCCTCGTATCTTTCATCTGACCCTAGGCAGCTAAACATAACCATCGTAATCACCCAGAGAGATTTTCGTCTTCTTCTTCTCTCCCTGTTCTTTCATTATATAGAGGCAATCACGAACTGCTTCTCCAACTTTTCATCTGAATCATCTTTATGCCTGAGACTGAAATGCTAAATAAACATTGGGTTGGCGTTAAAACGCAGAGGAATCCAGCCAGTATGCTGACACTGACGCTGGAATAACATTGATTTATAGCTGCTGTAATTGTGATTGGTTGAGCATCTGTTTCTCTGACAAACAACGTTGAGGCAACACATAAACCTCCTCTGTAAATATGTCAGGCCAGTATTTATTTATTTTCTAATGTCTTAAAAACTGAATATTCATCAAACACATGCATTTTATTTTTACTTACACTGTATATGTAATCATTCGTGGTTTTATTAAACACCTCTAACACTTAACCAACTAACATAACTAATGACAAATAAAACATGAATTATTTTACACCACTGCCCTCAAGGAAGTAACACTAACTTTAGTCATCTCAATTAGCTTACCAGTCAGACAGTATCAGTTAGCCTGGACTGGTTAAGTTACCTAGGATCAGCTAGGTTTGGCTCACTCAGTTAAGTTTGCTACTATTTCAGTTATCTAGGATCTGTTAAGTTAGCCAAGATCACTTAATTAAAACTGGCTATCTTAGCTAACTGATACTAGTATCAGTTAGCTAAGACAGATTAAGTTAGCTAGGATAAGCTAGGTTTAGGATAATGAAAGTTAGCTAAAATTACTTAAGTTAGCTAAAATAGGTTAAGTTAGCTAGAAGAGGTTAAGTTGACTGGTATCAGCTGGCTTGGACCAGCTAAGTTAGCCAGGATCAGTTAACTAGGATCAGCAAGGTTTGCTAATCTTTGAATTATCATGGTTCAGTTTACCAAAAAGCAGTTGTGTTATTTAGGATCAGTTAAGGATAAAATAAGTTAGCAAAAATACTACTACTAACAATTTTTTAAAATTATTTTCTACTGTAGTATAGTTATATTTCAGTTGCTCTAACAAAACAGACACAAAAACACTAGAATCGGACTCCTCGTCACTCATTCAGGAGGTTTCTGCATCTCTGCGCCCCCTCCCTCCGTCCCTCCCTGCATCCCTCCACATTCACAAAAGGACCCTGAGAGGTGCCCCTGTCGCTGCCCGGTCACAAAGGGCCTTCGGGGGCTGCTGTGTAATCTCTTAATGAAGTGCAGAGGAGGAGAGGGAGCGCTTCTTTTACATAAAACCATGTAAAGCAGGCCTCGCTTTTGTTTCTCCCTCCCAACTACAAAATGGATTACCACACGAAGGAGGAGGAGGTGGTGAGGAGGAGGGGGTCATTCTCTTGTTTTTTGGGGGGGGTTTTGGTGTTGTTTTTTGAGGGCAGTAAAGTAGTAAAGCTACAACAATGAGGCTTAATCCTTCAGATTTCCAACATCCATCCTCAGTTGAATAGTCAAAGAGGAGGAAGAGGAGGCAGGGGGAGCTCGACCTGTTGATGAAGACACTAAGGACTTTCAGGGTGTTATTTAACCCAAGCAAAAGACGGAGAGTTTAAAAACTACCAAAAAAAAGAAAGAAAAAGAAAAATCAGCCAATGAGATCATTGTGTGACCTCTGACCTCTCCACTCAGACACAGGAATACTTTTGCTTTCTCCCCCCCTCCTGTTTGTCTGCTTATCAGAAGGATTATTCTTAAAGGTCTGCATAAAAATCTGAAGAACTGAGTTTAACTTAGACGTGATGATCTTCCAGAGCTAATCTAGATCCAAATCAGGGAGTTTTTAGAAGGAAACGTTTGACATTTTCAGTCAAATGTCATAAAAACTGACTTTTTAAAAATAATAAGAAAAAATAAATAAATAAAACAAACTAATCCAGTTCCTGCAGGTGAGGGTGCTCCTACGTCTTTTTAAAATAACTACATAAATAAAACTGAACTGAAAGTATTTTTACTAAACACTGTCTCAGGTGTGCAAACTTCAAATACTTAAAGATTTAATTTAAAGATTAATCACAGCAATCTCTGAAATAACCCGAAGATAAATAAAAATAAATTAAATTATTTAAAGTGCGCACACACATAAAATAATATTTTTGATCAAGATTAGCCTCTAAAGGTCCAGACTGAACCAGCATCTAAACTGCGCCCTGCACCAACACTCGCCTTAATGAATTTTTAAAAAGCGCATTTTTTGCGCGTCTTTTCTGAAATTGCGCTGATTTTCTGCGTCACAAAGGAACACAGCGCCAGTCAGGTTAAAGGCGCACATTTCCATGACTTACACCTGTTCTAGTGCGACCACCAACCAGAAAACGTTCCCGCTCTGGAGCCTTTTAGCTGCAGGAGTTCGCCCGTGACCAAACGGCCACAAAGACGGGCGCCCCCCGCCGGGCTGCACGCAGGAGTACCACCTCCTCTCTCTCCTCTTTTATTTTTATTTTTTAATTTCCATTAGAAGAGTTTAACCGCCTCTCTGAATATTCACCAGAGCAGAGTTCAACCCCTCTGAGGCCTTTTCTGTCCGTCTGGCAGCAGCGAGGAGCGGCTGGAAGCGTTTGGGGAGCCGCCGGTTCACTCCAACTTCCAGAAAAACTTTTCACGTCCTAAACACATTTACCCCACAAACTAAAAATCCACCTCATTGCTCAGGGGGTTGAATTCACTGTTTTATATTTACCCCCCACACGCACTCTCCTACACACACACAACCCGCAGCAGAGCATCTGAGGCCCGGCGGAGCGTCCCGGCTGCCCCCGCGGAGACTCCCCGCTTCTCGGTAAAACGAAACATTAACATTTCAGCCACTGAAACAGCTCCTGTCCTCTCCCCTGTCACCACAAACACGCGTGGCAGCAGATTATTATCACAACAAAGCGTGAAAATTTAACTTCATCCGCAGAAATCTGCCCCAAACACGCCGCCGTGACGCACGGCCGAGCGGGCCCGAGCCGAACGCTGCGCGTAAAGACGCCCCGACGAGCCGCAAATCTGACACGGATCAGAGTTTAACCTCTGAGAAACTGCGCCGGAGGAGTGCGAGAGCACACAAGCGGGCTATTTTCTAACCAACCATTAACGTGAAGCTCGAAGGCGAGCTGACACGAAGGGTTAACTCCGAAAAAACCCCCAGCTTTTCTCGCTCGACATGAGACAGAAACCCAGTCAAATAGACCCTGAGAATACCAGCCCAGGATTAAAATCCGAGGCTCTTTGTTCCGCTCCTCTGCGCGCTCATGGGATGGATTTCAGTCTAGTTATTACTATTATAATTTTTATTTAATTATTATCATTATCATTATTATTATTATTATTATTATTACTACTACTACTGCGTCTGGGGGGGTTTCTGAGCGGCACTTACTTGGTGTTTGTTGTGTTCCAGTAGATGGACTCCAGGATGAGCGCCCGGCACAGGTCCACTTTCAAGGCAATAAACAAAACTCCAAAATAATATCTCCACATCGAGTCCCCCATGGTGAGCCTGTGCGCCTTCAAACCAGCCAAACGTCCACACTGGGAGGAGAATGGGAAAAATAAACAACAACAACAAAAAAAGGCTCCAGAGAGACAGAGAGGGCTGAGGAAAGTGTTTTCAGCTTATATCCCGATCCAGGGGGGATGCGCACGGACCACAAACCCCGATCAGAGCATCTCCAGATGCACCAAAAACCAAACGGCAGCAGTTCATTCGGCGCACAGTGCGTTTGTATTCTCCCCGCTCAGCGCGTAAAGGCTGGAATACATCCCACCAGAGAGCAAATCAATACCAATATAAATCCCTCTGCGTTATAGTCCAGCAAAATCCAGCAGCAGCACAGAAAAGGAGAGATGGCTGGTGGTGGTGGTTGGTGGTGGCTGTTGTTGGTGGTGGTGGTGAGATATTCCCTCTTTCTTTCAGCTGGTGAGCAACAAACTGTGGGTGACAGCAGCAGAGAAATGAGGAGGGCGAAACAATGAGGTCGGGTGGTCAAAATGAAGAAAATGATCACATGTGAGAATGAAAGAAATAAAAGGAGCTGGGATGGAACTTCTCATACTATACACCCCTCCAAAAAACGCACACATTCACGGATATAAACACACACATACACACACACCAAAGTGTTTCTGCTGCTGCGGCGCAATCCTGCAGATCCGTCCTCCCGCAAAATAAACCAAAGCGCGCAGGGAGGATGAAGCCTCAGCGGCTGCTCCGAAACCTGGATGGAAAGTAACTGCAAGGGACGGCTACTGGGAATATTTGCTGAGAATAGGCCCCGCCCCCAGCGGCCGCTGATTGGTCCTCGTTTGGTTGGGGAAGTCAATTGGAGCCGGGCTGTCACTCAAAGAGGGCAACTGGTTCAGTTCAGAGGGGCGACTGTGCGCAGAAATGGGAGCCGAAAACCCACCGACTCACAGTCCAGCCGGAGTCCGTGCAAATTCACCCACATTTTAGCATCAGGTATAAACCGAAAAACGAGGGAGTGCGAGCGTAAAGCTCCTCATCTCACCTTTTTAAAGGTTTACGCAGCGCACCGGAGTCCATGTAAATAAAGTGCGTTTTTGCTCCGCAGCGCGTTCATTGCAAAAGAAACATCATGAAAACATTTGCTCCCATCAGGCTCGTACACGGGACTGTATGTGTGTTTGCTGCAGGAGCTCACACACGTACACACTCACACACACTCGAACTCAGCAGGTCGAGTTTTTCCGCAAGCCAAGAGCGCCCACTAGCGGAAAATCTGCATCAGAGACAGCCGAAGAAAAAGATTTAGGTTTATCTTACTTCTAAATTAAAGTTTAAAAAGGAAAAAAAAGGATAAAATATATAGTTTTAATTAAGAAGGAGTGACTCGGGACAGAGTTTAATGGATTTAAAGGAGGAATTTAAACACTCTTAAAGGTTAAAAGGGAGTTTTTCTATGTGCAGTTTTTTTTGCCCTTTAATAAACGTTTTCCACTTTTCTAGAAACTCAGACTGATTAACATGAGTCATGACCTGCATGTTCACTCTTAGCTGTCATTAAACACGTTCACACCTTTAAAACGTTTTTTAAAGGCTCGGAATGACGTTTCAGGACTCGGTCCCTCCAATGGAGACATTTTAGAGACTGTTAACATGCCCACACTTTGTCTAATTCACTTTTTATATTTTATCTCATACCTGTATATTGACATGAAACACATTCGCACTTTTATGAAAAAAAAAAAGGGTTTTACAGGATTAAAGTTTTTCCCCTTTAATAAATAAAAATTCCAGCCTTCTGACATTCTCACAGTTGGTTTAAATAATAAAAACGAGACTTTTTACCCGTTTATTCCCCTTTTATTGAGATTACAAACATTTAACCATTTTGAAACGTCTTTAGAGGCCCCAAACCAGTTTATTTCTCTGTTTCAGGACTTCCCCCTTTAATAAAAATATTTAATATGCTCAGACTTTGCATAATTACTTCTAAAAACATTATTTCCCGCCTGTGTGTTGCCCAGTAAATTAAATTTACACACATTCACACCTTTAAATAAACATTTTCAGGGGATAAAAATTAGTTCTGCTGTGTCCTAGGACTCCTTTCCTGTAATAAATAATATTTTCCAGCCGTCAAACATGCTCAGCCTTCGTTCAATTAACTCTACAAACATTATTATTACTGTTTTATCTGTTTATTGAAATGAAACAGTCACACCTGCTGACTTTTGGTAAACAGCTTCTAATTTAATGAGCACTCCGCTCTGTGAAGTTTTCACACTCTCTCACACTTCACGCTATCTGCGGTTTTAAAGTGGATTGCGGGTGTTTGTTTTGCGGATCTTCACCCGGGAGATAATTGAGGAGTCCCCCCGTCCTCCCCTCTCCTCTGCCGGCCCGGAATCAACACACAGAGCTGCATTCGAAGCTGGATGTTTATTGTCAGAGCTTCACTTTAATTGAATTTAGATGCCGGATGGGCACAGCTCTAAATATGCTTTACTGTATTATTGCTGCTGCACCTCTAGTCTGTGACAAACCTACAGGAAAAAAAAAAATCATTTTCTCACCTGAAAGTCCTCATGAGCAGCCTTTAATCCCCACTATTTGTTTTTATTGATGTTTCTAATTGTTTCTGTTTGAATCAGGACAGAGGAAGCTTCTGTCAGTCTTAAAAGCTCTTCCTGAAGCCGTCGGGCCACGAAAGCGTCTGTGCGCAAAGATCAGCCAAAACAAGCGTAAAACACACGCACGCACTTACCAGTGACTGTCTGACACTTAGAAACAGGAGGTCAGTCTGCACAGGATTTAAACTCACCTGTTTTTTTCAGCAGTTAAAAGATGTAGGGAGTTGCGTGGAAACTTAATTTCATTCAAGTTTGTGGAAATAAAAGTGGTTTTAAGTTTCGTGTAAGTTCGGTTCAAGAGAAATTCAAGTTTAAAAACACCTTTTTTTTCTTGCACACCTTTACTTTCTTGCAGACAGGTGAGGAGGAAGAGGAAATAAGTTCATTCCAGGTAAAAGGAAACAGTGCGGGATGTGTCTCTTATCCAAAAACTATGAAAACACACTGTCGTTTAAAAACTCCCTCGTTTCACTGTGTTTTAAGGAACTCTACTAAGGCTCAGTTGTGTTTTTACACCCTAAACTTGCTCCAGCAGGTCCGGGCTCCGGTCAGCTGCAGCGGGACACGCAGCAGCGCTCAGCCCGCAGAGGAGCGCACCGCCGCGGGCTGTGGGTCCGCCGGGCACCCGGGTCGGGCGGTGGATGTTTTCGCAGCTTCTGTGACAGTCTCACCGACGTGTGGCTCCAGACTCAGAGGGACCGCCTGACTCCGGCAGGAAGTCACAGTATGAATAAATGAACCAATATTTTATTTAGCTCCGGTTCTGTGCACCGCTTGGAGAGCATTAACAAAAATAACAAAGTAAGTTGTAACCTGCACCTGCAGGCTTGGTTTCGGTTTGAATGAGCTATTCTCACCGCTCTGTAAATATTATTACATTTAAACTGAAGGCTTAAATTAAGCTTTCATCCATTCATGTTTTAATAATTTTATTTAGTGCCTCTATAAAAGCCGTGGAGCCCTAATGGCGCTGCTTTGTTCTGCCTGCAGACACTTGGGTGAGGTCTGAAGGTGGTTTACATGTTTAAACACAGTAGTTATTTACCTCTGACATTTACACTCACAGCACCTTTTCTAGTTCCCGATTTACTTTGAGAAATGAACGCTTATTGTCAAAATATATGTAATGTGCATTGACCATGCTAAAATAATTCAAACTGCATAACATGTGTAAATAAACAGCAAGTCAATGTAACTGTCCATAACCTCAACATTTAAATTTTTTTTTTACTAATTTAAAACTAAACCTACATATTTAATTCTCAGACTGACTTGTGATTTGAGCTTTATTAGTTTGAAAGGAGGTAAACTGAAACAAATGAACTCCCAATTTAAAGTTTAAATGATAATTTAGCTAATCTAGGCCATCTTAAGCTACTGGTGCTAATTTCTTTAAAACATTTATTTTTATTCTTTTTGAGAAAAAGAAAAGAAAAGCACAGAAGCAGCACTTTTAAAGTGCGGGAAAAAAATCAACAAGGCTATAGCTACAGCTATTACTAGCTAACCTAGCCAAGTTATTTAGAAAATAGCAACCGATGCGACATTTGTTTCCAAAGAGTATCCTCGGCCATATAAACCAAATTAAAATGAACATAAATATAACAGCCCATGTACTCATTAAAAAAACCCAAAAAAAAAAAACCCCACAAACACAAGGACAGGCACAAAGGAAATAATAAATAAATTATTTATGTAAAATCAGGTAAAACTCCTAATAGAGGCAATTAAGGTCGGCTAGGTTACTGTTCACTAAGCTAATTTAGCAATATTTCGTTCTTTGTTTAGTACCATTTATGCGATATAGAACTGAATCACAAAATTGTTTCAGCAATAAAATGAATCTTTTTTTTAAAGAGGGAAAATGGTCATTTTAGCTAAGCTACAGTGAACGCTATCAAAAGCTAACTTATTTCACTTGAAAAAAATAAATAAATAAATCAAACCACCATCTTTTTCTTAGTAATTAGCTTTAGTGCCCAAACCCAACCAGACATTCAAAACGAATTAAATAATATAAAAATAATTTACTAACAAACATTTTTTCCAGATTGTGTTAGCTAGCAAGACTAAGCTTAAACACGGAAAAAGTTTATTATATCCTGTGAAATCTCAGTGCTTCTTGTTAAAAATATTAAACATTCAAGTAGGTTCACCAGGATAAGCAGTTTGAATCTGCTCTGGGTTATTTGCCGTCTACTCCATTGCTTTCGGTCTCCCAGCTTTCCTGTGCCATAATAATTAAAGATAAATAAATAAAACCTATTTTAGTATTATATTAAAGCTTTAAACTGACATTCATCATAAAAAAAAAGTAGTTTTATTAATTTATTTTTAATTTTTTTTTATTTGCATGTTATATTGTTCAGGTGTTTTTCTGGTTTTATGGTACTATGTGAAATCCAAACATTTCCAAATATATTAAACATTTCTAGAGTAAAATAAAGAAAAATGTGGTCTTCTTGTATATACTGTCAAGTTTTGGGTTACATTTTTCCTTCAGCTGTTTTTTTTAATTTTTTTTTTAATTTATTTTAAGTAAAGCTTTGCTCTTTGGTTTTATGCTTATATTGCTGGTCCATCTCCATTCAGCAGAAAGCACTTTGGGTTTGCCCGTTTTAAAATGGACCGCAGCATTTTGGGTTGTTCCTCCGATTAGCAGAGCTCAGCCTGGTGACCCGAGTTTAGTAACTCGCCACATTAATATCACCATCCGTCACCGCTTCACTTACACCCTCAAACGCAGGTTGACAGTTTCGATTGGATTCATTAGAGTTGGGTTTGAGCTGCATTGAAATGCGGGTTTGCCGAGGTCATTTGTCATCCTCTGTAATCTAGCGAACGGTCGGCTTGCAGCGACCTCACTTGCCGTTACGAGCTGGAAACAAACCAGCAGCTGCAGAAAAATCTCAAATTGCAGCTGCCAACTAATTAGGCAATGTTGTTACAGGGATTTGGTTAACCTGACAGTGATGTATTGACTCGAGAGGAGAAAATGGACCGCTGAGAAAAAAATAAATAAATTTCCAAAGTGGTGCCAACGGCGCCATTAAAATTTGTCACTGATCGGGCTACCTGATTAAAGATGAAACTGTGAAGGGCTGAATTAAATAAGATAGAAGCTCAGGAAAGCATCACACGGGTCAGTGTAGGCATTCAATGGATTTATTGATCTGTTCAGTCCCTTGACAATTGGGGGGAAATTACATGACAAATTCAAAATGCCACAACATAACAAAAAGTCTTTATATACCCACCTGAGGTCAGCCACACGCACACACACACACTCACATTCACACACACTTAAAACACATCCACGCTCGCGCTGACCTCAATCCTCGTCTTACCTGAACTTGTGCGAATCAGTCCTCTACGAATCAACACTTACCTCGCCCGTTAATTTACTAGCACATGACTGAGGGACAGAACACAGACTGTGGCTTTTTGTCTCCTACACATTTTTATCTTTAACTCGGAGTGAGGAGGGAGATGCAGCACATGATATTACATCAGACAGGAAAATGCCATCTCTCCTCAGTTTCCTGCAGGAGGTTCCGGCAGTTCGATCATGGGCAGTCTGGGAGTCGAGCGGCGGGTTCACCTCATTTCTATTTCTTTTTTTTAAATTGTTCCTCTTAGGACAACATTTAAAAGCCAAAATGCATACGGCAGGCGGAGCTGAAGCAGAGCCACAGAAGAAGAGGAGCAGGATTTTTAAAATGGAGGGCGAGCTGGACGGGAAGTTTGCTGTGCTTTTTAAAGTCTGTGATTTGGTAACCACAGAGTCTGCAAACAGGAAACCCACAGGCCGACTCCCATGCTGCACATGAGCCGAGCCGAGCTAGACAGTCAGATGCCTATCAGGTCTGCCTTTCAGGCCGTAAGAAGAGCACGAGAGTTAAGACTTAACCGGGTGGCAGGGCGAGGGACACGTTAGAGCATCTACATCAAAAAAAGTTCAAGTTTTCTAAAAAAAGAAAAAAAAAAAAAAAAAAAACCAAAACAAACAAACAAAAACAACCCAGAAGCACAAGAGTCATCTGTGCAGCAGGGTGAGGATGAGGAGGAGGGGGCGATGGTCCTAGGGTGAAGAGCTGCCTCCTCTTCAAAGCTGGGAGGGAGCGAGTTAACACGCTGGTTGCGCCCCCCCTTCTTTCAGCACTTCCAAAACGAAGCGAGCGTTCCACAGAGGAGGAGGAGTGGGGCTGAATGATGAGGAGGAGGAGGAGAAAGGAGCTGGATGGGGGAGGGGGATGACCTGCGGACGAAGGGGGAGCAGTCTTATTCTGTGGCCTTCAGGGTGAAGGAGAGCTTGGGCCTGGACTTGCCCTTGCCGAGGATGATTTTCTGCTCCTCCTTCTGCTGCTTCTGCCGGTCCTGCTCCAGCTTCATGCGCTCCTCGTGGATCTTTCTCTGCTCTTCCACAATACGCAACTGATCCTCAGCCTGCGGGACAGACACAAAAAAAGGAATCAGGGGCGGGGTCACGTAAGGCCATGATTACACTTACCGCCAGGTCAAGTAAATCCAAGTAAATGAAGCTCCTTAAATGTGCCGTGTTTCCCAGAATATTGCTGCTGAAGGAACTACAACAGGTGTTTGTATTTTTTCCCCCCATACTAACAAATAGTAGTAGTAAGTAGCAGTAAAATTACTTCATTAAATTTAGGCAATAAAAGTTATTCTGTTAGATTTAGCTGATTATTTATTTATTCTGCTATAATATAATAATAAATTATTTATTTATTTTTCTATTACACTTAAACAATGAAATTAATTAATTAATTAATTCCGTATCAATTTTATTAAACAATAAACACGTACTCGTTAGATGGAATCGATTTTAACAACTCAATTCAATTTAAATAGTAAATACGACTGAGATTTAGACAACACGTGATTTTACTTTTAGATTATGTAATTAGATTTATTTCTCGTCACCATCATAGAAGCATTATTGTACTGTGTAACTTGTTCTACGGCTCCCTTGTAAAAGCAAAATAAAAAACAAAAACAAAAAACCACAATACACAATTTTGATTGGTCCTAATTTTTTTTTTCTTCTTAAACATTCATTTTGGTTTTTGAAGTATTACAGGAATGCTGGTTTTCTATAGTTTGACCCTGATTCAAATAAACAAAACTGCAGAATTTATTTTTTCCCTGTCCCACTTATTTGCAGATCCGTTTCCATGGCTGATAACCATCAACTCAAAGCCACTGCGTAGACACTGTTTCCTGCCAGTGGAGTGTTGCCATACCCAGTAATGTCACAGCAAAAAGCCTTAAGGTCTCAATCCGTCCTGATTTTTGGATTAAAGATGTAGTCACGACATTAAAAGCTGATGAATGTCAGTTTCTCAAATCAATCCAATTTTTCAATCCAACTTCAGTCTTTGAATTAACCACTAGACCTCATTCTGACCCGGGGTCCCTTCATCAAAACCAAATAACGTTTAACCTATGTTCTTGCATGTAAATATGCAACGACTCAACAGTGCAAGGATTTCTAGAACATACACTTCTCTGGGGGGGTTTTGAACATTACTTTGATTTGAAATTTCACAATTTATTTTATCGATACCTGTTTATACAGCCCAGTATTGTGGCCAAAGAAAGCCATTTTCTTGTAAGCATTATTAGAACGTTAAACGTTTTTCCAAATTGCAGAATTTTGCATGTTGATGACAAATTGGAAATTTTTGTATTTTAACTCAAAGAGATCTCTCTCTGAATAAGAGAAGATTCATCACGATAATCAAACAGTTTTCAGTGTCTAGTGCGAGCTGAATATTTTATTCACAAACCCTAAATGAGTAATCTAAATAGTAAGCTAAATAGTTTTGCCTTATTTTTAAGTTGCGTTAACTTTTATGTGTTGATAATGTAAAATTATTGCTGATGGTGAGAACACACTGCTCAGTGGATGCTAACGACAGATAGTTGTGTGTCCGTTTTGGCGTACCAGTTTGGCCTGAGCCTCTGCGATCTTGCGGTTATTCTCCTCCAGGATTTTTTCCAGCTCCTCCCGCTTCGATTTTTCTTCTTCCTAAACAAGCAACACGATGATATGTTAGCGCACGAACAGGCCACAAAAGGCACGCACGCACGCACGCGCTCACTCACACACTCACGACAAGTTTGTTCAGCCTCTCACACATTTTTAAAAATCCCTCTAATGCTGCCTAGAGAAAAATTAAAGACTAACACACACCTAGTGCTGCATGATTACACTCATCAATAGAAGACATATATAAAAAAGACAGACAATCAAAGCTGCTGCTGCTTTTTAACATGTTTATAAGCAAGAGAAAAATAAAGGAGGGAATAGTTTTGGCTCACCAATGCACGTATACCATTTTCCTGTGTACCTACACAACTGGTGAAAGCGTTAAACGGTTGAATATTTACTGTCTCGTCCGGACTGTGTGGCCCCTGCAGAGACAGGAGCGCTCCTGGTGTGGGTAGGTAGATATGGGGGTTTCTGCCATACGGCGCCATTCCTCTTTATTACTGATCAGTTTACGGCTTAGCCTGCAGCCGCGGTGAAGGAGTGCAGTACAAAGATGTTTGTCTGTGTTTGTGTGCAGGTGTGTGTTTGTGCAAGTATGTAAGTGTGTGTGTGTGTGTGAGAGAGAGAGAGTGTGTGTGTGTTCGAAGTGGACCCGCCCACGGTACACTTACAGTACAGGACGCGGGTCACGGCTGAGCTGAAAGGTTGCAGGTCAATGCTAGTTAGGAAGGTGGTGTTTCCAAAAAATTAACAAAAAAAACAGCACAAACACATTTCCAAACTGAGCCTACAGGAGAAGCAAGTTGTCAGCACAAAAATAAATCAACACATTTTGTTCCAAAAGCTCCACAAAAATCATCAACAGGTGACACAGGTGAGAGGGGATTAACCTGTCAGGACAGGAAACAGGAAATGAAGCGTCCCTGTAATGTTCCCCTCCCCCAAAGAGTTAAAGAGCAGGTGAGGTGGATTAAAACAGACGTGATGAACATTTCTACACATCGCTGACCTTTCTTCCTAGTCCTGAGGGTAAACAAAGAGTTGGGGGGTACATTTCTTAGCCTATTAGTCCCGAGTCAATGGCCGCTGCGCTTTAGCTGGACCGCTCATTCACAATACTGTGATGTAAACAAACGCCATTTTTCTTAATAGTGCCCAGGGAGGGAGCCAGGGTTGTTTGTTCTTAGTTTAAAAAGGAACCTTTAGGGCGACTAAGCATCTGAAAAGAAATCAGTTTGAATAAAGTTAAAGGCAAGACCCCAGAAGACCTTACTTAGCAGATGTCCTAGCATCTTTCCTGTGCAAACTCTCACTTTTTGCTGGAAAACAAATTAAATTACAATGTTTTTGTCCATCTGACCTTCATCAGGTATACAGGCTATTACCAACTGAAGACTAACGACATTAATCTGCTTATTACCTTCCAAAATTCAACAAATTCACAGCACAAATCAGGTTTTAAAGCAAAACATTTTGATAGTTAAAACATGAGCAGGAATACCAAATGAACCAAACAATGTCACACAAGTACCAAACTAAAACAACCAAAACAATTGGTATGTGTATATAGTAACAACCATGTAGTGGTTCAGATACCTGAAATGATTAGTTTAGCCTAAATCAAGATAAGCTCCAACTAATAAGCTGAAACTATCTAAACTCATCTTATGCTAAGTTAAGAATTAAAGCCAATTTAACTAATCTGAACTTAAGTTCAAGTAGTTTCACACAAATTATTATCAAGTATAATGAGTAAAAGTAAGTTACTGTGCAGTAAGTTGCAATAAGTTCAGCTCAGCTGTGTTCTAGAAGTTAAGCTTTGGATAAGTTAACTTGAGGTAAGTTCAGATAAGTTAAGACAAGTTAAGTTCAGGTAATTTAAAATAAGTCTGTATGTATTAAAATAATACACTTAATCCCAAGAGTTGGAAAAATCCAGCTTTATCAGCTAAATGAAGTTAAACACAGCCTAGCCTAATAGCCTAAAGTGCAATACAATGACAAACATCTCAACAAGGTAAAATTTGGAATAAAAATACTCACACTTAAATTAACAAAAACATCTGTAGAGCTAAAGATTACATAATATAAATAAATAAAAACTGCACTGTGAAATACTGAATTCAAAAGACTAATTACCTGTATTCAAACAAATTAGCTATTCATTATTCAATTAGAAACCTGTGGGCTTTTTTTAAAATGAATAACTAAATCAGTTCAGATCCCTGGCTGATTAAGTGAATAATCCAGAAGTCTCTCTTCCACTTATTAAAAAGTCATGGTCTATACCTTGACTATGCACAGAAACAAGTTAAATAACACGTTTCACACCACTGAAGATTTCCCTGATAATAATTGAACGTAAGATTCGCAGATAGAACGTCTGTAAATCTTACGTTCACTTATTCTGATAAAAGTCGGAAGAAAAAAAACTTTCAGTTTAATAAATATTCCAGCAGTGAGTTTTGTTTTCGCCTTGAATATTTTATATCACGGTTTCGATTGTTAGATTCAGAAAAATTTGTTTTGGGGCCCGGGAAAGAAAAAAAAAATCCACCCTAATAATGGCAGTTACAATGTCAGACTTGTAATAATTGCATAGTATATTTTTTATGTTTTTAAAAAGCCTTAAAAAACAAAAGAAACCCTAAAATAACCACTGACAGGCAGCAATCTAGTTGGTAAAGTTTAATCTTTAAATTTAAAAGAAAAAAATATATATATATATACCTTAAATACAAAACTAAGAAATTTGAGTAAACCAGAAAAGAAATGAATGTTGTTTTGAAACCCGCCATGGCAAAACTCTCACCAGCAAGTTAGAAATGCACTGCTATCCTCTAATCTCTTTTAAATTATAATTTTTTTAAACAGAAATAAAATGTCAACTTTTAACCTTTTAACTGTAGCACGTTACATCCTACCAAACTCAGGGTAGACACAAGATAAACACATAAACAATATAATTTTTCAAATACTCGAATGTGTAAAAACATATCACCTTACCCATGATTTCAGGAATAAGTGAAATTTTTTGGATAAACAGCTGGAGAGTTGAGGTAACATGGTAGTTTGTTTCGATTTAAAACCCATTGGATGGTTTTTCACTATGAGAGGTCCACTCACTGACTAATGAAAAGAGAAACTAAGCTAACAGCCTGAAAGACTCCCACACTGAGCTGAAATGCAACTACTGCAAAAAAAAAAAAAAGAAAAAAAAAGTGAATGACAGGAATTTCGTTATTATTCTCGTCACTGCTGTTATTATTACTTCAGTAATTTACACCAATGAAGAACATTCATTATACCCTTGGATATATTGATTTGCTTTAGTATCTGAAGCCAAGGTACTCCCTTTTCCTTTTATTCTGAAAGCTGCCACTTTCCTTGAGCACAGCTGCATCCAACTGTGTGAAACTTGTGCCATGGCTGGGTTACACTTTAAATAGTTAAAATAAAAGACCAAAGACCCAGTCAGAGTGGGAAACTGAGAGGTGAAGGGAGCTGAAGGGGTTTGGGTACGGGGTGGTGTAGGGGTAAGGGAGGGGCTGCGTTCCAAACGACCGAGCGTTACCTCTCTGGCCTTCTGTGCCGCCAGCTCGGCTTGCCGCTGCCGCTCCAGCTCTTCCAGCAGCTGCCGCTCCATGATGCGCTTCGCCTCCTCGACGCGTCGCAGCACTTCCCGCTCAATCTCGTCTTTCCGCTTCTCGAGCTCCTCCTCCACACGTTTGGCCACGAGCTCCTCAACTCGCCGCGCCGTCTCCTCCTCGATCAGCTTCTCCTCAATCTCCTGCTGCCGGCTAAAGGAAAGAACAAAAGGTTAGCATGTCGCTAATTCGTGTTTCGGTTTTAAAACGGAGAACTATTTAATTGCTAATCAAATAAACCACACCGAACCGCTTTGAAATATCTCAAAATAAAAGCTTAGTCTGTATTTACCCAAAGCTAACCAACCAGTTTTTAATTCATCATACCTGAGAGTGGTTTTTACGAGCCATACCAAACCCAATATTACAACACAGCTGATCAGGTAAAAAAAAAAATTAACAGAAAGGCTATTGTTCAAATGGATATTTAAGAATTTACTAAACTGCTTTAAACAGCTCTTAAATATACATAATTCAACAATGAGGACATTTTTAATTTCAAATGTGAGATTGGGTGCAATTTAGACTGTTTTTCTGAGTGCTTTGTGGAATTTAGATGGAGGTCACCTGCCCTCCTGTTTATCTTTTCTTTAAACTGTTCTTTTTGTGTGAACAGGAACTTATTAGTAGCGATGTAAACACACACTCTCCACCCTCTCAGGGATCTGGTTTCACTCTGTCAGGCTGTGGAAACCAGAAACTGGACCCAGCCCTGCCCAGCATCCTTTATATTTACATTTGTATGCCCGGTTAATGGGCCCTGTGGCTGTTAGGCAGCAGGAGAAAGGAGACGGGACAGACAGACAGGAAGCCAGGTGTGGGCTGTGTGTTATATTACCTGGAGGCTCTCACACACACAGACACGCACCTGAAAAGCTGCAGTCAACATGGATGTATTTACGGTCACAGCTGTTTCATTAAAATCTGAAATAGGATTATTTCAGTAACGAGGATTGAGTTAACACAGTTACTCAATTTTTTTTTTAAGCTGTGTGTTTAAGTCAGTTTGTGATGTTTAGCTGTTGCAGCAGGTTTTGTGGTTGTTCAATGCGTCCTGATTCTCTCTGCATCCTGTTTAAACCAAATAAGTTTTAAATATCAATAGAATTTGACTTTAAAATAGGCCTTCCTGTTAAAGCCAAGTATCCACTTTTCACTCACATTTGTGTTTCTTAAATTCTACAAGTTGTATTACTTACTTTTGTGGGAGTACTGCATTAATCGAGCAGACTAATGACATGAAGAATAGCTGTTTTTTCACTAATGAAAACTTTGATTTTTCCTCTCAGTGGACCATTGTGTTCACATGTGGACTACAGGGTGAGACATTTACTGAGTTTGGTTTCAGTTGATGTTTTTTAGCTTTTTATTTCGCTTCGACTGCAACTGTGAACTACTGATTATAGCAGTATTTGTACTGAGTGTTTGACCAAAGAAAAGATGGCCAGCTGCTTCAATGGAGATGTAGCAGCTGAGTTTGAAGAACAGCAGGAATCAGCACCTGCATACCTGCTAACACCATGAGCCAAACTGTAAATCGAAGGTTTCTGGTTTGAGTCCCTGTGCAGATGCCTGTATATAATCCCTCACAAAAAAATAAAAATAAAAATCAGCACAACAGAAACCCGCCTTAACTAATAATAAACAATCCAGATGGTTTTAACTGCAGGCATCAACATCTGTGCATTTATTCTCTATAAGAGAAACACATTCTCTCCAAATGCTCAGAGCTACAGCTGTCCAGCTGTTTGTGTCTACAAAAACACTCATTACTAGTACAGCCACAGCTGAAGTGAGATAAAATAATCAATGAGTAAAGTTAATATTCAATAAATCAAGAGGTTTTCACTGAATGTCTCACTCTCCAGTTTATATGTTAATACAATTATCTCTCCAGAGGAGAAATCAAAGTGCTTATTGGAGGAAAAACACTCATTCAACATAGAAATCATGCAAGAGCATCATCAAGAACAATTCAACCCCAAAATACACCTGTGAGGGGAAAGTTAAAAGCCCCACTGCTGGAACTTTATTATTGTATGAACAGTACTTTTAAATTTGCCTTTAAACTTTTTTCTGAGCATCTTTGCTTTAAAATAAAATAAAGCGACTCATCTATACAAGTAGGGCTGCTCAATTAATCGAATTTTAATCTCGATTACGCTCTGGGCTTTCAACGATCATTAAAAATGATTGAGCCGATTATTAGCCTCTCCCTCGTGCTTTACTCTCGTGCTGCTCTGTGTGGCAAATCGAGCGCACCTCTCTGCATTTCAAACCCGTCACAACAATTAAGAGGGCCCGAGGGAAGCTCGGAAAGCTAAGCAGAAGTTATTTGGAGAGGAGAGTGACTGCCGTTGGTTGAAAAGAGAGATAAAAAAAACCAAAAAACTTCAGTGGTGTTGAAACATTATGGGTTCGCGGAGTCAGACTGGATCAAGTAGACATAGTGTGTAAACTTTGCTACGGTGTCGTAGCTCCACCACAGAGCAACACTGCAAAGTTCACTAAACATAGATGTTTACATTTTTCATTTATTTCTTATATTGCAAACATTTGCACCTACATATCAGTATTTGCACACTATTTTATATTATTTTTTAAAGTCATTTTTCAATACATTGTTATTGTTAACCCTTTAAATCCCTGTAGAACCAGAACCGCGTAAGCTAGCGCAATAATTTGTTTTGCATATGAAACCGGAGGAGATGTACTTACATCTTATGCCATCAGCTTGTCCTAGGTCACAGTTTCCTTCCACATGAAGCTTTGCAAAAATTGCATAAAAAGCGCTTGCAGGAACAAAAACATAATATTCCAGAAACATGCTTTGCCGATCCGATCAGCTGTTCGTAACACTTCCCACATTGAAAAAGACGTCAACGCGAACTATCGCATGTCCGCCATTTCCTGTCCGAAACCGGAGGTGACGTCATTTTCGCGGAAAATGTAGTTTTTTTTACTTGTAGGCCTTAAAAGCCTATACTGGTGTTTTTATAAGTCATGATTGACTCTATCCGGTTGTTCAGTCTGACGTCACTAGCCGTGTCTGGGTCTAAACTCCGCTGCAGGTCCATATATCAAACGATCACTATGGCATTACTGAGACTTGAACTGTCTAAAGTCTTTCATCTTTAATAAAATGATCAGCGTTCTGCTCTACCAGGTGTAACAATTGAGTTTAACATCCAGGCATCCATGAAAATGGAATTTATGAAATTTAACGGAGTTAGAAGTTAGCAGGAAGTTAGCTCGCTAGCTTCTATCTAAATACAATATAGCATGTCCTGACTGCGGGGTTTTGGAAACAAATTAAAACGTACAGCTCTGTTATCACTTCCAGCATAAATGAAGACAGAAAACCAAACAGCAGTGACGTTTGTAGGGTTACTGAAGTTGGGCTAGCTGGTATATAACGATGTGCTACGTGACCGCTAGCGACACAGCTATGTTAGCATAATATAAACAAGCTAACTTTTTTTCCACTCGATAAAAGTTATCGTGAGTGTTCTCGGTGGTCAGGAACAAATGTAATCGCATGCCAGGATGCTGTAAAAGGACCAAACTTCAGCCAGGAGAACAACTGAGATAATCCATCCACAATACGAGGTTAGTCATTCATATACTGCTGCATGGGCTGGGCTGTAGTTACATCCTAAGGTTTTAAAAACTGAGCTTAAATAAATGATTAGCGGTAATAAAAGCTGAGGGAGGTCAACAGTGATCACTGACTGTTTTAGGAGCTTTTTGAGATTCCATCCATCCATCCATTCGCTTCCGATTATCCTTTTCAGGGTCGCGGGGGGCGCTGGAGCCCATCACAGCTGTCATAGGGCGAGAGGCGGGGTACGCTCTGGACAGGTCGCCAGTCTGTCACAGAGCCAACACACAGGGACAGACAACCATTCGCACTCACATTCATTCACACCTAGTGGCAATTTGGATTATCCAATTAACCTATCCCCACAAGCTGCATGTCTTTAGACGGTGGGAGGAAGCCGGAGTACCCGGAGGGAACCCACGCAAACACGGGGAGAACATCCAAACTCCACACAGAAAGACCCCGGCCTGATGGTGGAATTGAACTCAGGACCCTCTTGCTGTGCGGCAACGGTGCTAACCACCGTGCCACTTTTTGAGATTAAATAGAAGAAAATACAAAACATTAACATTGGGGCAGGGATAGCTCAGTAGGTAAAGTGGTCGCCCCATGATCGGAAGGTCAGCGGTTCGAATCCACTTAAGGCTACCCTGAGGTACCCCTGAGCAAGGTACCGTCCCTACACACTGCTCCCCGGGCGCCTGCTTAGTGGGCTGCCCACTGCTTCACTGAGTGAATGGGTCAAATGCAGAGAAAAACAAGTTATTTCCCCATGGGGATCAATAAAGTATCCATTATTATTATTATTAAACATGTTAACAATACAAAAGCCATATTAAACGCAGACTACTTTCGGCCCGGAAGTAGGATTCGTCACGTCATCACTTAACAATCGGATACTTTTCTGAATAGTTTCTGGGATGCTTAGAACTTGAATTGCACTGCTGGAAATAGTTTATTTTGATGCACCTGCTGTTTTCTTTGCAAATTTGCATCATAGGATTGTTTTTTGGTTTTCCTGCAGTATATAAAAATTGCTGTATCTCCAAAATAAAACTGTGAAGAAACTCAAAATAAATTCCCTGTTGGTGTAAACTATTTTTTGCAACTTTTTTGTATTTAAAGTTTTGAGGGATAAGCCTCTTAAATTTCTCCAAGTAGAAATATATGTAAAAAAAAACAAAAACGATTTTCAATTTTTTTTTGTAGTTTATTACACTTTTTTGCAATTAATGTAGTTACTATGGACTTAATGCATACATATTATTAAAATATGGGCTATAACAGTTGTATTGATGTATAGCAACTTGAAATGCTCCCAAAAATGGCACTACAGCATGTAAAAATATAATATAAGCTCTGGCGAACTTGGTTCTATGGTAGGTCTTAAAGGGTTAAATAAATATCGTCAAATAATCGAGATCTCAATTTCAGTGAAAATAATGGTGATTATCATTTTTGCCATAATCGAGCAGCCCTATATACAAGTTAGAGCAGATTGTGGGGATTTTGTTTTATTTACACGAGGCTGTGATGCTCCTCGCTCTTCTGGATTTACATCAACTCCACTGCTGTTTGTCCTTTCAGTGTCCTTGTTTTTTATTTATTTATTTGCATTTGTATGTATGCATGCATTCATTAGTGAGCACTCCAGGTGTTGTCAGTACACCCTCAGCTCTGGTTTAATATTGGGCTCAATGTTATTAGATCACTAACTGTGCCAGATTTATCCTCATTCTAAATGCAGGATTTTCAAGAATCTATGCACTGAAATTGATGCCCTGATGTCTGTGGAGAACCTGGAGCTAAACCCACACAGATCGCTTTCTCTTCACTCAGCATGGAAACATTAGGCATGTCGGTAACTGAGCATCAGCATCTCCTGAAGCATCAACATCACTACTGATCTGACCTTCAGTGCAGGTCAGAGAGTCAAATCTCTGCCTGCTGCAGGAAGTTTATGACTGCAGGATTAACTGACAGACCTGCACACCAATAGCCACTCATTTGACATATTTAAACGTTAAAAGAGAATCCAACATGCATTACTTCGTTAGTTCAACTTTACCAGCACGATTCCGGGGTTTTTTTTAGGGTTTTTTTTTCCAAAGTGAAAACTGCAGGTCAGTGAGAACAACCTCACAATTCTATCATGATGCTTAAAATACGAGTTTATAGTTATGTTTATCTGAATTAATGACGGTAGAACTAGAGGTGTGATCCACCTGAACAGGTAAAGCTTTCCTCTGACAGGCGCTGCGGCCTTTGCAGCCTGTTAGCGTTAGCCAACTAGCTCAGAGAGCTAACGATCGCCATGCAAATGACCGCAGCTAGCCTAGCATTTAGCTTAGCTTGTAGCCGAACACGGGCTGGGGTTCAGTATCGTTATGTAACAGTTTACGTGCCGGTTTCTGTATTAAATATACCCACATCTTCCTCTGTCGCTCCATCTCCGCCTTCCTCTCCTCCTCCTCCTTCCTTTGCTTCTCATCAAGCGCGTTCCTCTTGCTCAGTGTCCGGCCGAAGATGTCGATGCGCTCCGGCGGTGAGGCTGCTCTCTCTCTGCGGGACGACGCTGTGTTGGACCGGGATCGGGACCGGGATTCTCTGCGCCGGTTCCTCTTCGACTCTCGGGACTTGGAGCGTTTCTTGGAGCGCTCCCTGTCTCGAGATCGCGACCGGCTCCGTTTCTTACTGTGCTTGCTGCTTTTGGAGTGCTTGGACCGGGACGAGCTGCGGCTCCGAGAGCGGCCCATGGTGCCCTGCGGACTGCTGGATTCTACGGCTGATATGTGTACCGAATCAGGCCCTCCACTCCGCCCGCTCCTCTTTAAGCTTCTTATTCACACGAACAGCTGATGTTGCGCTGCTCCAGCGGGTTAATTTTGGAGAAATAACCCTTCAAACTAGCTGTTGTTTTGCCCTACTAACTCGCTTTAAGGAAAGATGGCGGTTTGATGAGTTTTCCCAGCAGGCACCGCGGGCTTCGGGATTTTCCGTCGCTCTTCGGCATTTCCCGCTCAAAGCAAACTAATAGACTGAAAAGACCAGAAACCAGCCAAAACATTTCAACAAATTTAAGTCCTTTATGAATGGGAATATATGATTTGTATATAATTTATACATTTTAAAAAAGTGTAAAATGCATTTTATATAAAATATATAACTGGGATACATAAACTTATCTTTCCACAAGTGAAGTAATCACATATTGAAGGCTTAAGAAAAGTTCTGGCATTCCATTTTGAACTTTGGATTTTAGAAGACTCAATAAAAAGTTTTCTAAACTAACGCATGATTTTATTTTTTTCTCTTAATGAAAACATGTATACTTGTATTTGTTTGTTATTCACTAATGACATTTGACATGTGGTCAATTCTGGGAGTCTAGAACCAAGTGGGTGACGTTAAGGCAGTTAAATCTATATTTGTATTTAGCCTGTGGTTTTAACATCACACCAACGATAAAGATGACATTTCAACACACAGCTGTATTTGTATTTTTAAAAAACAGCCTGAGTACCATCTGGTATGTCTCCAGTTGTTCTGGTTGTATTGTCAGATGCATACACATTTTTATGTCGCTTATCAGTCGCTTTCTTCCTGCCCCTGTTTCAGCTCCAGTGATCTCTTGATTAGGGCAGGTGTATCGATAGGTTGCTAGACACCAAGTTAGCTTTAGTTTGCTCCTCCTAACAAATAAGTTGTGAAAAGTAAAAAGTGGTGTAATTTCTGACATGTTACTGGACATTGACTGGATTGCATCCATATTACTCTGTGAAGGAATTTGTTATTTCTGTTGATTGAATCCAGTCTGAATCAACATGCTGCTTGGTTTCTTCAGCCTGACAGAGAGGTAATCCAAAATACTGAGACTATAATGAATAGATAAAAATCTATGGCTCTCTTCCACAGCATGTCTCTTGTTTTGCCTACCTCCCCTCAAACCCAACCGTTCACAGCAGATGGCCGCTCCTCCCTGATCCTGGTTCTGCTGCAGGTTTCTTCCTGTTAACAGGGAGTTTTTCCTTCCCACTGTCGCTCATGTGCTTGCTAATAGGGGTCATCTGATTGTTTTGGTCTCTCTGTATTTTAGGGGGTTTACCTTACAATATTGAGTGCCCTGAGCTGACTGTTGTTGTGATTTGGCTCTATGTAAATACAACTGAACTGAAGCAATGGAACCAGACCATCTTCTGCATCATTTACTGGACATGCAGCCGAACTCTTTCTCACTTAGCTCAAAACATATTTTCAAATTTTCATCACCTCATACACAATACTTAGATTCATTTGAAACTCATTGTCATGTCATATTTGCCTCTAATTTTCTGAGTTCTTCACTTTTTTGTAATTTCTGTTTACTTGAGCTCCTTTAGCTTTTTGAACTATTTAGTTCTGTGATATTATGTTTATTTTAATAAGCTAGGTTGTTATTTCCAAGTGTTGATTTTCAGTCATTTTAAATTTTTGAGATAAACTAGTTTTCATTCTTTTTTATAATTAACTGAATTATAAAGGCCTTTAAAGACCCAGTCCAGCTGAACTCCCAACCCAGGCACTTTTCACTCATTTCTCCTCAGTTTATTTTCTTCATGTGGTTATGTGAGGTTTTTTCCATAAATGTTACCACCTCACTGTCATTCAGGGCCTTTAATCTCTATTAGGTTAGTAAATTTAAATGTCATTCAATACCTTTTGTGAAGCTACTGTTATAATATGGGGTTGACACAAAATCCCAAACCACATCATATGTGACCAACTTGGCAGGTGATCTCATTTTTGACAAAAATTAAGTTTAAACAGTAAAAGTTATAAAGAGTTGACTGGACGTGTTGCTCTGCTGCAGGAGCTCGACAGCGATTTGAAGTTTTGTCCCTTTTTGACCTATCTCTAACGTCGCCGTGTCCATTTTTAAAAGCTGTTTTCATGCACTATCAGAGCTGAAAATGACGCTTTTATCCAAGCTTGTAAATATAGAGACACGAACATCAGATAACAGACAGAACGAGGGAGGAAAAAGGAATACCCAACTTGACAATGACACAATCCTGCACGCAACGTTTGCCATCACGCTCTGGCAAAATGAGGCCATTGTGATAACTCTCCCCGGAGTGCTGCGCTCAAAATAAACTGCCATTACTATATTTAAAAACACATAACTCACCAGCCCAGCTTCAAAAAGGTCACACCGCTCAAGCTCAAAATGAAAGTGTTCTTACTTCAGAGGGTTTTTTCTGTTTTTGTTTTTTCTAATTACCTGCAGCGGCATCTAATTTTAGTAGAAAGAAATAATTTGTTCACAGGGAGTCACACTGCGTGCTGCCTCGATTGCACATCAAAAGCACTTTTACTTGTTGTGAACTGAGTTGTCAGATGACTCACTTATATACCCACACAGATGGAAAAGGGCCTTTGTGTTGAGCTGCTGTGCATTCATCCGTGAGCCTGTGGTGTCACATTGAGTATGAGCACTTCCTCAGAAATACAAATTTCCTCTGAATTAAAGCAAAGTCAGAAATGAGGTGATTTTACTGCCACAAATTGAGGGCAAGTCGCAGTTGATCCGTCCAGGAACAGCATCTCCTCCCTCCCTCTCTGCTCCTCGTGCCTCTGCTTGAAGCCAAATAATCGATTTTCTTTAACTTTTATTTTAATGATCCGCGGCGTTCTGTCCCACAGATGAGAGGAATTGGCATTAAAGCACCAGAGATGTCTTGTTTTTCACTTGGAAAAGGCAGAAGTGCTTAAAGCCCCCTTTTGATGAATAATAGAAAATGCTTCATGGAGGTGGAGAGGAAAGGAGTTCCAGTGTGACTCCGGTCGGGGGGAGAGGAGGAGTCAGATTGGAGAAGCAGAGGATGTGTAAATGAAAGACTTTGCCTCAGTTTGTCTGCTTTGCTTCTGGGTGGTTTGAGGTGAAAGTAGAAGAAGAAGCAATAGAGTTGGTTTAATGTTTCTCTAATCCTCTTTTGAAAGAGTTCAGAGGTAATCTCAGGAGAAGCAGTTTGGATAAGTCACAGATAATAACGTCAGTCAAGGCTTAAAGGTGTATGTGATACAGGAATGTCACCAACTCCTTTGAAGAGCAAAATATCCACTGAAGTGGGCAACTAAAATCTCAACAATGGGCTTCAGTGTCCATCACACCACGATGGGAATAAAATGATACGTAAAAAAATGGGTTTCACACCTGAAAGCACCATTGACTCACCTGCTTTCTTGTCCTGTAGCGTCCCTCAGGGCTCTATTCTTAATCCTCTTTTTTTGTGCCTGCTTCCATTATAATATGTATTTAGATAGATCCATCTTCATTTATATAGATGATGTCCAGTTTTAATAACCCAAACTCAAACTACCAGCAACAGACAACAATACAGCAGGAAATAACATGACAGGCCAGTTAATCTTGTTAGATTTTGGACTACTGATCAGACAAAACTAAGGATGTGAAGATGTCACCGGTTACTTCATACTGAGAAAAGTCTTTGATAAATTAAAAGCTGATAATTGAATGTTATTCAAAGATTATGTGAGAATTAAACTGGGTGGTTTGTAATAGGTAAATGGTACCATGTACAAGCTATGTTGTTATCATCACCATCATCATCATCATCATTATTATATAAGGTCAACTGTCATCACTTTGAATTTTAACCAGTGATGCTCTTTCCACATTTATAGAGGTTAGAAAGCAGCTGTGATGAATCACATGACATCTGCTTGTACTGTATACTTTCAATGTAGTTGGATGAATCCACAGAGAACAACAGCACAGGTAAGCTGATCACAGCCCGTCCACAAAGAAAACAACTGAAATTATCTGACTTATTTCTAAGTTTATTCATTTCCCCCACGCTGTACTGCAAATCCCACGTTAACCCCTGATTACAACCCTTCCTGTTTACATGCATGAGTGGAAACAGTGCTTTCAAAGATGGCGCATGCTGTTGCTTCAGGGGGGAAACCTCTGCTGATCCCATTGATATTCATGTGTTGAGATGAACCTCAGCAACACTGATGCTCAAAGCTGAGTATAGAAAAAAAATTATATTGTGACTCTTGGAGTGGATATAAAACTGTTTTGGTTTCAGTTTTAGCAGAGTTTAAACGTGTTTTTTAGCCCAGAAAGTTTAATGTGGATGTCTGCTGAATTCATAGGGCTGTGAGTCATGACATCTTCATATATGTTGGCAAAGTTACTTTAAAAAATATGAGCTCATTTAGACCATGTCTCTGAAATGGTGGGATGATTCCTCTAATTTGGCGGATTTAACATGAAATGTCCTTCAAATAATTTCCAGTGTGAGCCGTTCTGTGTCAGACCTGTTTAATGTACAGATTGAAGAGTTTCTTTAAAATAAATTCAGCATTGATCCGGGAAATCAGAAAACCTCCCCGGCCTGCTCGGCTCAAGTTAATCAAAAAGTCCGTCCTTTCACATCATGTGATCAAAGTTCACCCTCTGCTTTCACAGCTCCCCTCTCCTGCCCCGTGGTGGCTCTTCAGGGGCAGAAACACTTAACAAACACAGGATCTCTTTTAAAAAGCCCCGCCACATTGTCACATTGTCATGTTGATGGCCCAGGGGTCCCAGCATAAAGAGCTATTGAGGATGAGGAGGAGGAGGAGGGGAGCCTGAAAGGCCTGAATGAGAGCAGCTCTTTCTCCTCGGGCTGGGTATGGGAGAGGTGAGGAGCAGAAGGAGACAAAAGGGGAGGATGGTGGAGGTGGAGGTTGTAGGAAAGGGAAGGAACTGAGGAGGGAGGACTGAGCAGTGATACCAGGAAACAATCGTTACTCACTCATTAGAGCCGTTTTCTTTTGGGTTAAATGTTGGCGGTGTTGTATTGTAAGTCCTCTCTGGTCCACCTGATTCCCACTGACTGGATTTTTCTTTTTATACGCCCACCTTTGACTGGCTTTAGGCAACAAACATGCTACAAAAATTTACCTTCAGCTTAATTTCCTGCCATTCTAACACAGTCTCACAGCAGTGAGTAAAACCATCATTTCCCAGACTTACTTTTAGATTTTTCATTCTCAGACTGTGAAAATGTCCACGTTAGGAGGCGTGACTCACTCCAGATTAAACTATAACGAGAAGCCTGAAAGAGGAAGACAGCAAATAAACAACAGCACCGACGTGATGATCGCTTAATAAAGAACAGCAGGAAGTTTTTTTCTATCTGAACCGTGCAGTTTGTGATTTGCTTCACAGTTTTAGTCATTACTTTTTCATTTTCTCTTGGAAAAAAAATGTTTTTTTTAGGATTTAAGTTGGATGGAACGATCAGATTATTAATAGTTTTTCATGTTATTTGTGCAAAAATACGATATCCGAGAAAACACCTGCTTTTGTAACAACAAAATACAACAGTGGAAAATGTCATGTGGGCAGGATGTGGCCTAAATATCACAGCACACCGGACATTTAACTCATATAAGGTGAACACTGTCAATCCAGGTCAAATGTGACCAAAATTAATCTGCAAAATCTACACCAAACATTCAAGCAATCCACAATGAAGTACATTAAAGGTGAACCAATGCAAGCCAAAGCAGACTCTTTCTGGCTGAGTATTGATCCCTCTTTGTGTCATCTCACTGTGGCGGATAGGTGCTAAAACGTGGAAGCCGTTGATCTTAATAAGGTGAACCCACATGTGCCAGGCTGATTGTGGGTCTACACAGACCAGATGCACTAAATGGACCAAAAACAAGCTAAATAAAGTGAGTCCACTGAGCTAAAACAGGATTTCCAGAGAGCAGCCACATTAGACCAGATCGGGGCTACTTTGGCACTTATGGCTCAGTTACAATACTAACAGATGTTGTGTGGGCCAGGTGTAAAGGGAACCCTGTAAGCCAAGGCCCAATGGAGACCAAGAAAATATCAGATGTGGGCTATTTTGGGGCCAAAGGTGAAAATTAGAAATCTTCTCTTATGATATTCATGAAACTACCAACTTATAAGAGCTTCAGGTTTCCAGTATTACAGATTTGTTTGGTTAAACTTAACCTTTTAGGCCTATTTTTTCTATAATTTTTGCCTATTTAAACAAGCTTGAAACAGCTTTTACTGATAATCCACCCATCCATACATCCAAAAGTTTCATACAAAGAGAATCAGGCCCAACTCTGACCCTAGATGGGTCTCCGGTGACCTGCTGGACGGTGTAGAGGTGAAGACTCTGCAGATAAATGTTGCAAAAAGTACTTTATAACGTCCAAGTCGCCCTGAAAGCCTCCATATAGCCACTGACCAGATGTCCGTGGTCTGACTGACCATTTCTCACAAACGTTCGGCTCCATTCAGACTCAGAAGCCCTGAAAAGAGCTCTCCATTCCCTTCGACTGCCATATGCCCGATGTCCTCCCTCTGACGGTTTGCTTGTCTCCTTCCTCTGAGGAGATATAATTAAGTGTTAGAGGAGCTTCAGAGATGACCCCTCCTGTCACCGCCGCGTATAGATGGCAGCGGCGGCTGTACTGGCGGTGGACAGCGCCTGGGATCATCTTTCTTAAGGAGGGACAGGTGACTGTGACTCTGAGGTCAGGGGTCGGGTTCTTCATCTGAGACGAGTGTCTGCTTCACTTCCTGAAGGTTGGGGGCAATTATCAGGTGAAATTAAAAACTGCGAGCGAATGCAGAGAGGTAGGGCCGTGTTTGCTCAACTGACGAGGGCGAGAAGATTGACAGGAACATGAGCTGCAGCGTGCGAGGGAAAAAGGACTGGACTTAAAAGACTTCCCAGGCCTCCCGAGTATGTGTTTGGTGTCCGAGGGGATGAGATTTACTCCTGCGCCTCTTTCATCTCCCTCCTCTCTTTCAGAAAGCACGGCTGCAGAGTGTGTGCTCGCAGCATGGGAAGAAAGTGCGCTCCTGAGAAACTACAAACAGGAAGAGACACACATCCATCACAGCCAAACGCACACTCACGCTCGCCGCTGTAACAATGGCCGCTTCCTGCAGGCTCGGGTCACAGTTACGTTGCGAGTCGCCGGTTTTTGAGCGCTCGAGAAGGAGCCAAGGTCTTACTCAACACCCAATCGTCACTCAGAGGACTTTTTCCTGAGAACTGCTTTCATATTTCTGCACCCGTTTCCTCCTCGTCATCTTTCAGGAGCGGCTGTAGCTCGCCGCTTTGCTGCTTCTCAATGCAAAACGTCTCGGTTCAATCAGATCTCAGATCTCTATCTGCTCGCAGAGCCGGAACAGCTTAAAACTCTCAAAAGTGGATTTTCTGGCTGCTGTTCAGGAATCACCTCATCGGGACTGACTCACAGGAGCCCGTTTTGATTAGTCTGATGCCTTTAATGCAGCCTTCTTGGCGTCTTTGTCGAGTTTGCTTTGAGTGAAAAGGCGCTGCTCTGTCACCCTCACAAAGCTCACAATGGCTCACATGAATAGATGAGTTTAACCCCTCGTTCCATACGCTCCATACAGGTCATCCCCTCTGACAACAGCTCCCTCGACCTTCTCAGAACAGTAACTTTATTTATGCAAAATTTTACCTTCACGCTATCATTTTTGAGCCCGCAGAGCTTCTTGAGCACACCAGAGAGAAACGTTAGAGCTAAACTGTAACCTTTTGAGCAATTCTACTGCACTTATCTGACAAATACCCTAGGTTGCTGTGCAGTACAGCTCATGCATGGCTTCTTGTTCTGCAGACAGCATCAGATTTTATAGGAAGCTTCACAAAAACAGCGACATGCCTGATCATCTACTTTAGTGCTCCCCAAAAGGCGACTGAAGAAATGTTCAGTTCGCTCTTGTTGGCTCTGCAGCTGCTGTGACGGGCTGATGACTCTACATGAAAACATGGACCCCGAGCTGCGGCCCACGATGCTGTGAAACACGCCGCAGAGGCAGCGAGTCATTGTCAGCTGAAAAGCCAGCTGTTGATCTCAGCTAATGAGCAGTTTCCTCCTTTCCGGTGTGGAGATGATGATGGCCACACATCAGATGACCTCCACAGGAAAGCAGAGGAGCTGTCAGGTCGATCATCAAACAGCTGCGTTTGCTGCGTATTTATTTATTTATTCATTCATTCGTTTATTTGAACATCAGCATGTTCTGCTGTTGAATTTTGAGTTTACTTCTTATTAAATATTGAAGTGGCTCAGTGATGGTTTGTGAAGGGAGGATTTAATCCTTCAGTCCTTTGTGTTGTTTCTGCAAAGGTCACACTGACAGCAGCAATAAATAATAAACCTAATTTCAATTAATTATAGTTTTTAAATTATTATTTTAGCTTTTCGTCAAGTACAAACTGTTTGATTTGTTTGTTTTTTCATTTAAAAAAAATATGCATTTATCGATGAACCTGTCCTTTTAACATATTTCAGGGTAATCCACCACAGGTTACACAAACATGTCATTTTAGAATTAATTTTTTTTTTCATATTTCTTATTTGATTGAATTTATTTTATTTTAATATATTTTATGTTTTTATTATGTGTAGCACATTTTGTAGTATTTTACTTGATTGACTGATATACAACATTTTATTTCCTTCAACTTTTAATTTGTTAAAATACATTTTTACTATTTTATGTATATTTTCACTTTTATTGAGTTTTATTTAAATTCTAAATTAATGAGCTCCTTACTCCATACAGCTTTTTAAACGATGTATTTAGATTCTGAATTGCTTTAGTTCACTTGCTTTTTGCGTACTTGTTTACATTATTTAAAGTCATTCGGTATCTTATCTGTGAGAGAAAGCAGGAGGTCAACAAGCTCAAAACTGATAACACAAAACATAGTCAGAGTTTGAAAACTATCAATCTGAGTGCAGAGATGACAGCAGGGATACTTTAAATCTGACTTTCTAAGAACAGTCTGGATCAGGAAATCACAGATCGAAGGACTGAATGCTGCCACACGGGGATTTCTTTTTTTATTAACACAAATTCAGAGTCGTCGTCTGAAACAGCAACAATCCATCTTAGATAAGATGAGATAACTTTATTTATTTCAGTTATCTTCTTAAGTATAATGGCTTGAGGTATATATTATTCTATTTAATCAGCCATCTGTGATTTCCTGATCCAGACTGTTCTTAGAAAGTCAGATTTAAAGTATCCCTGCTGTCATCTCTGCACTCAGATTGATAGTTTTCAAACTCTGACTATGTTTTGTGTTATCAGTTTTGAGCTTGTTGACCTCCTGCTTTCTCTCTTTGTCGCCTCTTCCTGGGATTTAACAGGACTTCTCTCTGCTTGTTTAGATTTACGGCCTCCTCGTTCGGGGGTTAAATGTGGTTATAAAGAGCCTGCAGCTCCCCTCCTCCCCTCCTGCCTTCGAGTTGGGTGACTGATGTCCTGATTAAACAGCGAGGGTGATTGATCCATCATATCCATCATTCGCCTGCCTCTGGCTCAGTATGGAGTCGTCCTTTTGCTCCTTTGTGCAGAATTCAAACCTTTGTACCGCACACGTGTGCGCTCCCCGGCGAGGGGGTGACACACCTAATTCAATCATCATCATCAGCTCAAATCTGATTCCTTCTGCATGTGTGTTTTAAATGTTGGGGGCAGCATATGTTCACTGTGTGTGTGTGTGTGTGTGTGTGTGTGTGTGTGTGTGTGTGTGTGTGTGTGTGTGTGTGTGTGTGTGTGTGTGTGTGATGTGTTCAGGTGTCAAAAGCAGGCTAAGATGTCACAGCCTCTCCCTCTTCCTGTGTTTCCCCCCTCATCCATCTCACTGACAGTGGCAGAAACAGTAGCCTCCCCGAGCTCTCCTGCCGGGCCCTCTGCGAGCAGCAGGAGGCCCCGCCTGCATGTATGGACGCCTTGTCTGGAGGAGAAAGCCTCTTCACAGCCGGGTTAACTTGTTGAGGACGCCCCACCATCTCCGGGTCGACCTCAGTGTGGATCTGAGTCCCAAACCCATTTGTCTGGTGGATAGTTTAACACCTATCTGCGGCCCCTTCACATTTTCCAGAGGTGTAAGAGATACTCAGACAAATGATCCGACAAATCCAAGCGGAGCGCTGCCAAAGGAGCAATTTCACCTCCACTTGTTTTATTTTTTAAAAAGTTTGGATTTGGCATAAACCAAAACAGTGTCTTTTAAACGAACAGGAGGAAAAACTAGCTGCTGGTAGACATGGCAGGGATCTGTGGACCTGCTGGAGCCAACTGAGGCTAATTAAACCAACCTCGGCCTGTTTTACATGTCCACCTGTAATGCACACTGGCAGAGGCTGTGGCCTCTGATGTCCTCCATTGTTCCAGTTTCAGAGACCTAACAGTCTGCATTAGGAGGCTGGAGGGGTGGCAGCTGCCTGTAATCACATTACTTTTGCAGTAATTTAACGAGTAACAAATTACTTTCTCCTGGGAGTCAAAACCTGATGTAATGCATTCAAAAAGTAGAAAGTGCAAAAATTCTGTGTAAGGTTGTTGAGACGGAGACTAACATCCTGTCGGGACTTAATTCATTTTATTTTTTGTGATGTAATTTTATTTATTTTTATTTTAGTCACTGGTTTTCAGACTCACAGTTAATAACTCTGTGTGTTAGTTTACTTTATATCTTTGTTTTGTTGTTTTTATTGAATTAATACATTATAGAGCCACAAAGTTTTTATGTTTTCAGCTTTTTTAGTAAGTACACTGAGTTTACATGCAATGACATTTGCTACATGAATAAAATTAGCATTAACATCGACACTGATTCATCCTTCGACCCCTGTGCGTTACAGCAATAATCAGACTCATCCGTTGTGTTTTGTTTTTAATCCATGATCTTTTGGCTCTAAACCAAACCAGTGAGTACAAACTTGAATCTGGACACAAAGCTGCTTCTTCTGGGTTCAAACCCGGCAGATTGTAGCTACGCAGAACCTTTAGGTGATGTCGTCATCTCTCCGTGTCTGGATTGTTGCAGTCAGTGGATAAAATCACACTTCATCATCAGCTGCTTCAGGTCACTTCACCACTGCGGAAGTTTGTGTTTGGGGAAAAGACACATCACCTTGATAACAAGACAGCCATGTTTAGGGGTATATTTTTACATCTTGCAGATGATGAACCTTAATGAGACTTATTGACTGAGATTTGAAAGCAGACTTTGGTATTAACTGCTGCCAATAGAAGATGATTAATCTTCTCATGTTAGTCATGCCTGTCTCTCATCGATTGATTGATTGTTCTTCTGGTTTTTAAAGCGATCGCTTTGGGTTTCCATCCATGAATTTTTAATTTTCTCTTTTGTGTGCTGGTGTATTTGTAAGTTATTGGGAGATATTCCATGGAATAAGGTTTTATTTTTATATACGCTCCGATATTTGGAGCGAAATTCTTCAAAAAGGTTGAAACAGTCGACATGACCTCTAATAAAACAGAGACATCAGCCTTAAATGCCAGTTTGTAGGAGGAAAGAACAAATAAAAAGACCTGAGAGCAGATTTCTCTGTTTGTTTTAACCTGTCTAAAGTGCCAGATGGGTGGAGATAGTGGAAAAACAATACAATACAAGTGCCCTGCATTGAGACAATCACAGGAAAACAATTGAAAATCACTGACCACACACACACACACACACATTTTTCTACCCCCACTTACATGGGAATCTCAGCAGGTCACAAAAACAGTAAGGACTAATTTGATAAAAGGTTTGGGACCCTGCTGTGTGGAGAGGGAAAGTGGGTAATGAGTTCCAGGCTCAGGAGGACAGGGACAAACGGAGAAAAAGGGATGAGTTAAAAGTTCATCCTGATTTACCTTCAACGTCACCGACGCCATAGAGACAAACCAGGAAGTCTAACCTGAATTAAATCTGACTAAGGCTCGTGGGGGAAGGATATTTTAAACTACAGGGAATTAAGTTGTTTAAACTAAGCAATAAAATCATGGGAAGGACAAAAACATGGCTAAATAGTCCAACAGACACTAGAACACAATAAAAAGCAAATCCGGGAAACAATCAGAGCACGGCACAGTCCGGTCCAAATGGTAGCTTCCGAAAGCTTCCACAGCCAGCGAGCAGTCCCGTCACCGCTCCATGGTGGCTCTAATCAAACCCAGCCGGAGCGTCCGGGTCACTTTTCCCACCGTCAGCGGTGTCCAGCACGCTGCGAACAACAATGGCAGCGTTTTCCTTCATTCTTTTTTTGTCTCTCCTCTAATGTTTTTATGCACACCTGTGAAAGAGCTGATCACACCTGCACCTCTAAATAATTATGCATTCTAAAAACAGCTAAAGGCAAGTAAAATAAAGCAAAAGAAATCGAGTAAAAAGTTTAAAGCCGTAAATAAACGTGCAGATAGGCGTCTTCATGTACCTGTAAGCATAAAGCTGCACATCAGAGATGCAGCAGGAAGCCTTTGCTCGCACAGATCTGTAATTATCATATCAGTGACAGGTAGAAAAAAGCATTTTCATTTTCTGAGATCAGCAGGCTGATAGCAGCAGAACCAGAGGGCTGCAGACTTTAGGACATGAAAGACAATCTATTCACTTATCCACACAATGGGGCTGCACGCCCCCCGCCCTGATTCATATTCAATATGGAGCTCGCTGCTCCTGCATGAGAAGGCCTCTGCTGTCAGACTCTCTGCTGAAACACTCGCTCCCTCTCCAGGGCGCAACTAAACTCGGGCAGCCCCCTCACCTCCGAAGACAAACCTCTGAGCCCTGCAGGCTTACCTGCTCCTGTGGAAAAGGGCAGGAAAGTGAAGCTCTGTAAAAGCCGTGCTCTGGAGAGCTGTTAGCCAAAGACGCTGATGTTCAGGACAGTAAATTAATTCAGGTGTTTGCCAAGCTTCAAAGATGTGCATGTGCACTCTCGTATAAAAGCCTTGAGGGACAGGTGCGTTGGAAAACTCACTCCCAGGGCCAATGAAAACGCTCCCAATGTTTAACTTGATGTTTTTCCCCCAGAGTTTGAAAAGTTCTCCTTCAGCAGATATCAGCTGAACTTAAACATCCTGAATAGCAGATCTATTCTGTTCATTTTCCAGCTCTGTGTTTTATTTTTGGACTCTACTTCAGCAGCTTTGCATGATTCACAGTTCAAAATAATCCTTCTTTAGTTTAGTTCTCAGTCTTCAGTTCAACCTCTATCTGAAACAAGGAAGTTTATCAGCCTTCTTCCACCTTTAAACCAACTTTCTCGTGATTAGCTACTTCTCACAAAGAGAAGGTATAGGCATAATCCTTCTCTATGACATCACACAGATCAAAGAGTAGAAAAAACTTTGTGAAACTAAGTGTTCAGAGCAGTCTGAAGCCCAAGCTTTGAGCTTATACAAATACTGACCACATTATTGGAAGCAGCTTTAGTAATGTTTAATGTGAACATCCACCTTTAGAACAAGAGTTATGCCACCCTCAGCAGGATACTTGAGGGTGTGTTTGCCTGTGCTTGAAGACTTGAAGTCATTTAGGTGCACCTCTCAGGATGCCCTGTAGGGGGAGCATGGATATATCTGGCCTGTTGTGGGAAGTTCCAGTTGCACAAAAAGTGGGTATCATGTTTGCTAGTTTACTCTTTGCTTTTCATGGATGTTCCAGTCTTGTTGGCTTCATTCATTCAGCACCTCCAAATCTGAAGCTGTGGGTTTCATCCAGAACAGGGAGGAGTTTCTGCATCAGTGAAGGAGTTTAAGTTTGAGAGTGAAACAGGAGATTATGTTAAAGATGATCTGTGTTCCCACCCTCACCTGTGTCCTCGAGCTTTGGGTGGTGACCAAAACGAAGGAGGTCACAGATTTCCTGAAAAAGATAAAATAAAAGATGTCTGGGCCCAGCCTTAGAGAGGAGAGCTGCTACTCCTCCACAATGAAAGGAACTAGGTGGGATGCTTCAGTATCCAACCAGGTGCTTCAGGAATGTCCAGTCTGGAAAGGTGATGTCTCAGGTGGTTTGGGAATATCTAAGTGTCTCATCAGAGGAGTTGGAGGAGGTGAGGGAGGACACTCTTTCCTACATGGCTGCCTCTTGATCAGATAAGTGGTAGAGGATGGATGGATGCATGGATAACATCTGTTTCTGCTCTGTTACAAAAAGGCTCTGATAAAGTCTGTAACACTGACAGTCTGAGGAGGTTTTTGAGGCGTGTGAGTCAGTGAAAGCTCAATCCTGACACACTTCCTGCAGAAAGGAGTTTGAGTCCCCAGAGATCTGAAGGCAGTGACTAATCAATTCTTGTGCATTTCACAGCCCTTTTCTCTTTCACTCCCACTTGGCACTCATCATTTCTTTCCCTCGCCTCCCTCAGACGTCCCCTGACTCATTTAGTATCCTCTTGGTGTTGGAATTTGATTAGTCAGCATTCCCCGAAGACCTCACAGCCACGTCGGGTCGCTCCTTTGGGCCTTTTCTTTCTGCTGTGACTGACGGCTGTATGGAGCGGGATGAGCGCCGTGACTCCGGCTTTTTAAGCTGCTGATTGGGGCGTGCCCAGTGGCCTCATGACACCTGATGAAATGTGGGCGAGGCAGAGGTTTTTAGCACTGTCATGCCAAATAAATGATGCCAAGTAGTCCATTTAAAAGCACAACAGCAAATACAAGAGGTTATTTTTGGGGGGGAGGTCACAGTGGCTCATCTGAGGACAGCATGGTCTAATGATTTTGACCTGCAGTGTTAAACTGTATATACCTTTATACACATATGTAGAGGATTAAATACCATTGAATGCAGCAGAAGTGACCCATACGCCATGCACAGATAGAGGTGCACAAGCTCACTGACAGCCCTGCAATTATCCTTCCTCTGCACCGGCATAATGTTGAAAAATACCAGCGTTCCCTGCAGCAAATATGGCCATTTATCACTTTAAAACTTAATCAAATATACACTAACTACATGCCCTTGATCAAAAATGCACATTTGGCTCCTTTCGTTGAACACTCTTGGCAAACACAAACTGTAAGTTATCTAATTAGCTGGCTGAGAGTCTCCAGGCGCTCTGGATGCCAGGCAGTGCTACTGTAAATACACTTTCACCATCTGGACTGTGTGACTGTCGTCTCTCTGTTTCCTCCGTGACCCGAGGTAGCCTCCTGATAGGTGGGAACAGCATGCCAGGCATTGGACAGCTGTCTCTGTCTTTCATTTCCCTGCAGTGCCATCCTTTACAATCAGGAAGTCCTCACAAAGTTCTACAACACAGAACAAAACTTCAGCTGCTGGGTTTGTGCGTTCAGACCTGTTATGCCTTTTTAAACTCGGCTTGTCAGTATCCGTGTTGCATGGCAGGGTATGCGACCTATCGCTGACCCTTCGGCCACTTTCCTGTCCCAGGTTAGCTGCTCGGCCTCTGGGGAATGCGTGCCACCCACAGCCTCCAGGAGACAGAACATATCTGCCCCGACCTGGGGTAAATCAAGAGTTAACAAGCTCTCTCTCATTAACACTTTAAAGGTGCTGCCTGGTAATAAAACCTGTTCACGACGCCCCTGCAGGCTTCTTCTCGAACCCTGTACTCCCTGTATTTTCTGCAGTGCGTTCACATTTACTGCTATTATAACATTAGTCTAAAATGAACCTCGAAAACACCAGATGACAGGAAAATCAGTCAGTGAGGAGGAGGAGTTGTAAGACCTCTGCTTTCATTTGAGCTTAAGAGACAAAAGCAGCCATCACAGCTTGTGTTAAAAAAAAAAAAACCTGCACGCGGAAAAACCACGCTAAAAGGTATTACCACGCAGCACAAGTTTATCACAAAAACCACTGACCCAGCTGATGAAAGTTTGGTGAGAAAATGGACTTGACTTGTTTAGCACATAAATATAATAAATGAACTCCTCTTTAATAATTTGAAATGATGTCTATGAACAGGTATGAGATATACAGATAAATTAAGACACAGAAACTACAAACAATAGAGGACACAATATATTTGGTTAACTGTTTGTATATTAATCACTTTGATCCAAATGATAGCCTTCATGATGCTATAAAAATGTTATGCTAGACATTTGTTTTACAGGGGGGCTACCTGTTAGCAGATGGAGGAAAATATGGATGTTATAACTTATGTTTCAAGTGTTGGCTAAATTAGCAAAAGGCTAATTGTAACTAAAGTCATATTTACACTGATGTTAGTTAGCAGAAAGCTGGTTTAACCTACACTGACTAAAATTTAAGCTAAAGTTAATCAAGTATAACCTGAATAATGAAAACAAAGGGGCGGTTCAGTTAGCTATGGTCTATTAATCCACTATTAGCATGCTAGTAACACTGCATTAGATATGATAAAACAACATTTTTAGCTAGATAAGAACCTTTTCTCTTTTACGATTTCCTGATAAGCTAACTTAAATGTTGTGTAACTTTGAGTGACCTAACTAAACATATAACTCAAGCTATTACTTAACCGGTTGTAGTTACCACCACTAAAATTTACCTTAAATATGCTAAAGCTTATTACCATCAGTCATATCTAATTACCAAATTTTAATTTACTGTGAAAAATATTAGACTAGCTTTTATGGCTAACATACAAGTTGATCTGAAAACAGCATTACATTAGTCCCAGTAAACTATAAGATTATGAGCAAAGTTAAAACTTATTTGAGCTGATATGTCATGAATGAATGGTGCTGATTTTTTTTTTATTATTATATCTGCAGCTCATTTAGAGCCCTGGCAAAGAAAAGCGTATTTAAAAAGATGACTAAGCACAATAACTGATGTCATGTTCACACAGGCCAGTACTGCGAAATGCTAAAACATTTTAGCAAAGCCTAATTAGCAATGCAGTGGAGATGTCACACATCTTCCACATCATTTTATTAGCATTATACATCATGAGGAACATGCACTGTCGTCACACCCCACAGCTCTGAAGCCCCTGCAGTTGGATAGAGCCATCTGGCCACGGGATCATACATATTCAGAGAGGACAACCTGACATAACGCCCACAGCCTTACCACCCCTCACTGAACCATAACGTGTCACCTGATATATCTAGATCACCTTTAACTAATCCACTGGCGAATCAGGTGTGTCTGCAGAGCTTCAGTGTTTATGATGTTTCTTTTTCAGGTAGCTAACTGTGTTCAGTAGTGATTTCTGACCACCAAGGGTGGTCACTGGAGGGGTGACCACCATCTCTGTAGGGGTCATACTACCATCTGCTACTGTCATACTTACAGTGGATGGAAGTCTCTCAGCTGAGTTTCACTCTTCCTCATGACGAAGAGAAGCTAAATATACCATGTTCTGCCACAACAGGAGGCGGCAGTGATTTAGGCTGTGAGGTGTTATAGATCCAGCACCCCAGTGAACATGAATAATCCCTCAACCAGCTGGCACTGCCCACCATGCCTGTTTCCTTCATGACCAGCCTTTTAGCTGTACACACAGGAAAATAAAGGCCCCAATAGGAACCTTTTACACATGGATGCTGTGGAAGAACTCTTTTCTTCCACAGCCTGTTCAGGAAAGTCCTGTATGAACCAAACTAGTTCAATAAAGACTCCTGTAAAAACAGTCTGTTCTCACTCTCGACGGTTAACATACCGACGATTTGTCATGTCCCGAGGTGTTCCATGGGAACACGAAAGGTGACCTTCCACGTTCCTATGCTACACACCAGATTGTGGATGAAATCGAATAGACGCTCCTGCAGTAACACACGTTCCAGCCGTATATTCCAGCCCTAACCATAGCCTTATCCCTACTCTTAACCACCACGTTAATCGGGTTAGATAGTGTTTTCCAAAACAATTTCAGTAAAATAAACGTACATGTGTAGATTCATTCCAAACTCGTAATATAGGGACGTGTTGGGTGGCCGAAAGCGTTATTTTATATTTGTCACCTAGCGTAAAATGTTACGCTTTCGGAATGAGAACGTGTTGGTAAAAATGTTTCTTTAGGACTTTTAGAATAAATAGTTCTATATCTATCAAATAAGGTCATCAGGGGTATCTTGAGGTTCTATCCAGAACCAAATGTGGTTCTTTTAACTGTTTCAATAACAAAACCATTTTTCCCACATAAAACCTTGTTTGCACAGCTCTTTTAAAGAACCAATTTAAAGAACTGTTTCCTTAAAGAAGCTCCTAAGGTAGCCTAAACTATTTTTTTTAGAATAAACTATTGTTCAAGTATTTCAAATAACATTAAAATCACTAAAAAGGCATATTTAAAGAACAAATATCTAGACAGGTTCTATGTGAAACTGACTGGTTCTGTAAAAAAATATTTAAATAGGTTCTTTAGGAATTTTTCCTTCAAATGTTTTTACAGAAAACCTTTAGACCAATGCCATAAAAGAAAGAAACACAATGTTTACAGCCCGAGTTTGCAAACCAATGGCAAGTTCTTTGTCCATCATTTATATACAGTGTATGCATCACCTTCCACTCGTACTAATGTGACCATAATAGACTAAGAAAAACACAGAAAGTCCAAAAAATAACGTGACTGTTATTAATTTATTATTATTTATTATTATGCACAACTTCAGAGTTGTACATTTGAACAGACAGCATCTCTGTTTCCCCACAAATCTCCACCTAATAATCAATAACAACACAAACAAACTGTGTTTACTGCTATGATGGATTGTCATCTTTAGGAAAGGCAGTGACAGGCGAACAGCTGTATTTATCCTGCAGAGATTTAATGAAGGAATCCCCACATTTGAAGCAGCGTTGTCCACAGAGCTGCCTCTACATTAAGTCTCTTTATTGATTTCCTCTGTGGAATTTTTTTCCTGCAAGATCATCAACACTGTGACTTTGGGCTGCTCTAAGGGATGGAGGGGAAGTGAGAAAAGAGACGAAGAAAAAGGGGACGAGGAAGCAGAAACTGAAGGTAAAAGATTAAGAGACAAAGGAGAAATGGCGAGGAAGAGTCACGGGATGACAGATGATGCAAGCGGGAGGGATTTGTGGGTAATGAGGGCGAGGAGCAGAGGAGGAGCTGATCGATAGACAGAGGGATCAATCTGTTGCCCAGAGAGGAAGACCGATCAGGATAAAGGGCGCGTTCATCATCAGTACAGGTACAAACACACGCGTGAGTTCAGAGGCTTGTTTTAACACAACCCTCAAGCTTCATCAGCAGCTGCAGGTTTCCTCCTGTAAACTCCTGTTTTCACGACCTGGCCGTGACCTCACAAACAATTAACCTGCCAAATATACGAGATAAACCCCTAATCACAACAGGCCTGCTTGTGTGACCTGACTGAACACACACACAGAGTGATATGGTGTCGCGTCGCTGTGCTCTGTCACAACACTGGATGCTCCTGAGATAACAGGGCAGCTCCTCCTTCTCCTCAGCAGCTGTTCTTCACCCAGCTGGGTGGTCACTCACGCAGGCTCGTGGACTTTTAATCTTTTGAGTCGATGTTTGTTTTTAAAATTAGACGATGAATCTTTTATTTTCTGCAGTTCCTGTAAGGTCCACTAGAGGCTCCAGCAGTGAGTCAGTCCCCATAGACTCCAATGTTAAACTAGCCATCCCTGCCTTAACAGCTGCGTGGGGGAGAACGTTTGAATAACTCACCTTTTTGAATTGTGTTAAAGCTTACAGTTTGCATTATTAGGGGCGTGGCCTCTTTGAGTGACTACAGGAAGAAGCTTGTTTACTGAAAAATTCCCAATCATTATTTATTTGAGTTTCATATCATAAAAGTGTGATTTTAATTTGTCTTCGTGGGTCTTATTTTTATTCTTGAAATTTGCTTTAGCTGTTTTTCACTTTTTTTCTATATTTTTCCTGTAAATATGAGGCTTTTTTGTCTATAAATTGTATTCGGCTTTCTTTCTTGTAAATTTTTAAATTAAAAACACATTTAAAATGGACTCTAAGGATATTTCACTAAGGAGTCCACTCTTTCTGCCAGCTTTCCTCTCTAAAGCATTTTTATTTCACTGTAGGTTAAAATGAGCCTCTGCAAATTCCTGACAGTGATTCCAGAGGACGACGCCTCTGGCTGTGCTTGGCAGCTTCTCCGTATTCATGTTTATTACCGTCTGACATCATTTCCTCCCAGTGGTCCCAGCCGACGGCTAATTATAGCAGCAGTATCCGATCTCACCTTTGATTATGAACACTTAAAAAAGCTCTGCAGCCTCTGCAGCTTTTTTTTTGTTTGTCTAGAGTTCATTATTTGAATTTCAACAACTTTATCCAGATGTTGCTACTGCGCTGTGAAATGAAGCCGTTAAAAAATATTTTCTGCTGATTCTTTCTTTTAAATATCGGATGTGAAACATAAAGCATTGACACTGAGAGTATTTAAAGATGTTGTTTGAAGAGTAAAAGCCTGTTTAAGGACCAGTTTTAAATGCTTGACATTAGTGGTGCAATGGATCAAAAACCCAGTAGCTTTTGTAATAGCTTTAGCCCGGTCGGACTGGGCAGCAAAGGGCTGCTTAAATACCGCAAACTCCTCTGCTCCTCATTTGGACCGCTAGCGCTGGCCATAACTATCACTTGACAGACCCACCACGCGCACCACACACATAATTTTTTTTCTTCTTTTTCGAATCTTCGGATCACGTGCATGCCGAAGCGAGGAGTGGGATCGGTTCGGATTACGGCTCAACCGTGATCCATTGCACCACTACTTGATATTGTATAAAAATAAATATATTCTGCAGCAGATTTAGCTGATACCTCTAGTTGCATTTTACTAACACTTCTTTAATATTTTTTAATTTTCTCAAGTCATTAACATAAAGAAACTCCGGGTAAATTGAATGTGATGTCTTAATATAGTAGCAGATGTTTTGGGGGTTCTTTTGTGCAATTTTTCCTAAAATATATAATAAAAACTATCAAGTAAAGATCAAACATGTCGAAATTTTATAATACAAATAATTCATGAATCATCTTGTTGCACTGAAGTTAACTTATTTTAAAGGTGGTGGCTCAGGGGGGCCCCAACAACAACTCTTTGCCCCTGGGGCCTCTCAGAAATTGAATCCTGCCCTGTCTGGAAGAGCAGTTAATCAGCACATTACTGTAAACTCAGTAGGGAGGCACAGTGACTCACATTGAGCTGTGCTGAGCACCTGAAACTTTCTCAAGGTGTAAAGGTGGGGAAAAGTCTGAGCCCTGCTGACACTGGAGGTCACGATGCTGCTGAACAGTTGGCATATTTTTTCGCCTTTATCTTCATGTTGTCACTCCAGCTCCGCAGGGTTCCTCACCTTTGGAAGGAGTCCATCATTATACCTCTGCCAAGAAAACCAAACTCCAAAGGCACTTAAAGACTACAGGCCTGTGTGAGTCAGTTGTTAGGGATGGGAACTTTGGGTGTGGACCCACTGTTACAACAGAAGTGTGCAAAGATTTTAGTATGACTAGTTTGTGTTGGGTTCTTCCCATTTACATGAGCCTCTCAACTTTCACAACACTGCTGGTGACTTACTGACTTATCTGCACTGAGGTAACCAGTGTTACCTACACACTCACCTTCACGCTTTAAACCCAGACAAAAACTGCAGTTCCTCTAATGTCCACTTGAGGAGTGTAGGAAAATAAAAGCGCTTACTGGAACTTTCTTCAAAAGGATTTCATGCAAATTTTAGTTCCACAAAGAAATGTTCTCCTTCAAATAACCTTAAGGAAACACCTCAAATAGGTTCTTTGAGACACCGTAAATAGTGTGAAACTCACACCGAGCACTTTCACTTTGGAACACTGGACGCTGATACTTTGAAATGAAATGCCGGCTTTTGTGTGGCCTCTCATTTAAGAATGGCAGCATGTACTGACGTCTTCATAAAAGCACGCACGTGCAGCCTCCTGCATGCATCTTTCCCAGCCATTGTTGTGTTTATGGCTGTATTCAGATGCTCCTGCGGTGGGAATCTCACAGTCAAGAAAACAAAAGACACAGAAAGAAAGTCGCCGCTGTCATCCTTCGAGCTCTGTGGTCACCCTCTGGTCAACGTGTTATTTTCATTACTGGACGGTGGCCAGCTGGCCGCCAACAGACAATAACACGCACAGACAGTGGACACACGAGGAGAGACAAGTTGGAGCTCCGTCTCCAAAACAATAGACATAAATATAGCAGCCTCTGGGAAAAAGAATACAAACGCTGTGTCCATCCCTGCATCAAGGAGCGACGCCCAGTCCTGCGTTTCCTGTTCCCCAGCCCCCCATGCAGAGAGGTGAATGCTGGGAGAGCCTTCCTCCTCCAGCACCAGCCCCTCCAAACCTGAGAAAACTACTTCAGATTCACAGGCCACACTCTCTTTACTTAGATCACTTCAACTTATTGTTTTGTTGCAAAGATATTCCCAGGCACAGAGAGCCAGTGGACGACCCTAATTAGTGTTTCCTTAGTTATTTTTTTGGGTCCACAACCAATAAGAAGTCCTTCCAACCTCCAAAGAGGCTCCACATCTTCCTGCAATAGCTGCACTGTGAGTCAGTACAACAGTGATTACTGTGGCTGAACTTCGTTACTTCAAAACTGTTGTTTATGACTTCAAAGACTTTGTTAGGGTGCCAAGTTAAAGGCTGTGATTGGGGATGAAAGTTTTCCTGTGATGTCAAAGTTACCACCTTTGTGGAAAACTGAAATTTTAATGTATCAGGTTCAATTTTACTAAATGACACATTAAATGGTGTTCTTTACCATATTCAAGATGCCCAAATTAGCATCTTTGTTTTTTTTGGGATATGCTAAAAAACAACCAACTATGTGCGTTTAAAATGCTTCCTGCACCCCCTGAAAAAACTCAAAATACAAAACAAAACCCCAATTTCTTGAGGTCTGTTCGGACCCATTCATGAGGAGGTGATGAGTCGCTCTGAGATGTAGTGGTTAACACATTCACGGATCCTCAGTTGGTGTTCCAAGTTTAGGTAAATGGGAACGTTGCATGAGTAATGGCGTCTGGCGTTAAATCAGTCTGCTGCGGTGACCTCTGAACAGCTGAAAAGGCCATTTAGAACATATTTGATTAAAAAAGGATGGATAATTTCATTAAAAAAGAAAAAATCTAAATGAGCAGGTAGCAAAAACAATGACAGATGTTTAATCAGTTATCTAAGCGTTGGGTAAAACCAACCAGCTTAAAAAAAATAAACAGCTAACATAACAAATAGCTAAAACTAGGCTAGCTAAGGGATTTAGTTACATCTTCACGATAAAAGTGAACTAGCTAAAATTTTACCATAAAAATTTAATAATTCAGTTTTAATTCGGATACTTGTGTTAAACACTTTTACCAACTTGTGTAGTATGTGATATTTGATAGCTTATTTTTCGCTCAGATAAAATGTGATGTGTTGCTCACACATCATGTGAAAAATAAAGTTTTGAGTCAGGTGACTAAAGACTAAAACACCACATGATTCAGGAGCAGGTAGAACCTCTTTTAGCAGTAATGACTTGCAGTAGTGGTTTTCTGTATGAGTCACTCACATAACAGTGGAGGAATTTTTTCCCACATTTCTTTAAAATGTTCCTTAAGTTTTTTGAAGGTTGCAAGAACTTGTCTATGCAAAGCTCCCTAAAGGTCCCCTGCAGCATTTCAGTCATGGGGAGCACTGGAATCTACCCATGAGAAACTCAGAGGATGATGGGAAAGCTGGTTAACTCATCTTCTGGTGGCGGGGTAACATCAGCTGTGCTTCATGAAGGATAAACTTGCTGTTTTACATCAGAATAGTCACAATGTTACACACCAAGTCCCATTAACCTGAAATGTTCCACCCGGCACTGTGTCATGCACTAAAACCTTCCAAGATCCATCTTTTTGAGCACTCATCAAGTGGGCGAGAGGGTCTGGTTTGCCCGGGACGGGTCGCATCCAATTAAAACATCATCAGTGAACCAGTTAACCACCATTTGGACTGAGAGAGCCGTAATGGCTTGCAGTAGTGGTTTTCTGTATTAGTCTCTCACATAACAGTGGAGAAATTTTGTCCCGCACTTCTTTAAAACGTTCCTTAAGTTCTTTGAAGTTTGAAGGAATTTGTCTGTGCAAAGTTCCCTAAAGGTCCCCCTGCAGCGTTTCAGTAATGTGGATCTCTGGAATTTGAACGGGCCGTTTCAACACGTTGATTATTTTCTGTTTCAGTCATTCTGTTGTAGATTTGCTGCTGTGCTTGGCATCACACAACATCACACTGGAACGTCCACTCCGGGGAAGATTGTAGCACTGTGATAATACATATGAATGCTCCAGACTGGCAAACTGTCAGAACTTCTGCTTTTATAGATAATCAGTGAGTGTATTTGACTGATTGACCTGAAAACTACTTACCATTAATCCTCTGCAAGCAGAAACAGCCGACTTTCTTCCAGTGAAGAACTTTTTTTCACACGACTCAATTTGTTATATGTTCATTGCATTTATTTTTAGCTGCTGCAGTAAAATAATCTCTGAGCTTTGGGACACATAAAGACCATCTTATGTTGGGTAATGGATTTGGTCATGCGGCTAGCTAAATTAAAACTGGTAAAGCAATCGATGTCGTTGCACCTGGCAGTGAGTACAAGCATGGAAAAATGTGATTTGAGACATAAAGCATTTGACTTGAATAAAAAATATTATGACAACACTGAATTTTATGTAACTATTGGTGCTGGTTTGCAGTTTCAAATCCAATCAGATGAGCACATAATAATAAGCATGTGTGAATAAAAAAGGCTGCGAAATACGACCAGGGAAACATTGGGAACGGTCGATTCCAAAGATTTTATTATGTAAACAGAGACTTAAAGTGTCAGCTTTCTGGAAAAGTTCGTTTTGGTTTGAATCCCTGCGAAGTCGAGCTCGGGACTGAACCCTAGCGCTGATGTTTTTCTCATTGTGCAGCACTCAGAGGCTATTTTGCTGTTTTTCCAGAAGCTGTTTGATCGCCAGCGTGGTGAGGTCAGGAGCTGGCGAAGCTGTTTTAATTCCCATGGTTAGATCATTGGATCACAGCAGTGACTCTGTGGGCCGCTGCTTTCCCCAAACACACTCACACACAATGCAATAACACACCCCGAGCTGTGTGCACATCACTGCAAGGGGAAACACAGTCAACACGGCCTCTGGAAATCAGAAGAAACTGAAAGTCCGGCAGCAGGAGGAGGAGGGGGTGGGTGACGGCGGATCTCCAGAGGCCGTTTGCTGTGGCCTTTGCATCTCTGGGTCACAGGTTCAAGGCCCAGGTGAGGCTAAAAGAAGCAAAAAGCCACAAGACGGACACATCCGACATCCAGAGTACCATCAGCAGACGGCTCAGATTTGTTTGGAAGTCGTTCTGTTTATGGTACAAACTGAGGCACATCCCCAAACAACAATCTTGGCTTCCTGTCACATTGTTGTGTCTCATTTTAAACCGCTCGGCCAAACTCATCTGACTGCAGAGGCATGTTCTGAGCTTTGACACATCGACAAATGGCTTTAATACATCGATATGTGCCTCATCTGAACTGCATTATCCCTTTATTCACTATGAAACAGGATTACCACCAGATCTAGCACTTGTTTACATCCTTTCACACACACTTTTGCATATTGTTATTTATCTTTAAATTAGGATCACATAAAAACAGCACCTTTCAGCAGGTAACAAAAGTATGAAGCTACTTTAATCACTCATCGATCGCTCACGTAGTAGAGGTGGGCAGATCAATACTTTTTTCCTCCATCTCCAAGTTTAGTATGAAGATCACTATTTTTTTTATTTATTTAATGAAACAGTATAACTCAAACTATGAGAAACATCTGAACCTTTTTTTGTTTGACTGTCACGCATTTTATTTCCAGTCTATTAAACATTTAAACAATAGAAGTTGACCCAAAGTGTTTACGAGACAGGCACATCAAAACACACTGATCTCCCCTATACAAGCTGCCTTTATAGGTTAAAAGTAGGGGTGGGTTTCGATAATGGATTTTCCGATTAAAATCGAATTTAGCTTGAATAAAGCGATATCAATTCATTAAATCCTGAATTGATTTTTAAATATAAATGTATTTTGCCAGAAACGCAAGAATCTCACGTTAAACCTCTTAAAACTATTTCAACAACCACCAAACAGCTAAAACAGTAAATGAGAGCAGGTAAACTTCCACACAAAGACATAAACACAAAGCACAGACCCGCCGAGGTATCAGAATCAGTGAGTTGTTGGCTTTCTCACCAGACGGCACGGACACGATCACGCCGTTGGGACTGAAAGCAGAACCTCACAGATTCTGAAGCCGCAGGTTTTGTCTCTCTCCAACCAAAATTGACTGAACCAGCAGCAAAAGAAGATCAAAACTACGGTTTGATGAACTTCATCATGAATTCCCTCTTAGCTGTGCTGTTTTGCTGCAACCACAATAAAATCACACTTCCTGCACAGCTCTCTCTTTCTCTCAGTGTACTTCAATAACAGTTTCCCATCTCAAATCTCTGTTTTCTGCATTATTCGCTTGCTTATTGCTACCATTGTTTACAGCGCTGTCAGATGCTATTTTTTTAAATGACTTAGCCTAATTTCTGCTGCTCAATATCGAAGAAATATCAACCTTTTAAAATTATGCATAATTGCAAAACGCTGTGTCTCTAATCAAACCTCTGCAACTTTGCTCTGCTTCACTGCAGCAGCATCAGGTAATGTTTATATGTTGTTTCATGGTTTTCTTCTGTTTTTGTTCTACTGCAGAATATTTTTAAGGTTACTTTGACACAAAGGCATCTGTTGTGATGCTTACACCTCTGATGAAGTCTCACAAGTGTCATTACTGATAAATGATCAGAATTACAATATTTCTGACTGTCTGTGTCAAAATTGAATTGAATCAATTCGAATCGTGGATCGAATCAAATCGATTCTAGAAATCAATGACGATGCCCCGCCCTAGTTAAAAGTATCGGTAATACCTAAATTTGCAGTATTGCACAGCCTATCGTGGAGTCTCTGCATAGCATCAGGCTCTATGATGACTTCTCCACATTAGTTTCTAACATCTTTGGTAAATGAGGGATTTCAGTTTGCTGCTTTGATCAGCTGAGTGTAAAAATACAGATGTGAACCTTTTAAAATTAAACCTGCAGCAGGGTGAAGTCTGCATGATGTGAATGGCTCTGACTACTTCCTGAATCTGTGTATTTACACAGTGTGTGCTCTGCTGATTTGCTGTTTTTAGTGACGGATAAAGCTGCTGCTGATATTGGTGCAGCGCTTCCTGCATGTGTTTCATAATTAATGTGATTTAATGTGAAGGCAGTGTCTCAGTGGTGGCCTTCACCGGGTAAACAGCTCCAGGATATGATGACAACACTTTCTCTCAAAAATCAATTCAGAGGCTTTTTTTTTTTAATTTGTCAGGAAAACTGAAAAATCTCTGGGATAAAAATGTTTTTTTTTATCTCCTCTCAGAGGTCACAAAACAACTTTTTTAGTTTTTGTTATTCTAGTCACCAAAGCAGAAAAAACAACTGAGATTTAAAGCCAACCTCAAAGTGTTTCAGTACCTTTATGATTTTCCGCTATCAACCAATCAACTCATAAAAAAAATCGGTTTCCAGCTCTATTTTGGATCTTGTTTACTTATTGTCCGATCATGTTTACGTGGATGGGAACCTGAGGAGACTCCTCTCTCTGCTCGAATCTCTCGGTCGCTCTCCGTCTCTGTCAGAGGAAGATCATTGTGGTCCAAAATAGTCCTTTTGTTGCCCGTGGAGGAAGTGATGTGGTGGTGGAAGTGGAGGGGGGAGTGCTGAGAAAGGAGTGAGGTCATGAGAAGGAGAAGTGACCTTGGAGGCCATCGCACACTCAGGTTCCCACAAACACACAGAAACACACAATCCAGGTCACATCAGAGAGAGAATAAAACTTTTTTATTCTTCGAATAAAACAGGAAATTCGGCGAAGGAAACTTTAGATTCAAGACTTTTAATGCAGACGGTTCAAACAGCGACATTAGTAAATAAAGAATGATTCTTTGCTTTTGTAAAACATCATCTGACTGGTTGCATTGTGTCTAATGTAGGCACCCACAATCTTAAACACTATTATTTACTATGTATATATCGTTGTGTATTCAGCGTGTTTTGAGCTACAGTGCACTGATTGCAAGATTTCCTTCCTTCATACCGACTCTTGGAGTCATTTGTGTTATATTTAGCGCTAATGATTATGCCTTGAAATGTGGAATACAATCCTTTGCCATCAGACTCTGGTCTTTGGCATCAGTGAGTAAAAGCTCATCTCAGATTGGATATCAAGTTCACGATTTCAGTGAGTTCAGCGTGCCACGTTACTCTGAAAGTCGAATAATCACAAAACTTCCCCCAGAAGTGCTGCCGGATCCCCTCAGGTGTGAGCTGAGGGTGTATCTGTCTCCTGCACGGACGGCCCTGTCACCGCTCCCTCTCATTGACGCCGCCTCCCTCGTCACATCACCGGCTTTGTAGAGCCGCCACCTGCTGTGATGTCACCATCTGCGGCTCATTTACCTGTCAGGACGCTCCCTCACAGAGATAAACGGATACCAGCGCATTAATTACAGACGGGGAGCGGCTTGACTTAAAATGACTTTACTGCTTCTTATCGGTGGAACAACAAAAGAACTGGAAAGATGACAACCTCAATCTCACACACACACAGGCACACACACACACACACCTTGTAATTAGTGACATAGAGGTGATGATGAGGGGAGGAAGGATTCACATGGAGATGGTCTGACAGCTTCATCAGTTCCACCACAGTGAGGACAGATGGCTCGACAACCACCACACACACACACACACACACGCTGGGCTTGGCGAGGCTGACAGCACACACACACCCCTTTCGGAGGAAACTGTTTATTCTGCCCATGAGAAGCTCAGAGGATGATGGGAAAGCTGGTTAACTCATCTTCTGGTGGCGGTGTAACGTCAGCTGCGCTTCATGAAGGATAAACTTGCTGTTTTACATCAGATTAGTTACAATGTTACACACCAAGTCCCATTAACCTGACATGTTCCACCCGGCACTGTGTCATGCACTAAAAGCTTCCATGATCCATCTTTTTGACCTCTCATCGAGTGGGCGAGAGACTCTGGTTTGCCTTATTTTTATTGGAAATGAAAAAATACACCTGAAACATGCTGTAACATTTGATTTTTTACTGTGTTAACTCCTTATTGCGTAAAGTAAAAATATCAGCCTGGTACCTAAATGGAGGTAAAAAAGAGCTGTCATTGGCCACCTGCTGATATGAGCCTTGAAAGTTTCCCAGAATGCACTTTTTTAGGTTTTCTCCAGCACATTATCAGTAAACATTGAGTCTACTAAATCTTGCCTCTGCTCAAAATCATAGACATTAAACTGCTGGAGTAAACTAAGATATATTCCTGATACTGATGCTCAGAGCTGGTTGGAGGAAGAAAAAGAAAAGTCATGTGGAACAAAAGCCAGATTGTGTCTACATGGTTATAAATATCTTTGCGATCGTGGTTGAACTGTTTCCAACGGTCCTTATCGCAGTGAGAATTTAATCTCACCAGAAACGTGATCTTGGCCCGCAGAGGAGAGCGCGCCGGTAATCGCTGCTTCTCCTGAGCATGCAGAGCGACGTGGGCCGGGCGGCCCTTTCCCTGACTCTGCCGTGTGGACATCAGAAAATAAATCACCATCAAAGGCCGCTCGGCACAATCAGCCCCAGATGGTCTGTGAGCCTCTCAGCTGTTTGAGAAATGTTGAAGTAATTAACAATTAGCAGTTCAAAGAGAGGCCGATGGGCCGAAGCAGACCAACCAGAACGAGTGTGCTCGGAGAGGGTGACGGGGTGAGCTGGTGTGTGTTTTCACACCCTCTGAATGATGAGCGTCGGTCCACATGCCGCTCTGCGGATTTTATTAGGACAACGAAGAAAAAGACACATTAGTGTAACAAACATTAGGGCATGTTAAACTTAACTTCATGTGCCTGTTACACTGAGGCACTTTAAAGCCACCTCACATCTGCTGTGTTTGTTTTTTTACTTTTTAATGAGCCATTTTTAATCCTTTATTGTTTTTCACTGAGTTTATTCAGCTGTTATTATATAGAGACGTTACGTTCAGCTGCAATATGTGCATTTTATTGCTTTTTATTGACATTTTTAGTATTCTTTACTTTGTTTTAATAAAGGGGCTGGTGCTTGTGTTCTAGTTATAGAGGGCTCATGCTTCTCAGCACCCCCTTTCCCGGGAAGGTCATTGTAAAGTTGCAGGAGAGTCCCTCTATTCGTCAAACCTCAGGTCCTACAGGACTGATGGAAACAAGAAAAAAACTAAATAAAAATGATGAACTATTGACAACCTCTCATCAACAAAAAAAAAACGAGATGATGTTCCAAAGAGAGGAGCTCCAATCAGAACTAATTAAGTTGTGTAGAAAGGCTGGACAAGTTTGGAAATTATCCAATCAGAAGTAATTAAATGGTACGAGGAAGCGGTACAAGTAGCTCCTCTCCTCCCTCGAGGAAGACAAGAGTAGACATGTGGACACATTTAATGTCAAGAAAAATAAGACGCTTTGTAAACAGATACAGATTTTACCGCTACCTGGCAGTGAAAGAGGCCACACCCCTAATAATCCAGACCCCACCCTTCGTTACTGCACAGTTGTTGTGAAGGAAGGAAGTTAGTCGTAGAGACCAGAAGAGGCTGTAACCATGTTTATTTCTTGGACATTTTAACATCGGGGCCTGACTCACTGCTGGAGCCTCTGGTAGGCTGCAGGTTTTGGTGCTTTGGTTCATTGTTTTAGCTCCATAGGTTGGTGTTTGGTTTAATTTTATTCATGCTTGCAGAGGTTAAGCTTCATCCCTCCCTGTGCATACCTAAAGCTCCTAAATGAGATGATCTGCACGCCACAGCGACCCTTACAATTCCCCTCCTGTTCTTGCAGACGTTCACATCAACAATTGGAGACATTTGACTTTTAATTTGATATCTTAGAAACTCCTATTGTTTCTGCTTTAATCCCATTTCCTCCTTTTAACTTATTACTGGCAATTTCCCTTTCCTCCTCCCCTCCTCCCGATGCTGATGACTTAATTGTTTTCTCGCTGCCCAACACGAACTGCCCCTGGGAACCCGCCACGTCCTCCGTTACATCCTGAGGCCACGGGATCCGGTGACACAGCGTGTGCGAGTGTGTGAAAGTCGGCCAGTAAATGTGTGTTTTCATGTGCGGCGGTACAAATGTGTGTACGCGCCTTTCCCAACATGAGCGGCAGGCGTGTTTAAGCCCACTCTGCAGCGAGACGTGTGGGAAGCCAGATGAGAGGGCTTCCTCGCCGTTTTCCCAACACCAGTGATTACCAGTCGCGGAAATGCTAATGGCTGTTTTGATAGCCACGGGCTGAGGCTTAAGCATTTGTTTTACTACGTAAATCCATGTCTGGCCCACGCTGCCCCCACGCCTGTTGATTTTAAATTATGAGGATATTGCTGCTGATCATGTTCACTCTTCAAATTTCACAGTTGCAGCTCACTTCCAGTTCAATCCAGGCAGTGAGCCAGAATCCCATCCTCAATATTTAAGTATGCCAGAAAGATGTTTCTACAAAAAAACCACAAAAAACTGCTGTATCCAGTCTATGCCATTGAAGTCAAGATATTTCACCACAAAGTTTGGGCTGTGGCCTTTTATCTTTATGGGAATATTTGACCCCTTTACCAAAGAATCTGTTTGTGCTCTAGAAATAACCTCAAACATAAAAAACTATTGTGTGGCTAGAGATTCCAGTGTGACCCTTAACTGTGAGTTTGTCCTTGAATCTGAGAACCTGGCATATACGGAGATAGAGTGGCACATTGTGCCTTCAGATAAACAGCAGGGCGACGAGATAATTATCTGGTATACTGGAGGTGTGATATATAACAATCTCTATGAGCCATTAAAGAACAGGGTCCACTTTGAATCTTGTCTGATGCAAAAGCACTGAGTCTGTCGACTCAGTGCTTTTGTTTTGCTTAGTGTCTTATGTTTCAGTTTAATTCTTGTTAGGATTTGCTAGTTCTTAGGTTTTGGTTTCTGTGTCTCTGTGCCTGCCCCGGTCCCATGTCTCCTGTCTAAGTCCTGTCCTATGTTCTCTCTGTACTGTGTCAGAATCGGGTCTCTGAGTCTGTGTCTGTAAGTTCAGTTGGTGTGCTTCCTGTTTTACTTTGAAGGTCCGTGTCTTATGTCAATCTATCCTTTTGCTTCCCTTGTCTCGTCCAGCCCAATTATTCCCAGCTGTGTTTCCCTTCTGCCTCCCATTTCCTGATAACCCTGCTGTGTATTTTAGTCTGTAGTGTATTTTTATCCCGTTTGTTGTCGCGTCGTGCCCTCACCGTGCTGTCGTTTCCGCCGTCTTCCTGGTTTAAAGTATAATTAGTAGTGCTGTCAGCGTTAATCTCGTTAAAATGATGTTAACGCCATAACCACATTAACATGGCAAATCTCTGTTAGCGAGTTAGCGCGGCTGGATGGCGTCAACTCGTTAGCTTGGTTAGCTCATTAATGCGTTAGCGCCGTGCAGCCCCATGCAGGGGGCGATCCGCGCTAACTCGCTAACGGAGATTTGCTGCTTTAATGCAGTTATGCCGTTAACGTCATTTTAATGAGATTAATGCTGACAGCACTAATAATTGGTGAAACTCTTCATCTATTGCCCCTTAGTTCTCTGTATCCAAGTTTATCCAAAGCAAGGTGAAAAATTTACTGGAGTTTTGAAAAACTTTAACTTGTTCGTAACGGAGAGGCTAAGTATGCCAGTGTGCTACGTAGATGGTGAAGCTGTGGAAGGAAACAATCTGAGGATGAGATGTAGTTCCTCACAAGGTACTCCTGCTCTGGATTACAGCTGGTCAAAGGCAAGCGGAAACCAGATGTTGCCTCTAAGTGCCTTTGTTGACACTACAGCTGGTGACTTGTATTTACGCAAGATCACAGAGAGTGATACTGAATCTACAGGTGCATGCTCGTAAGTCTTGTTGGTATGGAAGAGTGGGAGGTTATACTCTGTTCCCCCTTACAGCTTACATCACCACAGACTATGAACAATGAATCTGGAACTACAGCAGCAATTGAAACCAATATGATTGTGATGATCATCCTTGTCCTCAAGTCATTATCTGCTACTGTAGAAAAAAGAATGACGAAGTATTTGGAAATTAAATACTGACGGAAGAACTCCCTCCTCATAAATGGCAATCAATTAAGAGTCATAACCTTGGGCCTGGATCTTTGGAAAGCATCCAGGATCTTACGGGAGCGTATGAAAACATGAATGGAGAGTTCATGTGTCAGTTCACGTTCACCAAGGCGAATGATTTTCCAAAAAAGATGGATGACTCAGTCACAGTGAATGGCCAAGACATCCAACTTCCACAACCTTGAGGACAAGCAAATTGTTCATGCTGCTTTTGAGGAAGAAATATGTTTCTTTTTCTACTCTTTTTCACTTTTTGGGTGACCAGGACATCCCACATCCTCTGCAGCTGCTGACTGAAACATACCGGAGAGCACCTGATATATGTTGGAGGCGATACTGTTTCAGAGCACTTTATGAGAACTTAAGCGAGCTTGTCTGCTTTTGCCATTGATAATAAACGATCCCCGTTATGGTCAGGACTTTAAATGGAAACACGCCAGGGTCATGCACTGCTTCACATCCTGAGCACGCTCACATACGCTGGGACTCGTTCTCTTCAGTGTAATTTGTGTCCTTTTTTAAATTGTTTTTGTGCCTTTGTTGTTGTTATTTTAAATATTTGGTAATATTTTGTGCCTCTCTGTCATTATTTTGAGTTTCTTTAACACTTTAAAAGTCTTTTGATTCATTTTGTGTTTCTTTTGGGCTCTTGGGTGTATTTTTATGTCTTTGTTTTATGTCTCTCTGACATCATTTTTAATCTCTTGGGTATTGTTATTTTCTCTTTGGTGAGATTATATTGACTCATTGGTGTATTTTATGTCTCTTTTGATTTCTTTTGACTCTTCAGTGTGATTTTTGTCTCTTTGGTGCCAGTTTGTGCCTCTGAAGTGAGCCACGCTAAGTTCAGAACTTTAAATGGAAAACATGCCAGCTTCACACCCCGAGCATGCTCACTTACGCCGGGGCACTTTTTTTTTGAGTCTTTGATGTATTTTTATTATCTCTTTGGTTACGCTTTCTCTCTCCATTTTTTGGCACCATTTTTTATCTCTTGGGTATTGTTTTTGTGTCAGTTCAGTGTTATTTTAAGTTTCTTTGTTACTATTTTCTATCTTTTGCTTATGCTTTGAGTCTCTCTGGCATCGTTCTGCGTTTCTTGGGTATATTTTTTTTATCTCTATGGAGATATCGTTTTGACTCTTTGGTGTATTTTGTGTCTCCTTGGCACCGATTTGTTTCTCTCTGTTTACATTTTGCGTCTTCTTTTGATTCATTTTGCGTGTCTTTGGTGCAGTTTTGTGCCTCCTAAGTGAGCTCATCTGTTTATTCCATCCGTTATAAATGAGCCAAGTTATGTTCAGGACTTTAAGTGGAACACATGCTTGCTTCATGGACTGTTTCACACCCTCAGCGTGCTGATATAAATTCCTTTTTTAGGGGCCAGAAGTCAAGTTCAGCGACGAAAAGCTAAATGTGGGGACTTTCTGTGAAGAAAGCATCCTGTCTGTTTTTTAATTAGACTTCCAGACTGGTTACTGTTTGACCAGCAGCCAGTGTTTGGAAGGCTGCACAGCCCACCGTTACAAAGATGCTTGTTTTGGACCATCATATTGTTTGCATTATTTGAACAGCGTGGTAGTGTGAATGCTGCAGTGACATCGCGGTAGTTCTGGTAGTTGCCAGCAGCAACATACAATGTAGGTTTAATTGCAAAAATGAGAGCAGCGTGTGAATGCTAATACACCAGCCTCTTTGAATCCACTGCCAGGCCTACCATCAAATTTGGTCTCATTTTGATCTTCGTTGGCCTGGTTTGTGTGTGTGAGCGCGTGCACTGTCCGTAACTAGGCTCAACCTTTTCTGGACTCCAAGAGTCGATCTGGTCTTTTACCTTTCAAAGGGCTAAAAAATGTTGCCCGTATGTTTGTACTTGCTGGTCCAGCTGTTGCGGTTAACAGCCAATAATGAAGCACCTTGAACCTGCATTCCTTCTAATGACCAATAGGGGGCCTTCAATTGCAAACAAGTCTGATCTTACACATCTGTGACCTTAGATTACATTTTCCTGATGAGATTATGGTTTCAATCTGCAGTTTCAGCTCTAACTGAGCAACATGACAGGGCTCTAGACTAACTTTTTTTAACGGAACTTCTTCTTTTGCAATATTGTAGGCGATGTTAAACTTAATGATCATCTCAGCCTCCTCCGATGACCTGTTTACTCCTGCCTGCCGCTGAAAGGCAGTGGGGAGCAGGGACATTTTGGCAGAGCATTTATCGCGGCATATAATGTGTCTTCTCGATGCTGTATGCTTTTTCAGCGTTTCAATTCGAAATGTATTAGCACCAGTGACAAATGCAGTGTTGCCGGCCATGGTCTTTCCACATTCGCGACAATAAATGCAGTGCATCATATTGTCAGCTTGGCTGTATCTTAGCCAGAGAAACTGGTCAAGCCACTCGATTCGAAATTTATACATTTTCTCACTTTTACTTTCAGTGGACTCCGGCTGGGAGTCGATCGTATGTGGCTCATTTTCTGATGCCGTCTCTGGACCAGTGTTTGACAAAAACAGAGAGGTTGATGGCTCCGTGTCAGAGCGCTGGCTCAGAATTTTGGACTGATCAGGCCTTAACTTAACGAAAAAGTTATCAATTGTTCTTTTCATATTTTCTCAATACCAACTTCATACACTTCTGACCTGGGCTACTCACCCTTCTCTATCTGCCCGCACTTTCAAACATAAACATAAGTAGGTCTGCAGGAATATCTGGACCACGGCCAATCACAGAGGTCCCCACCTCTGAGTATCTCTGATTGGTTTAGAACACGACATGGGCATAATGTGTGTCTGTTGTTGAACACACGGAGACTTTCAGGGTTGCTGAAACTTTTTTTTCCGCGAAAATACTTGGTTGCACCGGTGCGACCAAGTATTTTTTTTTACTTGGTCGCACCGGTGCAACCAAGTATTTTTTATTAGTCGCACCATGGAGAAATTTGGTCGCATTTGCGACCAAATTAGTCGCACTCTAGAGCCCTGCATGATACTAACTTTGGATACAAGTGATAAAACACACCTGTATCAACACACACTACGGCTCCTCCACCTCTGGTTTTAGGGAAGGCTATAAGTTGTGGTGGCATCTTTCCAAAATAAAAAACAGCTTTTCCACCTTAAATCCCAAGCCATTCCCAGAATCTATTAGATCCCACAGCATAAGCTCTGTCCCTCCTTTGACTGTTTAAGTGCTGGTTTTAAGAACTAAATCTTCAGATTTTTTTCTGTGTTTCTGTAGGTGGAAACTGTGCAAGCTGCTTCAGCTCTATATGTTAAAACAAAAAAGTTAGATAAGCCAGATCCAGGTTTGACCTTTTCCAGATCACATTTCTTAAATATTTTGTCTGTACGAAGCCTAGACTGTAGAAACCTAATTGAATCCACTCTTAGTGGACAAAATGCTAAATTAACAGTGCAAACAAACCTGTTGATTAAGTCAACAGTTTATAAGCTGCAGCTTGTTCACACTGCATTCTTACAACGCTGCGTCACCTGATTAGAAGTCAGATAAAGCAGAGATTTCCTGGACTTTATGCAAGTAAATCGGCTCTATTTATTACACCGTAAGGGAGTGATTCGGTCGTTACAAGCAGGCCTTCAGATGGCTTTCTAATGGGCTGTAGTTGGGGTATCGGTAATGATACGTCAGTCTGCCTGCTGAAAGGTCACAGCGCTAACACTACTCTGTGATGAGTGACAAAATGGAGTTAATGTGGCGTTCGGGGTACACGGCTCGAGCTAAGTAAACATACGACGGAGCACATGTGAGTGTGGAGGGAGATGACGTGGGGCAGGGAAAGGGAGTGAACCAAAGCTGGGAGATTAAAAGAAAACAACTTTCAGCTGAGCTCCACAGTTAGTCACTGTAGATCAGTGTGGAGGACTTTTTAGGTCATGATGGTTAAGTAAGCATCCACAAACATCTCTGATTTTACAGAGGTGGGACCAAGTCATTGTTTTGCAAGTCTCAAGTAAGTCTCAAGTCTTTATCCTCAAGTCAAGTCTCAAGTAATGTCAGGCAAGTCAGAGTCGAGTCTCAAGTCACTGGTGTAAAAGTCCGAGTCAAGTCTCAAGTCTGAAACTTTGAATTTCAAGTCCTTTCGAGTCTTTAAAAAAAAAAAAAATGAAAAAAGCATGTTGCAGTTATGCTAAATGTAAATATTAGACCATGTAATTTTTAAATCTGTGTTTTTCTCAACACATGACAAAATAGTGAACTTAGAAAATATACACAAATTGTGAAATTGCACCTCTATAAAATGCAGCTCAATTAAACCTAGCTCCAAGAATAATTTTCACCGACAGTTCTGAGATAAGATGCATGTTATTCTTGGATGCGGTTGTAGGACCGGCTTTAAAATCGCATGACAAAAATATCATACATATTAAAAAAAACTGCATCACCAACGTAGCCTGGACAACATTTGCTAGTTAGATGAAGTCAGCTATCTCATCGTAGCATATTTATATGCATATTTATAATCATACGGTTCTTGGAGTGAGTGCATACACTCATGAAGTTTAGTAACTTCAGGTCACAGCAACAAGCCCAGGTACAGTTTACCGACGGATGGGTACAGGACCTTGAAATGCACCGTGTAGAACGAAAGACCATCGTACATATCATAAGTTTACCAGTCTCACAAATTGTCGTCATAAATACACATTCCTTAACCGTTTATTAATAGACCTTTGAGCTCAACGGTAATTAATTAGTAGTGGAAATAATTTCTGGTACCCATCACAGAAATGTAGCAGTGACAATAATACTGTATGCTGTAATCGTACTGGGCAATTAGTGATACAAAAAACCTGTTTTATCCTGTGAATAAAAGTATATGTTTTTGTCAATGTACCATAATAACAGAGGCGAAACGCAATATTGTGTCAGGACAATTCACTATTTATGCACAATAAATAAAGGAGCATAGCGCGACAATTTCTGTTCAGCGCCAGACGTGCTTGTAACCTATATCACCAATTATGTTAAGAAAAATGACGTATTAACTACTAAAAAACACTGACCTTCGTGTAAATGCTTGGAGCAGACTAACCTGTGAGCTGGAGTGTTCTGGGACGTTATATTTGATCTTTGAATGGCTGCAATCCAGGCCATCCGTCGCGTCTTTGTTACTTCGGAAACATGGCTCGAACAATTTCTCTTCAACGAGGTAATCCGATAACAACCGATCTCTTTACCCGTCGGCTTCCCGTGGCTGTCATGCGACCGGCTATTGCAGTTAATAATACAACAGCTTCTTGCCATTTTTGTGTTTCTTTTTATCGCTGTGTGACTGATTTCAAGCCTGCGTGCGCTAGTACCTCTTGCCACGAGTTCCCAGAATCCTTTGCAGTTCTACCCGTGAATGACGTCACATTTTCAATCTCTATATAATATGTATGTTAAATTTTATATTTGGGGTAAAATATCAAGTCTTTTCAAGTAAACCGGTTCAAGTCCAATTCAAGTCCCAGGTCATTGGTGTAAAAGTCCAAGTCAAGTCACAAGTCTTAGAACATTTTTTCAAGTCAAGTCTAAAGTCATAAAATTAATGACTCGAGTCTGACTCGAGTCCAAGTCATGTGACTCGAGTCCACACCTCTGTGATTTTAACAAAAAAATGAACCACTTTCTCAGACTTTTTGTTGTGTCCTTGATTACATCTGTGAATCTTCTCCAAGGTCTTTCTCTTTTCCTCCTGCCTGGCAGCTCCATCTTCAACATCCTTTCTTCAACATATCCACTATCCCTCGTCTGCACACATCCAAACCATCCCAGTCTTAGCAATTAATCTTTGTCTCCATTTTCTGTCCACCCCGGTCACTCCCATCGAAGGACTTAGCTCTGCCACCTTTAGCTAATTATTTTTGGCTAAACCTAACCTCATTGTTTTATTTAAAAGAAATGCAAATGAAGAATAAGATTTCGTCGTCACCCTCATGCAAGATTCTGTTGGTTTTTATCACCGTTTCGATGAGACATCAGTGCATGAGTTCAGAGACACTCAAATTACAGAGAGGGAGAATCTGTAGTAGCTGGAAAAGATGAAACTTTCTGGAGAAAATGACCGAAGCTCTTTACTATTTCCAACATGTCCGGTTAGAGGGTCTAACAAAGGGAGGTTTTTCCTGAATGGCAATTCAGACACATGCCACAAACACCACTATTGCGTCTTTGCAGACATGTGCAGACTAACCGTGCGACTCAATTTATTCGCCATTTTGGACTTTGGAAAAACACGTCTTCAAAGCTCTTTGTGATTGCTGCGGATGGACAACGAGGATGCGATGCCAAACATCTGTTTCCCTAGCAACTCTCGAGATGTGTCCACCATGATGTAAGGTTGGAAACCTACATAAACAGGAACAGTTGATGCCCAACACAACTAAGGCAGTGACCTTACACTAGGCTCTAACGTAGACGTATTCTGCTTGTAAAAGTGAAAAATATTCAATTTGGTAGATCAGAGGTTGTGACAGTTTCAGGTGAGGTCGTGTTGACCTGTCAAGCTGCTGGAGACATCCCATGATGCACTGCTCCTCCATTCCGCATGTGTTTAAAAGTCACTACTGCATCTTTCCTGTCCTTCTTTTTTGCCCTATTATCCTGGTTATGCTGGTGAACTTTTCCGTTGAAAAGAGTTCTTCCTCCTCACTGTCACCAATCGTTGCTCACATGGGAACATCAGATTGCTGGGTTTTCCTCTCATATAAAGAGCCTTGAGGCAACTGCTGTGTGAATTGTTGCTATATAAATAAAATTACAGTCAGCATTTTTTCTAGCTTGTTTTCTTCTCTGTTTTCCATCTACAGTTTCGTGAAGCAGACTTTCCACTGAGCAGCTGACCGTTATCATTACGTCAGTGTAACGAATCTGCTCACACACCCCGTTAGCTCACTGATTGTTTTTCATTAACATTTAAAAACAGTTTCTGTCACGCTGTCCTGTTGAAAAAGTAAGACGGGGGAGGTCGCAGGCTGTTCTACTAACTGAGCATGTGCTGCTTTTAATGTGTTTTCTGTGTGGTAGACTTTAACAATCACCCTCCTCCTCCTCCTCCACTTGAGCCTGACCACCATTCAGGTGCAAATAGCGGCCGAGGCATGCGTCAAATTTACAGCCTGGCTTTACAGCGTATGGTTGTCTGGACACTCTTTCTCCTTTCTCCTGTGGCTGCAGCTCTTTGGGTGGCTCGGGGAAACATCTGGAGGGGACAATGAATCCCGGGGTCGCTCAGCGGTGCTCTTTCAGCGACACATGCCGGCGACGAATGCAAATCAAACACGCCCACACACATAATACCGCTCGGGCTCTCTATCAAATTGCCGTCAGACATTTTTATGGTCAAGTCACACACAACAACACAGATTCAACTTGTGGAATCATCACACTTCTAATACGATTAAGAATCTGCCAAAATACAGGGTGGGACGGTGACATCAACACTTATTTCTGCATGCATAGACAGTACGTCAGGGAAGGAAGTCAAAGGAGGTCTTTGAGATGTTTTAACCATTTGAAAGTTGAGTGGTTTAAGAGAAAGTGATGCTAGCAACACCGTTCAGAAGTCAAAGCTGTGACGCCACCTCCAGAGGTCCCATATCCATTGGTCAGAGCAATTTTGGTTTCACAACAGGGTCCAAATGTTGAAGGTGATCAACATTTCTGTCTCAACCAGATCACTGAGATAATTCTATTCCAACAATTCACAATTAGAAATGTGAAAATCTTTTGAGGTCCATCCAAAAACTTTCACCACAGCTCTGATCACACATATGGATGTATTTTCTTTTGAGTTTTCATTTTGATCCATCTGACCATTTAATGGCTGAACTAGATTTCCCACCAACATTTTTACTTTCAAAAATTACGTTCCAACTAACAATAAGATATCAAACAAAGTACACAGTATGGTGTCAAAAATGGTGCACATCTTTGACAGTGTTTTTCAGTGGTCTGAAACACCATTTATCTGCAGATGAAAGGCCAAAACATGTAGGGAAAGCTACGCTTATCAAAATACCCGTGTACGTGTGGTCGTAGCCTTCATTTTTAACAAACTTAAAAATGTAAATAGAGCTGATAAAAATCTGCAGAGGGTTGGGGATGATGACTAACCAAAGAATTGCAGCATATTAGAAAGACGAGATCGTCATCCAGAAATATTGACAAGAAACATCTTGAACGGTTTTCCTGACGTGACTCACGAGCACGTGTTGCATCTATCAAAGTAAAGACAGGACCTATTTAATTCATTTATACTCTTACAAGCGGGCACAACACGGTCATCAGTCATTTTGCTGACACAGTGAGCGTACATGTTGCACCAGGACGATAACCCCACATCAGGCGCTCCATACCATATTGATGGTGGTTCTCCTCCAACACATTAACTCTCATTACTGCTCCACTGAACCGCCTGGCATTTACAATGACAAATTCCTCCTGGCATGGGCCCACCAGGACCTGATTTACAGACCTCTGCAGCCCCCTCAGCACCCTGCACATATTGCAGGAGTTTAACACGGTAGATCCAATTTTAGACAGGAAAAAAAAATAAATTTCTCAAATGTCACTAATCTGCAAACTGGGGAATAAACCTGCTGTTTCTCCAATCTGTGGAAGGCATTTTCCAATCCAGCAATTAGATTATTAGCCTGGGAGTCAGATTTTTCATACGTTTAACGTCTTTTAATGGAACGCTTCTGTAACGTTAACATGTTTTTTATTGCCCCAGCCATGCAGCAAGACATTGCGGCTTGACTCACGTTAACATGTAATGAAAGAAAGTTTTTCCTCGTCATGACTCTCTTTGTGTTTCGAGTCCCTCTTCAGCCGCAGAGCGTGGACAAATCAAATTGTCCTCCCAGAGAAAAAAGCTCCAGAAACTACTTCACGTTGATTGATGCTCCTCGAGTTGGTGAAGGAGGAAGAGCTCAATTAGTATGTGTGAGAGGGGGGTTGGGTGTAATTGAGTTAAAGGCTCCCCAGGCCTGAACTGAATTAAGAGCAGATTAAAGGTAAAGTGCTGAGTGTGTGAGAGTGTGTTTTATCCTGTTTCTTAAGCATTATAAAAATAAAAATATAAATCATATTAAACGTGCTTTGAGTTTTAGCTGTGGTCAACCTTTAGTATCAAATCACACATTTTTCATCTCCCCCCCATAAAAAAAAAAAAAAGAAATCTGTGTATATGAGCCTCATAGTGAAGATGATGCAGCCTGCTAGGTAAAATTAGCCTGTTAATGTCATGGCTACTTTCAAAAAAACAAATAAGATAAGATAAGATAACTTTTATTAGTCCCACACGTGGGAAATTTGTTTTGTCACAGCAGGAAGTGGACAGTGCAAAAGTTATGAGGCAAAAATTAGAATACAATAAGAATAAATACAGTACACAACTGTACAGAATAGAATAAAATACTATATACAGTAGAATAAAATAAAATAAATATACAATAAGATAAAAATAGAATACAAATACAAATACTATATACAACTGAGTAAAAATACAACAATGACAGTGTGGAATACACCAGGCACAGACACACGCACACACAGGTATGTACTGCCAACTTCCACATTTATTGAAGCTTTGAGTTTTGACAGCTGACTCAGTCGTACAGTCTGACAGCTCACGAGCCCAGCTGATCTCTCCTCTGGCCGCCCCTCCCCGTCTCACTATAAAAACAGCGGAGGGAGACCATCATCAGTACATAAACACCATCAGCTGTTCTTACCGGCCTCGCAGCGCCGCCCTGTTGAGCCTTCTGCTGCACTCCTCCCCTGCAGCTGCGCCCGGGGCCACGCCTCCGCCACACACCCCCACCGCCCGTTCGAGGCCGGGGAGCCGTCCGGCCGAGCCAACTCCCCCCCGCGAGCGAGAGAGAAAATCGGCCACCGCCATCTGCGCCCCCGGCCTATGGATCACCTTGAACTTAAAGGGCTGCAACGCCAGATACCACCGGGTGATCCGGGCGTTGGCATCCTTCATGCGGTGGAGCCACTGCAGCGGGGCGTGGTCCGAACAGAGGGTGAATGAGCGTCCCAGGAGGTAATAGCGCAGGGAGCCGACCGACCGGATGGCCAGGCACTCCTTCTCCACGGTGCTGTACCGGCGCTCGCGCTCCGCTAGCTTCCGGCTGATGTACAGGACAGGGCGGTCAGCCCCCCTCACCTGCTGGGACAAAACGGCTCCCAGCCCTCTGTCCGAGGCGTCAGTCTGCAGAACAACAGGGAGGGAAAAGTTAGGAGTGTGAAGCAGCGGCTCCCCACAGAGAGCCTTTTTCACCTGCACAAACGCCGCCTGGCACGGCCCCGTCCACTGGACCAGATCCGGGGCACCCTTTCGAGTGAGATCGGTCAGGGGGCTGGTTAGCTGCGCAAACCCCGGCACAAAGCGACGATAGTAACCCGCCAACCCCAAGAACCGTCTCACCTCCTTTTTCGTCCTGGGGCGCGGGCAGGATGCGATAGCCGCCGTCTTCTCCACCTGTGGACGCACCTGCCCGCCCCCCAGGTGGTACCCCAGATACTGCACCTCCCTCCGTCCAACCGCGCACTTCTTCGGATTGGCCGTGAGCCCCGCCCCCCTCAGGGACTCCAGGACCGCGGCCACCCGCAGCACATGCTCCGCCCAGGTGTCGCTGTGGATGATCACGTCATCCAGGTAGGCGGCAGCATACGCTGCGTGCGGACGCAGTACCCGGTCCATGAGACGCTGGAAAGTGGCCGGGGCCCCGAACAGGCCGAACGGAAGTGTCACGAACTGGTACAAACCGTACGGAGTGGAGAAGGCCGTTTTCTCCCTGGCCTCGGCAGACAAGGGAATCTGCCAATAGCCCTTGGTTAAGTCCAGTGTCGTGAAAAAGCGGGCCGTGCCTAACCGGTCCAGGAGCTCGTCGACCCGAGGCATGGGGTAGGCATCAAAGCGTGACACTTCGTTCACCCTGCGATAGTCGACACAGAACCGTATAGACCCATCCTTCTTCGCCACCAGAACGATGGGGCTACACCAGGCGCTGTGCGACTCTTCTATTACTCCCATCCTCAGCATTTCCGCCAATTCCCTCTGCACGATTTTTCGCTTGTGCTCCGGGAGCCTGTAGGGCCGTGAACGCACCGTCACGCCAGGCTGCGTCACGAAATGGTGCTCGATGAGGGACGTCCGGCCGGGCAGGGGGGAGAACACGTCCGCAAAACGCTGTTGCAACGCGACAACATCCGCTCTCTGGGCCTGTGTGAGATGGTCATCACAAGGGAGGGAGGCGGGAATGATAGAATTTGGCACCTCAGGCCCCAACTCATCTCTCTCCTTCACCAGGCTCACCAGAGAAGCGGTTTCAGCCTCTCTCCACTGTTTGAGGAGATTGAGGTGATAAATCTGCGTGGCTCCTCCCCTGTCCGACCGAGCGACCTCATAGTCCACGTCCCCGACTCGCCGTGTGACCACAAAGGGTCCTTGCCACTTGGCGAGCAACTTCGAGCTGGAAGTAGGGAGTAACACAAGCACTTTATCTCCCGGTGAGAATTGCCTGAGTCTAGCCCCTCTGTCATACAGGCGTTGCTGACGCTGCTGAGCCTGGAGCAAATTCTCCCGTGACAACCTCCCCAAAGTGTGGAGTTTTGCTCTCAGGTCCAACACGTACTGAATCTCATTTTTGGCGGGGCTCGGACCGTCCTCCCAGCTTTCTTTAATCAGGTCGAGCACCCCACGTGGCCTCCTGCCGAACAGCAGTTCAAAGGGAGAAAATCCCGTGGAGGCCTGGGGCACCTCCCGCACTGCGAATAACAGAGGGTCTAGCCAGTGATCCCAATTGCGTTCATCCTCGTTAATGAACTTCCGAATCATGGACTTTAAAGTCTTATTCAGCCGCTCCACCAGCCCGTCAGTCTGAGGGTGGTAGACGCTGGTCCGAATAGATTTAATGCCCAGTAATTCGTACAGTTCCCGCAGTGTACGAGACATAAACGACGTGCCCTGGTCAGTCAGTATCTCTTTCGGGATTCCGACTCGGGAGATGACCTGAAACAGTGCCTGCGCCACACTCTTTGCAGAGATGGTGCGCAGCGGAACTGCTTCCGGGTACCGCGTTGCGTAATCCACCAGGACTAACACAAAGCGGTAGCCGCGTGCACTCCGGTGAAACGGCCCGATGAGGTCCATGCCGATGCGCTCAAACGGGACCTCAATGAGGGGGAGAGGGCGCAGCGGCGCCTTCGGTATGGCCGGCTGGTTAACAAGTTGGCAGTCCGGGCAGGACGCGCACCAGCGGCGCACATCCGCTCGGATGCCCGGCCAATAAAATCGGGCCGTTATTCGCTCCAGAGTTTTCTCGTAGCCCATATGCCCTGCCATGGGGTTATAGTGGGCCGCCTGGAAAAGCGTTTCCCGGCGGCCCTGCGGCACCAACAACTGGGTGTGTGTTTCCTCGGTCTGAGTGTCACGACTCACTCGATATAACCGGTCGTTTAATAAGACGAAACGCGGGTAGGTCTGCGCGGCCTCAGGGCGCACCACGTGACCATCAATAGCCATCACTTGGTCAAAGGCTGAGCGTAGGGTGCCGTCACGAGACTGCTCCAGTGGGAAATCACCCATGGGGGACACTTCCGGGGCCGGCGGGACGTCCCGTGAGGGACCCGCCGGCTCCTCCCCCCCGGAGTCGGTGTCGGACGACCCCGCGTCACCGCTGAATGCCGCGCACACGCTACACCCCGCTTCCGGTCGTGATCGCACCCCCGCGTACTGCCCCAATAGCTGATGAAACCCCGGCCAATTGGTACCCAGAATCAGGGGGTGCGACAGGCGCGGGCTAACCGCCGCCGTTACTCTATGCATTTTGCCCTTATACTTTAATAACAGCGGCACTATGGGATACCTGTGAACGTCACCATGCACACACCTCACCTCCACCCATTCTGCCTCCAGCAATGCCCCGGGGCGAACCAAGCTTTGGTGTACGAGGGTCTGCGTGCAGCCCGTGTCCACCAACGCCTGGCGTATACCCCCTCGAGTCCTTACCGGAATACTGTATGTCCCTCCTGGACCGGGGGAGGGTGCTGGGGCGCCAGCAACGCGGAACACCTGCCCCACTTCCATAAGCGGACAATCCCTCCTCAGGTGCCCCGGCTGCCCGCACTTCCAACACTCCGGCCCCGGCGTCTGTGCTGCTCTCCGTGGCTCGGGGGCGGCTCCACTTGGCTCGACTCCCCTGGACGGCATCAACGCCGCGAAAGGGTTAGTGGGGCTCAGCGCCGGCAGCCGCTCGGCCTGCCCTGGTGCCGGCACACGGCGCCTCGGGGCCGGCACTGGGGCCTGTTTGTTCGGCCTCCGTCCGGCGTCCCCGGGTTCCCCTGCTCCAGCGGCAAGGTGGTCCTCCGCCAGCGTCACTGCTACCTCCAAGCTGGCGGGCCGGTGGCACCGGACCCATCTCGCCGTCTCCGCTGGCAACCCCTCCGTGAACTGCTCCAGCACCACCTTGTCCACCAGCTTCGTCTCGCCCTCCGATGCCCCCGGTCGCAGCCAGCGCACCGCCGCGTCGCGCAGCTGCCGGGCCCAGGCGAATGGTCGGTCCGTTGTAGCCAGCCGACAGGCCCGGAACCGCCGGCGATGGTCTTCGGCGGTGAGCCCCAGCCTGTCCACCACCGCCCGGCTCACGTCCGGGAAGCTGCTCCTCGACGCCGGAGGCAGACTCAGGGCCGCTGTTTGTGCCTCCCCAGACAGCAGGGGGAGCAGCCGCGGAGCCCACTCCTCCCGCGGCCATTGGCAAGCCTCCGCCGTGGCACGGAAGGTCTCCAAAAAAATTTGTGGGTCGTCCCCGTCCCCCATCCGGGGCACCGCCACCGACAGTGGCGAGGGCTTCGGCGTGGCAGCGGCCCCGACCAGCCGTTCCAGAATTTGCGTCTGTCGGTCCGTCTGCTCCTGCAGCGCGGCCAGGTGGGCACGCTGGTCGGCCGCCTGATCCCGGCTCATCGTCGCCATCTCCGCTAGCATCTGCGCCAAGAATTGCAGAGGCTGGGCGGGTGGCGCGGCCTGTGGGTCGGACATTCCCCCACCGGCACTTTCCTGGGTTTCGGCACCACTTGTGGAATACACCAGGCACAGACACACGCACACACAGGTATGTACTGCCAACTTCCACATTTATTGAAGCTTTGAGTTTTGACAGCTGACTCAGTCGTACAGTCTGACAGCTCACGAGCCCAGCTGATCTCTCCTCTGGCCGCCCCTCCCCGTCTCACTATAAAAACAGCGGAGGGAGACCATCATCAGTACATAAACACCATCAGCTGTTCTTACCGGCCTCGCAGCGCCGCCCTGTTGAGCCTTCTGCTGCACTCCTCCCCTGCAGCTGCGCCCGGGGCCACGCCTCCGCCACAGACAGAAAGGATTATTGCACTTAGTATTATTGCATATGTATGGATGTGTGTGCTTGATCAGTTAAAGTCTTTATTATGGAGTCTGACAGCAGTGGGGAGGAAAGACCTGCGAAATCTCTCCGTCCCACACCGTGGGTGCCGCAGTCTCCCACTGAAGGAGCTGCTCAGTGCTGTCACAGTCTGCTGCATGGGGTGGGAGATGTTGTCCAACAGGGATGACAGCTTAGCCGCCGTTCTCCTGTCACTCACCAAATGCAAAGCTATTTATGATTATTTGGTACTTCAATTTGTTTACTTTTTTTTAATTATATAATTCAAATAATGAAAGTTACTATACTTACAAAAGGGACTGTGCGATATGACGAAAACCTCATAACCTGATATAAAACATCTATCGTCCGATAGAGATATAAATCACAAAAATGTAACATTTTCTGTAAATTCTGTGAATCTCGGCTAGCTGAAGTGTTTCCAGCTGGGCGTTGTGTACCTGGAGTTGAGTGTTTTACTGATGCATGAAAGGATACATTTTTAGACATAGGTTGTAACGGCCGCCGTTTTCTTTGCGGCATGCTGCAGGGAAAAGCCTGTTCTAACGTTCGAGTCTAAGGTTTATTTTTTAGTACCTACGGCTCTTTTTTGCTTCTCATCGGTAAATACTCTGCATACTATTTCACGTAATTCAGTTTATTTTGAAAAGTCTCAACAGGATCTTGAGCTTTATTGTGAAAGGTTTATGTGGAAAATAAACAAGCGGACACGTGATGGTTTTACCATTGTTGTTGCTAACGACAATGCATAAAAGCAGGCGCTTGTCCGTCCATACTGTGGTTATATTAAATATAAGAGAAAGAGAGAACTTTAAGAAATTAATATAGCCACAACAGTGACCATCAAAACGATGAAAAAATATTGCCGTAAACAGTTTATTTTGCGACACCACGAAACAAACGATAGCTTAAAATGAAACGATAGACGTTTTTAATATCGTCATCCAATATATATCATTATATCAAACAGCCCTACTTACAAGGCAGAACAATTATGAAATGAAGGAAATAATAATGTATTAACATGTAACAAGCAGTTTCTTGCTTTGTCAAACGCCAACAAAAAAATAACTTAAAATTTTGACTTACCTCTGCCCGATGCATAAACAAGCTTCTATAATGGAGAACTTAAAGATGGCAATAATGGCCGCACCTTTTTACACATTAAAAAATAATTACTTAAGCTCTGAAAGGCATCAATGGCACAAACATTGTCAACTTTGCTAACTAAGCTAGCTAGCTGATAATTTAGCACTCCCGCTCATCCAAAAATGGTCATTTTGCGTCCAAATAACAACATGGCGGCAGGCAAAATGTCTATCAGATTTTACTGTTATTGAATATGATACGGTATTTCTAACTGCCGTGATGCTGAGATCACGAACTGGCACATTTTGCTAAAATTTGGTAGAAATATCGCAGCTACTAGATATTTCCATTCTGTGCAGCTAAAAAGTGTTTACAGTTTGGATTTTTAATAAACTTATTACTAAGTTCTCCTTCTGTTCGCTATATTGTTGTTTCTCTACCACAGATCTTCAGTTACATTCCAGTGCTACTTAGCTCTGCTGTTAGAAAGGCCTGTGTCTGCTTTGAAGTACGACCCAGCTGCCCCATTCATGCCTTAAGTGCACACCAGGTGCCTCGGACCACAAAAAGCTGGAGAAGAAAAGCTCTTTGCTCCTCAAAAAAGCCCAACGTCACAAATCTCCCAGCTACCCCCCACGTCTGCAGCCGCCATGGAGGTCAAGTGGAGCTTTTTGTGAGCAAACGGTGGATTAAAGTCTAAATAAAAGAGGAGATTTATAGAGTAACGCGCTGTTGTTTTAGTACAAGTTTATGATAACGTAACTCAGACAGCCCCTCTCTAGGCAGTGCCTACACTAATAGCTGGGGATAAAACTCACGTCAGCTACATAAACATCTGAGCTGCAGGTTAAAGAAGCAGCAGGTTTCACACACACAGCAATAAACTGGAGATTTTAATAGTTAATGAATGCCACATACCACCTGCCTTATTCCAGCCTGAAGCCCTAAAAGGAAAACAAAACAACCCCAAAAACCATTAGAGGCAGCCCTCAGCGAGTCTGAGCTGATTTAAGTGACGTCCACCCAAATATGTTCAATTCTCGGACATGATCACGGCACATTTAATCTATTCATTTATTTTTCAGATTTTTTTTAATTACTGGACTAATTTTATATTATAGTAAAATACCTTCATGTGAGTATTAGGGACATCACAGCACTGTTTCTATAACATCATGTTCTTATGGAAACAGGTGCCGTCGAGGGAAGACGCTGAACAGTTATGATGCTCCATTTTTGAAAACTAACGTTAATGTTTCAACCTTTTTTTTCCTAGAGCGCTCTCTAGTGCAGGCAATATTTGTACAATTCCATTAACAGGAAGTGAAACAACTAGAATGTGCATCTTTTATATACAGTGCATGACGGACACGTGACTATTCTCTGATATGTAATTGTAAACCCTTTGTGATGCTGAGGGGAAGTCCTTCCTTAGAACATCTTCCTTCATTCTTCCTGCTGTAAATAAATCTGTGCTCAGATTCTTCTTTGTGTTAATAATCTCGGAGTAAACTCGAGCAAAGCTGCAGGGCATAGCTGAAGATTTATCCTCTAAATAAAACATTTATTTATCTTTATTTATTTACTTACCTGTACTCAGCGAGATTTGCTCCGAGGCTCTCGTGCTTTAGCATCGGTGCTAAGGAAGACAGACGGGAGTAATTAGCCTCACCTGGAACTAGCAGTGAATTATCCTTGCCACGGGCAGACATGAACAACCCACTCCACTATCTCCCACTTTCTCCCTCCAAAACTTTGTTTCCACAACATTATTCTCCCTTAGGTCTTGAGTTGTAGGATCTCTGGTAAGCTTTCTTTATCACCTCCTGGTTTTTGTCCTTTTTCAGGGGTTTTCCTGCCTCGTAACCGATTTCTTTTATTTCTCTTACTACCTTTATGTTAATTTCTATCTCAGGCTCTTTTAGTGCACATCCTCTCTATCAAACTAAACCTTCCTCCTGTCCATGTTTGCACATGTGTTTAATCTAATCTGTTTTTATTTCCTGAAGCGTTTTCAGTGGTTTGTCTGTTTGATCATTATTCATTTTTTAATATATGTTTTTGTTCTGGATCATTTGTCTTTTATTTTTTGTCTTTTTCTTTCCTTTTAGGATGATTTGCCAAAACAAAATGCTGCAGTTTCTTTTTTTAGTAAGTATATAAAACAGTTATTCTCTCATTAATTCACATTACCGTCGCACAAATGCCTTTGTCTTTTATGATACTCTCCGTTCCCCTAAATTTGGGCTTGCAGGTCATTATGCTTTTCAGTGAATCTGATGATGGCGAACTTCAATTATGTAGATGTTACTGTACCGGCTTCCACAAACCATTTCCCTATATTCGTTTTTGCATTTTAGTATCGTAGTAAAAAAAAAAAGAACTGTTATTATCGTAGCATTTTTAACACAATATTTATGTCTCTGTAGTTAAAACAATAGTTTTAATCGGTCTGTGGATAACTTATCAGCTTCATTTTGTTAATGTAAGTTGCATTGTTTCCTTTTCTTGCACACAGCAGTCAGAAGTCTTAGTAGATGATTTTGGATCTCATATTCTTCTTTAACAGCCTACTCATTGCTTGAGATGCCCGTCAAAGAACAGAAGTCTTTAGAACAGGGGTGCTCAATACGTCGATCGCGATCGACCAGTCGATCGCAAAGGTAGTATTGGTAGATCGCATGGCATTAAAAAAATAGATGCCAGCCTATCATCCATCCCGTCACTTGATTGATACAGGGAAGCCAGTCAGATGACAGCAGATTTTTTCTGACGCTTAGGTCGCTGCGCATGCGCAAACAGCAGCGCGAAGTGTAGTAAAACTGACAAGCTAGTCAGCGAGTTAACTCCAATTTTTAGCTCTCGGTTTTTTCTCTTAAACCTGGCCGTCAGCAGCTACTGTCCGGACTATGCATCCCTGGCTGATTCAATTCAGTGCAAGTCATCAGAGTAAACTCAGGTAATGACAAAAAATTTACATAGTTAATTGTGTTGTGAAATATTGGATATTGCGGTTATGCATGTATATACATTGTAGATATAAAGAATCCTCAATATATTTATAAATAAGTATATGTTTTGGATTTTTGTAGTGGGTAGATCATTTTGACTTGGTCATTTTATAAGTAGCTCACATGCGGAAAAAGTGTGAGCACCCCTGCTTTAGAATAACCGTTAAAGGCTGAACCACTGCCCTACAAACATTTTGATGATGCATAACTCCTGAATCTTTTTGTTAATGTCATGAATCGCTGTGCGGCAGGCAGGAGTTGGACCCAAAATGCAGGACTCACAGACTCGGGGAGGTGAACTCAAAACACAGCTTTATTTGCTGGTAGAACAAACATACAAACTAGACTAAACTGGGAAACCATAAACTAAGAACTCACAGGGAGACACAGGGAGATCCACACACAGCATGAGGGACGACGTCACGCCGAACAGAGGGAGACGCAGACAGAAATACACAGAGGGTTAACGAGGAAAGTGGGAACACACGGGGAACACAGGTGACACTGATAATCATAACGAGACAGGGCGGGGTGAACTGAACATGACATGTACAGGCGTGAGAGTCACAAAGTAAACAGGAAGTGCACAGAGGTTCAGACAGGAGGAGAGAGAGCACGGGGAAAACACAGACATAACGGGCTGGGGAAACATGAAACAACCACAAAGGGAGACGAGGACTCATAAATACACAGGGCACACAGGGGGGGAGAGAGAGCACGGGGAAAACACAGACATAACGGGCTGGGGAAACATGAAACAACCACAAAGGGAGACGAGGGCTCACAGATACACAGAGGGGCACACAGGGGGTAAAAGCCATGAAGGGAAAACACTTAGGGAACAACACAACAGGGCAACTCAGAAAACATGGCCTAAATAAGGAACAAAATACAAACACAAGAAAACTAAGAACACTGGGCCAACATGGCCCAGGACCATGACAGTTAATGCCTTGTCACGGACATCGAGGTAACTTTCTTTCATAGACTTTCTGACAAGATAATTTTTGTGTTTATGAACTTTTTTCTACTCTATTTATCATTTAGAATAAAGCTAAATAAAAATTCTTCATATAAAGAATGAGGAGAAACCAGAAACAGTGGTGAACTGATCTAAACAGTCCTGTCCCAGGTTTACGATGCTGACTTTGGGAGAGTGGGGCTCTAAAGTGTTTTTTCATTTCCCAAACAAGCAGGCTGTCCGCTCACAAACAGGTAGGAACCAGGCGGGCGGCTATGGCCGAACTACTCCAGTCTGGGTGCTCTCGTACACTGTTAGAAAACACATCTTAAAAAAACAGTAATATTCCGGCAGCTGGGGCCCCATAAAAATACCGTAAAATTTAAAATACAATTTGTACAATTTTTAAAATACAATTTGTTGCTCCTAATTTTACATGGAATTTTGCCTTTTTCAAGTGTTTTTAAACATTAAATTAGGAACAATTTAATGTGATTAAACAATGAAATTACCTATAAACAAGGTCAATGAATGCTGCAATATGAATAATAATACTTAAATGTACAGAAATATACAGTTAACAGTTGGTTTAAATAATATTGGATTGCATTCATATCATGCTTTTTGAGACCCTCAAAGCGCTTTACAATTCCTTCTGGCCATCACCAGTAAGGTGGTAGGTAAAGTGTCTTGCCCAAGTACACAACGACCAAGAGTGTCCGAGTCGGGGCTCGAACCGGCAACCTTCTGATTACAAGGCGAACTGCCAACTCTTGAGCCACGATTGCCCTAAATAACAATAATAATAATAATAAAAAAGTGAAAAAAATAGTAAAAAAGTTTATAAGAATCATTTTATATATTTTTCCTTAGCATTACATTTGAATTTAACAGTTCAATCTTTCAAATAACGGACAAATATTTGTGAAATCATGATACATTTGTGAATGTATTTTAACAATCTAAATATGCATATGTACAGACAGATACATTTAAAAAACAATTACATTACAGTGATTTTACGTTAATTTACATTTGAAATGTGAAATCACAGTCTATTGATGTAAATTTAATGATATTCTAGAAGAACAGTACAAAACTGTAAAATACACAGTAAAATACTTTTTTATTAGGATTTTTTTTATAGTGTATCCTTGGGCAAGATACTAAACCCTGAGTCTGTGAGTGTGTGAATGTTTGACAAGGTGCTAAGGTGTAGAAACAAGAACATGGGATAGTGAAGCTGGTACCTCCGAGTGCTCAGAGTAGTCAAGTTTTTTCACTTATATAGTAACAGCCCATTTCTTTGTCTTTAAAAGAAAAAAAGATTTTACTGATAATTACTGATCAATATTTCTCACTTATTGTGCTCGTACCCAACCTGTATTCTACATAGAAACAACGTAAACATCTGTTCCTACGTGGTTTGGTTTTTGTAGCCGTACTGTGACCAGTTTCTATCCGCCAATTTTCCACCATGTTTGCGGAGTATATATTTCAGTGTTGAATAATTCTCTTGATCGTCTTCTCAATTCAATTAATTTTTAATTATAAATCACAACAACCGTGCTTTTTCCTCATTAAAGATTAGACAGCTTAGCCAACAAACACAACTGAAGCACTTTAGAGTGTCTCTCCGGTCACCTTGTGGATTTTGAAATATGTTACTTACAAATTTGTGATGAAGAAATGTGAAATTTGCCTGTAAACACAAACAAATTTAATGTTTTTCCTAATATTTCACATTTTGCTGTGAGCCTGGCCATATTTCTATGGGCATATTGCTTTTAATAATAAAATACTGTTGAATTTCTACAAAAAAAAATATTTTTTCAAAAAGTTTATGACTAATTATTCTATGAAAAAAGGAATATCTCGTTTGAGGTGAAAAGAGGTCAAAGGTCAAGATGGAATACAAGTAAGTATCAATTTACACGAACCTTTAAAAGTAAGTGTCCAAAATATCTTTTAATTTAATCTTTACAACATAACAGAAAAGATAAGACAAAAGTGCTGAATTCATTGTGCCAGTTTTAAGGATGCAACGTTTAAGATGGACGGTTTCCTTGCAGGATCATTGTAATATAACCACAGCAGACTCGACGACATGAATGTGCTTTCCAGCTTACTTTTTTCAACACTTACTTTACGGTTGTTGTACATGCACAGTCAGCTGCAGCTCCGCGGCTCACAGCCTGACACATACCAACAACAACGACCATTCGGGAGCTGGCTAGCGAGGCGTGATTGCAGATCCCGCCCAGGTGCGTCCGCCTCCTCTGCAGCTCTTTAATTGTTCAGTTGATCTTTATTGGTTCCCTTGCATAAAAAACACGTTAATGATGTTTGAATTTCAGCAAAAAAAATTTTTTTTAAAACTTAATAAAACAAAAAAATTATTTCCTCATCTTGACAATAAAGTAGCTGAGCATCCCTCAGGTGTGCTCAAGCACATGAAACCCTTTAATACCTCTCTCCACTAAAAGTCAGTTCAGTATAAAGTTAAGGGCACTGCTTGCATGATCAGTGCTCCGTCGGTCTTTAACCACGGTTTATGTTGCCAGTTAAGAAGCAGGAGACGGCCTCGCCAGTCTAGCAATCACAGGGTGACACAGAGATTATCTGATTTCCAGGAAAGGAGGCAGAGAAAGGAGAGAGAGAAGCAGCACAGACATGTCTTTTCCATCCTCTTGTTTGCTTTCCGTTTGCACTCTCAGCTTCTAATCGTCTCTGTGGCTGCGGCTCAGTCAGAAGACGGGGTGTTAGGAGGACCGAGAAGGTTTGGACTGACAGGAGTGCCAGTTAGAGGCCGACCTCACAGCCTCACGTCCAAAAACCACTGTTTTCACCAGCAGAGAAAGCACTTAACATAAATGCAGGATCGCAGTTACATCTGTGAGCGTCCAGGCAACAAGAGACGAGCGAGATCCAGCAACCTCAAATCGTTTCCCTACTGCCATTAAAACCTTCAAATTAGATTAAAGGAGAGAGGAAGAAAAGAGGAGGAGGAGGAGGAAGCGTTTTCCCGATTCGGGGCAGAAAATCCTATTTCATGGTGGTGTGGAAGTCCTTTTCCAAAAAACTTTTTATCGACTCCCTCATCTGACTTTCTGAGGGCTTTTTCCCCCCTGATCTGTCTCTCTGCTTCCTCTCTCTGTGCTGGAGACAGCGCTAGATTCCCAGGCATTTGTTTCTGATTTGCAGGCCCTGAAGGCTTGCCATCGTGCCTTTGCGGCCTGATTGTATTACCAGGAGATACAGAGTAATTGGAGAGATTAAAACCTCCCTCTCCTCTCATTTGATATTCTTGCAGAAACCGAGGAATGTCCATTAGGCCTCTGAATGTTGATTAGAGACAAATCTGATGTCCAGATAGCTGATGATAGGCGAAGTGGATTTTCTTGGTTAAGTGTTTCACGATGTCACGCAGGATTCATTTAAAAAAAATGGGGGAAAAGGCAGGGATTTGATTTGGATGTCGTGATTATAACGTCATGTGGAGCCATCAGACTTCTGGAAGAGCATCACAGGAAGGACGGTCACGGCTGTAAGTTGGAGTGGAAGTAACAGTTTTGTTTGATGCGTGGCTCGGTCGGGTGGGGTGGGCGGGCATGTCAAATGCATGTCAGAGATGTTGTGGAGGACACGTTGTCTTCACATCCCAACAGAGTCTTCAAAATAGTTTGATTAGGTGAATTCAAGGCCTCAAAACTTGTTGGACACACCTGTCATAGAGGGCTTCCAGCTGTTTGTCAACCAGAAGAAGAAACATCTGTGGGTAAATGTGAATGGACCATTTCCCCTTTCATAACAACTTTAAATATATGTGTATATATGTGTGTGTGTGTGTGTGTGTGTGTGTGTGTGTGTGTGTGTGTGTGTGTGTGTGTGTGTGTGTGTATAAGTCACCTGTTCATCAAGACTAAAAGTTTGCATTATTAGGGCGTGGCTTCTTTGACTGACAGGTGGACGGCGACATAGGTGGCTATAGCTGCTAGCTGTCTGTTAGGATTCGTCTCAGCTCGTCGGAGTCTCTGAACTGGACCTCTGGGATTGTAACCAGATGGGGAACTTAGGGAAGGGAGCCAAAGGGGACAGGAGCAGAGGTGAGTGGGCAGGTTAGAGAATTTCCTTCCAGGTGGAGAGTGGGCAGGCAGTTGGGATTCTTTCGGTGAGTTCCTTATCCAGAGGAATTTTCCAGCATACTGCCTCTTTTCCCTGCGAGAAGCTGCAACGCAAGGAGTAGATGATTGAACTTCCTGAAATATGCATGTGGGTGATGACCTGATGGGAAGCAGGTGTATGGAAGGCCACATGATTGAAAAACTTGACGACCAAAGCAAGACGCTTCTCATCCAGCCGGACTTGGCACATGAAGAACTGTGCATACTTTACTGTTCAGTCATATCGTACAATCCAGCGCGAGAGCACACAGCTATCCAAATGAGAAATAGCTGGTTTTTTATTTTGAAGGACACTGCATTTCCCCTTGGCAGCAACTCTACCTGATTTATCTGTTAGTGAAATGAGTGAGACCTGATCAGATATTTTAAGTTCATCTTATTCTTTACATGTTGGTAAATTACAGAAGAGAGACATCAGATAATATAAAATATAGATGACCCAGTCCTGTAGTACTGCCAACACTGCTACACATCGATGTTTAATGGACACCGAAGCAAAATCATGGAAGATAGCACCGTCTTCTGAGGATAGTATCTGATATTTCAACCTCTTATTTGACTTTAACTTTAAACCTGTGTTAGTTGAAAATTTGCAGGGCAATAATCTTAAGCATATACATCATCACTGAGCTAATGAATGCTGTGCAGTAAACATAAATGCAAAATAATAGCCACCCCAGTCCCACTGAAATTTTATATGAATAAAAGAGTGAGTAAGAATTCTCAAACTAAGTCTTTGAGATTTATTCCACATTACCATCTACAGCAGCAAGTTCCCCAACCTTTTTTGCGTCACGGACCGGTTTATGCCCGACAATATTTTCATGGACCGGTCTTTAAGGTGTCGCGGATAAATACAACAAAACAAAACTAGTACCGGTACCGAAAAAAAGAACATTTATTCATAACACACGTGAAAAGACCAAGGAAAACCGAGTAAATGATAAAAACGATAACAAATAACGCTGAAAACCGATAAAAACCCTGAAAACTTTTCACACCTGAGCCTCAACTCTCGTGGCCCGGTACCAAACGACTCACGGACCGGTACAGGTCCGAGGCCCAGGGGTTGGGGACCGCTGATCTACAGCATGTGTAAAGCTGCATCCACACTGTAAGTGATTCGCTCATCACTTGGAAGCTGACGGCTGGATTCTTGTGGACATTCCAGGCTTTGGTTGCCTAGGTAACCCTCTAAAGTATTTACTACCAGGTCATATGTCAATCAGTGCTATCATTTGCTCTCATTGGTAGTTACTTCAGTTGCTCACCTTGAATTCAAGGAGTTTGTCTCTGGTCCTGCCCACTTCCTATGTCCAGTCGCTCAAAGTCGCAGATTGCCATTCACTTCCTGTGATCTCTGGTTGCCACATTGCTTTTAAACGGCTTCCAGTGTGTATGCAGCTCCACTCATGCAGCAGCCTGAGTCACCATGCTGTTAACACCTGGACACCTAGCGTGTCTTCTGGCCAGGTGGTGTCTTGTTTTGGTCAAGCACTTGAAATGTTGGTACCATCACACATTTCCTTCCCACTGTTGCTAAGTTCTTGCTCATAGGGGATTATTTGATTGTTGGGAATTTCTCTGTATTATTGTAGATTCTTGAATTGATTTGAATTGTTATAAGTTTTCCATTTTGTTATGCCAAACAGGGGACAGTTACATGTTAAAGTATGAATGTGAACCTCATCATTCCCCAACGCTGAGCAACCTCCTGGCAACATGACTGTTACAAGGTTAAGTCACTGCACTGGTTGGCGTCTCCTCAGCTGTCAGATCTCTAATATTTGGAGCACAGGATCACTGAGGTCTGCTGAGCAGATGCTCCTGGTTGTCCCTTGATCCAGATTAAAACATAGAGGAGGTTGGGTCTTTGTAGTTTCTGCTGTTTGTCATTTCAGAACCTCGCCAACATTTTATAAACCTGTTTTTATTTTATTTTATTATTTTTTTAAATCAGGGGAGCTTTGTTGTTTTTAAAAGTGCTTCTGAACAAACTGAATTGGCTTCATAAACCTAACTGAGCGACGTTTGTGTAACCAGTGTTGGGGAGTAACGGAATACATGTACCACCGTTTCGTATTTAACATACAAAATATGAGTAACTGTATTCCGTTACAGTTACCGTTTAAAAAGGTGGTATTCAGAATACAGTTACTTTGTTGAAATAAATGGATTACACAGTGGTACTTTCCTGTTTCATGTTGTTGTGGGTCAGGACTGTTTGGGTTTTGTTTGACAGCTATGTACTGTTGTTCCAGGCGGCAGCGTTACGGTTGCCATGGTTACAGGGTGATGCGATCTCTCTGCGACTGTGTGTTTCCTGGGTGAGAGAGCACTTTTTTGCTGTTGTTGTTGTTGTGCTAAGCTAACAGGCAGAATGCTACAGGCATAGCCCTAAAGAATGTAGCCTCATGGGCAGTGTAGTCCGTGCTGCAGGGAGAATGGACTGCCGTACCCGTTATGTGTCTGTGAGTGTGAGGAGGGAGAAAAAAAGAGAGTGGAAAACTACGAGTTGTCATCGAGCAGAAACGGGAGCTGGAAGCATGCAAATATAATAATAACCACTGCAGCCAAGAAGAGTGTCTGACGAGCCCAGTTGTAAGTACGTTATTAAGACTCGACTGTACACCGTGTTCGTGTTTTCCGAAACATTAAGTTCTGTTGGAGCAGCCTTTCAACGCCTCTCTCTGTCTCTCGCTAGCAAACTTGACCCACACAACAAAGTAAAGCTATTTTTCGGCTACGAGCACGACACGGAACCCGACATATTAGCCAGAGGTCCCTTTACTATGGTTCGGAGCCGCGGACCTTCAGTAATAGTAATAAATCACATTCATATAGTTGTAAACAGCATGATAATATATTAAGTAATCCAAAATATTCCGAATACGTTATTCTCATTGAGTCACGTAACGGAATACGTTACAAAATACATTTTGGGACATGTATTCTGTAATCTGTAGTGGAATACATTTTAAAAGTAACCTTCCCAACACTGTGTGTAACTGGTCCTTAAACACAAATTTTCTGTGATGCAAACAAAAAGCTGGTAAATTGGACGACTCTGTCTTTTAGGCAGATACTTAAAGCAGTGTTTGTACATCCTGATACCATCAAGCTGAATAAAGACAGATGAGTATAAAGCACCATCATCCTCCGCCCTTCAGCTGTCCTGCCACTGCTGCATGACCTTTGACCCTGACTTTCGAGGCCCATGTTGACCAGTAATCCTCTCAGTCTCGCTCTGAGCTCGTTCTCTCATGCCTGGTCATGCACAGAAACACAAGCCAACTGACACTCTTGCCAATATGCAGCCCCCAGTGCTCCGTCCTTATTACCTCGATACACAAAGAGCAGGGACACTGTGGGCGCCGTCGTGCTCAGGAACCATCAAAACAATTTTAAAAATGTTTTATTTGTGAAACAAGAAAGAAGATATGATTTCACGCTGCATAACATTTCTGTTCTGATAAAAATTAATCGATGCCTTCAAAATGAAGCTTTAAAACATTCAGGTGTATAACACCTCATATTTTCACGCTTCCTTTGATTTCAGATCCACTCAGACCCCCCGCCTGATCGTCTTTTATTCTCTAAAACTAAAAGTGTTGCATCAGAGCCTCGGTTCCTACATCTCTGTCTCCGTTTACACTTCACTCTCTACCTCGCTTGATTTTTCCTCCCTCGGGGTTAATCATTGCTCTCTTTTCTGGTTGATGTTCATTGAACTGAAACAGAAAAGAGAGGCGCACCAGAGGATAAAGGCAGAAGAGAGAGGAGCTGCAAAATATGAAGATAGTACTGGAGATCAATACGTGTATTTTCATAGGAGTTGAGATAGAGGGAGGTCGATCAATGAGGGCAGATTTCTGAAAACACGTGTCCTCCATGACCGCAGCAGCGACCGCTGTGACCTCGCACATCATGGTTTCTATCATAATGAGATCAAAAATCCTGCCACTGACTTTCCAGATTTTAGGAACATCAGCCTGACAAATATGGCCTCATCAGCTCACAACAACACATCCTCAATGTGCTGCTATATGAAAAACTTGAACGCCACTTGGTGACAGTGAGGAGGAAGAACTCTCTCTTAGAACGAAGAGACCCCCAACAGAACCAGGCTCAAGGAGCTCCTGCTTTTTCATTCAATTCAATTCCAATTCAGTTTTATTTACATAGAAAAAAAAATCACAACAACAGTTGCCTTAAGGTTCTTTATACTGATAGGGTAAACACTCTACAACAATACAGAGAAAATCCCACAAATCAGATGACCCCCTATGAGCAAGTACTGGACAACAGTGGCAAGGAAAACAAGGAGAAATCCCTTTTAGGAGGAAGAAACCTACGGCAGAACCAGGCTCAGGGAGGGTCCGCCATCTGCTGTGACTAGCTCAGGGTGAGGGTAGGGAGACAGGACAGGACTGCCCATGCAAAAAACTACCTCAAAGACCACTTTCTTCCAACGATCCAGGAGCAGTTTGGTGACAATCTGTGCATTTTACAATATCATGAAGCTCTTTGACACACGGTAAAAGGGGCAGCTTAGTAGTTCAGATCATCAAGTTAACATTTTGGATCCATGGCCACAGAACTACCCAGATGTCTGGTCAGCAGTCCTTAAAAAGCATTTGGATAAGAAATACCTATCTACATTCTACCAAGAATTGCTGGTGAATATTTCTGAAGATGTATGGTTGGATATATGGAGAACATCTACTGGTTCTGTCCAGGTATTGTTTAGGTGGGCTGCAGAAGTTATGAAGATCTAGTCCCAGTTAACACTAAACACTGACTAATAAATCTGAAAGATCAAAGTCCCTAAAGGCATCACCATGACACATAAATGATCGCTTTCCGTTTTATTGCACTTTGACTGCACATGTTTGTAATCTTAATGATTTTGATCTTAAAAAGTAGAGACAGTTAATAAAACCACAAAATTATCATTCTCTCCACCAGTGAAAGGTCTTAACAAGCAGATAATTTTGGCTGTATCAAGTAAATGGGAGTTGGGTTTGCAAAACATAATTGGTTATTTTCTCAGATTTATCTGAAATTATCAAAGCTAATAAAGAGCTATCCATTAAGAATAAACATGGTGTATTTTTTAAGGTGCTGACTGTTGGATTTGGTACCAAATTTGTGTCTTGGCTACTTGTAGAGAATGCCATCTTTTAAAGAATTTTTTTAAGAGCTTTTCCATTTGTATGGTCCTAACTGAAATCACTGGAGACCAAGGTTAGATGGAAAAACTGGTTTTGGTTAAGATGCCAGTTTTAGTTGATTCAGCTCTCTCCTTGATCGAGGTGTTGTCAAACATGTCGTTTGATATACCCACCTGTATGTGGGAGCAGTAAGTGTCCTTTTCCCTTTATAGCAACAGAAAGTGTGAGCGCAGAGGAAGAAGCTGAGCTGGATTAGCTCTGCTGTAAACACAAACTCACCGGTATCAGATGGATGAGAGGAGAAAGAGAATACAGGAAGATAAGAGTCGATTCATGGGGCAGAGGTAATCCTCTTATCTCATTCAAGATTCCCATCATGCTCTGCTTTATGCTGTTTGCAACAAGTGAATCTTAATGAGTTAAAGGGGCAGAGTCAGCCGCATGATATTTTAGCACAGGATGCCAGAAACTATGTGAGCAGCGAGCTTTATCTCCAGAACAAATGCACCAACAAACATGTAACTTCCACTGCCAACTAACCTTAAAGGAGAACGGTGAACGTCGTCTTTAAGGCCAAACTAAATAAACTGGTGCAACTCAGGCTGCAAAGAAAAGAGAGAGAAAAGTGATGGAGCACACAAACAACAGCCAGAGAGAGAGAGAACAATGGGGCAAAGGTTCCAGTCACGGAAGGCTTGAAGGGGAGGAAGAGGCCGGCTGGTCAGGTCAGGTCGGCTCTGTTATCATAACAGCAGCTAAAGCAGTGCTAATGTGGGAAACAAAACAGAGATGTGAGTGGAAACACGGAGGATCCCAGCAGCTCCAAACGAAGAAAAAAACCCAGAATTTAACACAAGAAACTGCTTCAAAACGAGCAGCCTCCAGCTCTGGTACTTCTAGAAGCATGTTTTAGTCATAAGCATGGTGCCTATGCAATAATGCAAACAACACAAATGAATGCAGGGTGATGTGAATAGAGGCAAATCTGCACTGGTGCGAATTCACTTATGCTTTGTTGCAAGAGACCGCGAGGGTCTCCCGACACCATCTGAGGGCAGCTGGAGCTTAAAGTGAACTTAGCTTTAATATACAGAGGTAGGAAAAAAGGAGAGGTGGGAGGAAAGTGAGCAAAGGTGTAGGACTTTGATTCAATGAAGATTAATTTTTGTAACACCTGCACACGAGAACAGTTGTCTGAAGGTGTTTCATATCGTAAATGGAAGCTCCTACAGTATGAGCAGTACTTGGAGAAACTGGTAAGGAAGAACTGCCTTAACCCCATGTGCCATTTGCCTCGTAGAAAGCCCGATCACACACATAAAATTTTATAACTTCATTCCAGCCACTGTTGAACTCCTCATTCGAAGTCAAAACTTTGCCTCGTGTTACCCTTGAGCCCTGCCCACCCATCAAAAAATCCATGCAAAGTTAAAGGACCAACCTTCAAATATCCTCCATGTCACTGGTAAACCACTTCGGGTTAGGGTGCACTAAACAAACAGTTTCCGAAACTGTTTTACTACCTCGTAAAACTTCCATCTGGGAATGACAGATGGTTTAAAAATCCTAAATAAAGTGTTAACCCTCACCAAACCTTCCCATGTCATTGAACAGACAGTCTACTCAAAGACGTTCCTTTATGAGATTATTTGGCTGACACTTGACAGGACATCGTCCGAGCTCCTGAAACAGCCCACACATTTTATTAGGGGCACATAATACAGCACCTGCTGCATTGGTTGCTTTGTGCACTTCCAATGACATCATCACACAGCCACAACCATTTATGTTGTTGTGGCACAGGTAGCTGCTGCAGTATTCTGCTAAGTGATGGGTGTCGCCACAAATCAGCGATGGTATAGGAGTTATAAAGAATTCAAATGGTTTTTCTTAATAATCTCTGAATATCTGTGCTTCTGTACTGATATATCATTAAAATAAAAACCAACATGATTGTGCTCTCATGTCTTCAACCTGGCTGTGGCAGCAGTGGCAGATTAAGAGAAATCAAGAGGTGCACGATAGGCAGGAATGGCAGCTTGTGAAAGTGGATGTCAATTTGATGTCAGCTTTGTCATATGGTGCCATTTCCCAGGCACTGGGTGGCAGGTATAATGGGCCCAAACCCGTCTTACTTTGAGGAACAATACGTTTTGACTTTCAGAACCAAGTTCACCAAAAAACACATAAAGAGAATGAAAGTTTACCTGGACATAGATGAAATGCATGTTTTTATATTAAAAAAGAAAAAGACTGATTGACCTTCCATTTAACTGAAACGTTTACAATCAAAGACACATTTGTATCATCAAAACAATACGCAGTGTGATAGACCCTTGGTAAAAGCTATTACTAGCTCAACCAGCAACAGAGTATTTAGAAAGTATAGATTTCAAGGTTATGAGGTCACTTCCTTCCCCTCCTCTCCCTGGGTCTTTACTTTCCGCTTGATGGGAACCTTCATGAGCTGAAAGAAGGGTGTAAAAGAAATTTCATAAGGATTGCACGGGAGAATCGACTTCACTTACAGACTACTGAACTAGCACAACCACAGACTGGCTGGTTTTGATTTAACGCGCTGTATCCTCTTTCTTTTTAACAACAAAATCCTAAAACGAATGACTGAAGAACAAAAATTCAGGTCAGACCAACAACATATTTGGCATTTGTGCAGAGAACTAGATGAGAAGTGGACCAAACCAACATGGACTCTCCGTCCAAGTTTATGCAATGCAGTGAAAAACAACAAAGACCACTTGACAACAGGCGTTATTAGCTGTTATTGATCATCGCAGCAGCGAATGTTAATCCCCATAACCGATGCTGCTACATGCACTCAAGCTATCCTTCACAGCATATCAATAAGTCTACCTGTTGCCTGATCATGAGCTTGTAGGGAATAATTCATGATCTAAAGCTGCTTAAATTGATGCACAGCAAGGGTTTAAAGCAGATCAGAGCCAGCAGTAAAGGAGGTGCATCCACCTTCAGAAGCTGCCTGATAACTTTATTCTGCAATATTTCTACACAGCAGTGAAAATCAGCTGTAGTCACTGAGTTAAACACAACTGTGAGAAATGTGAGGCTCTATAACAACCAAAGACCTGCAGCAGGATCTCTGCAGAGGTTTTTATATATTAGTAGAACAAAAAGACATTTTTGCAGGATCGGGTTAGCAGAACACAAATGCACCATATGAACAGGCAGCAGCAATTACCCAAATCCTAGACACTCGTCTTCTTTCTGTAGGCTAGTGTTTCTTAAATTAATGATAAGTTTCCCCAAAAGGTCAGTTCACCAGCAAATCCACTTGCTGCAGCTGTAGACTGTTTTAGTTGCTTTCGTAGAAATCCGTTTGGTTTATCTGCCCAGTGTAGCTGACAGATTCATGCTTTACTGGAATCAGACGCCCAAAGTTCTTTTTTCTCCAGCCTCAGTGGTCGAGGCCCTGATCTGGTTTGGATTCAGAGTCCACCCCACACATCCCACATCTTCAGCACCCTTCTGATTTCTGTCTTTACAGCGGTTAAAATGGATTCTTTTCTCTTCTATTGCTGTACTTTTCCTTCAATTGGGAGCAATCCGTTCGTCATTTTACATTCCGACCATGAGTATATAGTGCAGATGCAACCTTTTAGTCATGCTTTATAACTACAGAGCTGTAGTCTGCCCATGTCTCACTGATTGAAAGCCTGCATTTGACATGTCTTCTTTATTTCACCAGAGTCTGTCTTTCAAAATCCATGGATATATTTACACCTACAATTATTTTTCCATTTCATTCTGTTCCAGTGTAACTTATACTTACCATACATCAATCCCTCTAATGTCTATTGTAAGAGTAAGTAGCTGTGAGTCTTATAAGCCCACCTAGAAATAACCGGGGAGAAAGACAAACCTGCCAAGAACCATCAGAGTTTAAGTAATCCTTTGATTGAGCTCCTTTTGTTCAAAGGCTCAGCACTAACAGGAGCTGGTAGCGGATAATTCAGGATACTTTTACTGGTGCTAATTTGCCATATGTAAACAAATAAAGGCCTACACTCAATTTGTAGCAAATTCAGTCACAGCACTTTGAAACTCCTACATGAACGTCTGGTCCAAAGTGAGAGCAGAATTATCTCCAAGCAGAACACTGTTGGGTTTAATTAAAGGAGATTAACTAATGCTAATTACCACTAACAAACAGCTGTTGAAGACCGCATTATTGAACATGTGCAATGAACTTCAAAAATAACCACTTACAGTCAGTTACTATCTTTAAAGCAGCTTTGGTGCATCAAAACATCAATATGACAGAATCAGTCTGCTGTCAGTTTGTGACTGATTGGGGTCAGGTTGGCAAGTATAGTGCAGGCGCTCAGCAACTTTGCTTTAATGCAGGAATATAACCAGAATGCAACCAGTTAATATAAATCGACAGGTGCATAGATATGTATTTAGACAAGTTGTGCTGATTGCTGCAGATTGAGTCAAACTGACTGCAACTTGTTGACTTTACAGATTATTAGTTATTTGCAAATGTTTGCTAATCTGTCTGAGAGTGATTGCAGTTAATCTGAGTTGGTCTGCAATTGTTTGGAGACAGGTTGCCTCCCACCAGGTGACCTGTGTAATCATCTTGCAATCGAATATAGTTGCCCAGGTGTTGAGGGCAACCAGCTGGTTTCTGCAACTACTTGCAATTCAGCAACAAATGTGAAAAAATTCAGTGCAATTGTCAGCCAATCAGCAATTTTTTCTAGGTTATTTTTAAAATTGATTTATATTTTAGCTATTTTATTGTTATTTGTTGTTTACACAGTTTTTTTAAAGTAGGTAAAATAATAAAAAAATGTTCATAATCACATTTTTATCATACACCTTGGACAACAATAAAGTGACCACAGTGATGAAGTAATAACAGCAGCTGTATTCAGATGCATTTCAGAATCATAAACAGGTTAAAGCACAAATGTTACTAGACTGTCACATCCTATCTCAGCGATGGGTGTAAGGACTGATCCACCAAAGTGCCCCCAAAGAACTTGCACTTTGTGGTCCAGAACGAGTTGGTCCCTGTGGAGCTACAGCTCTGGTCCCGGGAAGATGTCCTCTCCTACATCCTTAACCAGCCAAATCAGCATGTATTGGAATAATTTGCTGTTGTGAAACTAAAATAAAATGCCTTCTTTAACTCTACCTACAAAGCGTAACTATAGAAAGTCTGTACTCTTCTGCTTTGCATTATATTTTAAAAGGCTTGGATGTGCTAAACAATGATAAGGTGAATACGTTTATGTGGTTTATGAGGCACGAGGCACTGTCGGCATGGAAAAATACCCCCGGCATTAACAAATGACTGACGATTGTTCTCTTTAAATACAGGGTGACTCTACCAAGCTGACCATAAGCGTCCACAGTCCACATCACTCTAAATGTACGGCTAATTAGTATTTAATGAGCTCATGTTGTTTTGAAGCAACTTCCATTTGTTATTTTCTCCTTTTCACCAAAATGTCGTAACCATGCGCCTCATCAGGGATTCTTTATTAAAACTCAGTGAATCATGGCAGATTGATCCATTTTATCACTATAATCAGCTCAGTGAGCCTGGATCCAATCAATTCAATCCAACCCCACCAATAACTAACAACACACACTCCCCTTTAATAAAGACTAAGTTAAAACAGAGCTATCCCCAAATGTAAATTCACCACGGTGGAATATAAACATGTTCTGCTGGTTTTGGAGGGAGGGGAGGAATTGAAACGCTAGTGGAAGTGTTTGCTTCTGCTCACGTTGCGGGGGCATAAAGGCTCCGTCTGAAAACAAGCTCCTTTATTTAAATCATTAAACTTCTGTATGGAGACCACTGTGAGAATTTTGGATTGCCCTGATAGCATGAAACAGGATGCGTTTTTTTTTTTTAAGGTTCTTAGATGCTTGAAAAGCTATGAACCCTTCGTGTTAGTCTGGGTAATAACTTTCATATTGTATCTTGCATGTGTGGCAAAATAGCTCTGGGGCGCAATTTACACATTTTCAAATATGCAGCCTCTGTGTTAAGACATCCAGGCGTGCAGCGCTCCTCGTTATGCACATTAAACTTAAATAATTACATTTCTGGGTAATCACTAGTAAGTGAAAATATGTGAATATTATGTTCTCTTTAGTGAGGGAAACATAACTGCATGTGTTTCTGTTTGTAATAAAAAAATAAGGATTATTATTTGATAGAGGATCTCAGATTTAGCATTTGCAGAGTCTCTGCAAACCTTTTACATATGTGCACACTGATAAATATCTACTAAACAGCACAGACTGAATAAATCAGCATGTTTGCTTTGTTTGTACACACACAGCCTTAATGTCCCCTCACATATTTGGACCTGCTTTTTTTTTTTACTCAGTGGAGCGTTTCAAGGGGATACATGCTCATAAATCTACGTCTGTAACCTGCAGCTGGCACTAATCTGTCTAAAGGAGGGTATATAGTGTTTAAAGGAGGTGATGGAAGTGTGCTTCAACACTCTTTTTGCATGTTTGTGTGTACAAAGGAACTTGTGTATACTGTGTGTGTGTCCACGCACCGTGTGGTTTACTCCATGATTGTGTTTTATGCTTTCCATAGGGTTGTTTAAAATGAGGTCAGCCAGCAGTGCATTATTTCCATTCATCCATCATCTATGCCCATGTATCGTTAGCAGAGTGTAGCAGACTCAATCAGATTTTATTCATCAGCTTTCTTGAGATCAAGCAGTTTGGTGTGCAACTGACAGAAAGAGAATAATCACATTTTAAGCTTTATAGTGATGGCAGTTGCTGCGCCATTGACACATTGTAAACAGGAAGAACTAATGGTTAATTTTGTGGAGAAAAGAAGTAAAACAGACTGAAATATAACAGTCACATACCAAAGCAGCGCCAGCGCCCTGAAATCGAAAACCAGAGTTTGGTAGCATTTATGCATGAGCAGCTAACAACAACAACTAAAAAATGATATGTTAGGTTCAGGCCAGGAGTGGCAAACATAAGGCCCCGAGGGATCTTTAACTGTATTTTTACAAGTTTTACAACTTTTCCTGCTGATAAAACCTTCCTCCTCACCATCCATAGTACAATAAACTAAATTAGTAATATATAAACAATTCTATAATAAAATGTGCCTGTTTTGATCTAATTTTATCTAAAAAAGTTGTGATTTTTACAGAAGATTCACAGTAAAAAAAAAAAAAGACATTCTATTAATTAATGAACATTTTCCACGAGAGTGCAGGATGAGCTAAAACTTTTTTCTTTACTTTTAAGCATTTATCTCTTACATTTTAGCCCAAAGCAGCACTTCTTCGTCATGTGGAAAAACTGATATGTTTTCTTAAATTGCTCGTCTTTTTCTTATATTAAAATATCTTTTAAATGTGTAGTTAAACCTTTTTACAGTGACAGAAACAGTTGTCTCACTGGTCCTTCCTACTTAAGATCAAAGTGGGTTGTACATGGCCCACAGTTTAAAAATGAGTGTGACATCACCAGTTTATGCACTAACCCAGCGATGCCCAACCCCCGGGCCACGGACAGGTACTGGTCCGCAAGTCGTTTGGTACCGGGCTGCGAGAGTTGAGGTTGGGGTGTGAAATTTATGGTTTTCAGGGTTTTTATCAGTTTTATTTTTTAGCACCTGACGACTCTTTTTTGCTTCTCATTGGTAAACACTCTGCATACTGTTTCACGTGATTCATTTTATTTTCAACAATCTCAACAGGATCTTCAGCTTTATTGTGAAAGGTTTATGTGGAAAATAAGCAGAAGGCAGAGCCACACAATCGTTGCTGCTAACAACAGCGCATAAAAGCAGTTGCTTGTCTGTCTGTAGTGTGGTTATATTAAATATAAGAGAAAGAGAGAACTTTAAGAAATTAAATCTACAGTGACCATCAAAACGATGAAAAAATATTGCCATAAACAGTTTCTTTTGCAACACCACAAAACAAACGATAGACATTTTATATCGTCATCCGATATATATCGTTACATCGACCCTACTTAAGTGTATAATGAAGTACCAGAATCGCGTGCATATTTGTATGTTGGGGTTTCTGTGCATTTCTGCGGACGCACCAGCAGCAAACATTAAGGTAACGTGCACACAGGTACACGCATGCTAGATCTGCACACCTTTATTTGAACGTCTCTCCACACACCTTCCTCTTCATAGTGTTTGTTCAGAGATGAAGCTCACAAAGCGTCTGAAGAGCAGGATTAAGGACCTTCACACCTTCACTACACACAGCCAGCTATGAGCTAAAAGGAAAGCAAACATATGGACTGCAGGCTGAGCACATGAACACACAGAATGAGCGAGGACACAAACACAGAGGCTGTCAGATCACCATATCACTAATGAAGTCCACCTTTAATCTGGCCTTTTGGCTTCGGAGGTGACCTGGAGAGAAGTTTGCTCTTTGAATTAGGAAATCACTCAGAGGGGTTCCTTCTTTTCCCAACTTTGTTTTGAACTTTGAAGTAGCACATTGTTACTGGCAGATACATCCTCACAGCCTGACCTGAAAGTCCTCTCATGTCTCCTCGCTGTTGGAAACTTGATGCAGGCCTTTCAGAAGAGTATGGTGTTGTTTTTCCCTCTTTCTGCCACTTATTGAGTGGTTTCTCTTTCTTGTGTTCTTGGCTTTTTTGTATTTTGCTGCTGCAGCAGTTTGTGTGTTTGTGCATTCATCTCTTTTCCATTTAAAAATGTACTCTGCTAGGTTTAGGCATTTGAATAAAACTACTCTATTCATTTTAGCCTGAATCTGCAAAGGTTTCTTCCTGTTAAAAGGGAGTTTTTCCTTCCCTCGTGCAGTTTTTGGCACTTGGCTTAATTAAGATCCTGAAGTTGATGCCCATATGATTCTTTGTTGTTCCTATAATTAACAAACTCCTCTTCATACTTTAGACTACTGGTGTTAAAATGAACTCTTCCCATTATTCAACCCTGTGATCCCTACTTTTATTCCACTTTTCACGTTGTGCTGTGTATATCTGCTCCTTCCCTCCAGCAGGTGATGAGCTCACACATCTGTTTTCTGATTTGGGGTCTCCTGGGACACCCTGCAGGGGTTAATGGTCCAGTGACGCTGCTGATGGTCTGATAGCTAAAACGCAACCTGAACTGACCTTAAAGAGGAAAAAAGCCCTTCGCCATTAGCTTCCATTGATTTTTATTGATCCTCCATTGATTGTTATCAGTTGCTCCTAACAGGCTGGACCCTAACCAGGCAGTGTTTTAGCTCAGCCAAGCCTGAATCCTGTGTCTCTCTAAGCTCCCGTTAGCACTAATGCTGCCGGCTGTCACCGCTGCAGGGGAGCCGAGGCTGGAAGCGTGTTTCTGCTCGGCGTAACACGAGACCGAGCGGGCGAATGTCCAGAATCAAAGGCGAGGTTAGATGTGCTGTGATAAAGCTGATTCGGAGTGTTGTTAGTGTAGCTGCTGCTGACCTCTGATTCCTCAGACGGAGAACACGATACTGAGATTACGTGATGGCCGTCAGTTGTGTTTAGCTGGAAATGGATAGAAATACAGAAAGGGGGATAAAAACCGATTCCCTCAGGAGGTCAGATGACTGATAAGAGGTTTGAGGCAAAAAGCAGATATCAGTGTACTCAGATATACAAGAGCAGCTTGGTATGTCCGTCATGTTGTATGCAGGGTTAACCCCGTGTTTCCTCTTCTACATTCTGCTGTCACTTTATCCAGAAAAGGTGAAATGCCAGAAAAACATAAAACTGATTACCTCAGCGCCCCACGAGACAGACCTTTCCAAAGTACTTTAGAGACTGAAATTTTTATAAGGGTATATATTTTTTAATTCCGCTGTTTTTCATACCTGATGTTTCATTTATGACACATATTCTAAGATTTTGTAATGTCACTAATTGCAATTTTAATTGCAAAAAGAACTAAATATTTAAAAACTATAAACAAAATGGGTTTTTTCGTAGTTCTTTAATACCACGACCAACATTGATAATTGTCGGTTTCTGCACTCTTGCTCTGTTAGCCATGTTTTACTGTAAAGGATCACAATATATTGATGAGAAGTGAAAAATTACACTCAAAACGAAGCTTATAATGTTCACAAAATCCAATTTATTAGACCACAAAAGCAGTCCTAACTTGATAATTGCCAAAATAACATTTTATGTTTCTGGAATGTATGCACCAGCTCTTTAATTATTTTTAAATATGTGCCTCACCCAAAAAAAAACCCCAAAAAACCAGTTAAACATAATGAAACATTACTAATTTATTTTATTCATATGTTTTTTGCTTTCCTGAACATAAAAATGAGTTTTAATGATTAAATATTATGTTTGATTCATTTCCAACTTCTCTGTTGACTCAATAAAAATGTTATGAACACTTGAATTCAATCATTTTCAGTTAGAATTTTTGTTTTCTTGTTTTTGTTACAGATGATCTAATAAACAATTTTTTTTTACAAAACACAACGTTATTCTTGCCACGCAAATCGACCAGTCACTGTAAAAAGAATCAAAAATATGAAAATATGGAGGAGAAGCAGAAAAAAAACAGGTTACTCAAATATTTTTAGGTCAGTTCTGCCGCTTGCTTCTAGGCGAAGGGAGTTTTCAACAGTTTATCCCACTGTTGTTCTGAACGGGCCCTATATAAATAAAATGAAACGGATTTCTGTGGAAGAGTGGCAGCAGATTAGTTAGATTTATATTAAATTCACCACGTGACCAAGCACCCCGTCTTTGTCCGCAATGACTAAGATAAACCTGATTTTATGCAGGCATGAGACGCCGCTTGTTTGAAAGGCCTTTGTAAACCTCTGTTTAGTTTCAAATGAGTATTTATTTCAATCCAAAACACAACGACACACTTTCCCTCCTGCTCATATAGAAAGGAGAAAGAGGCCAACGCAAACACAAGATGTCGGGGAGTGGGAAAATGAAAAATGAAATCGCTTTTGGAAAGCAGAAAGTAAATATTTGAAAACAACATAAAAGGGTCACGGGGCATTCAAGCATTTTTCCGACTGACTCAACAGGCGGCGTTTTTCGGCATTAGACCTTGTCTCTTTTGCTTTATGCCAGAGATAAAGGTTCAGGTCTCTGAGTCTCCCAGGCTCTGCTCACCTTGTGTATATTAAACTATCACATGGGCAGGATTTGCACCTTGTCATCCACATATGAGAAAATATGTGCGAACAAATCAGAGGCGTATTAACAGAGACAGTCTCTGAGAATAATTGAAAACAAGTCTGAGTGCCAGAAAAGATGTTTATGGAGGCGAGCGGAGAGGTGAAGGCGCTGGGCAACACAGACAGACAGAGGGAATAAAATAAATAACAAGGCAGAGAGCCTCCATCTCCCTCTCTGAAAAGTCAGATATCTAATGTTTATGAAACTTTTACACCTTCCTCTCCATCTTAATTCTATTTATTCTCTCCTTCCATTTCCAAATTCGGCAACGTGATGGAATAGGAGCAAGAGAACGGCATCAAGTGTTGGAATGGAAGAGGGAAGAAACGCCATCTTCCCCTTCCGTGCAAGACTAGATGTTCAATTAAAAGACTGGAAAGAGGTGGAGGGTGGCGGTGGTGGTGGAGGAGAGTTAAAGGAGAAAGAAAAACAGTATTGATTGACACTTGGGGAGTTAATCCCCTAGAAACGTCTGAGAAAGAGTGGAAGGAGCCTCACAAAAGGCAGAGATCAGTGACAGGAGAGAGGAGGAGTGAGGGTGGAGAAGATGCAGAGACAGAGGAGGAGGAGGTGGAGGAGCTTTTCTTTGGGAGAACAGCTGTTGTGTTAGAGACACAGCCCAAACCCATACTGTGAGGATTAGCAGAATATATTTCACTTTCTGAGGACGTCTGTCATTGATAGGTCAGACTAAAAATGTTTATGATGGGAATTTTCTTTCCAACTTATTGTTCCAGGAGACACTGTAGTGGGAAGTCAGGAGAATTTTCCAAAGGAGGAAGGTGGATGTTCTTGTCATGTTTAACTCCTCCTTGTGGACCGATTTCCTGTTGTTAACATACTGTAATTCCAGCTGCTTGCTTAGGTTGATGTTTCTGTTACCTCGCTGACAAACCACTTACAGTTAGGTTGCATCTGATCCACAGGCTAAACAGGCCTATTTTCAGAAAACAGAAGAAATCAGCTTCCATTTAAATGGGTGGATGTGAACCGAACCTTAACTCTAAGCAGGTCACCAGTGACCAGATGGGTATAGAAGGTTTAATACTGCCTTTATCTTAGGATAAAGCGCTGACTTTGAGGAGCTTTTAAGCTAAACAAGCCTTTTTAGCTTCTTTTACTGTAACTTCATTCTGATTGGCTGCCCCTCATAAAAAGAAGGTAGGTAGGTGCACTCAGAAAAATAAAGGTGCCAACTGGAACCAAAAGTGGTTCTTTAGACTGATGCCATAGAAGAACCTTTTTTGGTGCCACAAAGAACCTTTCAAACAATGGTTCTTTGAAGAACCATTTCTTTCAGTGGTTCATTGAAGAACCATTAAAGGTGCCCCAAAGAACCATCAAGAAATGGTTCTTTGGGGCACCTTCAATGGTTTTTCAAAGAACCTTTTTAAATATGGTTCTTTTCTTAAATATTGTTCTTTAAATATGGTTTTTTGGAGCCCCATGGGGCTCCAAAAAACCCATCCACCATTACGGACTGGAAGCTGAGCTTTTGGCTCACTTGTAATACTCAGACTTTACTGTTTGAAACTTTGGCCATAATTAATATGCACAGTGTTAACTTTAAATATGTATAGCAGAAAATAAACAGGAGCACAATAGGCCCACTTTACTCCAAACGTCCCCATCCAGAACATACACATGCACACATTTCGCCATGCTGACGCACAAAGCACTAGAACCCCCCGTCGACTCTATAGACGCCATTTCGTAGAGCATCCCCTGCTATGCTGCAGGTCGATCTTAAGCCAACATGCACCATTAACGATGCCATACTGGCCTTTGTGAAGGCTCGGGGAGGGGGCCGCATCCTGCTGGTGCTTTAGCCCGTCGAGCATCGCGGCTGGGAGGCCAGGGGTTGGACTGCGGTTTATACTGCCACCTCACAGAAGGGTTTTACTACTGAGAGAGCCTTAATGAGGTGGAGCAAATTAATATTTTAACACGTGTGGCTATTGTTAAGCCATATGCCAGAGAGGTCCTGTCTGTGACACCTTATTCTGAAGAGGGAGGTAGATTAAAAACAGTAACGTAGAGAGAAACAGGGGTAGCAACATTTTTAATCTTTCAATGGTGAAGTAAAACTGATAGTCGGCTGTCCAGCCTTCATATATAAATACAGGAATTAATGATTGTTTGACTAATAGGTTGATATTTAGTGGGAACAAGTTAATATTTTATGGAAACAAGTTAATGTGTGAACAGGTTAATATATTGAGGGAACACGTTAATATTTAGTAGGAATAAATTATTGTGGGAACAGATTCATATTTTGTGGGAACAAGTCAATGTGTTACAAAACAAGTTATCGTGGGAACAGGTTAATATGTTGTGGGAATACGTTAATATTTAGTAGGAATAAATTATTTTGGGAACAGGTTAATATTTAGTAGGAACAAATTTGTTAGAACAAGTTCTCCAGCTAAAATGGGAATAGGCATTGGGGAAAAATGTTAATTTGTGGGATAAGTTATTGTGTCTGAAGAATAGTAAACAGTAATATAATCTGACTTTATTGGTGTTCAGAGGTTCTGTAGCGGATTGATGAAACTGATTTTATGGAGCTACCAAAATTACTACCAGATTTTGAAAAACATTAATTATAATGTAATAAAACCTTATAATTACTACTTGAACTATTAATGTAGTATTCATGATCTAGTTTTTTAATGCTTTTGTTTGGCGTGTTTCAAGTTTTTTAATGGAAAAAAATATGAAATGATGAATTTTAAAAAAATGTGTGGAGAAGGTAAAAACAGTGAGTGAAAGTCAGAAAAGCCTTTGCTGGACTCTCAACGTAAGCTTTGATGTTCTGGGACAGACACAAAAACTCAAGGAGAGGGAAAGAGAAGAAAGACAGCGAAAGAATAGGGGGGGAGACCCTTTACATCTGGAAAAGACTCTGACAGGAAGCCACCCATCTGTGGCCAAACAGCTGGGGGCCAGATAGAGTGGACCCTGTCGGCAGTGCGCGTCGGCTCGCTGTGAGGAGGTGGGGGTGGAAGAGAAAGTCAGCGGCGTGGAACACTGGATGTCACAAGATGTCTTCACGGCACCGAGCACTCCTACACGGGACGTTTTGGGGGAGGGGGCAGACAATTAACCTGTAGGAACAACTGTCCTCGCGGCTGTGCACAATGAGTGCAGCTCTGACAGGTCCCACAACCCCCGCTAATGCACCAGTGTTTTCATTTTCCCCGCTGCATCTGTCACAGATTACTCCTCACTGCACCTCAGGTATGTGTGCAAGATGAAAAGTGCATGGATGCACAGCTCGCTGAATCAGGCTTAAAGTGAAATTATGACAGTGAGTTTTAAGACATTTATTCCACCCATTTTCATGCCAGAACCCATTCAGGATCAAACTGCTTTATTCTAGAAACATCAACAACAATAAGAAGTACCTACCAATCTATCTCTCGGCAACAAGCAGTTATCTTGTGCAAATTATCTCCAGACAAGTTATAACTCCTGTGAAACTAGTTTTGTGGCAACATGTCTTACAAATAATTTGTAAAAAAAAAAAGGAAACATGTTAATATCTCATGCACGCTTGCAAAAAATTATAATCTCATGCCAACAAGTTATCTCATGTAAGTAGGTCATCTGCAAAAAAAAGTTATCTCCTTGGAACAAGTTGTTATGACATATATATAATGTCATCTTATTAATTTCCAGAAGTTCGAATAGTGTGTAAAGGGTAACAACAGAATGTAATGATTTAAAAGTCAACATAGAGAAAATGTTATGTTAGCTCATCTTGAAATCAATGTCATATGACTCAGAAAAAGTTGGGCTGGGGAGAGATTCATCAATCTGGAAAAAGATCTACGTCTACACACTGTAAGATAATTTCAGAATAAAGTTCTTCAACTTAAAATTGTGCTGACTTTGAATGCTTTGTCATCTACAGTGCATAATATCATCAAAAGCTTCAGAGAATCTGGAGAAATCTCTGTGTGCAAGGGACAAGGCTGAAAATCAGCAACGGATGTTTCTGATATTCAGGTCCCCAGACACCATTGATTCTGTTATGGAAATCACTGTCTGTGAACCGTGACGTCCACAAATAAGGTTAAAGCTGTGTCACGGGAAAAAGTATATATATAGGTTTTAGATTATCATATGCGCCCATCCAGATGAGGAAGGGAAGGTCTTCCATATTTCAGCAAGACGATGCTAAACTGTGCACTTCATCTAATCCACCAGCATGGCTCCATAGTAGACAAGTAATATTTATGTTTTACAAAACGCCCTCCAAAAACATTTTAATTGTCATTTAAGACACTTTTGGCCTATTTAAAATTGTATAAATATATATAAAATATATGTACATATTGTTCTTATTATGTTAATAATTAATTCATAGAAAAAAGACTTCAGAAAAAAAGAGAATTATGAGCAATGCCATTGTCCATGTTCAGTGATATATTAGGACCAGTGTTGATAAGAAAATTTAAATAATGTGAAACACATGAGGGGGTCATATTCGGAGCAAAAAAATCCTACATTTCTAACTTTATTGGAAATTTGGACAAAATAAAATATACTTGAAAATTCTCACTCTCCTTTTTTCTTGGTGACAAAGAGCTTTACACTCCTGAATCTAAGGTGGCCTAATCTAAAGTGTTTTAGAGAATTCCTGTGAAGACAACAGAAAAATAATCTGTGAAGAAATAAGACGATAATAACGAGTCATTATTTAAGAATTTATATAACAAATGAACTCTGTGGAGAATCTAAATTCATCTAATCCTGTGTGTGTTACAGAAAGGAGACTGCTGAATTAAAATGTCTCCTATATCTGTTTATTCTGCATTTTGCAGACCAGCACAGCAACAATCATCATGAATTAGTGTGTAATATTTAACTGGATAAAACCCCCTGCTTAATGAAGTATAAATGAAGTGTTTACAGGCGGTCACGCTGACGAATTCCTTAGTGAACAAGTTCATTTTCTTAAGAGGTTAATAAGTGTGACGTATTTCATTTGACTTGCTTCACTTGGAATGAATTAAAGCTCAGTTTTTATTATCAATATCTTATAATCACTCAGCCACATAATGAGAAAGGCCATAATTGATCTTTAACAAGCAGTAAATATGTCATAAAAGCTGCAGAGTGGCATTAAAAACACTCTCTCTGAAGATTTTGAGCATCTTTAAGAAGCTGTGAAATAAGAAACTCCTCACAGCACAAAACACAGCAAACTAAAGAACAAACTCCCCACTCATGCAGAGGTTATGGGAAAGTCTGAAGAGATAATAAAATTATTAAAGAAGCTGGGAATGATTCAGCTTCGGCCGCGTAAAACGTGTGTGAGAGAGAGCAGCTAGAGGGAGGTGAAAACTCAGGGCTTCAGAGATGAAATTAATCTCTGTGGCTGCAGAGGCGCTCTCTCTTTAAAGGGCTTTTTTTCCACTCAGATTCCCCCCCGTGGCAAAAAAACACTCCAGTCACTCAAAGACCAACATCTGCAGCTTCAGACGGTGCTCCGCTGCTGCCATCTGGATTCTACACGCGTTCAAGTGTCCTGTTATTTCTACTAATGTACGCTTAAAATACACGTCTTAATAAATTGAATGTTGCTATTACTGACTGTCTCTGCTTCAGGCAGCCTGAAGGGGTTCATTCCTCACGCTGCCCCACTTTCTGCCAGGATGTTTAAAAAAGAAGACGCCGTAATCACAGTTTGGTTAGTGAAGTCTTAAATACTCGCACTGACTTTTCAGTCATCCCCTGCTTTATCGCCCTTTTTGTCAATTTAATTTATATCCAGGAGGACATGAAAATAGAGAATATAAAGAAGCACGCTCCTTAACCCGAGGTTTTCACCCACGGGATGAGTAAGTGTCACTTAGCAGTAATTTCCTATGGTCAAAAAATTTTGTAGTCTTTTTTTCCTCTCACATAATGCACTTTCAAAGAATCTATCCTAAAGTTGTCAGAGTGATGCAGGAAGACTGCGTCCTCACTGGACAAGCCTCACATTTCCCAGGAATTGTTTGGACTGGACAACCATTTCTTTCTTTGTTCCATTTTTTAAATTAGTTTCATTAACGATTCAAAACTTTTAGAGTCCAATACTTTATCGTTTTTGATGCGATATATTTAATTTGAGTATATTATAGTGGGTAAAATATACCCAGCATAAGTGAAAGTGATACAAAACTAGGGTTACAAGAAGACCATTATCTCCAAACATTCAAAGGTGCACCAACGCACTAAAAAATAAGGAATTCCATTTAAAATGCTGGAATCTGGTACAACATGCCTGATACACACCTGAGGTACAGCCACTCCATGGTGCTGTAATTTATATACATATAGCATTAATGGTGCTTAAACATAGTTGAAAAATGCCCATTATGCGAAATTCATCACAACCCTTAAAGCCCTTACACACCATTGTAAGTTATATAATTCGATTGTATCGTCTGCTTTGCCCTTCCTGGGGCTCTATTGGTTTAATATTCTTATTAAACGCTTTACTATAATAATTAATATTCTTATAGTAAAGCGCTATACAAATACAGACCATTTACCATTTATTTATAAGTCTGTTCTCAGTATGCTCTGATCTTACTAACTACGTCCCTTGAAATGGTACTTATAGTACAGAGCACCTTTTTACTCAAATTTGAGTACTTAAAGGGTTTCCAACTGTAAGTCTAAAGGCATTCACACATCAGGTGCGTTGCAAAAATAGCACGAAATTCAGAAATTTTCATATACAGATTTGTCGTGTAACGTGTACACACAGTGATGCAATGATGAGAGGGTCCCGATGCTTCTAAACAAGAAAAGGAAGAAACTGGAGATTCTGGGTTCATCCAATTCTCAGGAGAAGACAGCAGCAGGGAGAATTGAATGGTTTGATCTGAGAGTTGAAGCTGAATCACGACGCTTTTGTCCGTATTTCAGGAGGAGGTCAGTTTATATATATATATATATGTTTACATGCAAAGTTATAGGAGAGCTGTAAATTTTAGATTTTTAGAAATACTTCAGCCAGAGCGTGGAACATCATTTTAAGATGGCTAACTTCATGCTAACTCCTGGATATTAACTTTATCAGTGCCTCAGTATTTGACTGATTTGTGGAACTAAAGGAGCGTTTGGAAACTGTTAATGATGCCAGAGATTAGTCGGTCAGCAAACAAACTAAATTAAAATTAACCCCAACTGTCTGATGCTTTAAACACATTACTGTCTGAACATTGCAGGAATTCCTACCTTCATTTCAACCGCGTGAGTTTTACTGTCAGTCGAACTGAAATGTCAGTGTGATGCATTCACTGTGGCGAAATATGAAAACAAGATAACCCACAGAAGGAGAAGAAGAACAAGAAGAAGCAGCAATCGCTCTGGTATGTTATTCATGACTGTCACAAGCAATCTGCACCTATTCTGTATCTCGGTGTGTGAGCGTGAAGCAGCGACGAGGCCTTTTGTCCTCACATGTCATAACATTTCTTACAGCCAGCCGGGGTGAAGAAGAGGCACATCTCAGGACTTGGGTTTCCTTCTGGTTAAAAGCTTTTTTTTACGAGTGTGTGTGTGTGGTTTCCGGCTGTGTCGGCTTCAAACGGAGAGCAGTTTACCTCCGGCAGGTTTTTAAGTTCTGACACTTTTTGATGCCCTTGAAGTCACTGGAATAAATGTGTTTTGGATGGCTCTGGGTGTGTGTGTGCGTTCGTGAGAGAGAGAGTTTGTTCAAAGTGACTGATGAAGACTTGGAGCTGCAGCTGAAATTTGATCACACTGCTCTTTCTGTCCCTTTTAACGCGTTTTGCAGGTATAAAAACACACAGCCATTTAAACCCTCCCAGAAACAATAAGTGAAACACGCACACTCTCTCACACACACATTGTTGCAGGTCGTTGTATAGCAGGAAAGGACTGTTAAGCTTTCCCAGGGGAAGCAGCCGCACAGCCCTTCAATGCACATTGTTATTAGGCTGTTTTTCTTTTAAGTGATCCTCCCACCGATCCGTTCTCTCTCCCTCCTCTCAGCTGATGGTGATTAATGGATCGCTGCGACTGCTTGCTAATCAGCCCAAAAGCACTTTGCTTAAGTGAGGAAAGTCGTCCAAATGGTGCTGCTGTGTAAAAACTTTCAGTGTGAGGTCAGCATCTCTTCATCCACCCGAGTTCAGCCTGAATAAAAAGCATCTGTTTACCAGCCAAAGATGCTAGCAGCTAGCTAGCTAGCGAAGTAACGACTGTTCCTCTTTGTTGTACGAAGCCAAAGTTTATTTGTTTTTTTGCTTCAGTTCTGCGTTCGTCCATACAGATTTTTGCCAGCAGTGATGATATGCAGTATGTTTTTACGTTTTTAAAAACTGTCAGTGTAACAAATGCCCATGGACTCACGGTGTCATAGACACAACATGTTTTAAAACTCAAATTATCTGATTGTTAAGGAATGATGTATCAACCGTGCTTCTAGGTCCGAGCTCCTACTGCGTTCATTAAGCCTGTCATCTTACTAACATGTTGTAATGCTTTGTATTTTGTTTTATTTCATATAAACAAATACCCTTAAAAATGATCATGGTCATAGTCGTCCTCTCTGGTTTTTTATTAACACTATTCATGTGCAGCACGTCTTTAAGTTAAGTTTTTAAAACCTGACAACGTAACTACAGCCCATGGGTCAGTTTGCCAATCGTCAGTTATTTGAACACTCCTGAAAAGAATCACTCTGAGGCTAACTAGGATTTCAATGGGTTCATAGCGAGTATTTCCAACTGCAGATGGGTGATCTCAGACATTCTCTGGGACACGTTTGTCCATTTTTAGCATCATCTCCCTGCCATATGATTGTATTTGTCTCTGTCCATCCTGCACCCTCACTAACTTTTATTGAGAGTAAAATAGTTAACTCTCATCCTCCATATTTACCTTATTGTGTTTATATTAGCCTCACCATAGCTCTGTGGCTGCCCACCAAGTAGAATGTCATTATATGTCAACTAGACTGATGGTAAACTTTTATTGGATCATTTTTTAAGCCTCAGTGATGCCTCAGAGTTTGATTTGGAACTCAAGGAGCCTGAGCATATTTGAAGCTTGACGTGACCATTTTTGGATGAGAGGGTGGTGTGATAAGTTATCAGCTAACTGTGTATGGATGCATCACATAAAAAATAATTTAAAAGAACTTCTTGGACGGTTGTGAGTACAGTTAACTGCTGAGCAGCCATATTATTGGCCAAATAATTGCATTGCAAAATGTTCCAAAAGGCAAAAACAGTTCAATCAGTCAAAGGAGCAACGTACCTAATAATGCAAATTTTCAGCATCCATAAAAATCAAACATTTGAGTTTTAAAAAGATTGACCTGCTACACAGGTATTATGTAGCAGAAAATTTGGTATAGCGACTAAAACAGTTCTCAGGCTGTAAACTTGTTTATAGGGAATGACCTGCTGCCTCAAGTGGACATTAGAGGAACTACAGCTGTCAGATAATGATTTGCTCTTGCAAAAACACAAAAATTTTGTGGAAATATTTCATAAATATTCATGACGTTTATTTATTCAGCATACTGTACTGCAGCAAATACTGTGATGCACATAATGGAAATGAACAGCAGTAAAGTCAAAGGAGCTTCAAGTTTGAGGCTTTTGTTCAGTTTGTGCCCAACATGTGAAAGTGTACCTCTCTCTGGTCTTACTGACAGACACACAGTGTGCTAATGAGAGTGTTTCTCAGCCTGCGGTTGCTGGATTAGCTCTCAGATGAGCAGAATGGATCTGATTGAGAGAGGAAACCAGCAGAGGGGTGAAAAGGGAGCAAACAGAGGGGAAAGAGGGAGAGTAAATAGGGCTGACCCATGGGGGGTTGACCCCCATTCAGCAGCTCTCTCCCTGGGAATCCACTCTGACTCTTTCAGGCCTGTTCCCCGCTCTACGCACCACTATCTCCCAGCTCCTTTGGGATTCAAATGATATCTCATTAGCTCTTATTGGATTGTAACTTTCACGGGATGCATAGTGTTTCAGTTTTTCTCTTTTAGCGATCGATAAAAGGACACTGGCGTCCGGGATAAAGGACTCTTTTCTGTTTTCCTCTCTTCATCGACCGTCTCGCCTAATTTCCGCTTCTCTTCTTTCCCTAATTTATTCTCTCTCTCTCGATTCAACACGCTGCATCTCTCCACACTGTTTCCAGCTCTCTTCAATACAGTCGGGAATCATCCTGCACTTCTTCGGCCTCTGCATCCACAGGGCGTCTTTGTCTGTTTCTAATGTGCCATTAACTCTGCGCTAGTCAATGGTCCTGAACCCCAAAGGCCAACGAATTAACAGAGAGGAAGAAGAACTGGAGCCGGATGATTTTTTTTTTTTAATTAACAGAGTTCGGCAAAACTTACAGTAAACTATTGTTAATAATGACACCCGTGTTGGTTACGTGAACTACAGTCTAATTCCGTTGCTTGTCTTTATGCACTGTTACATTTCAGAGTTTTAGAATCCGTTTAAAGATTTAAAAGTGAAATAACAGCAGAGGATTGGAAATGAGCTTGTGCTGTAACTCATGGTGACTGCATGTGTCAGACTAACACACTGTGGCTGGTTCACGTGAACATCTGGAACTCTGCAACGTTAAATGAATGTAATAAAAATCAACCGTTCAAACCACTGTACTAAATGCACACAGTGGCCGGAAAAGTACTTTTGAGTACAGGTCCAAAAATTATATTGCTGACATTATGTCTGTGCTACATTACGAGCAAATTCGTGACATTACATCTACGTTAAATGTACATTGTTGACATAACATGTACGACACGTGTTCGTGAACGTTGTCTACATTCAATTCAATTTTATTTATATAGCGCCAAATCACAACAAAAGTCGCCTCAAGGCACTTCATAGGTCTACATATATGCACATTATTGGCATGTAAGTTAAGTGTACATTTTCCTTTGTAAATACTTTTTGCCGAGCAATTTTTAGTCCAGTGTAACGTTGGGATGACCAGAGAATGTGTTATACATATTGTAAAATAAGTGTTCATCAAACAGGCTTATAGTGCCTGTAATTGATTACTTTGTCTTATATAATGAATGTCTAGCTTGCAAAGAAGAAGAACAATAAATATGTGTTTTCATGTGATATGATATTTGCATTCATTGTTTTGGTGTTTATGAACAGCCATCCAGCAATACTGTGATATAATGCGGATGAAAAGAATAATATGATAAATTAACAAACATGTCTGTGTTTTCATTCATGAGGGAAGCAAACAACCGAAGCAAGACTAGCAAAACCAGCCTAATGTACATATAACAAATATATAATACATATAAGCAAACGTTTATATCCAAAAAAAATTTGGGGTCCCACAAAATTTGAAATGCTTGATTAAAAGAAAGACATCAAACCTCCCCCTAAAATTAATAATATATTTTCAGAAATGCACAGAAAGCACATATAAATCTATAAAACAACATTTTCCTGTGTTTCTGCCTGCTGTCTGCTTTGTTTTTATAATTATATTATCTCTGTCCTTGTGTGGAATACGTTTAGTGTTGGAGACGACTGTTTGGTGATGTTGGTGATTAGTGAATTCCATTTCTAATTAAGAAGCAAGAAGTAAGCATCAGCGCCACACCGCGAGACCTGCTCCTACTGATGTACTTCTTTGATAGTTTCTGTTATCAGACGGTTGAGTCAGTGTAAAAACGGACAAAGAATACTGACAAAGAGATCCTGAGCTAATTTTCTGGCACACAGCACTTTAGAACTGCTGGCCTGGCTAATGTAATGGTGTTATAAAAGTTTGAAATGTAAACACTTTGCCAACTGCTGTACTTTGTGGGAATGAAACTACAGTTTCAGTCTGGATGAAGGGCTTAAACTGGGGGCAAGAACATACATTTTTTAATTTAACGGCTTAATGCTGTTAAAGCTGGTCTTCTGTTTGCTGTGAGATATTTAATCCAGTAAAAGTCCAAATGGAGTAGAATTAATAAGAGGAAAGTTTTTGCCACTATGAAGCGTCTGAGAAGCTCATTTCATGTCTTTAAATTAAATTTCTGCTGCTGAATTTAAAAGAGGATTCAGACATCATGAACTGTTCATGACCTGCTCCCAGAAGCTGCTTCACCAGGTGAGCTCAAATCAAGTTTTCAAGTAGCCTGTGACAGATAGAAAGAAAACTTATTGATTGCCATTTATTGATTTTATGTAATGTGGAATGGGCGTAAACTGTGAAAGATAAGCGATAAAATCTGTATATTCATTCATTCATTCTGGGTGAGAGCTTGTAAAAGACATTTGCTTAAAGGTACTTTTTGTAATGACCCTCACCAGGTCAGGTGACATTGTTTTACCAGTGGGTGGTCTTTGTTTAACTTATGATAATTGTTTTACTCCTATTATCTGCTTGTTTTTGCATTATAAGCACATCCGTAATGACTTACCTGGTTAAATAAAGTTCCTATCGAGCCCATTTGCCATTTTGTGTTCCAAACTAGTTTTACATTAAAGTACAACCTGCTTGTAGTTTAACTTCAGTCACAGATGTTTCCACAGATGTTTTGTGTTAAAATCATAGCAGGTCTTTCTTCATATTCTGTGTAGCGTTAGTTAATTTTGGGATGTTTTAAGATATTGTAAATCATCAAGTGACAATATCATTTAATCAAGTAAAATGTTTGACTGGGGTCATTAATTTTGCACATTTTTAAAAAGGTTTTATTCGCGTTTACCATCCCTGAACAGTTTTCCCACAATAGATGCTCTAAAATATTCATTTTGGTTTTCAGTCGTTTTTATGCAAAAACACAAATATTTGAGCTGTATCTGCCTCCAGGCTGAACTGAAAAACATCACAAACTGAACTAAAAACATTAGAAATTGAAAATGACCTATGATAGTCTATAATGCAAACAAACGGGTGGCTGTACCTCAGGAGGTAGAGGAGGTCACCTAAAATCGGAAGGTTCAATCCCTGGCTCCTCCAGTCTGCATCTTAAGTATCCTTGAGCAAGACACTAACCCCAAGTTGCTCTCTGATGCATCAGAGTGTGAATGTTGTTAGAAAAATACTCAGTTTAGAGACAGTACTTGTGAAAATGGGTGTGATTGGGTGAATGTGGCATGTTGTGTACAGTGCTTTGAGTACTCCGGGAGAGTAGAAAAGCGCTATAAGATTCAGTCCAAATATATATATATTTTAACACAATTTTCCACCATCCCTCCTACACAAGTGTTGCTCTTCGTGAAGTTTGTGAAGTCTTTGAATCAACTAACTTGCCTAATCCAATCCAATCATCACGTCTTACCTATATGTTGGAGACAACTGTGAGTTACGGTTTCATTATAATGCATTTATGTGTGTTCATAATTAGCTTTTTAAAATTACTTTCTCCTTGTTTTAGTCACTTACATTGAGCTTTGCAGCACCAGACATGTAAAATCAGTGTTGGGCAATGTGTGAATGAGAAAAACCAGCAGAGGACAGGCTCCTGGTTTCTCCCCATACTATGAACTTATGTACAGCATAATGTACAGTATTTGGCAATATATCAATTAGCAAAATTATTGTACTAGAGTTGTTAGACAATTTCGAAAGTGTAAGGTGGGAACTTGAATTGAACAAAAATTGGATGACCTTATACAAAACTATTTTGCACACGCACAGGATTTTTGAAACACAGAATCAGAAAAAATTGAGATGAGAACACGCTGGCATGAATCAAGTGAGGAAAAAGAAAGTAAAGCATAAGTCTTTGGCATCGAAAACTTTTCTTGTGGATGTTTAAATTCCTCTCATGTGACATATTTTAGCTCACAAAATACTGTTGTCAGCTCGTTTGCACCCTAGCCTTCACTGCTGTGCAGAAACAAACTCGTTGGTCTGACTTCTTCTTCTCTCTGCAGGGCTTCTGTAGGCTTTAACAGATGGATTAACCCTTTCTTCCTCTCTTCCCTGCGGGGCTGTGCTTTGTCTTTCTGGATGACATGAGATCATCTGGGATCAACGCCGTGCTCACCGCCTCTTCCTCCTCGTGTTAAATCCATTCGTTTTTTTGTGTCCTCTCTTGACCTTTTCCATGGAAAGTGGCTGCTTCTGTTTTTTTTATAAGAGTGAAGATTAGAGCTCCCTAACCAGATACATGCACACATCAGCTAATTGCCTCTGTTGGCTGAATAACTTTAAAGAACTTGTTCATTATGCATTTCAATCCACAGAAAGCCTCCTGAGATGATGTAATCCTGCAGAGAGGAGCATGAGGATGGTAAGGTCACCTGGCAGGAACCATGAAACCCGCAGCTTCTTTTTGCATTAATGTGCACCTTAATGCTAATTTTCTTACCAACAATCAAGTGTTTCCTGTAATCAGCCATATTTATGTGTCTCCTGAAGGCATCAATGCGAAGTTTCCAGGTTGGAAACTAATTTCCTGATTAGTTTTTAAACTTCAGGCAAACCATCATGAATGTAAAGGTAAGCAGAACCATCATTTATATCCCAAATATAGTTGGGAGAAGCCATATCTGTGCAACTATGCTTGCATTGTTTGTCCAGGTGGCAAGAAAACAAACTACAGTGCCTCTGATGTCCAACTCTAGGATTTTATTTTGATGTCACATGTTTGGATATGGACACTTCTGGCTCGAAAAAACCAACATGGCTAGTGCGCTAACACCAAGGCTTCAAAGTGTTGAGTAGAGAATGAGTAGGCGATATTACATTTTCAGGTCCATCTTACATATACAGTCTGTGAGTTTAGCAGGTAGCTGCAGGTCAAAATGTCTATCAACACATCCTGTAACTGTGCTGCAGACTGGAGCGGAAACATGTGAGTGGTGTGTGTGCAAAGTGGACCACACAAGCCAGAAGTGGATAAGTGTTCATCTACCTGAGTATAAACATGTCTGTGTGTGTGTGTTTGTGTTTGTGTGTGTGGTTCTGGCCAGCCTTTCCTCAGGGTCTGCCTGGCATTGTGCTGCTTCCTGACCAGGCCTACGTTATCAGTGTGGGATCAGTGAAGGGACAAAAGGCCTACGAACACACACATAGAGTTACTAACTTCTTTTTTTTTTCTCAGGCCTCTTGGAGCCGCTGATGGCTTCCTGTCTGTATGAGTAAATATCTATCTTTGTATCTCAGGGTGTCAGATTCATTTTCTCTGAGGGCCTCACTGGGAAACGAGAATCCCATTGAGGGCCAGGCGTCTGTCACTTACTGCCATGGTTTAATTAATTGGAAATGTAGCTCTTGTTGAGCCTGTTGATATGCAGATTAGGCCACATAAACCAGTAAGCAAAATAATAATAATAATTATGAAACTCTTTCTGATTACTGGTACAGACTAGTGCTTTTCTTAACAAAGTGGCTGATAACACAGCAGCAGTGAAAATGACGTTGGTGTTCATGGTGGAGCCGCAGTGAGCAGCAAATGTCACACGTGTGACTGTAAACCCTGGTGGACGTGAAGCTGAAAGCTCATATGCACATGTACAGAGTCATAAGAGTATTCGCTTGCCAGTCTTCATGCGTATATGAACTTGAGTTAAATCTCATTCTTGATACTCTTTTCTGACAAAGTTGTATTTTTACTTAGTTGTATTGCTATATAACTTTTGCACTGTCCACTTCCTGCTGTGACAAAACAAATTCCCCACGTGTGGGACTAATAAAGGTTATCTTATCTTATCTTGATCCATTGCATTCAGTATGATGGTAAATGGTCTGTATTTGTATAGCGCTTTACTTAGTTCCTAAGGACCCCAAAGTGCTTTACACTACATTCAGTCATCCACCCATTCACACACACATTCACACACTGGTGATGGCAAGCTACATTGTAGCCACAGCTGCCCTGGGGCGCACTGACAGAGGCGAGGCTACCGGACACTGGCACCACCGGGCCCTCTGGCCACCACCAGTAGGCAACGGGTAAAGTGACCGAGACTGTCCGAGCCGGGGCTCGAACCGGCAACCTTCCAATTACAAGATGAACTCCCAACTCTTGAGCCACGATCACCCCCATGATGTCAGCTTTGACAGTTTCAGCTCTTCCAGGAAGGGTTTCCAAAGTTTTTATGAAAGTTTTCCAGAAATTTTTGATCATTCTCCCAGAAGAACAAGAAAAAGTTCCCCACACCATAACCCCCTCTCAACCAAACTTTACACTGGCACAGTGCAGTCAGACAAGTATGTTTCTCCTGACAACCACCAAACGCAGACTCATTGATCAGATTGCCAGACGAAGAAGCAGGATTTGTCAGAGAACACGTCTCCTTCTCTAGAGCACAGTGGCGACACGCTTTACACCACTGCATTTGACGCTCTGCTTTGCACTTGGTGATATAAGGCTTGGATGGAGCTGCTTGGCCATTGAAACCTATTAAATGAAGCTCTCTGCTAATCTGAAGGCCATGTGAAATTTGGAGGTCTGTAGCAACTGACTCTTCAGGTAGTTGGCGACTCGCTCTTTGATTTTACAACTTCATGTTGAATTGCTGTTGTTCCCAATCATTTCCACTTTGCTATAATACCACTAACATCTGACTGAATATTTTGTAGCGAGGAAATTTCACAACTGGACTTGTTGCATGGGCCACAGTACCTCATTGGAATTCAGTGAGCTCCTGAGACCCATTGTTTCACAAATGTTTGCAGAAGCAGTCTGTATGCATAGGCGCTTAACTTTAAACATTTGTGACCTTGGAAGTGATTGGATGCCTGAATTCAATGATTTGGATGGGTGAGTGAATACTTTTGGTAATACAGTGTATGAATATAGTAGGTAGGTAGGTTATATAGAGCATGTACAGTTTTTCAACAGTGCAGTGATCAACTGGTCCAAAAACATACAGTTTTACAGCTTTTTCACAAATATTCTACCATTGCATCATATTTCTGAGAAGCTTATTACTCTCTGTGGTTTATCTGACTATTAAACAGTAAACCAGTTGTGACCCCTCTCAGAAAAACAAGCCATGTTTAGCCTGGGCTCCTGATCGTGTTTCTGATGTCTATGAGATGTTGACATTTCCTCCAAACAGACATTTCCCCTCTAAACTCTGGGTTCAATTTAAATGTAAACTGTCAAGAAAAGAAATGACTTAAACAAGAAAACAAAGAGGTTTAATTCTTCAATATTTCACCAGCAAAGCACGAGATGGAAAAAGATTAGAGGAAAGAACAAGAAGCTGGAGTCTTGCCCACTTATCTGATCTAATGGCACATAAAAGAGGGGAGAGTCCGAGCTGATCGCCAATCCTCGGCCTTCATGAGTCGGTTTCCTTCATGGTGTTTTACTGTGGATTTATTTCACTGTGGGTGTCACTGGTCTCTAACTGGCATTCCTCACTAAATATGACTTTTTCCATCATCTATAGTGTAAAGTGGTGGCTGATCTGAGCCTTCCTTCCAATTTAAATATAGATTACAGACAGTAATTTATAAAGAAACCCCCACAATATCAGGATGGTGTGCACTGCTGCTGTTTACAGAACCTCGCTATGGCAGCAGGCTGTAAATGTGTTTACTTGTGCTGGACATTTTATTATGAGAGCCTATGGGGACTTACTCGCTGTTGGCTTCAGCCTCTAGTGGACATTAGAAGTGCAATAGTGATTATATAATCAGAAAGAAAAACACAATTACTTACTTTCGGAAAAATCCTCCAGAGTCTCCAAATACAGCTCAGGAATCGCAGTGTATTCTGGGTAGTCCCACTACCACACTAATAGACACTGAAAAAACACCAAAATAACCTGTGAGTGATACAGCAGCCTGATATAAAACACAGACAAGCTAAACTGGTGTACATTTTTCCTGTTGTTAGATAGCATCATTTTTACAGGTTATACTGCTGTAATGATCTTAGTTACCTGACAATAGCACTAACAAAGGCTATGTTAACGTATCTGATTATGACAAAGTAATGGTTTAATGAGGGACAGATCCATATGAACACAAAGAATGGTCTTGGATACAACTTTAACTCCTGGATCAAACAACCAAATTTTTCCAGCTTCCAGAATCTTCACTTTGATCCTTTTCTTGTTTAGAAATATCAGGTCCAGCTCATCATTTCTTGATGTTGAATTTTCCACAAAAGCGCAGCACATTGTGTATAACTAACTAACTAAATGCAGTTCATTTGACTTAATATTTAATACTGTACTTAAATATTTTTAGTATTTTTTAATTTTGTATTGCAGGTTAGATTTTTACATCTCACAACTCTGCATACACACTTATAAAGCATTACTTGGTGTTCAACATTTTACTGTAATACTATCTCACCTGTTCTGACTTGTAGTTGCAGCTCTACTGGGAGTCTTAAAAGTCATTCAGGTGTGAAGTAGTTTTATATTTTTTATTATGGTACAATGCCTCTTTACAAGACTTTGTGTTGTGTTGTGGTGCTGCATCAGCAGCTGTAGGAGTTTCTAGACTGTTCTCTATTAATACTGGTCTGAGGAGCTATGACTTCTGTATGTTCAAGGTGTAATGATAGGACAGTGTCACATTTCAGAAGCTGTTTTTTTTTTTTTTAAACAAAAAGCATAAAAAATTTCTTTCATTCTGGCTATGCCATCATGTACAGCCAAGAGAAATTCCATAACTAATGTGTGTAACCGCACGTAACTACAACAGTTAGACGTGTTATAACATACTTATATTTTCCAAAAACTCCATCCGTCATACATACAGATGAATAACTTCATCATTTCTCGGGTGGTTGGCCTTTTCTAAATCGTGACAAGCAAAAAAAGGAAAAAGATTCTTTGTACAAAATACAGAAAGAGACAGAAAGAGCATTTGTTTAAAAACAACAATCTTTGTGTTGTATCTAGCTATGTGGATAGATGTAATGTGAGTGTTTTGAAGGGAGGAAGGTTCAGGGCTGAAGCAATCAGCTTCATGGGCTCATCCGGTTAGAATAAGAAAAGCAGCCATCTAATGCAGAATTAGTTTCAGGGTACTCCTTTTATTCTCAAATAAATAAGGCAAAAAAGGAAGGAAACAAAGACACACATGGACTGCCAATGCTGAAAGAAAACAGAGATTCAAGTTACTCATTACCTTAACATTACATAAAATAAAAACCCAAACAGAACCTCACCTCAGCTGCCGCCCCGTGTGGAAGTGAGGAAAGAGTGAGCCAAAAGTGAATGCAGTCCTTATGTACTGTGTGACATATAATGTGTGACAGGTGAGTGCAATCAAGGACAAGCACCACACCCAATCAAAGGTGAGAGAACTAAACAAGGTGCATCTGGTGAGGTGAGTGGGTGTGCTGGGATGTGCTAAAAGGTGGGTCTCTACAACAGCCGCCCCCATATTTCTAGTGAGAAATATGTTGATATGATCAGGATCAGTCTTCGTCAGGAAGCGAGGGCAGGGGGATCAGACAGGAGACAGGGCGGATATAGGTTTTATCCTGTACTAAGACCTCCACAGTTCTGATGTGGTCATCTGGGCTTTTCAGCAAGCGCGTCACTCTTCCTATAGGCCAAAGGGCTCGTGGAAGGTGTGAATCCATAATCATGACGACAGAGTTCAATGTGAGATCTGGTTTTTCCTTCTGCCATTTGGGTCTTCTTTGGAGGGATGGTAGATAGTCTCTTATGAAGTGTCGCCAGAAGTGATCTGCCAATATTTGTGCATGTCGCCATCGTCGTCGGCGGCCTAGGAGGTCAGAATCAGAATAGGATACCAGGGGGAGTGATGAATCATGTCGGCCCATAAGGAGAAGGTTTGGGGTTACGGGGTCAATGTCCGCAATGTCTGAGGATACATAGCCTAGGGGTTTTGAGTTAAGAATGCCTTCAACCTCAATTAGGACTGTTCTTAAGACCTCTTCAGTGACCATCTGTGCACCAATGGCTCTCTTCAGAGCATTCTTCACAGAACGTATCTCCCTCTCCCAGGCTCCACCGAAATGGGGTGCATGCGGGGGATTGAATTTGAAATGGATTCTTTTAGTCATTAGGACCGGCTGCAGAGTCGGAGCAAGGTTGTTAAAAGCTGCCCGTAGTTCCTTATCTCCTCCTTTGAAGTTAGTTCCTTGATCACATATAATTTCCAGGGGTGTTCCTCGTCGAGAAATGAATCGTTGGAGGGCCATGAGGAAGGAGTCTGTATCCATACTGTTTAGGAGGTCAAGATGTATACACCGAGTGGTGAGACATTTGAATATTATTCCCCACCTTTTCTCCGATCTGCGGCCTGTCTTGACCTTGTATGGTCCAAAGCAGTCTATTCCTGTGGAGTAGAAAGGTGGTTTGAATAACCTAAGACGAGCAGCAGGCAAGTCTGACATTTTTGGAATGATGGGCTGTGCTCTCCATTTCTGACATGCGACGCAGCTATACCGATGCCTGCGTACGGCTTCCCTTCCTCTGAGGATCCAGAATTTCCGACGTAGTTCAGCAAAAAGTCTTTCTGAACCAGCATGATGCAGTTTGTCATCATAATTTTGTATGATCAGTTTGGTCACTGGATGAGCAGGATCAAGTACTATTGGGTGAATGACATTCGATTCCAAGTCTGGGCTTTGCCGTAACCGGCCTCCTACATGGATAAGTCCAGAATTCCTGCACAACACTGGTGACAAACACAATAGACGGCTGTCAGATGAGAGGGGTTTGTCTGACTGTAAACGGGCTAAGTCTTCATCGAAACTGTCCAGTTGTGCCTGACGAAGGATTTCTTGTTCTGCTGTTTGATAATCAGCTGCAGAAGGAATGTTACCCTTTTGGTTGGAGAGTGAATGAGCCGTGAAATCCAATAGCTCTTGATACGTTCTGAAGCTGGGTGTGTATGTATGGGAGGGTATACTGACAATACCAAAGAAGTAGGATTTCTTTAACTCAGTCTGATCATCATCAGGATGGAGATCTGTAACTGTGGGCCAGTTATTTGGAGGTTCATGCAGAAACGAGGGACCCTCAGTCCACCTGTTTGGGCTAAGGAACTCTTTCAGGGATTTACCTCTCGTAACATCATCAGCAGGATTTGTGGCTGAATTGATGTATCTCCAGTCTTGACTGTTTGTGAGGTTTTGAATTTCTGAGACTCTGGCTCCTACGAATATCTTGAAACGGCAGGAATCTGACTGAAGCCAGTGAAGTACAGTTGTCGAGTCAGACCAAAGGGTGGTAGTCCTGACTGGTAAGGTGAGTTCTGTTTGTATGAGCTCACTGAGGCGTGCGCCTAGTAGGGCTGCGCATAGCTCCAGTCTGGGTATTGTTAAATGCCGTTTAGGAGCAACACGTGAGCGAGCTAACAAGAAACTCAGTTCTACATGGCCTTCAAGATCATCTGTTCTCAAATATGCGACAGCACCATATGCTCGCTCTGAAGCGTCACAGAAGATATGAATGTCTCGAACTGTGGTAGAAACATCCATTTCCTTAGAAGTATAGCAACGTGGGATGGCAATTTGTGGGAGATAACAAAGTTCTTCTTCCCAGGACTTCCATGCCTCTAAGAGGTCGTGTGGAAGGGAAGGGTCGTCCCAATCTCTCTCTTTTCTCCATAGCTCTTGCACCAAGGTTTTGGCGCGTGTTGTGAATGGGAGTAAGTAGCCTAATGGGTCATACAGACGAGCAAGTACTGCATAGATACGACGCATTGTGGTGGGGTGTGAGGCTAGAGTTCTGTATTTATAGGCAAACAAATCAGTCTCACAATTCCACAATAATCCTAATGTGCGTTCATGTGGGCCAGATGGCTTGTCTTCAGTCAGGCAAAGTTCATTACTTGCCGTTCTTACCTCAGATGGTAGATGGCTAATCACAACAGGATTATTGCTGGCCCACTGGCAAAGGTCGAAGCCTCCTTCTGATAGATGGTTTCTTAATTTGTCTAGGAGTGTTCGAGCTAACTCTGCTGATGGAAAACTCTGCAAGCAGTTATCAACATAGAAACACTGCATTACTGAAGACTGCACATCTTTGTCAGATTGATATTCCTTCACATGTTTCTGCAGTGCATAGATTGCACAACAAGGGCTGCAGGTCGTGCCAAAGGGGAGTACCTGCCACTCATACACTGAAGGGGGAGCTGCTTTGTTCATGTCACGCCACAGGAATCGGAGGAGTGGTTTATCAGGAGGCAGAAGACGGACTTGGTGAAACATGCCTTTGATGTCGCCACTTATTGCTACTGAATGTTGCCTAAAACGCAACAAAACACCAAGAAGTGTTGGGCCTAGGATTGGTCCTGGCAATAGGTACTTATTGAGACACTGACCTTGAAATGTGAAAGAGCAGTCAAAGACTATGCGATCTTTATTGTTGTGACTTGTCGTATGATGAGGGATATACCAGGTTTCTTTGCTATTGTGCATCTCCTCTGGGCTAAGTTTGACTATATAGCCTGCTTGCTCCAATTTCAAAATCTGATCCTTGTAAGACATGGCTTTGCCAGGATCTTTAGCTAACCGAGCCTCAGTGTTGCGGAGTCTAGACATGACTACATTTGGAGGGACATTCAAAGGAGGAAAGTTTGCCATCCGAAGAAGAGTGGCGTAGCGATTAACACCATTGATCTCAACCCTTTTTGTGGCCTGTTCAAGGAGTTCCAGTGCCAGTTGATCTTGCTTTGATCGGATCACAGATTTCTCACTGTATTCAGGTAAAGTGTCTAGTTGCCATAGCTTCTCAACATGATAACGCAGTACATCTGCAGATGAACTGAGAGATGTGAACAAACACTGCACGTGCTCTGTACTGCTCTGGGGATGAAAATCTGTGATCGGGCCTTGAAGTGTCCATCCTAATTGGGTTTTAACTCCTGCAGGAGACCCATATGGTCCCTGTCTCAATGGAGCAGTAGGCGTGATGAGGTGAGTATGATCTGAGCCTATGAGCAGGAGTGGCGCTGCTTTATTAATAATGGGTAATGGGATACCTTGAAGATGCTTGTATCTCCGTTGGAGAGATGATACAGGGTAGGTGTGGTCTGAAAGTGCTAGGTGATTTGCAGTGAAGGCATTAGTAATTGTGTAGGTTTTCTCTGGGTGTGCGATGGGTGAGATTTTGAAACTTACGGAAGAACCATGAATAGTTTCAACTTCCTGACGGACCGTTCTAAGTGATAATCTCTCTGCTTCCCCAGTTAGGTTGAGATGCTGTGCAGCTGATGTCAGAAGAATGGTACACTGGGAGCCATCGTCAAGTACTGCATATGTTTCAAGGGTTCTTTTGCCATTTCGCAGGAGCACTTTCACGACCTTTAAAAGGACACTAGGACAATCACTAGGTCTATCAAAGTATAGCGTCCTCACTACAGGATGAGTGTCAGTTTTAGATCTCTTATTTACATCGCATAGGATCTGGAGATGTAGTCCCATACAGGTGGCACATGCTTTCTTCAGGTCACACTTTGCGGCCTGATGATTCCTAGCACAACGCCAACACCGTTTGTTTACTTTTATCCAGTTTGTTTTCTCATCCTTTGTCTTCTGAATAAACCCAGGACACTTACTAATGTGATGTTCTGGTGAGCAGCAATATGCACATGTAGCCTTAGTTGTCATGATCGGCTGTGTTGCATGTACAGAATCATCAGATGTATTTGCTTCATGTAATATTGTTGTAAGTGGAGAAGCGTACTTACGGGCAGGTCGTGTCTGGTTGAAGGATGGAACAGGACTGGCCTTCTTTGGTTGACACCTGCATTCCATTTGCAACCAGGATGAGAACAAAGGCAAGGTATACGTCATTTCTCCCTGTTCCCTGTAAACATGCCGTTTGAAGCGACTGAAATGCTCTGCAGGCAACTTCACTAACAAGCGATCGACATGGGAGCCACAGTCTAGTTCTGCACGTCCTTGTTCTCCCATAGTGCTAAGCAACCCAACTAAAGCCTGTACTCGAAGAGCAAAATTATCAAGGCTCTGACCATCACCTGCTCTGATAGGAGGCAGTTCCAGTATATTCTTTAGCTCTTTCAATGCCAGCTGTCTTGGTTGCCCATAACGCTCATCAAGGGCTTTGATGGCTTGAGTGTATGGGTCAGGAGCGTAGGAAAAGGCAAGAGCTAATCGTTTAGCTTGGTCTACTTTGAGGTGATCAAGAAGGACATGATATTTGAAGTGCTCTGTCTCATGAGGATCAAGAAGGTTTGTAAGGGCCATCCGTAACATCCTGTATTGCATTTCGTCTTCTCTACTAAGGTCTGGAAATGAAGGACCTTCAAGCTTATATACATGTGTTCTCGTGCTAGAGGAGTGACCCGAGCTAGCAGTACCAGATATCAAAGGTTTCTGTTCATATGAGGTATTGGATGTAGCTGGTTGCTGCTCTAGAGGAGGGCAATGCTTGTGGTCAGATATGCGAATGAGAGGTTGAACAGGGTCTTCAGCTAAAGGAACAGCAGGTTGAACACATGAGATCTGGTCGGGATCCTGCCGTGATAAGGCCAGGAAATCAAAGGGAGTCTCATCTTCTGTAGCAAGGACTGGTCTAGGCAAACCAGTTGAAGGGATAGCAGCATCTAGTATTGTTGAATTAGGTAAAGGAGGGCTGGCAGCTGTAACTAAGCCAGACTGATGGCTAATCTGCGGGGGCTGGAAGGGTGATTGACAGGTTACTGTATCAATCACTGGGAGCTGCTCATGTTGTTGATGTGTTTGAGGACTGGCTTGTAAACTGCATACAGAAGCTTTGATTCCATCAGATGAGACTGTGCGAATTGAAGATCTGGAGCTACGAGAATGGGAAGGAGATGATTGAACCATAAATTGCTTAATCTCCCTCATGGTCGTTAGGAGTTCCCTCATGACCTCATCTTGGGTGGTGGGTAAAGGAACAAGGGATGTCTCTGGTTGACTTTCTGACTCTCCGACAGGATCCTGCAGCCCATGTGTGTCTTTATCACTGTGCTGGCATTCAGTTTGGCTCTCTGTCTCACATGTAGCTCTTCTAGCTCCAGGGTACTGAACTTCATACTGTTCCAGGTAGGCAGGAGGTCTACTATCACGACTGGATCTTCTAGATGGCTGCTGTGTATCCATGATGCTAATACCTCTCTGGCTCGGAGGACCATGTTTTGAAGGGAGGAAGGTTCAGGGCTGAAGCAATCAGCTTCATGGGCTCATCCGGTTAGAATAAGAAAAGCAGCCATCTAATGCAGAATTAGTTTCAGGGTACTCCTTTTATTCTCAAATAAATAAGGCAAAAAAGGAAGGAAACAAAGACACACATGGACTGCCAATGCTGAAAGAAAACAGAGATTCAAGTTACTCATTACCTTAACATTACATAAAATAAAAACCCAAACAGAACCTCACCTCAGCTGCCGCCCCGTGTGGAAGTGAGGAAAGAGTGAGCCAAAAGTGAATGCAGTCCTTATGTACTGTGTGACATATAATGTGTGACAGGTGAGTGCAATCAAGGACAAGCACCACACCCAATCAAAGGTGAGAGAACTAAACAAGGTGCATCTGGTGAGGTGAGTGGGTGTGCTGGGATGTGCTAAAAGGTGGGTCTCTACAACAGTGAGACAACAGTGCAACTCATCTTTGCCTGAAACTCTTTTTTGTGACTTTAGTCCAACCTGAAATATCATTAAAACAACCCAAAACATAATCATGTGTCCATAGATTTAATGAAACATGTTTGAGGACCTTTGATGCCTCAATTTCTCTCCTTGTACATCTGTTTTATGCCTTTGTTTTCTTCATATAACTGATTGCTATCTTCATCTGTGATTGCCCTCCCCCCTCTTCCTCCCCTCATTCCTTCTGTTAGCTTCACAGCTCTGCATCACACATGACTGCATCCCTCCCCTCCTGTATAAACCTTGTTTTCAGCCTGTTTGGCTGTTGCTGTGATAATGAAGGCACAGGAGGGGAGGTGCCAAGAAAAATAAAGACTGCTGGTTATTGCACTTACATTTTGTTGATGCACATCAGTTTCGCTGTGTGGGAGCGCTTTCTTAAAAAATTCTCATGGGTCTGAGAGTGCACTGAGGAGCATTGTTCATGTTTTAAATATTTTTTTAAAGTGCCATTGCCTGAACAGATTGGGACTTTAAGAATTATACCAACTTCACAGCTGGTGCCTCTTTTCTGCTCCCCTAGTGTGCCAGCAGTTAGCAGTAATAGCTAAAGTTAGTTTGGAAATGGACTCCACGAATCAGTAATGTAGCTGTGACATCGGCTGTTTGTTTGAAATTTCAGGCGAGTGTTTTCACTGTCGACATGTTGGTGTTTTGAAACCAGATGTGATGAGCAAGGGATGGACAAAATTATGGAACTACAAGCTAACAATTTATAACTGACAAGCAATTAGCCAGTTAGCTTACTGTGCATAATCCTCCCTTTTGACTTTCAGAATAACCAGAATTTAAAAAAGCTGAGTTAACATTTTAATCAATCAATAATTTTTCAGATACAGAAGCTACGTTTATACACATTTGATTTTACCTAAAGAAGCTCAAACTCTTTATTCTGGCTAATGTGAGCTAACACTAGCTTGTCTGCTAATGTAGCTGTTTTTCTTTTTGAGCTTTTTATGAATTTTTAATTTCTTGTGGTCCTGAGCAAACATTATACTAAATTCTTCATCATGCATGCATATAAACATCACCATAATCACCCTAATGTGTGATTTTTTCTTAAACCACAAAACCACAAAAATAGGAGTTGCGTTGCAGAATAAGTCAGAAATTCTGAATTCCTAGTTTGAAATTTTCGAGGTATCTTCCGAGGTATCTGGAACATTGTGTTAGTCACGACAGCCACAGGTGTCATTAATAGAATAATTTTTGTGGGTCTAATACTTTTAAATCATAGCAGGAGGACATGGGACAAGGTGAAAATGTAAATGAAGCAGCATGTCCAACAATGGCAGACCCGGTCTGCTACGTAATTCAACGTGCTAAGTCCCTGTTTGGGCCTTGTCTGAGAAAGAAACAGCCTCTCTCAGTGCCAGTTTGAGAGTTATTTTAATTTCCAAACATGGCAGAGTGAAAAGGTCCTTCTCTCCCGTGGCACCATGCCTCTGATTGTGATGCACGCTCGTGTTTGTTGATAAGGTCACAAAAGACCTCGACAGTGTTTGCGCCTGGTTTTAGTGGGCGAATGTAAACGTTTTGGGGAACAGAAACAATCCTCAGCTGACGGCGAGCTGTGAGCGAACACAGAGATAAGATGGAAATTCAATGGTAAAATTAAACACAATTAAACAGCAGCAATAACGAAATAGCACAGATGGTTTGAGTCACATGCAGACAGCACAGCGGGATAAGACAAAGACTGAAGTTCCCACCAAAAAAGAGACTTATAGTAAATGTAAAATGTCATCAGAATAAACTGAATATTACTGATAATATAATAAACTGACATACATAAAGGCTTAGATATAAAAAAAAAAAACTGGTGGATGATCAATCATGTGCTGTGTTGTAAATGCTCACAGTGATGGATAAAAGTCTGTCACAGTTGGATCTTGGACATCATCTGAATATCTGACTGAAGATCAGGCTGAAATCTCTTTAAGACATGAAAAGGGAAGCAAATGTATTTAAAGTGAGCTTCTAAATGCAGCCTGATTGTAATCTGATTACACAATTAATGTTGGAATTTGTTGAAAGATTGAGATTCAGTCATTATAAATGATTTCAAACGATATTTTAAAGGCACAGAGTCTGAAATTTAAGAAAAAAATAAGGGTGAGAGAGGAATGTCAATGGTGAGGAAAAGAACACAAAAACTAAAACTTGCTAAGGAAAAACTTCTAAATTTGCTATTTGTGAATTCTGTATTTCTTCATTCAAAATTACAGAAATTACAGAAGATGATTAGGGCCACTGCATGGGGGAAAAAAAGTGGGCACGTCTATTTTTTCTTCTTTTCCAGAATTCTGTAAATGTTGTAATTTCTTTCTCACTGGTTTGTCATTGTTTTTGTTTTGTTTTGTTTGAAAAATAGGTGTTTTGTTTTTTTGTTTTTTTTAAAGAAATTTGCAGGATTTTCCAGAGTTTTCCTCATAAATTTGCAATTTTATATCTTTAATTTTTTCTTCTAAATTTCAAACTTCTCCCCAACCAAACCATCAGCAATCCTGATACTAGATTCACAAAGTAAAACTTTATGTTTTACCTTCTGTGATGTTGTTTGAGGTGTTTTCTTTGTCCTCCCACCTCACAGAGCATCACTGTGGGAAACAAGAAGCCTCCTCCTCACCATCATCTGTCTCTCAGCCAAGCGTACACAAATAGGAAAGGACAGCAGCTAAATAGTAACACACACACAGACACACACACATCCGCTGTATTTGTGCTGTTTGTGCAGTCTTATCGGGCAGAGATAGGGCAGCTGAGCGGATTGTCTCAGGACCTCGGCTGAACCCCTGAACCTGGAGGCTGTTATCACGACCTCTGACCTCTCACACATGCACACACAGAGATAAGTTGACTCCTGCAGTTCAGGTGATTTTCGAGAGCATGAACGTGTGTGTGTTGATGGTTAATGTGTTCCGGAAGGCGAGCAGAAGAGGAAAGGGAGTGGAGATCAGATGAATCAGATGTGTTCTCTTTGGCCTCACAAACCAACACACACATATATGTAAAGAGGCTGTTAGCCGCCTCTTAGCTTTTCTTATGCAAAGTGGTCCCTGGAGGCGCAGACAGTAAAGTCACCTTCTCCACTCTCAGGGGAAGTTTCCACCATTAGAAGGTGAAATACAGCCAGAGATGAAGCTCAGATCTCCTGTAACACAGTCCACATGTAGAGCAGATCAAACCCATCTCCCCGCTTCACGTCTAACTCCCCTGACGGATCCGAATGTTTGTTAGGCCTCCAAGTAGAAAAGACACCCGCCTTTGTTCCCTGGAGTTGGCCTGTAAAAAAGAGGCAGGTTTAATGTTTTAAACGACGAGCACCTTCTTCATCTTCCCGACTTTCCAGCGAACGGGGAAGGCCAAGTGGCGAAGATAATCATTCGCTGATCCAAATATTTCTCATCTTCATCCCTGAGAGCAGCCAGACAGGAGGAAAAAAGCAACAGCTTCTTTTTATCTAAAGCACGCACGGCCGAAATGGAGCCACCTCCATCTGACCCACAACATCTTAAAAAGGGAAAAGGCAGCTTTACACACAGGAACCTCAGCATTAATGACTGCATTGTGTCTGCACAGATTTAACTTTTTAAAGTGCTGATGTTTGTAATGTGGTTAGTGACCCAGCAAACACTTCCAATACCCTTCAGCTGACAATCTTTATTCTGAGTGATTAATCGTTTTAAATTAACCTTTGGGAAGGAAATCCAATGAACAAAACACGAGATGAATCGGGAAGAAACAGATGAGGCTGATGTGTTACGACACAAACAGGCGTTCTTTCTCTTGAACTGGAATAACATGATCAGTCCTTCCTTTCCAAAGTGACGAGTTTGCTTGGGAGTCAGTGATGGTGGTTTCTCGAAAACCAGGTTTGATACAAACGTCAGCTTTTCTTTAGATGGGATGTTTTTTTAAAACTGCCATAAAATCTTTTTACCACAGTCTGGATCACATGACCTTGAACAAAATTATTATTGTGATGGATTTCCAGTTCACTTAGCCTATAATGAGGCATTAGCAGCTCTGCATCATGGTGCCTGGACGGGAGCAAGAAACGAATGTTAAGGATGGCTGTTTTATGCAGAGTTATTATACTGTTGTATTTGTTATTAATATTTTTTAAATTAAATTTCTTGTTTTCGATACATTGTCTACTTGGTTTGGTTTGGTTGTGGTTATTTTCAGTGCTACTTTTTAGTGTTTTTTTTAATACTTAATTTGGGTTCGGGCAGGTATTAAAACAGAAATAAACTGTGAAGGCAGCCATGAAGATAAATCAATAAACAAGCTTTTCAAACCATCTTTATGCTTGGCATATCAGACAAATGGAAATAAACTCTTATGTACTTTTTTAGATGATCTGAGTTACTTGTGTAAGTACAAATATCCTTTGTGACACAGTCCTTGAGTTTTGCAGCATTTTGGGTTTTAGTCCCTGGTTTGAACCACTTTTCCCATTCAGAGCTGCTTTAATTCTTCATTCCATAGATTCAACAAGGTGCTGGAAACATTTCTCAGAGATGTTGGTCCATGTTCTGAAGGATATAAAAAAAACAACAACAGCAATAGAATAATATTAAACACAAAGTGAACCCGTCTTCCTTCATTAAATAGGTTCTTTTAGATGTTAAGGAGGAATTGACTTAACCAGGCTGGCGGAGAATGAAGACAACCGGACACCTGCAGCAGATGGGGGAATCAGTGAACTTTTATTGAGACAGAGACAACCTCTCAACACAGCTCACATCAGGAGATTCCTCATATTTGCTGTGAGGATGGGTATATATTCTCTAAAACTTACAGGAGGGGGTTGTGAGGAAAGTGCTGCATTAGCAGAAAAACAACTCCATAAAAGGAAATCGGCCTTGGGTGTTCTAGTCTCTTCGCTTGCAGATATCTTTCGCCTGCAGGATGAGGCGATCGCTTCTTATCGCTCTCAAGGCCAAAGTCGTGAGCACACATTTTTATTACACAGTTGCACAGTAACTTTAAAGCTGAACAATATTTAAAGCTGAATAATGTTTGATCAAATTATATTTTCTTCAAATCCCCCTTTTGACCCATCTTAAATGGGTCAACACACAAACATAAGTAGCATTCAAAGGAACACAGAGACGTGTCGAAGCCTGGCTCGAAAAACTCCTCGGGTCTTATCATTTGTCTTTATCTGTCATTGCAGATGAGGAGAAAAGAGTCCAGGCACCACCCTGCCCAGGGGTCGGCTGCAAGCAGTCTCGGTTCCCGACGAAAGCAGTAACAGCTGTCCTGCACACACGGATACAACGAGTTAGTGCAACCAGGGTAGTGACACAAAATTAACAGTCCCTGTAACTCAGCAACCAAAAAGCATAAGTAATGATAAAAATGTGGAGAGTACAGAGTATACTATAATAATGAGAGATATAAACGTGAAAATGTGAAAGAATAAATCAATCGTAAAATAAACACAGAACGGTAACTGCTAAGGACATTCAAAAGTGAATATGGTAAAACGTGAGGAAGGGGTGTGGAAAAAAACAATTTATATCCAGTGGTGGGAGTACACATTCGCTCAGGCTTAAGTCCGGAGACCCTGAGAACATCGCTTAACCCTCACAACCCGACCAGACACAGTTCAACCAGATATATCCTTCAAGAGGAAGTGGGTGAGGGAAACAATTAATAACAAGCCTAATACAAAACACCACAGAGAAACAACCATTCTAGAAGAATTTAAACAAGAGAAAGACGATAATGTTCGTCACCCTCACGATCAGAGTTTTCATCATCCGTTGGCGAGGAGGTAACCGTGTCTCGTTTCTTTCTAAATGGATCGGGCGTGGGCAAAACTGGAGAGGAAGTGGTGGGCAAGACCCTAGGGGCTACATTTGTCAGATTGGGACTGTCAGAAGGGGGCGAAGCTTTTGAACTTGAAGGTGTCAGAAGTGTCGGGGGCCCTTCACAGATCAGGATTATGCCAATGGGAATGAGACCCAGGGCCAGGAAGCAAACAAAGACGCAACATCTTTGCCTGCCTGTCATTTCAGGGGGAAAGGGCCAAGACATGTTTACTTAGCTTGGATGTCGTCTAATAGAGGATGATGGGGCACAGAAAGGTGGTCCAGTTCCCCCCACCTCGCCAAGGGCGTGTTCTAGGAGTTAAAGAGCAACAACCTGAGAGAGAGAGAGAGAGAGAGAGAGAGAGAGAGAGAGAGAGAGAGAGAGAGAGAGAGAGAGAGAGAGAGCCCCTAATGGCCAGTTAGTGGGCTCTAGGTCAAACTGTCCCCAAATTTGTTATTTGTTATTATTACTTGTTTTCATGTCACTTGTCTGTTTTCTACTGCACCCCTCTCACCAAAGCAAAGCAAACATTAGCAGCACATTGACCGTAGTCAGGCATCCTCATTCCATAGGTGCTATAAAACATTTCCTGTAAATACAGTGTAATAGCATCCCCAACTCCTAACCCATAAACACCGTTTCTTCACACATCCGCCCAGAAATCCTGTAATAGAAAAACATTAAAACTGTAACCCTGTAGGGAAGAAAATGTAAATGGTAACGCTGCGCAGTTACCTCTGTAAGCAACACAAGACACAAAAATGGCATTTACAGGTTCACTCATCCTCGAATATTTTGTCATCCTTCTACTCCTGTAAAAGAAACCCACATAAATTCATCCACCCTTTTATCCTATCTAGGTGGAGGTGGTTAACCTTGAGTCATGGTCAAGTCTTGTCATCTTTTACCAGTCAGTCCGTTTGTTTTTATTCCCAGTCTTTCATCCATTCATCCGTTCTTTGCTGATAGTGAAACCTGTCGTCGCATCTAGTTTCCACACTCAGCAAAATGACGTCATCTCAAAAAGAAACAAGAACTTGAGTTTGGATTACCTCGCTGAATCCTTTTTTAAACAGGGACTCTCGTTTCTAATTGTCCCCACAAGTGTTTCCTCCAGAACCCATTTCAATGCGGAGAAACTCACTTACAACAATTTTCTCGCCGACGTGTAATGCTTGTAATTTCCGATGTGCAGATCTGCTTAAAGAAAAGATTCACAAACAAAAATCAGTAAATATAAAACAAAATAAAATGAAAAATAACAAAAACAAAATGCAGACGCCCGGGTCTTAGGACTTGTCACTGAATATTCTTCCCATCAATAAAAATACCAACCTAAACCTACACAGAGTCAAATCAACACCACCTCAACCTTTTCATATTCATAAACCTATATGTTTTGCGTTCGTGAAACAAAATTGAACCATTAAGTAAGTTGAGCTCTTGAAATGTTTTAATTCTCTTAATTCTGCCAGTTTATTTCAACACTTATTCAATGACTTTTATTCAACTGCTACTTGGTCACTCGACTTTTACCTGTTCAAATTGCCTAGGGTTCAACAAAGTCTAGATCCCCGTTATCATGAAACTTGAACGGTGTACGATGATTTACTTACAGTAATTTAGAATCATCACTCAACCTAGCTCTACTACTGGCACTGCGTGACTTTTCTCACACTGGAAACCAGAATTTAGTACAGAACTTTAATGCCTCAGGCAATCGCGTTCAAGGGCTGCCCCCCCTTCTCTTCTTCTTTGTCCGTGTGTTCCTCCTTTATTAAATCTCCATCACAATGACGTGGCGCTCTGAAATAAAACTCACACTGTTAATTCCTCGTTTTCACTCTGCACCACTGCTCAGAGTGTTTTCTTTTCTTTTTAGTGTAGAGTAAACAATTAAGTCGAGGCCTTAAGCCCCAGATATCTCGCACGGGCATCATTTTCATAACCAAACCGCTCCGGACTCTGCTCCCCAGACCACACAAATGCCCTCTGGGCTTATTATTATAGCAAATTCTGTATTTGACTTTGTTGTGTGCAGCATTGAGCCTTTGTCAGTAAAGCATTCTTCATTGCAGCAGCTAGAGCATTGTGTGTCACTTCTTAGTAAATTAAATCAACATTTTGATTTTAGTGCATGGGTATGTATCAGTTTTTACTCCCTCAACAAGTGCATAAGTGTTCATGTGTGTGTTTCCCTTCATTCTAAGTAGGCGCATGCAGAAGTGTGTGTTCGTGTGTTGGTATATGTTTGTGTTCATCACCTTCCTGTTCTGTAGTTTAGGTAAACCAGCGGCCTGACGCATGGCCTAGGGTCCTCCCCTCCTCTTTGGGTCTGTTTTCATCCGTTGTTGCAGCTGCCTGCATCTTCCTTACTTTGCTCCACGGCCTTCTGCAGCTCTGCTGTTCGGCTCTTCTCAGAGGTCAGCATCCTTCTGCTCACCGTCCCTTTTCCTCCGGGCTTAATGCGCGTCTCGTCACAGCTCTGTCAGCTGACGCAGCCTGGGAATTTCCCCCGTGTAGTGAAACGGGCTTTAGGTTTAGTGCTCTCCGTCTCTGCTGCATGAGATCACTCTTTTGCAGCACTGTTGACATCCTCAAGTTGTTGTTGTGAGTCCAGCTGCTGTGGCCTTCAGGGGTCAAAGGGTCAAAGATGGTCGCGGAGAGGGCAACGATGGTAGAGGGGAGGGTAGGAGTCCAGGTCAGCTTCGGCTCTCAGAAAAAACAAAAACAAAACAAAACAGGCGAACAGGAAAATGATGTTGTGTTGGCTGTGCTGTGTTGGCTGTGTTATCCCGAGAGGGGAGAAACAACGAGATCTCGTCTCCCCCCTTTTTTGTTTTTGGTTTTTTTTTTTTTTTTTTTTTCTCCATATAATCAACTCATAACCCCTCAAGTTGACAGGACAACACAGGTACGTGTTAAAATTCTTAAGATCCTGTTTAGAAACCTAAAAAGGAATTTCCTATCATTCAGTAGTCATTTGTCTTAAACAATCAACAAAAACATGTCCCAAGTCGACCCTTTTAACCACTAAATTTGTCGTGTCCTCACTTAATCCTCAGACCAGTGTCTTTGTCTTTTGACGTTACGTTGTTGTCCTGCAACCCAAAGCGTTTAATTGTCAGTAATGTATGAACTATATCATTTAAAAACAGGTGTATGTTAAGTGTCGCTACTTTAACCTTGCATGTACGTGCACATGTATGTAAGCTGTTTCTTCATTGCATGTATGGGTGCGTCTGTATATGGGTTACTTTAACTTTTTCTCAAACGAGGCATTTCTCTAACACGCACATGTGTCTGTTCCTCACCCTTCTCATATCTTTCTCTGGTTGTGTGTGGTTTTATTTGTTTCAGTGATTTACCAGGAACATCTTTTCCTTTTCTCCATGTCTTCCGCCAGAGGTTAACACTGGTGAGATTCAGGGACACAGCACCCAGAGCAGGTCAGCGAGAAAAACCTGCCTCAAACTACATTCTCTCTTTTTTGTTTTACCGGGAGGGGTGAGGACAACTCTGGTGTCCAGCCGTGAATTTTAGCCAAAGCTTGGCCTGTCTTCTGCTGCCGTACTCAGGCTTCCAGGTTAAGAAAAAACACCTGTATGAAGACACTAAACATACATTTAGTATTTGTATAAACATAACTGCCTAAATCATTGAACTCTTGAGGAGGGTGTATTTCAGAATCAGAATCAAAATCAAAAACTTTATTGTCATTGTCATGAGACCGACGACATTAAGAATGGTCCCTGATCATTGCATCATCCCTAGTAATATCAAATATAAAAAAACAATAAAATTCAATCAATAAAATAGATAGAATACTTAAAATACTAAGTATTCCCACCGTCATGCTTCAGACCGTGCATAGATTAACACAAGAGTGGCATGGTGGACATTTTTGTAGTATTCAGATGTGTTATTGCAGTTGGATAACAGCTGTGTTTGAGTCTATTAGTCCTTGCTCTGATTGCCCTGTACCGTCTGCCTTAGGGCAACAGTTCGAACAGGGAGTGGCCAGGATGTGAGGTGTCTTTTATGATGTTTTGGGCCTTTTTAAAACAGTGGGCGTTGTTTGACTCTTTACTAACTTTAAAACCCCACCATAACAATTTCTCACTGACAAACTTCTATGCATCCATTTAAACATGCGAAGCCAGCACAAAATCACACACATACCCCTACAGCAAAGCTTTAACATAACCACAATGCAACTCCTCCCTTAAACGGGAGAAATCACCCTGAATCAACCAACTCTATATAAAACGTCAAACAAAGATAAACCACAAACATTTCTACACTTCTGTGTCTTCCACGCAGCACAATAGGCAGAAAAACACCGATTACTCACAGTCTACAACAAAAGAAAAACCTGCTCTTTTCACAACTCTCACAGCTAAAGTCAAAACTCTTACCCAGTGCCTCTGAAATAATAAAAAATCACCAAATACTCGATTACTCTTTTCACTCGCTCCCTCTCACTCCCTTCTTCCTCATACAGCATACACGCTCGCTCCCGCGGACCCGCTCGGCCCCGCGGGCTCACTCGGCCCCCACCTTTTTCCTCTCACAGAGACAGAGAGAGACCCTTTTCCTTTTTTTTTATTTCTCCAGCACACATACACACACAGAATCCCAACTGAGAGAAAGAGGGAGAGAAGAGAAAAGAGTTGTAGAGAGGAAGTTTTTTAGCAGGAGTTTCAGATCTAACAGATTTATACAACTTATTTACACACACCGGTAATTTATGTTCTATTTATTGATTTTAAAGGAGAATTTGGGCCAGCTGGGTTTCTGCCTCTGTTAGGCACTAACAGCTGGGGCGCTGCTTTAAAGGTGAGTCAGCACTGAAATATCCCTTCAGGTGTTACCAGGCTTCTACCAAACCGGAGTCTGGCGGGTAACCTTGCCTAGAGCTTCCTGATAGGGGTGCTAGTTGGTTGTCACCTTGTTCACACGTCTCATTCACACTTCATACATTACCTGCAGTCACTCATTACCCTCCTTATGTATGTAATAAATGTGTAAAAAAATTCTATGTGTGGTGTATTATTTTAACCAAAAGAGGAACCTAGTTCCTTTAATTGTGTAATCTGTGAACAACGGAGAACCAAACTGTCCTGCCCAGTGTTCCACAGCAAGCATTCAGCGTGTATTTATGTGTGTCCAATATCAAACAGAACATCAAAACATTTAAAACACTAAAATCATCGGGGTTTTAAGAAGAGATCCGTTTTCTCCTATTGATCAAAGGGACCCCTCCTTTGGACTCCAACCAGTACTTCTCCTTTTAAGTTTTAGAGGATCTTTTCTAATAAAGTCCTCTGGGCCTTCCTAACCCTTCTGTAGTTTAGAGAATATTACTAAAAAATATTCTCAAGGCCTTTAACCTTTTAATTTGTTTAGAAAGGCGTTACTAATAAACCCTTTCAAGGTCCCAGACCTGCACTGAGGTATTTATCCGACACCGGAGAGCAACCCGTCGGCTGCAACCGTGGTCAGACCTCAGTTCACTCTTATCTTTATTCACTTATTCACTTATTTCTTATTCACTTATCTCTTATTCACTTGTCTGATTCTCAACAAGCCTTAAGTAAGCCAGACAATTTTGGTTATGAATTACTAGGAGTTTGGACACTAAGTATTTTTATAATGTTCAATATAGCAGAAATAAAAGGTCTGCTTACCTTGTTTTTGTGTGCACACAGCTTTTGTCCAAACTCCGTTCACTCAGACCACGGCCGATGTCCTCCCACCCGTTCCAGTTTGGCCTGGAGCGGATCCTGTTCGTGACGCCAATTGAAGGATATAAAAAAAACAACAACAGCAATAGAATAATATTAAACACAAAGTGAACCCGTCTTCCTTCATTAAATAGGTTCTTTTAGATGTTAAGGAGGAATTGACTTAACCAGGCTGGCGGAGAATGAAGACAACCGGACACCTGCAGCAGATGGGGGAATCAGTGAACTTTTATTGAGACAGAGACAACCTCTCAACACAGCTCACATCAGGAGATTCCTCATATTTGCTGTGAGGATGGGTATATATTCTCTAAAACTTACAGGAGGGGGTTGTGAGGAAAGTGCTGCATTAGCAGAAAAACAACTCCATAAAAGGAAATCGGCCTTGGGTGTTCTAGTCTCTTCGCTTGCAGATATCTTTCGCCTGCAGGATGAGGCGATCGCTTCTTATCGCTCTCAAGGCCAAAGTCGTGAGCACACATTTTTATTACACAGTTGCACAGTAACTTTAAAGCTGAACAATATTTAAAGCTGAATAATGTTTGATCAAATTATATTTTCTTCAGTTCCCATCCCAAAGGTGCTCTGCTGGGTTTAGATCTGGTTCAAGTAACCAGTTTGAGATTATTTGAGCTTTGTGACATGATGTGATATCCTGCTAGAAGCAGCCACCAGAAGACAGGTACACTGTCATAAAACCATGGACACGGTCGGCAACAATACAGCTGGCACTGAGGGCACCCAAAGTGTGCCAAGAACACAATCCTCTACACCATTTACACCACCAGCAGCCTGACCTGTTGATACAAGCCAGATCCAAGCTCTTATGTTTTTTTACCTCACCCCCAACTCGCAGCAGATTCTGTTTCTGCCGGAGATTTTTTTCCTCTGAAAAGGGAGTTTTTCCTTCCCACTGTCGCCAAAGTGCGAGGGGTCTTCTGATTTGGGGGTTTTTCTCTGTAATATTGTAGGGTCTTTACCTGCCAATATGAAGTGCCTTGAAGCAACTGTTGTAATTTGGTGTGATATAAATAAAACTGAATTGAACTAAAAGTGTGTTTTGGCTCAGGTTTTGTCTTCCTTCAGTGTTTCCTTGTCTCATCTTTCTCTCTGTGCCTGCCTCTGTTGTTATGTCTGAGGTGAGTCTTCTCTCTGCGTTTAGCGTTTGTTTTCAGTGATTTCCTGTTTACTTTGAAGGTTGCTGATCTTGCCTTGCATTATTTTTTCTTCCACCTTTATGATTGTCTGCATTACTTTCTGCTCTCACTGCATTAAAAGTCCCAGGTTGCTGATTGTTTTTGTTGGATTGTCTGTTTCACCTGTTACCCTCTCCAGAGTTTCCTTGCCTTGTTTATGTACCTCTAGATTTATTCACCTTTTGTTCTGAACTTAAATTATGAGTCTGCTTTTTATTTTTATTTTACTCCGTGTTTTGTTCTGTATTTGGTCCGTCCCTGAGCTGAACTGCAGGTTTTAGTAATAGCCTCCATTTAAGTCAGTAAAATTTTCATTGTGGCAGGTCATGTTTAAATTCAGGCTTTTCGCTAGCCTTTTAGTTTGACCCTGTGGAGAAATCCTCTGAAGGATGTTGAAGGAATATTTACAGTTGAGACAGGGAGAGACAGGTTTTAAGGGTAGAAATCAGTCGATTTGTAAGGGAAGATGGAGAGGGAGACGAAAAGGAGAGATTAGAGGAATGGAAGGATTTGGAAAAAAGTGACACACGAGAGGGTGATGGTGAAAGGCAGGGTCGAGCTGACCATATTCTGTGTCATTTTATTGGAGAAAATGTGCTTTTTTTGTGGAAAAACTTCAGTATTTCTAGTTTTTGTTGTCCAGCTTGGTGATAAAATGTAATTTATACAGAGTATTTTTAAAGAATGTCAAGTATCCTCCCTTTTCTTTCCCAGTCAGGGATCAGGCTTCATGTTGGGTGTAGGGCATGGTTCCAGGAGGCACACGTGTGCACCAAATTTCATACATGTGCACAAAACACGATGGTGTTTTTTTTTTCAGATATTTGTGAGGCTCAAACCTGTAGCTGAAAAAGAGATGTACCAGCTGATGAAAGCATTCCTACTGAAACCCAAAGACAGACAGCAACTGCTGCAACAGCTAACACCTGTTTATTATTTAAAGGTTACTGGGATAAAATAGAGAAAACTTGAGTATTTACTTAAGTATTTACACACTTAGGACACATCAACAAGCACTGTGATTTCAGCTGCTCTTCTGCCTGGTAACAGTGTTTGGTGTTTCACTTTGGATGGATCCACAGATTAGCATATGCTTTTTCAGTAGTGATGGGTCGTTCGCGAACGAAATGGCTCTTAGAGCCGGCTCTTTGACGTGAACGACGCGAGCCGGCTCCTTATCGCGAGCCGTCACGTGGGTTTTTGTTTGTTTTTTTTTTTCTTTCTCTCAGCCTCTCTCTCGCACTTTTTTTCCGCTTCACTCTGCACGCGAGCCTTGTGCTTTACGCTGGGCAGAGGGGGGAGGGGCGGTAGTTACACTCAGTAGCACAGGAACAGAGCCAGAGAGAGAGAAAGAGAGGCAGGGACAACAACATTAGAAAGGTATAGTAATCATCCACAACTATTTTCGGTTGCAGATGATAAAGGATTGAGAAAATTTATTCATGCAGGTCCATATGACAGAGAATATGCATGTTCTTTTAGTTTTCATATTATAATTTATATTTAATTGTGTTGTGGTTTGCAGTGTTTTGTGTTCTTTTCACTTTAAATTTGTGAAAGGAAAAAGCTGAAAATTTAAATAGTTAAAACTTGAAATGTGAATAGTCGATTTTTGTATTATATGATTTATTTATTACATTTTATGTGGAGTGAATAAATAAAAGTATATTTACGGTGGCCCCTAGAGACAAAGCACATACAAACTTCAAATCACGTACGAACTCTGAAGCATGTACAAACTCCAAAACACGTAAAAACACGTACAAACTCCAAAACACGTAAAAACTCCAAAACACGTAAAAACACGTACAAACTCCGAAGCACGTAAAAACTCAGAAGCATATAAAAACTCAGAAGCGCATAAAAACTCAAAACACGTACAAAAGACAACAGAAGTGCTCCAGGATGCTGGGCGCAGTGTTTGAGCCTTTGTTATCTTGTGGCTACACAAGCCAGCAAGTACCAACGACCGGATTTGGTGTGTGGTAATAACAGGTAAATGAACTTTTTTTTAAATTATTTGAATATATATATGAGTGCCTGTGTATAAATACACAAACAATACACACATGCTTTCAATTGTGTAATTTAAGTGATCTAGTAGCTCTGCTTTGGAAGTTCAGTTCATGCTAGAAATGTGTTTTGGAGTTTGTACGTGTTTTGTCTCTAGGGGCCACCGCATATATTTATATATAAACATATATAAATAAAACCACTTGTTTTTACGTTAGTAATTCCTTTTGTGCATAATTTTATATTATTGTTAATAATAAATTAATTAAAGCAACAAAACAACCTGAAGAGCCGGTTCGGAGCCGAAAGAGCCGGCTCTTTTTAGTGAGCCGAACCGAAAGAGCCGGATCTCTAAAAAGAGCCGGAAATCCCATCACTATTTTTCAGACTGACACTTTTAGCCTTTCTTTATATAACCTTATACATTTATGACACACGCGTGCTGTGTCACGTCACACCATGTTTTCCCCTTGTGTAAAAGTGAAAAATAGGACAAAAAGATAAAACTCTCAGAATGTTTGACTGCTTCGTTATATTTGGAGTGGTTTCCATCACATTCAACAAAATCTGCAAATCTTGTAACCTTTTGGTGAATTGTAACATTGTAACATTCCCTGATGAGACTGACTTCCTTCTACCATGAAAAGCCTTCCCTTCATATAAACTGGATAAAAGCCAGACTTTCGAAAAGTGCATGTCTGGCAGAACCATTTAAAAGATATGACACTGTCTCAGTAATAAAAATGCTGTGCAATCACAGATAAAGAGCGACGTAAGGTCACCCTACCCTTCATGTTATAATCTTCCCAGCTTCGTTAACATGTCCCACATTTAGTTCATTTTGATCTGGTCACTCTAATCGCAGATGTTTATTAATCTCTAGGTGATTATTAGGTCTTCATAACTTTCTTCTTAAAACAAATGTTTCAGATTTCAAGTCGGCTTTGAGGACCCAGATCTCACAGCAGTCAAGTCCAAGTCTTGGGTTTGCCTAAGACTTGGACTTCCTTTTGCTGATCAGTTCTTGAGTTTATAAAATAGTTCCCATTACTGTCTGCACCTCTGACTGTTTTTTGTCTTCAAGTATGCAGCTCTTCTCTGTTTGCAGGACTAAATAAAGTCCCACAGCCCACCAACACTCCATCATCCCATTCCTGTCATTCCTGGAATTAGTGACGCAAAGCGTGGGGCCTTAAAGAACCAAGGTGCTCTCCTCCTCCACCGCTTTGTTCTTTCTCACGCTGAGACCAGCCGAGATCATCACTTCTCCACTTCTTCCCATTGAATCCTCCTCCTCCTCTGCATTCCTGAGGGCAGCGCATTGCCTGGGAGTGACGAGGAGACATTCCTGGGACTTTTGTTGGGCTCAGGATGCTCTTCCGGGGAGAAATGGAAGGAGGAGCAGTAACGGTAGAAGGTGTTTCTTTACGACTGCTTTAAATTTATTTACAAAGATGGAGATGCTGGAGGTAATAATGGCCTTTTTATTTTCACTTACAGTGAATGTGATGACGCAGTGACACAGTGAGCTTGAGCAAGCTGTGTTCATGTAAGGACTTAAATAGCAAAGTGTATATAAATACTTTTAAAGGACACATTCTCTCCTCCAAATCATTGCAATAAAGCTAAGCCAAAATAAATCTTCTGGCCACCACCAAGCAACAGGCCAGAGCTGGCTATAGCAGTGCATTCAGCAGCTTAAGAAGCAGAATGGAGTGGCCACAAATCCCAAAGCGGAAATAAAGACCCCAAATCATGACATCACAGCCAATCTATAATGTAGTATTGCATTTCTCTAATCTCTAATATAATGACCAAATACCCCTTTTGGGCACACTTTAGCCCATATGGGACCAACTCTGAACAGAGGGTCAACATTCAGTCACAAAGAGCCCCAAAAGTAGCCCCTATTAGGCCTAACCTGTTTGCTAACTAGAGTGGTTTTACCCCATTCAGGTGGGCTAACTTATTTTAGCCTTGTGGCAAATATGGTCCAGATTTGGTCCACTTTAGCCCAGATTTAACCCCAATGGATTCCATCTAGATAGCAATGATTGTTTTGCTGACACCTGGAATTTTCTTTGTGCTACATTTTGGCCTTGACTAGCCAAGTTGACTAGGGGAGCGCAAGATGTCAGGTGTGTTGTGGCACTTGGGTCACATCTGTCCCATTTTTTCCAGTGCTGTAGCTGAGCCATAAGTGCCGAAAGTAGCCCAGCTTTGGCACAAATGTGGGGAACTGGAGCAAGGGGATGGTTGTAACAAAGCTCAGGTCTCTGTGTGAGTACTGACCCACCTCACAGGTCAAATAAATCATTATTTTAAACATGACGAGCATTCTTTCTGCAGCTGTGCAAGTTTAGAAGTTATTTATCTGTTGGTTGTGTATATGCAGCTGAGAACCAGACTGCTCTTATCACAGCCAGTGTGTATAGAAGCCTGCACTTTTGTCTTACGTCTGCTGAGTAGGCTGGCACTCCTCAGACGGGTGTGTGTTTTGTGCCTATATGTCTGAAGAATGTTAATTCACGGTGGACAGAAATCAAGGAAGAGAGCCAGACAATAGAAAATGGATAACGTGAGAGGACAAAGAAGCTGGCAGGTCAGATTAATGAAGTTGAACAAGTCTGTGAAGTCTTTGAGAGTCATACACTCAGAGATGCTTTAATTGCTCCTAATCACGTGATTTCATTGTTCATTGAATGTCTGCATCCAGTTTTTAGGGGCCTTTTAGGGGGCTGTGGTCCATTCTCTTAGTGGAAATGTTAGCCAAATGGAAAGTTAGTCTAAGACCATGACTAAACAATGACAGGGCTGGGTGATTATTAGATTTTTTTTTTTCAGCTAACAAAGATTACGGAAACAAGATAAAGGGGATAAAACAATTATTTTGCTTTATCTCGTGCTTTAAATCAAGCACACCCCTTTCGTTTTGCAATATGTGCTTTCAATGCTCAGACCCACTCTGAGTTTGGTTCAGCTCAAGTATGAGGAGATATCGGTGTAATTAACAGTTTAAGAGGGCAACAGACTTTTCTGTAACTTCCATGTTTGCTTCATAGAAGACTTCCAGAAAAGCACACCAGGGTGAATCAGGTGTAAACTCTTTATATACCCTTAAAAGGACCTTTAATATCTCCTTGTATATGATCCTTTATACGACTGTAACAACAGCACATTTCAGGCCTCGGTCAGCAACACTCCTTTCACCAGTTTCACTGAAGAATAACCCGGCCGTTCAAACTGAAGACTGATGTGAGATCATCATTACTTTTGTGCAATGAAGTGTGTCTTATAGTTTGACTAAGATTAATGCCTTCATGATATATTTCACAACCCAAGCAAGGAGCAAAAATATTACTGGAAACCAGTTGTTGATTGAAAGTGGCAGGAAGTACCTGTACGCATTGTGTCAGATACATAAACACAGTGAATTAACCCTTAAAACAGCCACATAAATAAGCCCTCTTATCACTGCACCCTCTGGCATGGCGGTAAATAGGTGAGAAACCGCCATCTTTTCCTTTTCGCTCCCTCAAACTCGAGCACACAGACGGTTTCTCACAATATCCTGTTTCCGATCACTGCCTCTTTAACACTGGATCCCCCTGCACTCGGCCAGAGGCGAGGAGGGAGTAACAGGCGGGCATGAGAGAGACTGCCTCTGAGGGTTCACAGGCATCAGCGAGGGCAGCCTGGGCATTGTTTGTCTGAGTGGTTTATGTCTGGCATGTGAGCAGAAATCACTGATGGTTCATAGTCAAAATAAACACTCCTGTAAATCACCTTTGATTAAACCCTGTTCAGGTACTGATAGTGTAATGTTACAGACTGTAAATATAATATTTCCTATAGTTTTACTTAGAAATGTCAGGACTCTTACAGAAAGAGGTGCATTAATGTTATATTACACTTTAGATTGGATCATGAAGACTTTAAAATCAGTTGTAGACCTAGGAAAAGGTAAATATTCTCTTAATTGCTATGAATGACATTCACGGCTGTTAACTGAGCTGTCTTTAGCATTTTATGGCTCAACAGCATCTGTTTTTTTTTTGTTTTTTTTAAAGTCTTGTTTATTATATATGTTATGATGACTTGGACACAAACGTAAGTGCCAGACACCTGTTGCATAGTCAATTTTTCCATGCTTCCCATAGATATGAACCCAATAAAGACTTTCCTGATGAGTTTATGCACTCAGATACTCATGAATAAAACATTAGGTCCATCTGACAGTCAATTAAATGTCAGAAAGCCGGACTAGCCTCTATAGCTAGCTGTTAACCTATCCAATGATAGGATTTTGCTGATTATGGTGTGCTTCTGTGTCCACAGACACACTAACATTAGCTAACATTAGACAGAAAAAAAGATAACTCAGGGCTGGATTTGATTATGAAGCACTAAACAATCCCTCTCTAGCCTTTATTAGAAAAAAAAAACATGCTTTTTTACTGGCTAATGCTATGAATTTTCTAACGTCATCAAATGAACATATTTTTCATGTCTGTGTACGTCTGTTTTTACACCCACTAGTTTGAGTGCATAACTGTCTTCTTACTATCAAGTGCTGCTACATGAACAGTTTTGCCATTTGTTTAGGAGGGCTTCATTTCATCTGGTAAATGCTAATTTACCTTTCAAGCTAAATATTAGCTTACAATCTAATTTTACCTATCATTAGCTTCCAAGCTAATACAAACAAATAGCTTGATACCATATGTAAAAGCTAACTGGCTAACCCTAGCATTAGCAAAATACTATCTGAAACCACATCAGTTGTCAGTGTTTGTTAATGCTATTAATTATATGAAGATTTCAAAGGTAATGTTAGCTAATGTTCCTCACTGTTGTTATTGGGAGTGGGAAAAAATGAGGGATAATCCTTCCTGAGTCCTTTATATAGCAACCACTAAATGACTGGGATTAAAGCGTGTTCAATGCTTATGTAATACATGCTTAATTTGGATTTTTCCTTAAAAATTTATTTTCCTTAAAAAACAAAAGGTGAACTCTACCTGCTGAACCCACCTGTCTGAGAGTGTGTCTTCTAATCTGTTTTCAAAGCAAACTGCATGTATCAAACCTTCCTCGATTTACTGAGGAGCTAAATAAATATTTGAGGGGGATCAATGAACAGTGATGCTCTTCACAATGCTATCACTGTCTTGTATGTGCTTCATGCTAACAGAGCATTGTGGGTATTGTTAAACCGGCATTGTGGTCCTGTTTCTTTAATGTTTCTGTGATCAATCACAGGGGTTACAGTGCAAACAGCAACAGACCTGGAGTCAGAGCAGGCACAGCTTTCTACTTTACTTTCTATAAAAACCCCCAGCACAAATACAGATCTTAAAGAATCTGAGCACACATCACCTCCTACAATCCTGCAGCTATTACTGGAGGTTTTCACGTTGCCAAGCTTGTTTCACCTCAGTGACCCGAAGCAGAGAGTAAAACCAGCACCTGTTTCTCAGACCAATCCTCCTCAGTGCTGGAATCTTTCCTTCCCATGGAGATTACTGCTTCTGCAACTCCCTGATTTATGTTTCCTACAAGAGCTCAATAATAAAGAGATATGAGGGAGAGTGGGAGGAAGAGGAGAGGAGGAGATAGAGATGGGAGAAAGCAGAGGATTTCATGGTCAACAGGGCAAACACACACACTCACATACACAATGTTACACATGTTCACCCCACACAAAGTTCATGTCTGGTATTTACTGCTTCCTGGGTCTAGCAGAGCTAAAAGACTGTTTTATTGATCTCTTTGTGTGCACATTTGAGGCTTTCTCCATCATTAAGATGTCCTCTAAGGCAGTGAGAGGTGAAGCATCTGCATTAAAATGTCAGAAAATGTGAAAATGATTAATTCCTACTGAGATAATTCATCAGTTTTATCAGGTGCCAGCTTTCAGATGGAGTCATATTGGGCCACTGTGTATTTAAGAAAGCCACAAAGCCCTACAATAATACAAAAATAATGTCTTAAATCATTAATCATTCCTTATCCTCTTTGCTTCCTGAACAGGGATAATTCTGTTCATATGTGATGGTAATTCACCAAACTTCAGCAGACTGCATATAACAGATGAATGCAGCCAGTGTAATGCCACCTATAGGTTTGTGAAGTTATTGTGAAGTTGTGGTCAACCCAGAACGTCAGCCCATATTAAAGAGGCGGGGTTTGTAGCACCTGACCAATCAGAAAACTGTACAGGTCTATTGGCAGCAGAGCAGCTGGTAAGAGAAAAATAAGGGATTAAACACATAATACAGACTGAATACCTCACAGCAGCAGTGTGTGTGTGTGGTTTAACAGCTTTAAGACTGGAAAGGAGCTGCATTAATAAAGTTTATTTGAAGCCAGGAGGAAAATTAACACGTCTCAGTGTCACAGCTCTATAATTAAGACACAGGAGAATCTGGCAGATTACAATTTTTATACCATTAACATAATATGTAGATGTGTGCAAGACAGTTTTATTCTTCCAGCTGCTGCCCTGAAGGCTTCGCCTGCGATCAGATTTGATATAAAGTCCGCAGGTACAAACAGTTTTCCTGTTTTAGGAGCATATATTAATTCTTAAAGAACAATAAAAATGTTTTAAAGTTGCCGTTAATAGAAGAAAAAAAAAGCAAGAATAAAGTTTGACTAGGAATCTGTATTTCTTACTGATGCTCAACAGATAAAGACCAAGACTTTGGACCCTCTTACTATCTGCACGCTGATATCAGAGGGGGTGTCACAAATGCAGACTCTGTTCTCCATGTAAGGATCAGAATATAGGTTTTAAGCTGTCAGTCATGCAGAGCTACTCTAGTGGAGTCCAAGAATAAAAATATTAAGCTGGAATTGAGCTGAATGGATCCACCTTAAAGCTGAAATGATGGCACTAGTACACTTGGACATGAAGGAGCAGGTTTAATAGGATGCATCCAGCTTGTTTGTGGCAGCAACACTTATCTGTGAAAGGAGTGTTTAAGCTCAGCTTTATTGACTGAAAGAGCCTGAAGCTGCCATAAAAGTCCACGACTACCACTCCTGCTAGTACTGCTACTACTGTGACTACCACTATTACTGCTACTGCTGTTTTATGACCGAGCCTGCAGGTTGTAAAGTTACTGCTGTTCACATACACAAAAAAGATGTGTGCTCAAACACACGCACACACACACGCACACACATAGAAGTCCAAGGGGAGATGTGTGGGTGGGTGTCACACCTGGTCAGGTAAAATCCACCTGGCTGCTCCCCTCTTCTTCACTTGTCGTTCACCCGGCGGCTGTGAAGCGAGCAAGGTTTCCCCCCCCGCTTTCTTCAACCTTTTGACCTCTACACTGATTATGAAACCACATTTACACACAAACATTTAAAGCATTCCTTAGACACAGTAAATTTCTCACACACACACACACACACACACACGCCCAGCCGGCCCTGCCAGAGGCCGGTAAACTGCAGTGTTTTTGTTATTCATGGACTTGGACAGAGCAGCAAACACTAACCAAGGCTGAACTGTTTGGACAGATGTGCTTCAGTCCCTCCAGCAGACACACACACACAAACCCTGGGCTACCAGCTGACCCCCACAACCTTGACCTGTGACCCTCAGAGACGGTCTGGCTCTATTTTCAGACCAACATTTGAGCAGTGTGACACATAGAAGTGACATGAGCCTGTTTTCCAGCTCAGGGAAGGTGGACCTTATCCTCTCGTTTTAGCTGATGTAGATTTGTTCATGAAAGTCCGATTTCAAGTCATCAACCTTTGGGAGAGTAAGAGCCAAAGTCCCGGGTGGGCTGTAGGTGGAAGCCTATCCATTCATTTTCTTAACCGTTTAACCCTTGTGTCTACAAGGTTGGCTAAGCTGGTTGAACGTTGGTGTAGTTTGCTGTGTTGTGGCTAAACGTTGGCTGATTGCTGGCTCGGTGTTAGCACAGTGGCCATACTTTGGTTCAGTGTTGCGATTCTGGCACAGTTAGTTAATTTTCATGCTAAATACTGTTGGAGTACTATTTCTACTTGCTTATTTCATGGGCTGTTTGGGATGTCTGTGGCCTTAAAATGCTGATTACCATATAAACAGCCAAAGCACTGAAGCTATGAGGCATTCAGGACTGCCCTAAAATTAGAGCTATGAAAGGCCCAGATTTTACTCTGTTTCACAGATCAATAGGCTTTTACTACATTAAAGCTATTACAGCCTTTTCACTTGGTTCACTGTTGTCAGTTGCCAGTTTCACAAACACCCCCCCTGCTGTGAAATTGCCTCAGTTCCCACCTGTTAACATGAGTTTTCAGCCCAGTTTCCTCTTGTTCTCTGTGTCCTCTTCCCTCCCTGCAGGGATCAGATGGGAATGATGCCTCTCCCTGCTCCCAGCTCCTTAACGCTGCCGCTGAGTGATGGGAACAGGCGACGTATGGCTACTTTCTCATGGCTGTGAGGTTTCGGTGCTGCAAGCTCTCACACAGGCCTGCAGAGGTAGAAGCAGACACACATAAATAGAAGCAAAGCAGAGACTATGAGGAGCTGAGAAGGGAGGAAGAAAAGTATAATCTTGATACACTTTTCCTGTATTTTTTGAGTCAAGGTCACAGAGGCAGGAAGGTGCAGGCGAGGGTGAAACACTAAGATAAAATGCTTTGACATCACTAAAATATGTTATTTCACAACATAATACAATGAAGACTCTTAATTTACTTCAGAATCTGGGTCTGATATTTTTTTTGAGGATCAGAGAATAAATTTCATTTTCAGCAGGAAGGGAACAAATCTTTGTAAGAGCAGATGATAATAATAGCTACAGTAATGGTCAGCAGTAGTGACAGAGTGGGGTGGTGGAGAGGCAAAACATGAAGCTAGAGTTTGTTTGCCATCAACACTGCTCCGTAAATATCCATATGAATTAAAAACGTGACTCCTGGGTCTGAAAATGTGCTTGGTGAGTTTATTAAATACCTGCAGCTTCATGCGATCCACATGTGCATCTCTGAAGTGGGAGGCACAGCCGTGCTTTGTGACTTCACAGAGAGAGGATCGTCAGGACCTAACCGCCTACACCTGAGAAAGGTGTCCCGTCTCACACACAGTCACACCTTTAACGATCTGTCATTTGTTAGAGAGCCGTTGTCCTCGTGTTTTGAAGATCCGTCACAGCTGTTAGTAAAGTTTTGAGCTGGCTACCAAACTGGTTATTATTATTCTTTCACTTTTTCCTGTTTAACTTCATACAGGGACACTTGATAAGCAAATAAATATTGTGGTTACCGTGTTTTTACCCAGCTCAAGACACACTCTCACCCTCGAGTGGATGTTGGAGGACAGCTTTGTTTGTGCAAAACAGATTAAAATCCTTTTTTTCCATCAGATCTCGAGAAAGTCGTGCTTGCCTTTGCAGCTTTGTTACTGGACGAGTGTAACACACTGAACGCCGGGCTTAGCAAATCATCTTTTGCTCTTTTGGTCCATAGACAAAAGATCACATTACTCCAAGGTTTGCACTCGTGTAGGATCCCTGTGTATTAGAGTCGAGTGTAAAATGGTCGTGCACCTGCATATGCGATAGAAGTGCTGTGCTCGTACACTCCTGCAAGATCCTAAAAGTCTCCTAAAAGTCTGCATCCCAGTAAAGAGTCTGAGTTCCCAGTGTTTTAGGGAGCAGATAATAACTTTTTTGTAGATGTACAGTTGCACCTCTAGACTAAAGGTCCAGGTGAAGGTATAGATAGGATTTAAATGAAGAGCTCAAGCAGGCGAAATATTAAAAATCAAGCCTTTTAATTCAGCTGACAGCAAAGTTCAAACAGATAAACTGAAAAACAAGCCGAGGGAGCTCATCAAAACACTTTAATAAAGACACAGGTAGGGAACAAGGTACAATTAAAAGCAAAGAAGAGGTGAAGACATTCAGAGAGTAGGGAAAAACAGGAAGTAAAACTGGCCCTCCCTGAGCCTGGTTATGCTCAAGGTTTCTTCTTGTAAAAAGGGAGTTTTTCCTTCCCGCTGTTACCAAGTATTTGCTCAAAGGGGCCCGCCTGATTGTTGGGATTTTCTCTCTATTGTAGGTATAAAACTGAACTAAATTAGTGCGTCGCCTGCTAGAATAAGTTTGAGGCCCACAGAGCTGGAGTAACACACCTTCAGCGTACACACACACACACTCACACACAGACCGCACTTTTAGGCCCACTTAGTGCTCCAATGGGCACATCCATCTCACTCTCTCGGCACACACCGCTAACACGGACCCTCGAGTGGACAGCTCTGTTTGTGCACACCAAAAACAAAGTCCTATCTCGCTCTCTCTCTTTGTTAGACTCAGGGTGAGAGTTCATTTGCTGAAGAAAAGCGGGGTCAGATGCATCGATTTGGCCTTGTGACCGAGCGGGGAGGAGGAGGAGGAGGGTCTGCAGGCCTGACCTCTTCGTCACTGTTGCAGTTTTTGCTCTGAGGCTGAGGTGTTTACTCAAGCAGTGGGGGAACACGAGGATATCAACTTACCCCTCTGCTCAACTGGGAGCTAACCAGGCTTCCTATTCAGGCCGCACTGTCAGTCAATATCTTCCTCTATTCATACAAAGGTCAGCGGGCAGATCCCGGGGCAGCGGGGCCGGCCGGCGCTGAGGCCCGCGCTCTGTTTGTGTGGTAACCCCACTGCTCTCAGATAGAGTCCACCGAGAGGGGCTTTAAGTCCTTTTTAATCATTTCTTTCTGATTTATTATAACCTGGGCCGTAACTCGATGGAGCCGGGCCCTCCTCCTCCTCCGGAGATCTGAGAAGGTGTTGACACGTCGAAAAAGAAAGAAGAAAATGAATCATTGCTGAGTCTGAGTTTCTCTGAATGTTGTGCGATTGTTGACGAACACATGGCAAAGGACACGCACAGTCGGCTGCGCTTTGATGTGGAGCACATGCGTTTTACATTTAATCTGATTGCAGTGTCACTCTGTGTGTGTGTGTGTGTGTGTGTGTGTGTGTGTGTGTGTGTGTGTGTGTGTGTGTGTGTGTGTGTGTGTGTGTGTGTGTGAGTGAATCAAAGGGAGACGAGGCTTAGCCCGGGACACGGTGGGTGACCCTGACAGTGTGAAACGCAACCTGACAGGACAACAGGGAGGGTATATTACCACAAAGTCTCCACAGCATGTGTGTTTCACGGTGTATTTTTGTTTCACTCTGTGTGTGTGTGTGTGTGTGTGTGTGTGTGTGTGTGTGTGTGTGTGTGTGTGTGCGTCTGCGTGTCTGGTCACTGCAGGACATAGCTCACCCACATCTGAGTGACAACACAAACAATGATAGCAGGTAACAACACATCTGCAAATCAAAGATCTCATAACGGGACTTCAGAGTGGGAAAGTTAGAGCAGAGGACTTCTCATCAACACACACACACACACACACACACACACACACACACAACTGGGAATTCGCTGGTAAAGGCTGCCCTCCAGTGGAGAAACAGGTGCACTATCTTGTCAACTATTCGGTTTTTAAAGTCCTGCAAACTAAATCTTTATTTCTAAATATTTTTATGGAAGATTCTCTTTCAAAAATTATTCATTTAACTTTTATAAACACTCATAAGAGTCATGCACATCCTTGGTTAACATAGGATGGACGGCGGATCAAACAAATTGAGCCGTTCTACATAAAATGAGACAAATCTGAGAAGAGCTTTAAAAAAAAGTAAAGAAAAAAAAGCATTAATGAAACTAGGCAAAACGGTACCTTCATACTGAGTGCGTGAATATATTTGAAGTACATATCAGTGGGATGAAATGCAATTTTTCTGGCATTTCTGATCCCTCGTAACCTCGTAATAGGAGCTAGCCAGATTTTCAGGGTTGAAAAACTCATTTAAGCCGTGTGGGATGGATGGTTACTCCGAACAAGTCAGTTCATATGAGACGGCTCCTTCACAGGAGCAAACTTTTAATACCGGCTTCATCTTCTGGCTGTGGCTTCCTCTGGGTTAAAATAATTTTCTGATTAGTCCTGAAGTAGTTTTTTTTTAAATCCTCGAAGGACGTTGATCTCTGAGGGTTTCGGGATCAGTCTGTTCAACTTGGGATGATTTTCTTTTGCCTCTTTTACTTATTTTACTAAACTTTAGATCAGCTTCTGTGATGCTTTTGTTTAGATATTGACTTTTTGGGTCCATTTATGAAACAAAACAAATCAGATTATGAATAAAACTGTAACTATATCTATCCACAGCAACGAAACACAGACAGATAAGAAATCAATGGATAACTTCCACCCGCAGCCTTGTTGATTATTTGATAATTTATGTAAGATTCAGCTGGTCACTCTTTGCCATAACATTCGAGCGGTATGGAGATGATCTTCATCTTCTTCATTTTTTCTTTCTGATTTGTACATTTACTCTGGAATGAAATTTGAATGTTTTCTACCCTTTATCTATAATTTTTATTATCTTTCTTGGGCTTTTTTGTCGCTCCGTGATCTTGTCCTCCTCTCCCTGAGGGGTTTCCATCTGCCATCAAGACCTGGACTTGGTTCAATGCTGTGTAGGAGCTCCAAAGTGCAATCAGTGTCTTTGCTGTAAATCAGAAACACTCCTGGTCCTCGTCTGATTGGATCCCAATCATCTTGAAGCACAAACGAAAGAGAATAAACACATTTTATGAATAAAAATGTTCAGAGCCACGATATGTGGAAGAGAACAGGATGGCTTTTATGTGGATGTTTTCTGATCTTACTGACTAATGCACATGTTTCACCAGCACTGCAACATGTGGAGGTAACGCTGGGGATATTTTGGTAAAACCACCCAAAATCGTACCCCTAATGACATCATGATTTTTCTAAATTGCTGCAAGACGTTTTCCTGACTTTCTTTGGAGAAGTATTTTATGTTGGAGCAGCTCTGAGAACTGAGTGCATAAAATATAAGATTTCTTTATGCCTCGGGATCATTTGAGCACTTGTTATCGGCTGCTGTAGTTCGCTAAGGTGAAGCTAATCGATACAGCCGGAGTTCACAACTACAGGCATCTCATTGTGGTTTCTAAGGAAAGGTAAAGGTAAAAAAAACTCAAGAAGAATGGAGAGAAAACCCTGATTAACAGACAGTCTGTGGAAACTGGGAACTATGAGGATGTGGACACATTTCAACAGAAGCAAAACAGTAAAAAAAAATCTGGACATATGTGAAATGTTAGTTTGTGCTATCGAGTAGAAAAAATGCAAAAAGGAAAATTTTCTGTTAAAAAAAACCTCTGTGATAAATTACTGACAGACAGTCTGATTACAGCTAACACAACATAGAGTACAAAATCAGTTTCTTAGCAGCAGGTTAGAGCTGAGCATAAAAAAACATGTTAATTTCACTGAATTTAGCTTTATGGCTGCTGCCATGTTATCAGTGTTGTTTTTGGTCAATAATAATTATCTGTTTATTAATTATCTGTATTTAGCAATCAATAGCAACAAAATTCTACCATTGAGGCTTCTGAATGTGGAGTCCAGAAACCCGTGCATGACATCACAGCTGCTGTGGCTGCTGACGTTTTGGGTGATTGAGGATTCGAGCTGCTGGGCCCACTGAGTCATTTTATGAAGCTTCAAAATGTTTTCAGACTCTTATTGTGAAGCCATGCTGCTGGAATAGATGCAGTATGTGGTTTAGCACTGTCTTGCTGAAATATGCCATACCTTCCCTGAAAACATGTCTTCTCAATGGGACGTGTCTTTCAGCACTGATGGTCTTTTTCCAGATGTGCAACCTACCAACTCCACAGGCACTGATGCAACCCATTACTATCAGAGAGGCAGGGTCCAGAGGACGTGTTGTCCACGTTCAGAGCATTTCAGACTTTGTAGACACAGTTTTCTTTTTGTAGCTTGATGAACCTCTTCCCATTTAAGCCCACACCGAGTAGCAGACCTTCAGACTGGTTTCCTCAGCACCGTGACAGATAAAAACTATCAAAGACTCTTCTCTCTGATTTAAACTCATCATCAGTGTCCTGGTCGCTGTGCAAAGCTTCTTCTACTGTGTTTCCTGCTGCTAAATCTGTTCAGGGTGATGTTTGTCCTGAGTTTGTCCAACACCTCCATCCCTCAGTGTCTGTCACAGAGGATCCCTGTTGGGTCGTTTAGCCCTCTTGTATCTTTGGCGTTCCCGGCTCCGTTTGTGGACCGACGGGAACAGCTGCTGCTGGCTCTGATCAAAGCAGACTGGGGCCTGAGCACCGTCAGTCCCTGTGTTCAGCAGGGCCATTCTGTTTGGGATTATCACACCTGTGGTTCAGGGATTAATCCCAGCAGAGACATGGGAACCAGGAACAAGAGGCTCCCGAGAATGGCTGCACTACCTGAGTGCATGCTGGGAGTTTGGCCCCATAAATTGACTTTTTCATTTAATGATCAGTTGATTGTTCTAAATTAGTTTGGATCTAACTGATAAAGAACATTTTCAGGGAAACTGCAGAAACATGCAAGTCTGAAACTGAATAAAGTGTTTGTCATAGCCTGTATTTAAAAGATGTAACCTGTGTGACATCACCGAATGGTTTGTGAGGTTGTGCGTTTGAAGGCTGAGCGTTTTGGCTCTCAGCTTTTTGAAACCAGAGGTCTGCAGCGTCTTTGGGTCTGAAAAGTGAAACCAATGCTTTAGACTTGCAGTGTTTCCAATGACCAGCAGGGGGCGTTTCTGTCTAAATCTATGGGAGTCTGAAAAAAATGTACCTCCTTCTCACCCAGCTTATAACCTCAGTTATTTCCTGCTCAGTCATTAATTTTAAGTCTTAATGAATGCCATACAATTTTTATTTTATAAATTCTGATCATATTAGAGGGGAAAGGAGGAGAAACCAGAGCAAACTAGTGCATGCTAGTTGGCTAACAGCAACTGAAGTTTCAAAATAAATGCCAGGGGATTGTTTGCTACTGAAGTATTCATGTTGTTGTTCCAGACAGATGAAAAAAACTAAATAAAACTGAAAGAATGCCAAAGAAACTCTACATATATGTAACAAATGTCCATAAAAAGTAAACACAAGCCAGCTTGAATTAATTCAGTGATGCACGGATGCGTTTCAATTTTAAAGAATGACACAGAAAACACTCAGACCTACTTTGAAACAATCATTCGTGTCTAAAAGGAACTGCATTGAACATATTTCAGGTCTTTCGGTGTCGTGATTCTTCAGCATGTCGCCGTCCACTCACTGTGGAGACGAAATAATGATCTAAATGAATGGAAATGTCATTGACTGAACACATGAGGTCTTTACTAGTTTGGTATTTGCTAAAGTCTGACCTCCGACCTTTGAGCGTGATTCCAGCGGCGTCATGTGTCCACACACGATCAGGCCGAGCGGAAAATCCTCTCCTTGTTTGCTTAGCTTGTTCGACTGTTTCCCGCTCTGTTCCCTGTGAGCCCGTCTGTCCAACAGCTTTAAGTCCTGGCTGGCTTCACCCTCCACCCCCCACCCAGAAGGTCAGGCGTCTGAACCCATCACACACACACACACGTATGTAAAAACACACCAAATACCACTAATGCCACTTGTGCAGCAGCACCTTTTCTCTCACATTGTTTGACAAACATGGGCTTAACCCTGTAGGACCCTTAGAGACACACACTTCATTAAAGCAGCCACAAAGGCGGCATCTTAAAAACACTCTTCATTTTTCCCAATTTACCTCGCAGCTGCAGACGAGGGACAAATTAAAGGAAAAACTTGAACTTTTAACCCTACAGTGAGGAGATTCGGTGTCTCTTGCAGGGTTTGGGTCCCACATTTGTGTCCTAAGTGGTGTCATCTTCAGTAGATCAACCAAAATGAGCTGAAAATATAATTGATTAATTTGATTTTCCTGTCGTGTCATGACTAAATCAATACGCCCAGCTCAAACAGGCTCATAAATACCAATAAAAAAAAAGTTGATCCGAGGAGAACTATAACCTACAATTACTGAAGAAATAATCCAATAAACCAGTGACCGAGCTACTTTATTTTAATGGCTGTTTGGGTTTCTCACACCTGTACCTTGTCCTTTATTTGTGATGGCTACTCTAAAATATTCTAATGCAAAATTAATCACAGTTTTCAATCATGTAAAATAAGCTAAAACCCCCACAAATTGTGCTTTCTGTAATCCAGTACGCTTGTATTATTTTAACATCAAAACACTGATGAACCAGTAACTCCATAATACTTTGATCAACAACAAATTACTTCCATGCTTCAGTTTCAAGCTAAATGTGAACAAACATCTGGTTTACAGATGTGGAAGTCTTCAAGATTTTTGTGCAAAAAGATGAAAAAAATATTTAGATTCATGAAATATCTGAAAATTGTGCTAAAAGAGAAGTTTATTTATGTAATAATAACTACAGAGAAATTACAATAAGATCAGAAGACTGCAATATTAAAGAGAGAGAGACGCATATTTCACACAGCTCTGCATTATCCGCACCATTAGCCTCAATCAGTTTAATCAGGTCCTGTAAAATCTATGAAAAGATGCAGAAGGTTGGTTGATAAATTCATGGTGGGTTATTAATCATGTTCATGAATAATAACATCCACAAACAGCAAAAAACATGGACATATCTTCAAGATCAGTAAACTGAAGCCAGTGTGGACGTGACTTAAATCTGCTTTCTCTCCACCAGATGGCGATAAGCTTTGGTCATCTTGACCTCTGTAATCTCTTTCCTTCTGATTTCATGGACTCAGTCGCTTATTTTGGTTCACACTGAAAAAAAAAATAGAGTGTTTTGTATTTTGGTCACACAACTGATGACTGAGGGCTGCTTTCTGTACAGCCTGCAGGGTGGAGTCAAAAGGGGGGGGGGGGGGGGGGGGTCCTTCACCATATTTCTCTTGAAGTCTGAATAAAACATTTTTCAGCTTATAATATAAAACATAAATATACTAAAAAACATGTATTATTGTAAATGAAGCCACCCAGCAGCATAAAAAGTAAGGTTGTAAAGGTGCTTTGTTGTTTGCAGTCCAGCGCTCTCCTCTGCCATTATTATGGGTTGCAGGGGGAGACCATTATGTTTACATCTTGCCACAAAGTTATGAGCCAATCACAATAAGGCTGGTGAGTGTAGTTCACTATGCCATCAGCATAATCTGAATGGATTTCCAAAACTTTACAGGAACCACCAGGAAATATCAGGAAGAACTAAAAAACCTTTAAACTTTAATGGCAAAACTGTAAAATAAGAAACAGAAGCATAAGTAAAATAACATTTTATTCATATAGATAAATATAACAAAGTGCTTCACAATCATAGTGCTAAAAAAACCAAACAAGTTTAAAAGGAGATTTCTGCTGCTTTTCAAAACAGATCACTCCCAGCACCCTCCCCCATCACCAGTCCTTCACTACATCCATGAATCTCCGAGGTCTTCCTCTGTTTCTTTTCTTCACGTCTCGTCTGCTCTGTCTATTTGGAAGGTCGAGCCCAAACATTTAAACTCATCCACCTTCACAATCTCTACTCCTTTCATCTTCTGCCCGCACTCCCTTCACTGAACACAAAACTAGCAGGACTATTATTATCCACCTCGAGGTTTTTGACCCACATGTGTGCGCAATTGTTCCTTTTATGAAATCCTGAAGTAACTACTGACACGAAATGGATGAAACCACACAGGGAACCTGATCCTAGGTGTGATCTTTTGGTTTCATTTTTCTGATTCATGAAACTCAGTCTGTGTTTTCCCGTCCAGGCCAGACTGAAACTGGATAAGCAGCATTTTCAAAAGTCTCTGATTTGGGCTTGCAATAAGACTGGAGTAGTGTGGCATAAATACACTTATAAATACATCAAAAGTCACACAAACTTTGGTGTACTTTGAATATCCTAGACCAGCTGAAGTCGTCCACCACCAAAACCAGGCCCTGAGAAAGGAACAGAAAATAAATTAACAGATTTTTCTATCTTCAGGTGGACAAAATACACAGATTAATCTATTTCTAATACCTGTATTCAAAATGTAAAGGCACTAAGATGTTGCTGTGTCACATACACAAGAGACAGAAACACATACACGTCCTTTAAACATATATAAACCTGAAAAAAGCTTCTTCTGTCGATCAACTCACATCATGTGTGAACTACAGCTGCTGCAGAGCTGTTAGAAGAACTGCAGCAGCCACTATGAGACCTGCAGTCCGGCCAGGTAAACTCCACACTGCTGCACCTGGAGAAGCAGAAAGACACAGTCTGTATCCACAAAGCTCTTCCTGTTTCCTGTTTTCTGACTCAACATGTTGAAAACAGGGCATTATGAACTTTTAACCTACCTTTGCTTAAAGTATAAGTGGCGTTCAGAGTCGTATTTGAAGTGGGGTTGTGGCACAGACAGGTAATGGCTCGGTAATGATCTGCAGGGATGTGGAGAGTGCTGCTAGAGGTGTACAAATAGTTTTCAGGATCCTGCTCTGTCTTAGTGTGGACATGCTTCGACTCAACCAAGGATTCAGAGTGGTTGTAGTGGATGGTCCAGCGTATCTCAGGAGCTGGAAATACACCATGCAGCGTGCACACTGAAGTCATTGTTTTAGTGTTTACAGCCAGCTTGAGGTGCTTGTAAGGCACTGAGGAGAGAGGGGAAGAATGTTAAAGTCAATTTTAAAAAAAGTCCCTTTCATCTTTAAGAATGCTTGTTCGGTTTCGAGTGAGAGTTAGATTAATCAAACTGATACCATCATTCTACCTACTGAGGTTTTGCAGACACGTGATGACATTAACTTGTCTGACATCGAGACTGGTCATGAGGGGAAATGAATAATTCCTGACTGGTTGGTGGTAGTTGCTGGGAAAATGACTGCTAAAGTCACACAGGCCTACCGACCAATCAGTGACCTGAATCTTTCCCTAGCAACCGATCTGTTGCTAGAGAAAAGCGTTTATTCCCCAACCGGCTCCCAAAACCCTCTGTGATCAACTATAGTTTGCATGGTCATGGCTAATAATATCCATCCACTAATACCTTTAAATCAGTAGAAGTAATTTCTTCTGATCGTTAAAGCTAACCATAAACCCAGTTTTATCCAAAGCTAACAGCTAGCCTGTTGTATTCCACAGCTAATAACATATTTCAAAATCAGCTAAATCTCTCATTTTTTTCTCTCTTACTCTTACATGTAGTGAGTTAAAAATAAATTACATGGGAAGTTGCGTCTTTAGTTATGCAATCCATTATGATTTAAAATCATGTGCTCTAACTAAAGTGAAATTCACAAAAAGAAAAGAGTTCACATATCTTCTCTTTAATCCCAAACAACTTATGCATATTTAGTGTGAACTTTGAGTGTTAACTCAAAAAAGCCTTTTTCAGAAATTTCGCTGGTATACTCACTTCTTCATAAAACATAAACATCAGCAAAGCCAACTTCCTCTCTTACCTGTTACATACAAATTTGCATGGCAAACTTTTGAGGTCTGCATCACTGTCTCCGAACCATTAAAAACTGCAGCGTAAGCTTCAAATATCCTCCCATTATCTCCAAGAGTCAAATTCTTGACTAGGACTGAAATATTTCCTTTCGTCATTTCCTGGGTGAAGGCCGCGGTCCTGTTCAGATAAGGGTCTTTTACATGCGTGAACATTGTCTTTCCTTTATTGAAAGAGTACAAAACAGCCTTCCTTTCATCCTGCCAGTAAAAGCGAAGATTTTTCAAGTCTGTTTTAACTGGCACGCTACATCCCAGGAGTGCTGAGTCCATGATGGTTGAGTTGACATTGTACACAAATATGGCTTCAGACACTAAAATGTAAAAAAAAAAAAAAAGAAAGCAGTTAATGAGTCTCAAACACCGGTATTGGTATTTTCGATGATGCAACAAACAGCCATGTTTAATATGAGTTTCAAACCCAATCCCACAGAAACCAGCTGACTTTGTTTCTTTAATGTAAACACACAGGCTTTGCATAAAAATATATAAAGCTTACCAAACAGGAGAGCAGAAAAAAGTCCAAGCAGAATAGCCATTTTTGTGAGGATGTTTCCTATAAATCGAGATGACAAAACTGATTTTAGACGCATGGTGCCCAGGCATGGTGCATCTTCCGCTTCCTCTTATGAGATGCGGTAGACGTCATCGGGACTTCCCCTAAATTCGCTTTGATGACCATTTTAAAGTAATGACGCATGTCTCTAACAGTTCTTTGCTATTTCTGATTCACAAGAATATGGCTGACTTGTTAATAGTTATGCAGGTTTTGCAATGCGTATTATGTGTAATGGAGTATGTGACATTTGTAGGGTCAAAGGTCAAATGGTCACAAAGACAATTAAACGGAGGTGTGAGGTTAGACAAAAACGTTTGGCACGTCTTCATAAACTGCACAACTTTGCACGGTTTCCCGTCATTTTTTTCATCCTTTGCACATTTTCGAATTATCGAATTTCCCAGAGGAACCCACCCGAGGGATTAATAAAGTTCTATCTTATCTTATTTTGGTGTTATCACGAGGTGCTTCATCGCGTCTTCCACCCACCCTGTGATCACTGATCTTCGTTCTGTATAGTTTTTGTTGGGATAGATGACTGACAAGCAGTTTCGTGGCCAGACGAAGCCTATTACCTTATTACCTCAGCCCAGGCATAACAGCATCATTTCATAAATATTTCCAATACAAACAAAGGCAGTAGAATTGTAAAAGACATAATTTTAAAGATAATAGACATTTTATGAAAGTTTGACCCTGGTTGACCTCCAGAGGAAGATACTTAGAATCCCCGTATGTCATCCCCTACGTGCCTATATGTTGTTAATACAGACAAAGTGTCAATGGAAAATTGTATTTAGTAGTCAGTATAATCTTTTAGTGATATAAGTTTGCATATGGTAGAATACTGCATGTAGTTATTTGTATTAGGAAATATTCAACCATGTATACTTAGAGGCATATAATTAATTGTGTGTGATCTCTAGCAGGCTGCAGGCTTGGCGTGCACCCCAGGAATGCACCCCCACGTCCTGGGAGAACGAGAGAGCTTGTACCTGGTTTTATTGTTTTATGGCAGGATTAACGTAGTTACGTTTGTTTTAGTCTAAGTGCTTTAACTGCTGGACTTCCTCACCCTTCTCCTGACCAAGGATGTACCTTTTATGACCCTTTGATCAGCAGGACACACACACACACACACACACACACACACACACACACACACACGTACACACGTTCAATGGAGTATAAAATAAAGACCAGGGGCAGTGCTCAACGCGAGTCTCAGTCTGGAGGCTGCCCTTGCTAGCAAGAAGTTCTGTGTGTTTCTCTGAGTCTTTACTGAAGAAGTGTTTTAGAATATTTTCCCTAACACAAAGGCAGGAAGAATCATAGGTTTAAGTCTACAGAGCACTTTGACACTAAGATCAATCTGCTGACCTTCAAGACCTCAGTAGATGTAGGCCAAATTTTATTAGACTGTTAACATCACTGCACTCTACCCCAGCGGTCCCCAACCCCCGGGTCACGAACTGGTACCGGGCCACGAGAGTTGAGGCTCAGGTGTGAAATTCATGGTTTTCAGGGTTTTTATCGTTAACTCGGTTTCCCTGGATCTTTTCCCATGTTGTAGTTGTGCGTCTTATTTTGAAAGAAATATTTACGCATTACCATAGTGACCAGAGGGCATTAAGGGGCAGAGCGGAGGATGTTGCTCTTAATGTTGTTGCAGCATTTCCGGAGGACTCTGCTAATAAAGTTACACAATTACACAGTGAATTCACGTTTATTATTGTATTTACAAAACACCACAGTTTTTGTCTTGATCGTATCATTTTATTTTGTTGTTTATCCGTGACAGCTTAAAGGCCGGTCTGTGAAAATATTGTCTGACATTAAACCGATCTGGTTGGGGGGTGTAGACCAGCGGTGGTCTACACCCCTGCAAAGTTTTGTTGGAATTGATTCAAAACTTTTTGAGCTATTGTGTTTACAGGCAGGATAACCTCTATACAAGACCTTCTTCTAAACTCTTCGGAAAGAGGAATGTTTTAATAGTCTACATTCCCCGTCTGAAAGGTCAAAAACACCCGGTAAATACAGGGGAGGTATTGCTGATATCAATACCGATACTGATACTTTTAACCTATAAAGGCAGCTTATGTAAGGGAGAGCAGTGTTTCATAGCTTAAGAGATCAATCTCAGTTCACCAAATTCTGAACACATTTCAATTACCACCAAATCACTTTCATTTTCCACAATAATAAGTTAACACACCTTTCGGTTTTGTTTTGAGAAGAGGAAGGTATACGTGCCTGTCTTTGGGTCAACTTCTGTTGTTTAAATGTGTTGTAGGCTATTATTAAAAGATGTGACTTTCAACGCAAAAAGATTCAGAGATTTTTTTATTGTGCATGTTTGAAGTACAGTTTTTAATTTGTAAAAAAAACAAACAATTCAGTGGGCTACATGCTGAACTTGGAGGATAGAGCCAGATTATCGATCTGATACCAATCCCAGCATTGGTATGGATCGTCTCTACGGGTGAGCATCAGTATCAAGTGGCGTCGTTTAGTTTTTCCCAACAGGACTTAACGATTGCTGCAATTTTTTTCAGGAACCAAATCATACTTACAACTGTGTAACAGCTGTTACTCATAGAAAGTTTAGAGAAATGTTTTACAGAAAAAACAAAGACTGAGTCAGTTGCATTTCTCAGATTTCCTGTAAATTAATAGTAAACAGAGGCCAGTTCAGGAGCGTCACATTACTTATGCTGAAGTACGGAATTTTTTTTTCAGCCCTTTTACTGGTAATAAAACGAATTGTGTGGAGTTTCTGATCTCTCCTGCAAGGATTTTCCCCGCTCGCCAGCTTTTTCTCGCTGTAAAAACTAACCACACACTCAAAACTTTCATATTGTTACAGAGAAGTGCTCCACACCGAAGGTCCAATCTGTCAAACAGGAAGTGGGAAGTTCTATTTATAATGCGGGGGTTTTGCAGGGTTTTATCGGGACACCCTTTTTTCAGTTTAAAAATAAAAAAAGAAAGCAAATTTTCGACTTAAAGTTTAAATTGAAAGACTAAACACATTTAACACCTTTAAAAAACAAATCAGTTCAACAGCTTCATTTCAAAAAGAGACATATGCATTATTAAGTCACACTTTATTAAGCTGAATTAAATAAAGTTCAAAGATAAACACAAGTATGCTTGTCATTAGTTGTTAGTCAACGAGGGAGCAGTCACATCGTCCCCTCGATTCAGAGAAAAACTTTCAGCTTTCAGTCTTCAAAACTTCATCAGCTCAGCACTCCTGTTTCCCCTGCTGAGGTTCTCTGCACTGCCTCCAGCTTTGGTTTCTCCCGGGAAACTACCGCAAAGTGTGCGAGCTTCAGATTTTACTCAACAGAGAAATTAGTTTGTGTGTTTTTCCAAAGCTCTTTTAAAAGTTCACTACAGTACAGCTTATTCTCTGCCCCCTCTGTTTATTCAGACGCTTACATCATTCATTTTTAAAAGCAGAAATCTGTCAATGCTGAAGCACTCTGCACACTAACAAGCATGCTCTTCCTCATTAGTCGACTTAGTTTTTAAATAATCTGATGATTCTGCTGCATCAGATGCTTGCTCAATTCCTAAAGAGCCAGACTATCAGTCAGAAGTTTGAATTTTAAACGGACTAAAATGAGATGAGGCTACACAGGAGGGACTGCAGATTCACCCCGATTCTCCATTTTTATGTTTCTACACTGGCCTGTACATGTTGTCACATCTTTTTGTCCATAAAACAGTCCACACACAAGTTGACCCCACGTGCGTTGACTTCAGGAAACACAGACGCACCTTTTTCCAACAACTTTCACTCAAAAAGTGTTCATCAGAGACCTGATTTAGACTTCTGCAATGAGTCTTTGCAGAGTCAATAATGTAGCCTATGTTAGCAGCGGCATTTATGGTGAGATTATGCCCCCGTTTTATTTGACAGCTGATACAATCAAAAAGCCAGGTATTTTTTTCCTCTAGGTTCTCACTCTTAAATTTGTCCCTCTAGTTTTTTCACTTCTTTGCTCATTCTGAAGGACTCAGCCATCTCCCACCATGAATTTGCAGACATTTGGGTCCTTATATTGACCGTATGATTATTTTTCCTTATACTGACACAATAATTTTATTCTGACGGCTAAATTCAAGAACTGCCCCAAAAACATAACTGGAAACAGGAGAGGTGATGGTACTCAACAGGCCAATCACAAGAGGCGTGAGCTTTGTCGACATGCCATTTAGTCAGGGTCGGGTTTCAGAGGCGTTCGTGGTTATGATGTAGAATTCCACCGAGTCAAATCTCCAGTAAGGGTGAACGGGCGTTTAGACGACGTCTAAAAGTGCAACACTGGAAAATCTGAGGCTATAAAACAAATTGGAAATCTCTGGTTGGTTTTAATATAAACTTTTAATTTTATTTGGGAAAATATTTAATAAATTCACAGATGCGCTGCGATCAAAATTACCTCAGTTATCAGAGGTCTGATGAATACACGGCAGTTAAAGTGTATTCAACACACACACACACACACACACACACACACACACACACACACACACACACACACACACACACACACACACACACACACACACACACACACACACACACACACACACTTCAGAATTTGAAAAGTAAATGGTGGCAGGTATCCTCAACAAAGGTGACGCCCCTTTGGTTGCGACCATCTTTTAAATACAGTCTGTGGCTGAAATGTGAAGCGATCTACCTTCCCGCCTGCTTTCCTTCCATATTTACATTTATTGTTGAAGAATTATAGTTTACACATTTTTAGACGAAGCAAAAAAATCTAAACGCAGCCTCGTGTGTCGTACACGCGCGGCCGCAGCTCGCCTTCAGCGGTGTCCGTCACACAAACATGTCCCATCGATGTCTGAACACAGAACGATTCAGTTCAGGATCCTGATGTTCGTTTCTCTGCTCTCAGAGTCCACAACAAAACTCAGGACTTTCACTCTGCTTCCTCCTCAGAGTCCTCCTCGCTTCCCTCTTCCTCCTCATCGTCACTCCCTTCTTCCTCTTCCTCCTCAGAGTCTTCCTCCTCAGAGTCTTCCTCTTTGTCTACAGCTGGCATCTTGATGATGATCTCATCATCAGCATCATTTTCCGCCGCCGTGGACTTCCTTCTCTCGAGGAAAGAGGGTGTGCAGACAGGTGTGCTGTCCTAAAGAAGAGCAAAGATTATACTGACTCACTGCTCCACCTTGTGGTAAAAACCAGTACTGCATGGAAGTACAGCATGAAGCTCAGGCATCAAATTCAACACCTTTCTTCTGTCTCTCTGGATGATATCAATCCTTTCTTTGCAGATTTTGTTGTTAAATGCATCTATTTTAAGTAAGAGGCTTAAATGTTGGTACATGGGTTTTATCACGCTGGCACTATCAGACACGCGCGATAAGCTTAACGCACCGCAGTTCTTTAGGCGCAGTTATCTGACCCCAGACCACTGAGAGACCTGGGGCCATTTTCACTCTGCGCCCGACATAAAACCAAACATGACAACAAGACTTACGTCAGTGCACGAAGATACGTTCCCGGCATCGGAGGATGACTTCTTCTTAGGAACCTGAGCCGCCTGGAAGAGCACAGAGAGCAGTGAAGGTGAAGTTTATAAGACCTCGGAAAGAACAATCTCAAAAAAAAAAAAAAAAAAATTCACTTTTTTTTGACCAAGCCGAGCTGACAGTGTAACAGTCCTGACTGCACACAGTAACTGAGGCCTGACGTTAAAGACAGTCTGCTTTGACTTTCTGGACTGTTGCTCAGACAGAATAAAGAGTATGAAGACACTGATTGTAGTTTTCCCTGTTTACTGTGCAGGGAGTCTACTGCAAGTCCCAGCAGCCCGCAGGCTTAAATCGCAGCACATCACAGGATTTCATACTTGGAAAACCTTTTTATTAAGCTACAAACAGCCCTGAGTTTAGTTTGTGGAATTTGCATTTGAAGTGGGGAGATTCCTGCAGGGAATGACTGGAAAGAAAGCATGAGGGTAAAAGTGTGCATGGCTTCATTAAATAATCTAAAGTTTCTGTAAATAACCAGATGATTCTGAGGGGGACAGGTGGGAAAGTCTTTCCAGATTCAGTTGAATTTATATGGAATCAGCAGTATTCCAAATCGCTGTAATTCTCTGAAGATCCTTTTTCTTTTTTGTAAAAACTGAAGCTTCTGAACAGATCACAGCTGCACGCTGTTTGGAATTTAGTTGGAAGAAATCCATTACTTAAATCAGACGCCTTTAAATATGCCGCCATGTCACGGCACATTTCCAGTTTTTAAAACCTAAATCCGTTTAATGTTTCCGCTCCAGCGTGTAAACACTTACGAATCCGGGGAATTCGTACTCGATGCCGTATGCTGCAATCCTCTTTCGGAGCCTCGACTCTTTGCGCAGCAGCTTGCCGGTCATTTTTGCAATTTCCTCCTCTGTGTGCTTCTTGTTGTAACGCGTTACCGCGGGATACGTCGGCTTTTTGAACCCTCGCTCCGAGCCGACAAACAGCTTCTCGTGCACCTTCTCGGGAGGAAACACCTGACCTGGGAGGAAAAAAAAGTATACATTTATATAAACATCAGGTAGGAAATAAGACCCTTAGAGGAAAACTTCCTGTGAATCAGGATCTAAAAGATGAGGTTTGACTCACATTTGATGAGTCTCTCTCCCATCAGGTAATTATTCATCGTCTCTGCAACGATCTTCGCCACTTCATCGCAGTCAAACTCGATGAAAGCGTAACCTTTGCTGTTACCAGTCTGCAAACAAACAGAGAGAGGAATAAAGTGACAGTCACAGACTCTCAGATGTTTTCATTCCCTCCAGATGTTTGTTGGCACATGGGTTTTATCACTCTGATAACAGGCAGAGCAGGTGATAAGCTTAATGTACCAGAGTACTCTAGGCTCAGTTATCTGACCTCAGACCACTTTTACATCTGAGATCATTTTCAGTCTCAGCCAAAACTCCAGATTTTAAGAAGTGGAGCTTCAAACAGGCTCCTGCCTGGACTACTTAAACCAAAATAAAGAAATCGGAATGTTTGCAGAGCGTGCTGGATTCAAGAATAGCAATCAAGAAGTTCCTCGACTGCTCCTGCTAAACACGGAGGTGTTGGGAGTCAGTTTTATTACTTTGTTACTGGAGACAAATCCCTGCAACTTTTTACCAAGTTATAGTTCAAAGGTCATTTTTTGCTTAGATGCAACATGTGGGCTCCTTTTCTGGTGAGTTATACCTGAGATTTTTTATCTGGAAGTTTCTGTTCTGGCTATGAGGCCTCAAACCACACAATCTATAATCAGCCTCACAGTGACCATTTCCCTCTAAAGTTTTATCAAAAATAAAAAGACTCCAAGTGAAGTTTTTAAGGAAGTGATACATCGCTGCAATAGCTGTGAAAGTTTTAGAGATGCAGTTGAAGATTCTGATCGCCCCTCACACATTCACACGTCTGTTTCCACATGTTCAGGGTTACCTTCTTACTGCGGGACAGCCGCAGCCGCAGGATCTTCCCAAACTGACCGAAGTAAGATTTGAGCTGAGGCTCCACCAGGTTTCGGGGCAGGTGGCTGACGTAAATCACTCCTGGGGTCAGACGGTTTGCCTGTGATGGGGGAAAGACAGATCACCACATTACACAGAGAGCTGGGCCTTCACCTGTGATTTATAATACAATATAATGCACAGACTAAATTATGAGAAAAAACAACTTTAAAGATTTATTTTTCCCAGGCCGGCTTTTAAAACGTCTACAAAATAAAAGTACAAAATAAATACACTTTATATATATTAAACATACAGATGTTCGCCTCATTTACAGATTTTCTTGTTTAAATCAGTTTACATTCAGTTTGGTCACGTTTCTTTGGGGCCAGTTCTCTTTATTTCTTTACTGTAATAACATTAATCTTCTTCTCAGTCCGTAAACTTAATAACTTGAGACAGGATGTCATTTCTTCTTCTTTTTTTAAATGGGCCTGCCTTACATCTGTAAACCTGAGTAAATACGCTGCACGTGGGCCGACTGACAGAGTAAAGACCACGAGCCTATAAAGATGTCACGGCACCTGAACCAGAGTTAAACACAGACTACAGAGAGAGACATAGGCAGTCTTAGAGTAAACTAAGCGACAGTAAACAAAAGAAAAATAACTGCAGACTATCGGGTCTCCTTCAAGGCCACATGTCTCACCCACCTTGCCTGATTTCTTCTTCTTCACCTCCTGAACCTTCTTTCTGAAGTCGGACTCCTGTGCAGGATTCAGCGCCAGCAGCTCTTTGGCCGCAGCAGGAGCCGCTTCGGCGCCACTTTCACTCATTTTTCGCTGTTGGAAGCTACAAACGCCACATAAACTGAGACAAACACTCACTTAGCCGTCCATAAACCACGATGCTGCTGCTGATAATGACCCACATCCGGCTGCACATGCGCTGAACACCAACGAGTGCCGGAGAATCGCGTCACGTCTGCAGCTCCGCGCTCTGTGCAGCGACACCTACAGGTGCGGAGGTATACGCTCAAAAAAGAAAGAAAATAAAACCTCAGTAAAAAAAATTAAACAATGTTTTAATTAAAGGAAAGTGAAAGTAAAACAAAACAAAGGTACTTATTAAAATTATTCCTCTTTAAGAATGTTTTAGAAAATGTTCCTGGTACATTTAATTTGAACATATTCCTTTAAATTTAACATTTTATATCGTGTTTATTTAACAAAAAATGGAAAATTAAAAAAAAAAGTAATTGAATTGAAATTAAATTAAGTTAAAGTCAGAATCTTTGGCTAAATCTTGTTTTTAGTTAATTCTTCTTCTTCTTTTTTATTATTGTTGTTGTTATTATTATTATTATTATTATTATTATCATTATTATTATTATTATCATTAGTAGTAGTAGTAGAAGCTATATTTAGGGGAAATCAACATCTCATTTTCTTATGTGATTATCACTTCTTATGTCTCACCTGGCTGTGCGCATCTTTACTTAAGTTTGAGAACCTCTACATTTCTATTCATAAGAAACATCTCATAACATTTTAATTATGATAAAAAATTCCTGCTCCAATCACCAATCCTAAGAATTGAAATATAAAAATGTGTAAAACTGAAAAAAGTCATTGTGCAGGCATCATATTTTATTTTATAAGATTTCATACATTTTGGTACAAAGTCTTAAAGTTTAAATTACAAAAAAGATAAATATTTCAAGGAAAGAAAAACACATTTGTGCAAAAACTGGAAAGAAAATTGAATAAATTTGAAAACAAATGCAATAAATAAATACATAAAAATGAAATATATCAAAATTAAAATGAAAGAAAACTTAAAACTGTGGAGAATAAAAGCAAAAATACAAAAATATGAACTAAAAATATATAAAAGTCAAATTTTAAACAACAAACAAAAAAAGCACATATAAAAGTTTTCACATTTAGAAAAAAAATGGCCATATTAGGATTAAAGTTGAAATTTTGACATTAAATTTAATTAGTATTTTGAGAATAAAAGTCTAAATGGGGAGATTGTGGTTGTTGTTTCAACCAAACAACTGCAATGGCTCCTGTACCTTCTATAAAATTCTTAACATGGTCCTAATACTCTTTCATAGCAATGTGCCTATGAACACAGCATCACAGCATAGGGGCACAACGTGCACGAAACAGCAGGTTCGCTACAGCACTTAAAAATCAGCCAAAAACACTCTGATTGGTTATCTCATTCTCAGTTTGACTCTATAAAGACCATTCTCTCTTTCTTGTAGAACTGTAATTATATTTGTATTAAAAATCAACACCATGTTCACCTCTGTGCCCTTAATTTGTCACCCGCAATTTGAGAACCACTACTGTAATCATTTTTTGAAAAAAAAAAAAAAAAACTCATAACCTTTGTAATTGTCATAAAAATCTAAATTTCGGGTGAAGACAGTTGGCTATTGCTCTGAGAAATGTTGGAGTCCAAAGGCAGGGGAGGAGGAGGAGCTTAGGAGGAGGTGGAGAGGGGGTGGAGTGTTTATCATTAAGATAATAAGAGGAGATAGACATCAGAGCCAGATCAGCAGTGCGCACAGCAGCGTCAGTGGGTTTAGATTCATGACATGGAAACAAAAGTAATCTACTTCACGGTGAACGGGAGACCGGAGCAGGCGGAGTTCCCGGTTGATTGTCCGGCTCAGGACGTCAAAGGTAGGAGCCGAAGCTGAAGTTTATGTTTCATATGATCAAATGCATTCTAACGTGTTGTTTTGGACAAATGAATTAAAGTGGAATATTCTTATGCTTAGAGTTCAGGAAATACTCTTTTGTGACTAAAATCAATAAAGCAAATTTGATAAATGGATCAACATAAGACAAAGCAGTCTTTGCTGCAAATACAGCTGCCACTGACAGCCCCTCACCTCTCACAGCAGCTTCAGCCTTTGGCATCATGGTCTCCACGCACATTACATACTGCAGATTTTACTCATTAGAACAGGGCTGTAACTGCAAGCAGTGTTCTTACTTAATTTAGATGACTGCATTTAACTTCTACTGTACTAGTTTTTGAAGTTTACTTTCCTGTATTGAATTATCTGAACGTTGTACCTGCATAGTTGTAGACACTCGTTCCACTTAATTTGTGCTAGATTTTTCTAAACAGTTCTGCAGTGGGAAGCTCAGAATCGAGTCACTGTCAAAAATGTTTACCTTTACATCTTTTTTTGGTTAATATTTCAGTGCAGTCATTTATAGAAAACTTTACATGTGTGATGCGTGTTTTTCAGCGTTTGTGACTGATAATTATAATAGAGACTCCTGCAGTGCCTAATGCCTCCCAATCATGTTCGGGGCTGCTCGTGTTTCTGAGACACTACGGTGTATGGGGCACATTAAGGCAAAACCCCCCTCAGCCCTCTAAGTACTGTAATTCTCTGAGAACTGGGTATATTAAAACATTTATAAACTAATATTAGATGAAGTGCTATGAATATAAATAATAGAGCTCTTTTAGTTTAATATACATTGTATGATTATGGAAGTTCATATTGAATACCCAAGTATGAGTATAGCACAACCACACTAACCAAATTTGTGTAAATCACCCCTCTTAAGTAGATTTTACTTTTTTCTGATAAACTGTTTGTTGATGTTGGTTTTTGTTATAGTTGGTTGTTGTTGCTGATTGTTGTTATTGGTGGTTGTTGGTTGTGGTTGTTGCTGATTGTTGCTGATTGTTGCTGGTTGTGGATTGTTGTTGGTGACTGTTGGTGTTGCTGGTTGTTACAGTTGTTTGACGATAATGGGTTGTTTAGATGCTGAGCACTTTACAAATATTATATAAGTGTTAGCACAAAAATTATACCAATAACCTAAAGAAAACAAAATGCAAGAAAACTTTCAAAATAGCTCAGAACAGACAAAAAATCTAAGTCTAAATGAAATGATTCATATCAAAGTTGGTTAGTAATTTGGACGTGGTTATATATATCTGTTCATTTGAATAACAGTTCCTGGATTTCCTCAAGTGATTCTATAAAATAAACCTCAAGCTGGTCTTTCTAGATCTGTTCCGCTCTGCCGCCGAGGCCGGACCCCATGACATCCTGAAACTGTACAACCCTAAAGGCAACATCATCAACATTTCTCCGAGCCTTGAACCCAACAGCCCCAACCTGTGCTACAAGCTGGAGGTGGTGGCTGCCGACTGTAACAGTGAGCTGTTAGGTATCTTTAATTAGGCATCGTGGGAATGGCAGTGATCTAGTTCACATGGAAACTGTTGACAGTCTCCATCTTTTTATGTCATTTCAGGTGCCGAGCTTGCTGGTGCACTAGGATTTGACCTGTCATCCATGGAAAAAAGGTAGGTGGGGCAGGCTGGGTATTAAAGGAGAGAACATGCGTAAAGATCTCTTAGGTATGCTACCATCAGTGTGCTTTTTAAAGTCTCATATCAGGCATTAAAGACCAGAATCTGAGCCATGACACGTACAGCTGAAAAGTTCATGAATGGTTGCTTCACTGATCCCAGACTGCAGGGCCTGGAGAAGAAAATCCTCATCGAGGCTGGCGAGACGCCTGCAGTTGTGTATGAGATGAAGAAGCAGGTGGATTCATTCAGAGAGAAACTGGAGGTATCCCAGCAAAGTTTCCCACATCCAGTGTTGTGTTGTTTAAGCTTGTTCCGCCTCAAATAACTGAACAAAAATACCAGAAGTTTTTTTAAATTCAAAACTTAGAGACAAACATGGGGATAAAGTGGGTTTGGCAGGTGGGGGAACCCTATGATTAGATGTCACAGTGCAGCAGGGCTGGGGAAATAATCACTTAGGAAGAAGTCAGTAATAATTTGTAGTGTGAGCTCCAGTAGGTTTGTGTTCAGTGCTCATTTGTCTTCAGAGTGTGGAGCATCTAAGCTGGCTGGGGCTGTTCAAAGATCTCTCGGAGGGAACCCACAAGCCCTCACCGTTCTACCACAAAAGGACGCTGCGTAAAACCAGGGAAGAGTGTGAACATGTGCGGGAAAAGTTCCTGCAAATGAGGTTTGTAAAAATTCACATTAAAATGTTTGGAATAATTTGCTATTCTTACTCCTCATGCCACAATCTTTGCAGCACTTTGGAGGTATCTGAGGAAGTGAGGCAGTACCTGAAGACGCCAACCTTTGATAACTGGTAAGTTTTGCTTTAAAATGCATGAATCCAATTGCTTTTAATGTCACCTGCTGAATCTGTGTTCATCACCCTGATGCGTCTTTGTGATCCTAAATAAACGAGCGCACCTGTTTCCTCCGTGGACAGTGAGGCAGGCGGTCAGCCAATGACAGTCGTGCCCAACAAACACATCTGATGTGTTTCTGAAGAGGATGGAAGCCCTCAGCCTTTTCTTCTGATCCGCACACTCATCTCAATATGAATAGGCCTGGATGAGGACTCGCTAATTAAAAGAAGGTCTTTATAAAAGCCTTAATATGCACACCGCGTTTGAAGTGAGCGCCATGCATTCACTAAGGTTCGGTTATCTTTTCATTTGTCCAAAAGCTTTTAAAGCAAACCTGCAGCAATAGAGGAGCATCGATGAGGTTAAGTTCAACCTACACACCTAAAGCTTGGAGCTAAATTACAGGGTTCCTCTAAAGACCTGATAAAATGTGCTTTTTGCAAGTTGGCCAGTGCAGTATTATCAGGAATAATTCTGACGTGATCCTGCACTCTTGCTGCTGTAAACAAATTTACTGAAAAGACTAAAACCCTCAGTGTGTTCGTATGTTTCTCAACACAGGAGTGCAACCACTCCTCGTGAGCACAGTCCAACATGTGTTTGAAAAGAAAAAAACACATGAGTTTTAAGCAAAAATGCAAAAGTAGATGTTCAGTAGATAGATAAACAAATGTGGGAACAGGGTCCCAGCAAACAGAAAGGTGATAACGCTATACCTGCACTAAATTTTGGAGAAATATAGTGAAAACTGATGTTTTTATGAATATTTTAGTGCTGTCAGCATTAATCGCGGCAAATCTCTGTTAGCGAGTTATCGCAGATCACCCTGATGCGTGTGGCTGGACGGCGCTAACGCGTTAACGAGCATTAATGAGGTGTGCAGCCACAGGCACTGGGCGAACTCGCTAACAGAGATCTGACGCGTTAATGTGGTTATGGCGTTAATTTCGTTTTAGCGAGATTAACGCTGACAGCACTAGAATATTTTTTTGTTTGTGTCAGTCAAAATAACATTTTTTGTTCTTTCTGGATTTGCAAGACTTTCACCTTTTTTTTTTAAAAGAAAAGAATTTCATGACAGATGGTTATGGTCCTCACTATTCCAACTTTGGCATCAGAGGGTTGGATATGTCTAAATGGTTCAATAATTGTCCTCTTTCCTTCCTCAACACTTCAGCTGACTCCACAGCTTCTGCATTTCTGTGTTGAATAATTATCGTCTGCTTGTCTTTCCTCAAAATCTTGTCTTGAAAGATGTGCTGAAAGATCCATTCTTGGACTTTGTAGCAATGGGAAATTTATGTCTTTTACATTATCTGTGTGTCCATTAGAAAACATTTCACCATTCAAGGTTTTTTTGTTAAGCTGAAAATTGGCAGGTCACATTTAGCCTGGAAATCCGAGTGGAAGGACAAATGTTGACTGGTTGGCTATTGATTTTTTTTTCTGGTGATGTGCAGGCAGTGGGAGGATGCAGAGATTATGGTGCTCCTGCAAGTCATGTACACAGATTTAGACTTTATACCAACCTTCAACATCGAGCCCGAAGTCTTGCAGCAGTTTCTGTTCGAAATCTATCGCAGATACAACAACATCCCTTTCCACAACTTTAAACACTGCTTCTGTGTGACCCAGATGGTGAGTATGTTTAACGCCTGCAACTAAGGCCGTAATTCCCAATTACGCTGTGGTTAAATTTACCTACAAATACTTAAAGGCAGTTACACTAGAATAAGAGGGTAAAAAGTTAGTTAGGAAACAAAGAAAGTAATTTTAAGTACTGTGTAGTTTCATGGTAATAATGGTACACAGCACTTTTCAGGTTGTGAGGCATATTTTGGCTCCATCACTAAAAGCTCACACAGGTCTACAAATTATTAAATATAGCACAAACCCCGAAAAGTACAGCATATTTACGCATATGTAAGAAATATTGTGTTTTTCTGCAAAATCCATCCATCTATCCATCTTCTTCCACTTATCCACGGCGGCCAGGTTGCAGGGCAGCAGCCTAAGCAGAGAAGCCCAGACCTCCCTCTCCCCAGCCACCTCCTCCAACTTATCTGGGAGAACACCAATGCGTTCATAGGCCAGCCGAGAAATATAATCTCTCCAGTGTGTCCCGGTGGGACATGCCTGGAACACCTCACCAAGGAGGCACCCAGGAGGCATCCTTATCAGATGCCCGAACCACCTCAACTGGCTCGTTTCAATGTGGAGGAGCAGCGGCTCTACTCTGAGCCCCTCCCGGATGGCTGAACTTCCCACCCTATCTCTAAGGGAGAGGCCAGCGAACCTTCGGAGGAAATCCATTTCCAACACTTGTATCTGCTATCTCAATCTGTCAGTCACTACGGACAGCTTGGGACCATAGATGAGGATAGGGACTTAGATTGACCGATAAATCAAGAGCTTCGCTTTTACACTCAGCTCTCTCTTTACCACAACGGACCGGTACAGCGTCCGCATCACTTCAGCTGTAGCACCAATCTGAAAGTCGATCTCCCGCTACCTTCTGCCATCACTCGTGAACAAGACCCTGAGATACTTAAACTCCTCCACTTGGGGAAGGAACTCGGAGTTGGCACTCCACTATTTTCCAGGTGAGATTTGGAGGTGCTGATTCTCATTCCCCCTGCTTCACACTCAGCTGTGAATTTTTCCAGTGCGAACCATCACCCGTTGAAGCCAACAGAACCACATCATCCGCGAAAAGCAGAGATGGGATTCTGAGACCACCCAAGTGAAAGACTTCCGCCACTTGGCTACACCTAGAAATTCTGTCCATAAAAATTATGAACAGAATCGGTGACAAAGGGCAGCTGTGCCGGAGTCCATCACCCACTGGGAATGAGTCCGACTTATTGCCAGCTATGTGGACCAAGCTCTTGCAATGGTTGTATAAGGATCGAATGGCCCGAAGCAATACGCCAGACACCCCATGCTCACAAAGCACCTCCTACAGGACACATGTAGACTGGTTGGGCAAACTCCCATGCACCCTCAAGTATCTTTGAGAGAATAAAGAGCTGGTCCAGTCTTCCACGACCAGGACGAAAATCACATTGTTCCTCCTTTCTCTGAAGTTGGACTAACGGATGAACTCTCCTATCTAGCACCCTGGCATTTCTGCAAAATTATCATGAAATTACACAGTTTTCAAATTTACTTACGGTATAATTGTTTGCTTGTTTCCTCTAAGAACGGGACTTGTTCCCCCTTATTCTAGTGTGCCCATCTTTAAGTATTTGTAGGTAAATATAATTAGATTTTAATTTGAAATAAAAATTGGACATTATAAAGTGATACCAATAAATGCAGGTAAATCCTTCTTCTTCATTCTCTCCATTTGTGTTGTTGCCTTTGTTTGTCTTCCCTCTGAGCAGATGTATGGTTTGATCTGGCTGACTGACCTGAGGAGTAAGATGGACAGCATTGACCTGCTGATTATGCTGACCTCTGCAGTCTGCCACGACCTCGACCACACGGGATACAACAATGCCTATCAGGTACACAAAGCACACTTTTTAGGCTTCCCTAGTACTGAAACTCAGACCTGCATTGTGGTTTGTTGTACCAGTTGGAGTTAGAGCACTCCCGGCCTACATATCAGAATATGAGAACAGAATTTTGATTCAACCTGAAAATTTGGCTCGGTGCGATTTTTGTACACATTTTCTCACTAGATGATGTAAAACTGTGATATGGCAACAATTTTCTGCATGTAATGGATGGCACTTACTGCTTTCATATAGTAATGAAACTCCTTTAAGATTAGGGAAAAGTCTCTTTGAGACTCTTTGAGAACCAGTCCATGTAATTCTGTGTAGTTTCATCGCTTAAAATCTTTTATACCAGTTATTTCGAAACTACCACCTTTTGCACTGTAGAAGAACAGCCAACACAGGTTTTGCTGGGACTTCAGTGCAGATGATGTTACAACACTCTGTGATGTTTTATTCATCTGAATTTTCCAGTTTTCCAAAATAAGGTTGAGGCTTGAACTTTGGTAAGAATCTCATGTCTGACTGTCCTTCAGATAAACGCTCAGACTGAACTCGCTCTGCGCTACAATGACATCTCTCCTCTGGAGAACCACCACTGTGCTGTAGCTTTCGAGATACTGGAGAGGGTAAGAATGAAAACCCTCCATTAACCTGCGTACATGCATGGATGACTCCACAGTGACCCGAGAGTCTTTGTTTCATAGACAGAGAGCAACATCTTCAGGAATCTGTCCACGGATCAGTACAAACGGATACGAGAGGGGATCATCAAGTGAGATCATCTTCCAATAGTCATGTTTTTAATTTTTCTCCCCCCAAAAGGAGGGAATATGTCTGCCTGTCTGTCTGTTTGTTAGCAGTCTAGCATCCACAATTTTCAAGATATCATGTTCAAATTCTGTGTGCCGGTAGAAACCAAGCTAAAGGTGATTTAATTTTGTGTAAAAATGCTAGACCTTGAGGGACATGTGTACCTAGTTTGGCTAAGCATTTAACCTTAACTTTCATTGTTACGTCCAAGGTCAAAGTTGACCTTGAAAAAACTTTGTAGAAACCATATTGAGTAATATATCATAAGAAAGGGCACGCAGAGAGCAGTGCAAAACACTTTTTATTTTGTCAATACAACACCCTACAGTGTCACAATGATGTCATAAGATGACATCAGTATTTTATAATAAAAACAAAAAAAAACCCATCAATGTGTTAGTGTAGTCTTTGCCTTCTGTGGGGAAGTTGTGATCTCTGAGTGCTCTTGTTCATCATGACATCTTAGCACAGAATTTATAATGAGCACTGATTGTTTCAGATGCATTCTGGCCACCGACATGTCGAGGCACAATGAGGTTCTCAACAAGTTCAAGTCCATCCTTCCAGTGTTTGACTTCACCAACAAGGACCACAGAGACGTGGTAAGACTACAGAGCACCGTGAAAATTTGGAAGCATGTATACATCTATTTACTGTTGTTGTTTGTGCAGCTAATGACGATCCTGATCAAAGTGAGCGACATATCCAACGAGGCCCGGCCCATGGAGGTGGCTGAGCCCTGGCTGGATTGTCTTTTACAGGAATTCTTCAACCAGGTACCGACTCCTGCTGAACTTTGTCAAGACATTTCAAAGTGACAATATGATATGATGCTGTTTTTGATGAGATATCTGTAACTTAAAGAGGGATGTTTTGGAGCACAGTGACCTGAACTCTAAATGTTTTGGCTCTACCATGAGATTCAGGGACGGTCCAGCTGATTTTTGAAGGGCAGAGACAAACTGTGAGGTTCTTTATAGACACAGTCTGTTATCAAGTTGTGTGAGAATTTATTTTTCAGATGATCTGACCTTGTTGGTGCAGTTCATTATAACAAATGCAGAGTAACTTCACTTTTTAAAGCTACAGAAACTAAAATATATTACCTTTTAAATTCAAATGTTACATCCACCGTGGCCTTACAGTAATGAGGGTGTGCCACACAGCTGAACACCCCTTATAAAGCAATAGAAGTAAACTAAGTTAAGTGGGTCAAATCTGTCTCCTGTCGTTCTGTCAGAGTGATGTGGAGAAGTTGGAGGGCCTTCCCGTTACCCCCTTTATGGACCGGGACAAAGTTACCAAACCTTCATCTCAAACAGGCTTCATCAGATTTGTTCTTCTGCCTCTCTTCATCGAGCTGGCCAACCTCTTCCCCTGCCTGGAGGTATTAAAATCAAAAGTATGGAGAAAATGTACTGTATGTACTTCTTTGAAAGCATCTTTGCAAAATTTAATGAAGACTTTCACAGGAAGGTGTCCAAAACATCTTAAATAAGTGGCTCAGATGAAAAGAAAAGACTAAAATAAACAAAAAAAAAACCCCTAATTGGTGTGAAAGGCAGCACAGGTAAACAGTGAATGGTGAACAGTGTAAACAGGGTAAGATTTACAAAATAAAACAGGAAATTACTTTACAGAAACCCGTCCTCAGCAAGTGTTAAAGTACAGCCGGCCTTTTTCTACAGTAAGGAACTCATAAATGGTTAAATTCAACCCATGTTTTTTGGTAAATTGTAATCAGTTTAAACTTTTTTTGCAATAATTCTGCAGCAACACATTATTGATCCCGTCCGGAAAGCTCTCGACTACTACACAGAGATGGAGAAAGCTCTGGAGACGGAGCAGCAGAACCGGGCTCAGAGCGAGAACGCAGCCAAGAGCAAGGAGGCAGCGGGAGGCCGACAAGACAGCCAGACGGACGCCGGGCCAGACACCTCGGAACCAGAGTCACAGTTAACATGAATGATTTCATATCAGTTCACTGTCATATTGATTATTTGGTGGACTAAACGTCCTGTGATGTAGTTTCTCTGCATGCAGCGTTGATGTAACTAGAATAGAATAACATCACATTCAACAGAAGTCTATTTTAAAATAAATCTGTTTCTCACAGAATGTATTTTATGAAAGAAACATTATTTGTAAAGGATCATAACACTGCGTTGTTACTCTGGTGCTGAAGTACCCATGAAAACACTATGTTGTAATGACTGCCACTGTTGTTTGTTTGTGTGTGTGTGTGTAGGTGTGTGTGCTCTGAGTTGTTCTTGGTCTAGTTTGCAGTTAATAAAACACACACAGGGAGTTTGCTGTACTGTGTATTGTTGTCATTGTTCTATCTTTAAAAAAGAATGGGTTAAAAAGTGCTAAAGACTTGAAAACTGAAAGACGATAATTTAATGCCAAACCAACCAATCAAGCAAGTGACATGACCCTAACCACAAAACTGTGTTAGCCAATCAGAAATGTTAATATCCAGGTTAGCTAAACATTTGACCTTGACCATCATTGCTAGCGCTCAAGATCAAAGTTGACCTTGAAAAAAAAAAAGTCAACAAATGATCCAACCATACATTATCTTATCTGCTTATCCTTATCAGGGACACTGATGGGCTGGTAAAGAAACCATATCAAATAATATTTCGAGTCGTAGGTGGTTGCAATGTTACTATAACAGGCTGATGTCATCATGTTGGAATAAGAACACCATAAAACATCAAAGTTTTAGTTTGGTTCTCTTGTTTTGCTGTTGTTTAACAGAGACTTTGAATGAAACAAATGCCTGATTATCAGCAGGTGCAGGATGCATTACTGGACACTAGGTGGCACCATACTGCAGAGCTCAGAAAGATCAGCTGGGACCAGAAGTTCAGTCAGAGGGAATCACAGCTTTGTCTCCAACAGGAAGTTCAACTCTTAGCCACCGGTATCTTTGTTAGAGGCTTCCTTCTCATCTGCTTTTAATGTATATTCAGTTTGGTGCACTTTCAGAATGAATTACCCAGCAGTGTGATATATTTTTACCTTTACACAATAAACCTTCTCTAAAATGTTGATTGTTTACTTGTTTTAGAGGTATTGACATCACTTTAAGACTGTTCTTTCCCCCTCGGGAAGACAAAAGACGCCGTGGTGTGTGGGGCCTCTGGCTTCTCTCGCCTGAATGAACGCTGGTATGTGCTCTGTACTTGCAGGGGGTCACCATTCATTCTTCTAACGCCAGCAAGCAATGTGACCCGGAGCAAGTTTGGCAGCGGGGAAGAAGTCCCAGAATAGTGTTCCTCTTTATCGTTTTTTCAATGACAGAATCAGCTATTAAAGTTTGCTGGTAGCAATCCCATCACAGCTCAGAGCCAAATACAGATCTGTTCTTTTTATAGGCTTCTCATAATCAGAGGAAAACTCTGAGTGAAAGAAGAGAAGGGCAGGCAAACGTCGTCACCCAGAGCTGCTGCAACAGCTGCTGACAGCGAAGGACTCAGATTGAGAGATGATCCATTTACAAAACCCCCTTGAATAAGATTAAAACTCCTAAGAACCCTAAAAAATCAAATATTTAGTATTTAGAGGACTTGTATTTGTGCACACAAATAAAATCCGGAAAGATTAACGCTTTAAAAACTTGGAATCAGCTTTGAATCTTTGATCTGCATAAAGATTCAAAGCATGGCTGTGGAGCTACTTCAGACAGTTATCCAGTGACTTCTAAACGTCTGAGAATTAGCGCTTGTGTGTGCACTTCAGTCCACACTGTCTGGTTTAAAATCCACTGTGGGGTTGTACAGAGGTAGTGGGCCCCACAGTGGCAAATACACATGACCCTGACTGCATGATTGTAAAGTTCATGAAACCCAATCTCAGAATGAATGAGCAATAAATGCTAATCAGAAATATAAAGACAGTTATCCGTTGACTCTATGGACTTCCCCGTATAATCTCGGGTCATCCAGTTCCATGTTTTTGGTGTTTCAAACTGCAGCTGCTCGACTTCCAAGTGATCTGTCGGAAGGACAACAAGTGTTCCAGCCCAGCTGCATGAGCTGAGGTCATTTTTACACAGTCTTTGAAGGTCTCTGTGAATATGCTCCACAGCAGATTACACATCAAATCAAACCCCATCCTCTGCCTCCAGGTGATCCCCTAAAAACTAAAGGTGACCAGGCTCTGGAAAAGTGTGATGGCCCACATGAAGGTTCAAGGTTCAAGGTTCTTTATTTGTCACATGCATAGTTATACAAGTATAACACACAGTGAAATGTAGCCTGACACGCTCCTCGACATGTGCAAAAAAATTGGGGGGGGGGCGGGGGTGTAGAGGAAAAACATTATATATATATATATATATATATATATATATATATATATATATATATATATATATATATATATATATATATATATATATATATATACACACACATATAGTATATACATTGGGTGAATGTGCAGTAGTAGCAGCAAGCAGGTGAATTCTGTACATTAATATGAATAGACATCTGACTATTTTACAGGATAGACAATATAAACATATTTAAAATTAAAGGAATTGAAATGTACATTGTGCCTTGGTTTAGAGTGTCTGGAAGAGTCCTGTCTCAGTCAGTTATAGATGATGTGAGAGGGCGGGTGTGTGTGTTTCGGCACGGATGGCTTGGGGATAGAAGCTCCTCTTGAGTCTCTCTGTCCTTGCCCGGAAGATGCGGAACCTTCTACCAGATTGCAGAAGTTGGAACAGTTTGTTGCCAGGATGGGACGGGTCCTTCAGTATCTGCGCTGCTCTAGTCCGGCATCTCCTGGTGTAGGTGTCCTGAAGCGGGGGGAGAGCAATCCTGCAGCAGCGTTCTGCTGTACGGATCACTCTCTGGAGAGCTTTTTGGTCCTTCACACAGCTGTTCCCAAACCACGATGTCATGTTCTGTGTGAGGATGCTCTCCACAGCGCCTGTACAGACATGAAGGCCATGTCTGAGGGTTCAACTGTGAAGGTTATCTGCCCCAAATTTATTATTTTTTAAATATTTACTTTATTGTTTTTATTATTATTATTTGGAGATGTTTAAAGATGTTTCTGTTATGTAGAACTTTTTTTTAATGATATTTGATATTAATTTTTTGTTTTTTAATGTGTTTTTTTTTGCATTTTTGAATAAGATCCAGATGTTTTAAAATTCCGTTATCTATTATTTTTAGTTACTTTTGGTTTTATGTGTCTTCGTTTTTTTTTTGTTTTTTGTTTTTGTTGTTGTTTGTTTTGGGTGAACTTGACCCTCACAGCTGATTGGTCGGAGTGTGACCAACGCCTTCTGAGCGAGCAGCCAATCGGAGACTGCGCTCGCTGCGGGCCGGTTCCGGTGATCGCGTAGGAGGAGGTCTGTGTCAGTGTGCACAGCTGTCCTTCTCCACCTCACCGAGGAGTCGTGTTAGATTAAAGCAGAGATTCACCGGCTGTGTTTAACACTCGTTTTAAAGAAGAAGAGAATAAAAATGGACCCGCTGGTTGCTGCTATTGATCAGGGCACGAGCTCCACGAGGTTTCTGGTGAGTTTTAGTGAAGTTTCGCTGTTTTCATGTTGTGTTCAGGGCCCGGGAGCAGCTGGGACAGCAGACTACGGAGACTCTGTCCTGTGCTCAGAGGCTTTGGCCAAACAGCTGTAATCGTGGATGAAGTGCAAATCACCACGTGACTTATGTCTGTGTTGTGCTCGGCTCAGAAACGAGCTTGAACATCACGATGATTCTATTTAAACAGAGATTTAAATAGAAAAAGCAACCAGTGGACTGGAGCAGCACACTGACCTGTAGCTTCCACCTGCTTTGGATGGGGTTCAGGTGCATCTACAAAGAGCTAAAATCAGTCCAGCTGAATGATCACTTTGAACAAATTTGGACTTCCTCAACCAGGTCAGCTGGAAAATCGAGCTTTGGCACAGAGCATGAGCAGTGAGGGGCTCAGAGGAGGTAAAAGTGCTGTTGGAGTGCACAGAGAGAAATTCAGATTTGTGGGTTTTTCTGACACGTAAGAGCTTCTACTCATAAATGAATCATAAATGAATTTCTTTTTGGTGCTTGAGATTTAAACGTCCACAGGTGCTGAACTCTCTGAAAATAAAGGCCTTTCCTGTGTCATCATCAGCTGACATAACGGTCGTTCTGAGCAGCAGTAAAACTTTAACCTAACGCCTGATTTTGACTCTTGATCATTTGGCTGCGGATCGACTGCAAAATTGTCACAGAGCCTTCGTTTGTGTATACATGTGTAATGATCTCATAAAAACAAACTTTACTGCGTCTTTACGGTGTTGCATTTGCTACTTTGTGGTCCTCCGTCATGGTGTTACTCCAGAACATAGATTCATAACATCCTAGAGGGTCTCAGTTGGATTCAGGTCTGGAGAATGTGAGACAAAGGCATCAGCGCCTCCATCATCCAGGAACTGCCTGCACACTCCGGGTACATGAAGCCAGGGATTGCCCTGCACAAACAGGAGGTCTGAGAACCTGGCATGTAACAGAAGTCAGGGTGCTGTTGGCTAGCACGTGGAGGCCTGCGTGACCCTCCAAGGATACGCCTCCCCAGACCATCACTGACTCACTGCCAGGCTGGTCATGCTGGATGATGTTACAGGCAGCATAACGCTCGCCACGGTGTCTCCAGACTCTGTGAACCTGCTCTCGTCTGTGAAGAGAAGAGAGCATCAGTGGTGGACCTGCCAGTTCTGGTGTTCTCTGGAAAATGCCAGCCAGGCTGTGAGCACAAGTCCCACTAAAATGCCCCCATGTGACCCTCACAGAGTATCTGATATCTCAATCAGAGACATGCCTCTGACTCTGGCAGTACTCCTCCTGATCCGCCTCGCATTAATAAGCAGATACCATCCCTGCTGCTGGGTCTACTCCACGCTCCTGACACTGTGCCTGGAGACACGGCAAACAATCGGCTTCCCAACTGGACGCGAGTTTAGAAATGAGTACATGAGATGGAGCGCTCAGGGTGAGCAGTTTGGAGGCAAAATTAGAGAGGGAGGGCTGAGATGTTTGGATGTGTGCGGAAGAGGGAAAGGAGGAAGAGGAGGTTCACAGATGCTGAGGGTTGGGTGAGGGATGGGGTGAGATGGAGGGAGGTTATCTGCTTTGGCGACCCCAGAGGAGCGCAGCCAAAAAGAGAAGAAGAAGACCTGGAGACTTTGATATCCCTGACGTTTACCTGACTTTTAGTTATGCTCTGATGATCCAGCGTTCCCTTCCTTTTTTTGAGGTGTCATTAACAGTCAGAAGGGCAGAATACATGTCTAAGCTGTGGGTGGATGATTGAGAATCAGCCCTAGAGTCAGCAGCTGACAGTGGAGTTGAAATCAAGATGAGGAACTCAGAAGAGAAGCAGCTTTATTGTTTTATTTGTGTATTTGTCACAGATTGGGTCTGTGGGTGCAGAGGATGTTGTTTTATATGCTTATTAGTTTTTGAATCAGTGAGCGTAGCCCCGTACGATCAGTATTTGTGAGGTCACATTTTTTTTTGGGAGCAGGTAAAAAAAAACAAGTTCAGACTGAGTTCAGTTCTCATCAGTTTTCAGTAAGCGTGATGATTCAGACTTTTAACACTGATGGTGCAACTGAACTAAGATGACATCAGACATCCTCCTTGCATCAATGCTCTCTCTTTTTACAGGCTTAGTTTGTTCCTGTTAGATTTCCAGTGTAAAGTAAGTCAGGAAGTCTAAAGTTTAGACTTTAGGGTTGAAACTACTCTTGGATCACATGTCCTAAAAGCGTAACAAGGATTTCCTGTAGCTGAGTGAACGCACGGTGAGAGGAGGGTGGTGCTGCACGGAGCTTTATCCTATTACTTAATCAGAAGAAACGCTGACTTCTGTCTGACTGCAGGTGACAGGGAAAGTCCTGCCTCGTGTTAATTCCCTTCTTCTCTACAATACTCTGGCAGCACCCAGAGGCGATCGAGCCAGTGATCAATATCGTCTTTCCACTCCTCAGTGGGTGGAAGGAAAAACATAACTGGAAAAATTAAACTGTGGCAGCTTTAATTTGCTCCCTAATTAAATGAAGCTTTTAATATTTCTGTTCCTGCTTCTAATGAGCTGTGTTTCTCTGCAGGTGTTCAACGCAAAAACAGCTGAACTGATCAGTCACCACCAAGTAGAGATCAACCAGAGTTTCCCCAAAGAGGGGTGAGTGACTCGAACTTCAAATTATCACAATTAGACACTGTGTGTATCCACCATATTGTCCTGGTGCAACAGATTGCACACCTATGTGCAGTATTTATTATCTCTGCACACCCAGCCTGAGATCCGTGTTGCTTGAATAGTTGGTGGAATAACAGGATGCTTTGCACTTCAAGTCTTTGTGCACTCACAGGAGTCCAGTTTTCAGGTGACGGCTCAGTTGTCTACTGAGGCCGAAGCTGGTAAAACAAAAAAAACAATGCCATCAGGAAGCTGATGATAAAAACGCTGTCCTTTGATCAAATGTTACTCATTCAGCTGTGAAGCAGAGAGCAGAGGAGAGAAACTAATCACAGAGATTCATCACACTGGGCCTTCAATCAAATATGTGCACACGCTGAAGATAAAGAGCAGAAATACAGGAGTTTAGTTTTTATGTTTCATTTTTTTAAATGTTGGTTTCTTTGGGGATGTGCAGTTTGAATGTTCTTGAGAAAGCTGCAAGCCGTTGTTGAAAGGCACCGTGGCACAAAGTAAACACACTTCCATTCATTTTTGGCAACGCTGCGGTCAGGGGACTGCGGGGGCCACTGTAAAAGCTTCAGCTTGTCTTTCTCTGGGAGTAGTTCACAGATTATCCTTTGAGCTGTTGTCCATTTTATTTCACCTGCATGTCTGATAGCAGGGCATGTTTGTTAACAGCAGATATTTCCACCTGCATGCCTAACAGTTGAAAAATAAAAAAGTCTGTCCACATCACTTCCTGCCCACTTCTCTGAAACACCTCTGTCTCATCCACATACTGGTTTTCAGTAATGCACTGGCTGACTTTTTTGATGTGATAGCAGTTAAGTTTACCTGCTCATCCATATAGAGGCTAAAGCTTCTTCCTGCAGTCACATTGAGTTTCCTTTGTAGTCAGCAGACCGGCAGGTTTCTTATCCTTCAAAATCTCATTCGGACCGCCACTGTTTATCACTTTGATTCACATATTTTCACTTACCAATATAATATAACCCAATGAAAATAGCTCAAACCTGTTAATATTCTTTCTTCTGAATTTTAACTCTTGCTTTATATAGGAGTCTTTCGCAGTTGCACAGATATGTGTTGATAGAACTGTAAAGCTTGTAACAGCAGCACCTCCCCCCTCCTCTGGTGTCTTTTTAACAGGCTACTAAGTTACAGTTTAACCACCTTTTAATCACGTAACTTTATTTGATATGTAACAAACTGAGTCTAAGGTCCAGGTTTTATTTCATTTTTGTTCCTAACAAGCTGGCATGTGTGACCCGGTACAAGAGACAGACTGACCGGCTGTACTGCAGATCCAGAACACCCAGACAGAAATTACAGCAGGCTGTAAACTTAAGGTGTTTTCTTCCTGAATGCAAATCTCACAAAGCTGCAGGTGATCATTCGGGCCGTGGAACCATGGAAACATCTACAAGCGAGACTTTTTCTCTGTTAATGAAGTCGGCTTTTTACAACCTTAAAATGTAGAAAAAATTAAGGATTTCTGTCAGAAGAAGTTCTAACATGCACGTCTACAGGTTAGACAGTTATAACAATGTCTTTACAGGTCTGAGTAAAAAATCAGAAAACTACAACTCATCCAGAGTGAAGTGGATAACTCCCTTTGTTAAACCACTGCATTGGCTTGGGTCTGGCTGGTGTGCCAGATCATAGTTTTTAAAATGCTTCTATTGGTCTATAAAAGCAGTAAATAGGCTTCCCAGATTTTAATTTGATCTTGATTATCATGTTTTTCATAAAAATTTGAAGCACTCTGGATTTTCACATCCTGAAAAGTCTCAAAACTTCATCTGTCGCAGATTTCAAACGGGTTTTAAACATGCACGCGTGTGTTTTCTGTGTGTTTGCGTGTTGGCCAGATGGGTGGAGGAGGACCCGCGGGAGATCATGCAGTCTGTTCACGAGTGCATTGAGAGGACCTGTGAGAAGCTCTGCAAGCTCAACATCGACGTCTCCAACATCAAAGGTAGGACGCTGACGGTGGAAGACGGGGTAGAAAATGAGGGCATCGGGGCAAATTCATTGAAATTTATCCTTTTTTTTGTTTTCAGCGGTGGGAGTGACCAATCAGAGAGAGACGACCCTGGTTTGGGACAAAGACACCGGCGAGCCGCTCTACAACGCCATCGGTGAGAGCGTCAGCATCAGTATTTTTGGATTTCTACATCGGTGTCAGACTCACCGAGCTGTAAAAAAAGTGGATTGTGTAATGTGGGAAACGACTCGGGGCATGACTTGATTACATCAGGTTGAAGCATCCTGTGTCGTGTCTGTTCCTGCCCCGCCAAAAACCATCAGAGCTGTGATCCAGCAGCAGCCACTCCCACTCACACAGGCTTTCAGTTTAAAAAGCCAGTTTATCAGCGAGCTCTTCAGTCCCCTGATTCGACTGGGGGGTGTTGTGTCAGCTGTTCACTGATCAGAGCACTGCTTGAGCTATGAACAGCCAACAAAAGCTAGCAAAGTTTTTTTTTTTTTTAACAAAATGTTAGTGCTTAACTTCTCACAGCAGGAGAAAAGGCACCGCAAAGCAATTTTCTTCAAAAGGTGTGTCACCTTCATATTATTTAATCAGGTTTTGGGCCAAAAAGTGAACGCAGATGTTTTTATGTGGCTTTTTTATGTCTAATATCCCCGTTCATGCTGGAAAATAACCTGCAGTTAACAGGATTTACAATGGAGTCATATATAAAATAAATTCAGTTCACTTTTCTTCATATAACACCAAATCACCACAGCAGTTGCCTCAATCTCTCTATATTGTGAGGTAAAGACCTCACAGAGAAACCCCCTACAATCATACCACCCGCTGTGAGCACGCACATGGTAACAGTGGGGAGGGAAAACTCCCTTTTAACAGGAACAAATCTCTTCAATCTAAATACCAGCAATCACTTTTTGCCATGACAACAATGACAATGTGTAGAATGGTAGTAAAAATAAGTCCAAATTCATTGTGTCAGTTTGTCGCTGTGACCAGAAGCTGACAGACAGATGTTGTTAAATCCAGTTTTCCTGGTTTTTGGTGTTATTAGTGGGTCTGATGATATAACCTGATTTCAAACTGTTTTTAGCAGCTATCTTATTGATATGCTCTGTTTGGGATAATTTACTATCTATTTGCAGTTTGCAATAATTTGAAGTTTAAGTCGGGCTCTCAGATTAATGTTAGCCATTTTCAAAAAATGCACCACAGCATCATCAGACAGAGGTGCAGAACTCCCATATCGTTAGCTTCATAGCATAAGTGCCTAAGTCATTGACTTAGTCAAATGACTTAGGCAATTATGCTATGAAGCTAACGATATCCAAGTTAGGTTGAAAATTAAACAGAAGTTAACGTGCTGGTTTGCTCATACAAAGTCCACACGGTCTCCTGTTTTGCCTCCTGCGGGATTCACTCTAGCAAAAGTTGTATTTTCAAAGCGGCATTTTACTTTCCTGCTGTGCTTTGTGTGATGAAGCTCAACTGGGGAAAATCCCGACTTGGTTCCACAGCGTGCTCCAGAGTTCATGTGTGAAAACGACCACACAGCTGCACCAGCAGCCTGGCTAGTAGAAGTATATATAATAAAATATCACACATTGAAACCTTAGACAGGAAGGACTCAAGTTTAGCTGGTTAATAGTGACCAATCTTTCAAAATAAAAGCAAGGACATTGTTCACTAATACATTGTGGATGGCCTTGTTCTTCCAGAAAGATGAAAAATAAAGAAGGTAAAATTAGAGTTGGGATTATGCCCATGCCCATTCAAACAAACCCTGGGAACGCTGAGCTGTGAGTCTCATTTCTCATCCATCCTGAAAAAGACCTGGAGCTCTGTTGCCTTGGATCCTCTTTGAGGTTTAACCACAGAATTTAAATGAAGATCAGGTCAGAGGGCTGTAAGGAGCGTGATTAGTTAAACAAAGTTCTTGTGTTGTCTCAAACTTCAGCTGGTCCTCGTCATTCCTGCCATTTCTTTAGAAACTGAGGAAAATGTTTCCTGATTGCTCAGTTTTTATTCATTACGCTGAGACCGCCTGGCCTCTGATTAAAGAGTTAGTCTTTATGAAGCTTAGATCTACAACTACATATTGAGGTTGCTGTTTTCTCACAAAACTAATGCCAATGTTTTGGGTTCCCGTGTTTGAATCTTTCTCCTCTCCTGCTTTGTGTTTAGTTTGGCTGGACCTTCGTACTCAGTCGACGGTAGAGAGGCTCATTAACAAAGCTCCGGGAAGAAACAAGAACCACCTCAGGGTGAGAGATGATTGATAAGAAATTGGTAACAACTTAATCAGGGCAAGTTGTGTGGGTCAGAGGAACACTTGGGGGTGTAGTAGTGACTTTGTTATCTACTTTGAATCAGAAATCTGAAAGAAGGCAGGACTCTTGCTTTCTTTGTTGAAATATCTTTCTGATCTCTGTTTCTATTCTTAATCTCCACAGCATAAAACAGGCCTTCCCATCAGCACTTACTTCAGTGCAGTGAAGCTGCGATGGCTGCTGGACAACGTGGACGAGGTGCATGAGGCTTTCCTGAGCCAGCGTGCCATGTTTGGCACGGTGGACTCCTGGATCATCTGGGTAAGACCTGAACCTGTACCTCTCTGTCATGAGTGTGTGATTTGTTCTTTTAACACCCCCACCCCTCCACCCCCCAGTGTCTAACAGGGGGAAAGAACGGCGGGGTCCACTGTACAGACGTTTCAAACGCCAGTCGCACCATGCTCTTCAACATTCACACCATGGACTGGGATCCTGAACTCTGCAGGTGATTCACACTATACCCTGTACACTATAGACTGTATATAAAGGATGGGTGCCACAGCCTATCCAAATGTTTTGGCCACTGCCATGTTGGATTGTGGAGCCAGAGTGACCATATTTGCACGAAGGGCCTGAAAAGCTGTGTTATTGGCTAATGCTAGCTAGCTAGGTTAGCAAACAAACTATATAAGAGCATCAGAGAGCCAACCAATTAGTGTTAATAACATTAAATAACAACTGAATTCATCTGAATTAAATATTAGGTAATAAAAGGCTCCAACAGCACAAACACAGAACAGAGGTCTAGTTCAGGCCGGGTGAAGCCTAGCAAAGAGCTAGCAGCTACAGCTACCTGTGTCGCCATAAATCTGTCAGTCAGAGACGCCACACCCCTAATAATGCAAACTTTATTGCAACTTAAACAGATGAGTGATGCATATGTTATGTCTTTATTTCTGCTGTAAAATTGGATGTTTTGGGGATGGACTATGTTTTTAATGCAGTCTCAAGTGGCGGCTAAAGGAACTGCAGTTTTTGGTTTCATGTTTTAGCCATGGAGGTTGCTGCTTAATTGTCACACACAGAATAAAGCATTTAAGGTTATCGTCTGCGTATCTGTTTGCACACTCCAGTAAAAGCTCATTCACTTCCCATTCAGGGAGTTAATGAGCCATCTTTTGTTTTATGCAGTTGGCTGAGCTTTGAAGCAGTGGAAAAAATGCTGCACCAATACATTTTATTTCTTTTGAGTCATAAAAGCACAGAAAGAATGGACTGGTCTTCACCTGATTATTCAGAGTCAGCTCCCCAGCTTTAGTGAGAGAGAAACAAACACTCTGTTTTAGCTCCGTTTTGTCGAACTCCTCCAGATTTAATTTCAGTCATGATTCTTCTTCTTCTTCATCTTGCTGCTCTGCTTAGAGGTTGCTAAAGTGGCTCACGTGCCTTCATGCAGACTTAACCATCCCAGTATCGAAATAATCGGAGTCATATATTCGATTGTAAAAGATTTTACACCGGACATCCTTCCTGTACTGGTGAGGAGCTCTCATGTAGTTTGCTTTTGATTGCTTGTGGTTTGCCCAGGCCAATCCTCGTTGCCCCCTACATTGAGGCTGCAGGTTGCCCTTGGAGACGGGCTGGACGGGCTTAACTTGGCATCCGATCAATGTCTGCCTTGTTTTTAATTGATTTGATTTATATTTAAAGTTTAAAGAAACCTCGTGTGAAAAGCTACATTTTTAAAGTCACATTGTTGCCACTTTCTCCTTTGTTGTCTGTTCTTCCTCATCTGCAGCAATCTGGGGATTAAAACACAGAACAACAGGACAGAAAATAGAACAAAGACCTCATCAAAAAAAAAGAAAAACTATAAGTGCCTTTGTGTTTGTTTTTATTATGAACCTACAACCTCATGACAGACTCCTGCTATGCTCCTTTCAGGTACTTTGACATCCCGATGGAAATCCTGCCCAGCGTCAGAAGCTCGTCTGAGATATACGGCTGGATGGTGAGCTCAGATACGCCTCACAGCACGCTGTGTGTTTGTTTCTGTGACACCATTTGTGTTTTGAGGTCACAAACCTGAAACAACCTTTTTTTTCCCTCTACAACTCAAAGAAGAGATATGTGAAATCTGTGCAACCTGATACCGACACGAACCATAAATATTTCTGGTGAATGGTCTCGTTAAATGTTGTTATTACTGTAATGGCTATAAAACTTGATAAGAAGCATCAGGAGAGGTGATAATGTACAGACAGTGTAGATAGTGAAGGTCTGCTGAAGATTTCCAGCTGAACGTTTATTATTCTGATGGATTTATGCTGCACAGTTTTTTCCATACATCCAGATGCATGCATGACTTCATCCAATCCTACATTTTTTAAATTAATTACATTTAAATTAATTCAGTAGATATTTTTCCTACATAAATCATATTAATTAGTGTTTTTAACCTCTTTCCATATAAAGGATAAATGTCACCATGCTGGACTTCTGAAGGTGCATTCCTACATTTCCAACTAAACCTATATGGCTTGGTTAGCAGTTACAGACCAATTTCTCTTTTAAATATTGATTTTAAAATACTATCTAAAATCCTCGCACTTAGGCTACAACGTGTTCTGCCACAAATTATCGCCTCTGACCAGACGGGATTTATGGCCGGCAGGCACTCATATGACAATTCAAGACGCCTCTTGAATATTATCCATACATCGTGCAACTCAATTCCAGAGGTTGTGGTATCTCTTGACGCGGAGAAAGCTTTCGACCGCGTTGAGTGGAGCTTCCTCTATGAGGTGATGGATAGGTTTGGCTTAGGGGCTGACTTTATTCTCTGGGTTAAGCTACTATATTCCTCGCCATCCACCTGTATTCGTACTAACAACAACTTGTCTTTGCCTTTTCCACTTGAGAGGGGCACTAGGCAAGGGTGCCCTCTCTCACCCCTCCTATTCGCCATTGCTATCGAGCCTCTTGCAATATGGCTGCGTTCAGAGGATAGATTTAAAGGCATTACAAGGTTCGGTGTGACCCACAATCTCTCCCTTTATGCAGATGATTTGCTCCTGTACATTTCTGACCCTCTAAACTCATTCCCGGTACTTTTTGACATACTGGACCAATATGGTACACTGTCAGGATATAAGCTCAATTATCAAAAAAGCGAGTTGCAACCCCTCAATTCCCTGGCCAGAGCTCTTCCCCACTCAATAGTGCCTTTTAAGTGGACAGAAACCGGATTTAGATATTTGGGGGTTTTTATTTCCTCTTCTATATGTAAAATGATGAGGGAGAATTTTCTATCCCTACTAGAAAATGTTGGGAAAGATTGTGACTGTTGGACTTCTCTACCATTGTCAGTGGCAGGGAGAGTTAACCTGATAAAGATGAGTGTCCTCCCAAAATTCTTGTATCTTTTTCAACATGTCCCGATTCTTCTTACCAAGGCATTTTTTGACAAGTTAGAAAAGATTCTGTCACATTTCATATGGGGAGGGAAACAAGCTAGAATTCGCAAGTCTATTCTTCAGTCCTCTAAAACTGACGGCGGTCTTGGTCTGCCCAATTTTAGACACTACTATTGGGCAGCTAACATACAAAAACTTTTACATTGGGTTCATAACGACCCCCCTGCACCAGCCTGGGTACAAATGGAAACTGCATCTAGCTGTTACTCATTATCATCAATACTCAGCTCACCACTCCCTTTTTCTCCAACCCTTGTTGGGGATAATCCAATAGCTAAGGAAACGGTAACTATTTGGCGACAGTTCAGAAAATACTTCGGGCTACTTGGACCGTCTTTGCTAACGCCTTTATCAAAAAATTGTAATTTTGCACCTTCAAACACTGATGCGGCCTTTAGGAGTTGGAAAGATAACGGACTTAGGACTGTTAAGGACTTGTACAGTCAGGACACCTTTCTATCTTTTGCTGACCTATCGTCTAAATACAACCTGCCTAATTCCAACTTTTTTCGTTATCTTCAGGCTAGAAATTTTGTAAAAACGCAGTTCCCTCACTTTCCCAATCGGCCTCCAGAAACAAATCTGGATATCATCCTGCAGACGAACCCTCATCAAAACAGACTGATATCAGCCTTGTATAAAATACTAGATGCTTTGGTCCCCAAATCCATTTCTCATATTAAGCTGAGATAGGAGGAAAAGCTACAGACAACCCTGCCAGAACAGCAGTGGGATTCTGCTTTGAAATTGATTCACTCGTCCTCAATTTGTGCTTGTCATGCTCTGATTCAGTGCAAGGTGGTCTATAAAGTACACTATACAAACGCAGAATTATCTAAAATCTATCCAACCATTAGTGATGCCTGTAGCAGATGCGGACTATCGCCTGCCAACCATGTCCACATGTTTTGGTCTTGTTCGAAACTGAGTGCATTTTGGAGGAATATATTCGACACACTTAGCCAAGCATATGGCCAGACTGTCCCTCCTAACCCACTCTCCGCAATTTTTGGCATTCCTCCCGACTTGAACTTATCTGGTCCCCTCAAACAGGCCCTAGCCTTTACCGCTTTACTGGCTCGGAGGCTTATTCTGTTGAAGTGGAAGCTTCCCCACCCCCCAACTCATGATCATTGGGTGAGAGATGTACTCTTTAACTTAAAGCTGGAAAAACTTAGATTCTCTCTAAAAGGTTCTATTAGGGAATTTAACAAAATCTGGAAATCATTTCTCTTGCTGGTGGACACCATTACTTTACTTCCTGAGTCTGAAGTGAACTGAGCGAAGCTACATTATAATGTGTTTTTTTTTATTTTTTTATCTTATTTATACCTTATCTATTTGTTTTTCCTTTTGTTTGGTCCTTTCTCTGCTTTTGTTTTCTCTGTTTTTGCTTTGTTTGTTTTTGTTTGTTTGGTTGCGGGGCGGGGGGGTTGTGGTTGTTGTTGTTTTTTGGGGGTTATGCGTGTTATGTGTATGGGTCCTGAGATGTTGTTGTTTTGGTTTTTTGTTGTTTTTTTTGTGTGTGTGGGCAGAGACTGGTTCTCTGCGGTGTCTTGTCTAGTGTGGACCTGGTAGGGGGAGAATTCGGGTTGGGGGGTTGGAGGGTATAATGGACATACCACTGTTCTGAAATCAAGATTGACTTTGCTGTTGCTAACTTTGTATGTCATTGCTGAAATCAATAAAACAAAGTTGGAATAAAATACTCCAAAAAGCTCCCAGAGCACAAACTGTTTAGATAAGGTAACGCAGTATTTCTTCTATATATTTGGACCGCTTGTGTAATTACACACTTGCAGAGGTCCATTTTAAACCCTGTCCATGGCCCTTCAGGGGTGCAGGCACCTCGTCCATGGCCCATGGACTCCTCATCAGTAATAGTTTTTTTTTCTGTGCAAATGCACGTGTTACATGTGTGTTGTGAATCACAACACAGAAATATTTTCTGCATGTGTGTGTGTATATAGTATATTTGTGGAGTGTAGGTAGGAGTTCATTGAGTTGTTTAAAATCCCATTCTGTGGCCTCTCCCTGATAAACATCCTGATAAGAAGCCGTGCGGCTCTTATCTCATCTCCCGACAACATCATTGACTTTAATGTCGAAGCTTTTTTATGCAACGTGCTCTATGGACTGAGGTCCAGAGATCAGCTGAAGCAGCTGTTTGTTTCTCTCTCTCTGCCTCATTGATCGGATCATTTTTCTTTTTCTTTTTTTGCCTCTACATGTATCTTTCCATGCAGGACCGACCTCTTTAATGACTGGAATTAATGAATAAATAATCAGTTCTGATAAAACTAGAAAGGGTTCAGTTAGGTTAAAATAATAAAAGTATCCTATGCTCACTTTGACGCTTGTGGAGCTTTTATTAAACTGTAATTACCACTGATAACTCAGTGTGATGCATACTTGGCTACAGGGCCACGAGTCTGATTCCCTGCACAGCAAACGGCCTCCTGCTTCATCCTAAAGGTTTTCATATCATTCTTTGTGTCGCACTGAGCTCAGCGGTCATTTATCCAGAATCTAAACATGTCCACATTTCTGTCTCCTAACCAGAAATCCGGCTCACTTGCAGGAGTTCCAATTTCAGGGGTAAGAGCTTTTCCCTCTTATGCAACTTTGTTTAATGAGTCACATCTGTCTGTGTTCCGCTGCGAGGCTGTCGCTGTGCTGGAGCAACGCATGGCTCCCTCCCACTTTTTTTTTTCTGAGTAGAGACCATTTCGCTCGACCAATGAAAAATCTGCTCTGTGACACCTCAGAATCAGCTGATTTGTTTTGTATGTAATGAAGCCAAGCAAAAGCGGTATCTTCACACTCTCTTTCACAGTTCAGGCCCGCCAAGTACACGTGGGCGGGTCTGAACTAGCTGCATAAGTACAGGAGACGTCAGCAAGACCAGTTCAGGGCTGCAAAACACATTTAAGCTGCAACCAAATCAATTTAAAAGGAAAATAACCGTCTCTGAGCATCAGCATCATCTGAGGTCTGTCGTAGTTTGAATGAGCTGCAGCAGTTTCATCTCTGTAGAGTAGAGGAACAGAAACAAGCATTGGTATCCTGGTTGTTTGATCTGTTTTCTCATAATTCCCTTGAAACTTAAAAAGTGCATCCTGGGTACATTTTAATGGTCATATCACTATGTAGTTTAGTGGGGTAGATCAGAAACACACTGTAGCATATGGAAGGTCCCCTTTTCAAAAGGTCATTTTCTGGCTGTGGGTTTAAAATTATGTTAACTGCTGGGTTGGAGCTTCCAGGGTGAAGCAGATATGTTTGCGGTTGTATCCACTCATCTATGACTGTTTACACGTCCTACTTGATCTGTCAGTGTCTCGGTGACCAGTCGGCTGCTCTGGTTGGTCAGATGTGCTTCAACGAAGGCCAGGCCAAAAACACGTAAGCACTCTGCTCCCTTCTTTATCACGGTGACGTCAATTCATTGTTTTTCTATGTTCAATACAGAGATTGTGTTTTTTCAACTTGACAAAATACATTACATGACATTTGAGGCTGTTAATAAATATCATCATAGGGATATGTGGACTGGGTTAAATTGCACTACACTGATACGATTGAGTTCTCTTCAAATGTGTCTCTACTGTGTTTCAGTAAATTGTAAAGTCGCTATTTTCACTCTAAAGAAAGGTAGTACTTAGTAAACTGTAGCAGTTAACATACAAATCTATCAGTTTATAACAAAACGCTAAGTCAGTGGATTTAATCATCGCTCAGTGCCTGCTCAATCAACTGAGTAATCTCCCCACCTCCTGATTCACCAACTCTGTGAGATAGAAGTCACAGTAACTAACCCAAGAAAGGTGCTTGATTGGAGTCAGAAAGAGTACTCATTTCTTTATTTTTGTCCCCCGATTTCTGTTCCTGTTGCTAAGGTGTGTTTTAACCCAAACCACCTGCTTTCTCTAAATCTAACCAGCGAGTGGAAGTGGACATGAAACGTAAAACAAATATACCCAGGTTGGCTGTAAACCTGCTAAAATGTGACACTACAGGCTCTCTGTCCTCCTCATGAGGACTATGCAAATCTGTTAAGTGTGGCGAATATCAAAAATCAAAACACCAGCGCACCCACACTGTAGATGAGTTAACGTCACCAATAAACCAATCGCGTGTCTAACGCTTCTGTTTTATTCTCATGTAAAGGTATGGGACTGGCTGCTTCCTGCTCAGAAACACAGGCACCAAGGTAAGATGTTGTTTTTAAAATATATACAGTGGGGCAAAAAAGTATTTAGTCAGCCACCGATTGTGCAAGTTCCCCCACTTAAAATGATGACAGAGGTCAGTAATTTGCACCAGAGGTACACTTCAACTGTGAGAGACAGAATGTGAAAAAAAAATCCATGAATCCACATGGTAGGCTTTGTAAAGAATTTATTCGTAAATCAGGGTGGAAAATAAGTATTTGGTCACCTCAAACAAGGAAAATCTCTGGCTCTCACAGACCTGTAACGTCTTCTGTAAGAAGCTTTTCTGTCCCCCACTCGTTACCTGTATGAATGGCACCTGTTTGAACTCATCATCTGTATAAAAGACACCTGTCCACAGCCTCAAACAGTCAGACTCCAAACTCCGCCATGGCCAAGACCAAAGAGCTTTCGAAGGACACCAGGAAAAGTATTGTAGACCTGCACCAGACTGGGAAGAGTGAATCTACAATAGGCAAGCAGCTTGGTGTGAAAAAATCAACTGTGGGAGCAATCATCAGAAAATGGAAGACATACAAGACCACTGATAATCTCCCTCGATCTGGGGCTCCACGCAAGATCTCATCCCGTGGGGTCAAAATGATCATGAGAACGGTGAGCAAAGATCCCAGAACCACACGGGGGGACCTGGTGAATGACCTGCAGAGAGCTGGGACCAAAGTAACAAAGGTCACCATCAGTAACACACTACAACGGCAGGGAATCACATCCCGCAGTGCCAGACGTGTTCCGCTGCTGAAGCCAGTGCATGTCCAGGCCCGTCTGAAGTTTGCCAGAGAGCACATGGATGATACAGCAGAGGATTGGGAGAATGTCATGTGGTCAGATGAAACCAAAGTAGAACTTTTTGGTATAAACTCAACTCGTCGTGTTTGGAGGAAGAAGAATACTGAGTTGCATCCCAAGAACACCATACCTACTGTGAAGCATGGGGGTGGAAACATCATGCTATGGGGCTGTTTTTCTGCCAAGGGGACAGGACGACTGATCCGTGTTAAGGACAGAATGAATGGGGCCATGTATCGTGAGATTTGGAGCCAAAACCTCCTTCCATCAGTGAAAACTTTGAAGATGAAACGAGGCTGGGTCTTCCAACATGACAATGATCCAAAACACACCGCCCGGGCAACAAAGGAGTGGCTCCGTAAGAAGCATTTGAAAGTCCTGGAGTGGCCTAGCCAGTCTCCAGACCTCAACCCCATAGAAAATCTGTGGCGGGAGTTGAAAGTCCATGTTGCTCGGCGACAGCCCCAAAACATCACTGCTCTCGAGAAGATCTGCATGGAGGAATGGGCCAAAATACCAGCTACTGTGTGTGCAAACCTGGTAAAGACCTATAGTAAACGTTTGACCTCTGTTATTGCCAACAAAGGTTATGTTACAAAGTATTGAGTTGTATTTTTGTTATTGACCAAATACTTATTTTCCACCCTGATTTACGAATAAATTCTTTACAAATCCTACCATGTGGATTCATGGATTTTTTTTCACATTCTGTCTCTCACAGTTGAAGTGTACCTCTGGTGCAAATTACTGACCTCTGTCATCATTTTAGGTGGGGGAACTTGCACAATCGGTGGCTGACTAAATACTTTTTTGCCCCACTGTAGTTATTGCTATAACAATTTTAGTGAGAAATATTTCACCCTCTCAGTAATAATTTTCATGTGATCTGTCAGCCTGTGATCTCAGACCACGGCCTGCTCACCACAGTTGCCTACAAACTGGGAAAAGACGAGCCGGCCTGCTATGCCCTCGAGGTGTGTGGTGGCCTCTATTAAATAACTATGATCGGTGACGGCTGTCTGTGCTCTGGTCTGATTTTTGGGATCTGCTTATTTTTTTCTTGTTTCCTGCAGGGGTCGGTGGCCATAGCAGGAGCAGTGGTACGATGGTTGAAGGACAACATGGGGATGGTGCAGTCGTCCTCAGAGATCGGTACGTGCACTTCACCATTGATTACATTCAGGACTCGGCGCTGGGGTTTGTGCTTGAATATCACGTCTGCTTCCGTCTCCTGTTGTCCTCTCTTTCAGAGAAACTGGCAGCGGCAGTAGGAACGTCGTACGGCTGTTACTTCGTGCCAGCTTTTTCGGGGCTCTACGCCCCCTACTGGGAGCCCAGCGCAAGAGGGTGAGCGAGTCGGCCCAGGCTCATTCTAAACTGAGGAAATCCTTTATGCTTGAACGCTTGTTGAAATGGCTATATTTCTATGTATAACAGTGCATGTGTTAAAAGATCAGCTATGAGCCTGGTGCTGAGCCCTGAGGAACCCCAAAGCTAATGTAGGAAAATCCAAACCCACATTTTGTGCACTCAGCATTAATAATAAACAGGATGGAAGCTGATTATAAACTCTGAGATGACACCCTCACTGGTAATCGAACAGGTGGGCTTTTTTGTCAGGATCTGTTAAGTGACTTATGGAGATGAGCTTCTACAAAACATCTCAGCTGCTCGATATTTAAAGACATTTAGTATATTCACATTCAATTTCAGTTCCTCAAAAGACACATTAACAGAGTTTGGAGGATGCACATTTGGACTCTTTTTAAAACCTTAAATGAAGCTTTTGCTCCTTCTGATGTAAATCCGGTGTTTAGCAATCAGATTAGCAGTCTGCTTTTTACTTTTTTAAAATCTGTGTCAAAGTATGAACATGTGGGGAGAGGTTGTTTTAAGATCATGTGATTCTATATCTATTCAATGACAAAAAAACACAAAACACAAGGCCACAAAAACATGACAGAGCTCTGCTGTGCTGCCCAATAACACAGTAGTAAATGTGGAACAGTTTAATGTTTGGTCTCTGTATTAAAGTATTAAAGTTTTGCTTTCTCTGTTTTGCAGCATCATCTGTGGGCTCACACAGTTCACCAACAGGAACCACTTGGCATTCGCTGCTCTGGAGGCCGTCTGCTTCCAGACCAGAGAGGTGAGCCTCCTCTTCTCATCTCTAGAACGAGAAGATACACAAGAGTGTAACCGGGCTATCACTAAGCATTGATCACATAGGTGTAACGTGAGTTTATGATACATACAGGTTTGCTTACTGAACACTATATCAGAGCATGGTAGTATTTCAGCTAGGCTGAATTTCAGATGCAACAAGAGTTAATAAAGAGGGGTTAGAGACGGGTTTCATCGTAGTTGAATTGAAGTGTGTGTGCGTGTGTGTGTGTTAGATTCTTGATGCAATGAATCAGGACAGCGGGGTCCCTCTGACGCAGCTTAAGGTGGACGGAGGGATGACGTCAAACAGATTACTGATGCAGCTGCAGGCCGACATCCTCTGCATCCCTGTAGGTACGACTACTAAACGCACACACACTCAGAGTAACTCTGTGTTTTAAAATCGAGGAACTGGTGACACGAGGCTGAACCTTAACCTTAAACTGTCCATTCTGATATTTGACCCATTTAAAACAAACACTTTGATATACAGGTCGAAGGTAAAGGCAGAAATGTACCTGTGCTAACCAGTTAAACATGAATTGACTTTACACGCACATATCTTCCTGTTCATTAGAATACTTTGCCAGCATTGTGTAAGTGGATGATTTTATCACCTGTAAGATGTTTCCCATCAAAGCTGAACAGCTGCTCCTTTTGATTGTTAGAGACTTTACTAGAGACTCTAATGACCGTTTGGTTCACTGTGACAAGTTTAGTCACATGTAGAAAAGACAAAATGTCCTCACTGTCTGATGGTAAAGATTATTCTTTACTCACAGTCTGCACTTTTGAAAAAACAATCAGGCACTATCTGGATGATAGATCTGACTAGTAACACACAAAAAAACAAAAACAGCAGCACTACTCCCCTGAGTAGTTTGAACATTTTACAAAACCACAACATGACCTCATGAACTGAAGATATATTAAAAACCAGTGTAGCACTAAAGGTTTTTTGGTTTTGTTTGAACATTTGCCTATGTTCTGCTTTAATTTCTGTAACTTAGGTGTCAAAGTACCTAGTTAATTTCCAATAGCTGACTAGAAGATTTTATTTTAAAGAAAATGACTCTTTAAAAAGTCTGGCTGAAGTCCTCAAACTACATGGAAGCTTTTATTTTGAAAATACAACATGGCTGATGTCAACCTGATGACTTCCTGCAACTAACTTTTAAAGAAATTTAAAAAACAAATCACTGACTTGAAGATTTCACCAAAAATATTATGAAAATGAAGAATTTTTGCATTTAAATAGCAACCAGAATACAGGAAGTGATGAGCCTGATCGCTCTCAGGGGGAACATGTCTCTCTGTCACTCTCTAACCGTCCGTCTTACGTTGCTCCAGTTCGACCCACCATGTCCGAGACCACAGCTCTTGGTGTAGCCATGGCGGCGGGGGCAGCAGAGGGCGTAGGCGTATGGAGCCTGAGTCCCGGTCAGCTCCCACATGTCACATCTGAGAGATACGAGCCTCAGATAAACCCTGAGGGTAAGACTGTGAGAGTGAAAAGCTTGCAATGGGATCATATGACATACATGACACAGGACATACAGCAGATAATAGAACACAGAGCAGGATGGCCTCGAGTTTTGGTTAATGTTATGCAGCACTATGTAATTTAGAATTTACAGTGTCAGCCGTTGTTTCTGTTTGTCCAGATGCTGTTAAACATTTACAGTGAAATAAAACACTGTGTAAAACATTAATTTCCCATTTAATAGATTAAAGTGAACTTAAAGTTGTTTTTTATCCTGTGACAGCAACATGCTGCAAGAGTCAACATAACTGATGGTTGATTGGCTGGCTCCTCCCCCCTTCAGGCGCATGATGGTGTTTTTCTTTGTGCAGAGAAAATGTTCCTTATTTTACCATCAGCTTTAAAATTAGCAGATATATTCAGATGTGTTTATTTTTCAAGTAATGTAAATGTTCTTTTGTTATTTGCTGGGCAGTAAAATTCAAAACAGTGTCACTCTGTGCTGTTTTGTGGTCTTTGCTTTGCAATGGCATCAAATGTGAATATCTTAGAAATATTTGTGTAGCTTATTATTTTTACACAGCTTCAGCTTTAAATCAGTTTTGACTGAATCTGTAATCTCAGTGTTTTCCACTCAGTGACTTTTAGGTGTAATTTGCTGCATTTGGTGGATGTTACTATGACGACATGACTTACACTTGTTTCCTCGTCACAAACAGAGAGCGAGTACCGCTTCGCTCGCTGGAAGAAGGCCGTCCAGAAAGCCATGAACTGGGAGACCACAGAGCCCTGCTACAACGGCAGCGGTAAGCCACTGCATGCAGGAAGTGACTTCAGCTGTTAACTGTTTCATTGTTGGAGAATTTCCCCCTCACTCACTCACAATCTCCTCACTTACTGACAACAGGTTTAGGAAAGAATATGAACGGCGGACCCTGGGGGGTCCATCCCAGCCCTCCCCCCAGCAGAGTGGACCACTAAGGTCCGACATTTGCCGCTGCATGCCGTGTGTGACACTTGAGTTTCGACTTGGGGCATGTTTACATATTAAAGGCTTTACTAACACGGTGTGTTCACGGCTTTAACCGACGCAGATGTCCTCACTCGTTAGAAACTAATTTAAGGCGGAACTGTTCTGTTCATATTTATTCTGCTAGAGCAGCTTTGCATGATTCTTGGTTCAAAGTAATCCTTCTCTAGCTCATGCTTGGACAACAAGCTGTTTTAGCCCCTCCCCCTTTAAGCCAACTGCCTTCCTACTGGCTGTCCTTATAAGCAGAATGGTTGAACAACAAGTGAGCAGAGCTTCTGATTTTCCATCTCTCTGACATCATAGAGATCAAAGAATAGAAAAAACTGTGTGACACTGACTGTTTAAAACAGCCTGCATAACATGAAATAAGTTGAAGCAAAATAGGTCAAATTAATGATACTTTTAATCCTTCCTAAAGTTGTAAACAGAATGTGAGGAAACAACGCTACAACTGAATTTCCATAAATCTTTTTCTGTCATGTTAACAGGAATTACGTGCTACACTGGCTCACTGCACCACCCTGTGGTTCTTAGTGGTATTACATGACAGTACATTTCAATTTCACCTGATATTCTTGCAATACAACACCACAGTCGTCTCGTACGTAATGTCTTAGCGGTTAATTCTTCACATTCTGTTGTTTTTTTTATTTGTGTTAGAAGGTTTTAGAGTCTTTGACAAAGTTGGGTTTTTTTTTTGCAAAACCTACATTTCAGATAAATTAAATCTGAGTCAGACCAGCCTGGTTGTGTGTGGGCATGCGACTGCAGTTATTCTTGTATGCCTCTACCAAGGAAGTCTTTTAGGATTCTTTTCTAAAACAAGATAGGTCAAAGTTAAAACGCTGGCTTCATTTGTTTACAGATAGATCTACATATACTTTCAGGTGGTATTCAGGAACTCACTTCCTGTCCCAGCTTTAGCCTTGATGGAGGTATACATTCTCACAATGCTCTGTTTTTCCTGCTGGTAAACCGCAATTGTTTCTATGACTTTTTAAAACGTGTGGAAATCAGGAGATTGCAGATCGCTAAGAGGTTTGTGCTTTAACTTCTAAATCTGCAGCTAAGATGCTAAGTGTCCCACAGAGCTCCTTTGAGTCCACGTTTAGTTTTAATCCTTTTCTTTAAACTAACTGCTTTGCTTCCAGAAAACAAAAGTCTGTCAGTGTTTGTTTGCTCTCTTAGACTCGTTTCTGTTCGCCTCACAGGTCACTCGCAGTAACTTTAAACTGTGTGGAGCCACATTTTGGGGGGAACATGATTGTGGAGTACAGTGAAGACGGGACTGGCGACTGCTCGATCCAGCCTGCGGTCATCTTGAGTGACGTGCAGCCTCTCAAATGCTCTGAACATCCAGCGAGCTTTTCACGAAGAACGACACCACATGCAGCCAGGAACAGTTTCTACACCGTCCAGTTAAAACAAACATGCCTTCAACACAGAGACTGCTGTAACTCCTCACTGCACCCAAAGGGAACACTGGACTTTATTTTGAATGTGTTCTGTACATGATGTTGATGTTTAACCCCCAAACACGGAACAGAAGTCACTCATGGAGGGGACGAGTACTTTTAAGTCAGAAAACCGTCCTTTTAAAAAAGAAAATTCATTGTAATTTACTGCACCTCATTAACTACAATCTGAAAGCCAGCCAATTCTTAACAGCACTTTATAATTTATCCTGTTTATGGAAAACATTTTTTTTAATCATTTGATGTTTTGAAGAAACAGGACTTTGACTCCTTTATAATTAATTATAACACTTGATGACCTTTGAAGATCTGAGCTGTGGCACGAGCCATAAATACCTGGAGGATCATTTTCCATGAGACTTAAGCTTGTCTGTGAAAGGGGGAAAACGTGGCGACTGTTAAATCCTGCTGATTTATTACTGCTGTTTGAACCCTTCATATTACCAGGATGCCTCAAAAAGTTGTCCAAGTCAGAATAAACACAAAATGTACTTTTCATGTCTTTTCTGAACACACAGCAGGAAGAACTCTTAAAGACTAAACTCTTGTAGATCTTTAGGAACAGCAGGAGTGACAGGTTTTTATCCTGCAGAAATTTCAGTTCATCTGTCTTTCTGGGACGTTTGGGTTGATCAACCTGCAGCCGGGTGCTTTTTTGCACTAACAAAAAGAATGATATGAGCAAAACACACTAATCTGTTAGAGGTTTAATTTGCTGCAAATACAAGAAAGAAAGGACAATTGATAGCCGATACAGGGATTAAATGTGAACATTTACAAAAATATCTTTAAACAATGTTTCAGCATGAAAACTGATAAAAGACGTCTGAGGGAGAAGGGTTAGTCCGACTGCTCTGAAGCAGGAAGTTCATGGGATTAAAGTAGGAGGGGGAGGATCCAAGGCTCAGCGGGAGAACTGCCTTCGGTCGCTCTTTCCTTTGTTCACATGTTTGAAAATTTTCGATTTCTGCACGTTTTTGGACTTCTGGTATCCAAAACCACCGCCGCCACCTCGCTTCTGCAGCTTGGCTCCTTTACTGCTGTGCACGTCTGAAGAGAAACATTTAATTAAGGAGAACATTTTTCTTTTTAAAAATGATCCTCTCTATTGGAGAGCTACAACCTTTTACATGAACGTGCAATTCTGTAACATTCAGATGTTTTCAAGCATAATGAATAAAAACAAGCAGCAAAGGATACTGAGATCAACATATGGAGGAACTTTGAATCCAAATGAGAGCGCCACCATGGGGAGGTTCAGGGTGTTGATGTTGTAGATCTGTTTGAGCGAGTGGGAATCGTAAGCCCTCACGTAGGACTTGTAGGCCTCCTGGGCAGACTTGTGGAGGTAGTAGTTCTTTTCGATAAGTTTCTCCAGCTGAGGGAGGACAGAGTTCAAGTCACAAAACTGCCTTTGCTATCTGAGGCATTGCTGAGTGTAAACCGCACGTTAATTCTCACCTGAGACTGGATGTCGGAGATTTTACTCCAGGAAAATTCAAACTCACTCAGTGGGACCTAGATGAGATAAAGCAGATAATGCAGACTTTAAAGAAAACTAATCAACACAAAAAAGGGACAATCAGTGTCTATGAATATCTTTTCATTGGCATGTCCTATTTTTTCCATTAAAAACATTAAAACAGGAGGTCCCCAAATCAGAGCCCTGTGGGACACCACAGCACAGTGGGAGGATTTAGATACAAAACCTTCAACAGTGACTATAAAACTGTATGTGATGTAAAATTTAAAGGCAAATCCTGCTTAAAAGTCTGTATGTGTTCGTACAACTGAAATGACCAGGCAGGTGGTCAGCTCACCTTGGCCTGTTTGAGGAACCGCAGGAAGCCGAGTTCTTCTGGCCGCAGGATGAGGAGGGCGTGGCCTCGACCATCGATGCCTCTGGCAGTCCGACCCACCCTGTGGATGTACTCCTGTGGGAGAAAAATCAACCTTAAGATTAGTCCTGTTCTGGGAATTTTTGATCAAACTCAATAATTTAACATGACAAACTAATGCTGCATATGCAATAAAAAAAACCCCAAAAACTTATTGACCTTGGGGTCATCTGGAGGGTCGTACTGCACGATCCAGTCCACCTCGGGGATGTCCAGCCCTCGAGCTGCCACGTCTGTGCACAGCAGGATGCCGGAGTCAGCGTTGCAGAACTGGAAGAAGGTGGTGGTACGTTTGGTCTGCTTTTGTTTGCCCTGCGAAATGATACAAAGCAAAGGAACGCTCAGAACAGCTGCAGCTGCAGGTCAACATCTGCTCACCGTCACCCTTCAAATATCAAAGGATAAAATAAAACAAAAGAAAAACCATTTGCTTCTAACATCAGCCAACTTATTTTTCACAGGTACAACCAAAGAACTTTAACTTTTAGAGGCTCAGTTTTTTTGACCACTTGTATATTTAGATAAGATTCATGTAAGCTGCGTCTGGAGAACTTACGTGGATGGCCATGACGGGCAGGTCGATGTAGTTGAGCAGTTCATAGTGGAATTTCACAGACATGCAGGAAGAGAAGAAGACCATCAGCTTCTTCTTGCGGTTCTTCTTCAGGAAGGTGAAAAGCAGCAGGAAGCGCTTCTCTGATGGACACACCACATAGCCCTGAAACAGGAGAGAGAGAGAGAGAGATCACTGCATCAGCAACGAGAAAGAAGACTGAGTTCTAGCTGTTTCTGTGATTTCAGACCATCTAGTAAAACTGATGTGATTTCATGAAATACTGAAAGGATTTCAGTAAAAAGGATGAAATGGAAACTGGCTTCTTTGGATTTGGCCTGTATGCAACAGTTTATGACTGAGTACCTGCTCGAGGCCGTCAACTGTGGCCTTGTCTTTGTTGTCGTCCACCCCGACATACAAGGGCTCCTTTTTCAGGGAGATGCGAGCCAAGTCCTCCACCTTCCTTGTCTGAGTGGCTGAAAACAGCATCGTCTGCCTCCGCTCTGAGAAACATCAAAGAGAGAAAGTAAACAGAACAGGTGAGAGGGTTTAACAACATCTGGAGTTTTAAGGACTCTCTCAGGATATTTTACACTCAGGGTTAGGATTTGATCCAAGATCAGCTAATCCTGGTAACACTAGTCAGGTTTTTTCAGCTCTTCAAAGCCAATGACAGATGTTTGAGGGTTGTGACGATGTTCGGAATTTTTTTGCTGAATTAAAAATGAATTAAACTAAAAGCACGCGCTTAGGGCAGTGGAGAGCTCATTTACTGTTTCAGAGAAAGCCAAGGCACATCAAAGAAATGAGAATAAAACATTTACAATACAAGTCTTTATAAAACAGGAAGCTGCTTCATGTCACAGGTTAGTGGTCAGTTTTTTAAATACAAAAACAGGAGACCCCACATTTCTCTTTATTTACATGTGATTCACTTCCTCTTTTAGAGTCAGAGTAAAAAGAAGCAGCACCTCTCTCTCAAAACTACGATTGGTGTTACGCCAAAAGGTCACGATGACACATTATTGGCTCTACCTGAAACATTTTTTTTTTAACTGGACTGATTCCACAGTGTTTGATGTCACTAAGGTCCATGATTTAAATACGTTTAGACTGAACAAAAATGCTCATGAGTTGGTTTTACTTTGCTGCTTTGGAAATCAAAACGCTTCTTCAAAGAACTAAAAGTTTTTTGTGCCAAATCATCAACTAAATCAATGTTCATAAATTTCTCACTATTGGGTTTATTGATACTTTCACTGATACATACTCGGCAGCAGTTTGATGATCTGCTTTAGCTCCTCCTCGAAGCCCACCTCCAGGATCCGGTCGGCCTCGTCGATAATCAGACACTGCAGGTTCTTGTACATGAAGCCGGACGTGTTCTGTAGATGTGGAACAAGCCACTCAGACGGTGTTCTTCTTAAAGTATTAAAAATGAGAATGAAGAACAGAGAACTTTGTTTCTGCTCACCTGCAGGTGGTCCAGCAGGCGTCCGGGTGTGGCTACCACGATGTTGACGCCGTTGGCGAGCTTCTGGGCCTCAGCTGAGCGGTTGCTCCCTCCCATGATCAGACCGTAAGTGTGCACGTGGTGCGTCATCAGCTCCTTCAGCACGCCGTAGGTCTGCATGGCCAGCTCGCGTGTAGGAGACAGGATGATGACGCCGGTGCCTGAGATGAAAGAGAGCAGTTACAGAGTTAGCGAGTGAGAAAGAGGAGGATGAAGCTAAGCAGGAGACGAGGAGACTCAGACGGCAGCTCACCATTCCTGGGCATGAACTTGAGTTTGTAGATGAGCTCGATGCACGGAATGAGGAAGGCCAGAGTTTTACCGCTGCCTGTCTTTGCCGCAGCCAGGACATCCCTGCAGAGTGGAGCAAACGATTTCATGTTATTCCGCCGCCTCGGCTGAGCAGCTCAGAGTCTAAGTGGACAACCAACCCACCTTCCCTCCAGCAGAGGGCGGATGCTTTTGTGCTGGATCTCGGTCATGTGCTCGAAGCCCATGCCCTTCACTCCCTTCAGCGTGTTCTCGCTAACTATACTGGCGAGAGAGGCAAAGGATGTGTCCTCGAACGCCCCTGAAACAGACGGAGAATTGTGGATTTTTCATATTACATCATGGTTTGATTATGCACAGGTTTATAGTGCTTCTGCCATGAATGTATTTAGTACAATACTTGAATGTCATCATAAAAAGACATAAGATAAAAGCAGTTGTGAGGTTTTGCTGACTGACCAGACTAGAAACAGTCTCAAAGATCAACTTCTTCCAGTGATCCAGGAGCAATTTGGTGACATTCTGTGCAATTTCCAGCATTACGGTGCCCCATGTCACAAGGCAAAGTGACTCAGAGGTCATTAGATTAACATAGTCTGATCCAGAATCTACGCTCAGTCCTTAAAAAACAGATTGACATGCAGAACAAGGCAGGAGTGGATCTCCACCAGGAGCTGATCTGTTTATTTACAAATACACAATGTTTGCCGTCTAATGATTTAAATTGTTTCCCAACAAGTTAAAGCTGTTTTACCCTGTACGAATGAAAGACCTTGCAGATTTTTTTTTTATTATCATTTAATAATTAATATCTCTATTATTATCCTTGGGCAAGATACTAACCCCATGTTTGCCTACTGGTGGTGGTCAGAGGGCCCGGTGGCGCCAGTGTCCGGCAGCCTCGCCTCTGTCAGTGCGCCCCAGGGCAGCTGTGGCTACAATGTAGCTTGCCATTGCCAGTGTGTGAATGTGTGTGTGAATGGGTGAATGACTGAATGTAGTGTAAAGCGCTTTGGGGTCCTTAGGGACTGAGTAAAGCGCTATACAAATGCAGGCCATTTACTATTCACTTGAAACTGACCAAAGAAAAAATTATTTTCTCTTCTGTTTGTGTTCTTCTATAAATCTTGAAGCTTTTGACTGGTCAGAATTAAGATTTTAGTTTCTTATAAATACTGTTTATTTTATTTGAAAACACATTTACAGTACATTTATCATTTTCCAGTAGAAAATAAATAATATTCAAGTCAAGAGTAACCTCAACTTCACTTGGGAGCAAAAAGGAATCTTTAAGCTTGACAGTGGTTTTAGTGATTTGAATTATTATATTATTATATTATAATATTGTGATATAGTTATTGACTAAGATGTAAAAATTGTGATACAATTTTTCTTCCATATCAGCAAGCCCAAGCTGAACAGGTGTAAGGAAGTGTCCAGTGTGTATTATAAACAGAGCAGAGATACGGTTTGATTCAGCGTGTCCTTACAGTCGTTCCTGTCAGAGGCGTCACTAAAGACGCCGCCCACAAAGACCACCGTAAGAGTTTCTGTATGCCTCAGCTGACACCCGGCTCATGATGGAAGCAGCGACCGGGCAACACATGAAGGCAGCACGGCAGAGCCGGCCTCTCCTGTTAACCGCCTCATATGCAATTAACCTGATTCACTCAGTACCTGTGAGTCCACACGGCAGCTCAGGCTCATCTTCCTCCTCTTCTTGTGGTTTGTCAGCAGCTGCATCTCCATTGTCATCTGCTACTTCTTCCTCCTCCGTGTCCTCCTCCCCATTTTCTTCTTCTTTTGCAGTTTTGCTCTTTTTCACGGCTTCAATCAGAACACGGACATTAACCGAAGCACCAACAAAGCAAACTTGAGTGTGTTACCCGTATAAAGGGCTCTGTTTTTACCTGGAGGTTCAGCACCCTCAGCCAGCTGCTTCCTTTTCGCTTTCTTCTTCATCTGAGTTTCCTCTGTGCTGGTCCCTTCCACTGGTCCCTCTTCCTCCTCCTGATTCTTCTTCTTCTTCTGTTTCTTCTTTAGCTCTCTGGGTACCTCCTCCTGGAGGCCGTTTGAGCTCACCGTCAGACTCACTGGAAGTATGATCAAAGTTTGTTGCTAATAAACCCCAAAGGAAAACTCTGGAAGCCTGGCTAGCACAGTGCTAGCTAAATTGTTTTGTATACTAATCTTTTGAGCTAGTATGCGGCGAAATGCGCATGCAGTTGTGTAGCAGAGAAAATATACCTGCATGCGCAGCTACAGTGAACCCAAACTCAGATTTAAACCTTAGAAGAGTAAAAAAAAGTTAGAAACGGGCCAGGGAAGAGCGCTACCTGTTAGCTTAGCCTGCGACATCAGCGTTTACCTAACCATCAAACACTCACCATCTTTTCCTTCTTCTCCATCTTCTCCTGTTACTTCGTCTTCCCGCTTCTTTTTCTGCAATTTGCGCTCTCTGTCCTTCTCGTTTCGCTTCTGGATCTTCTTTCGGAGAAGCTTCATCTGGAGGTCCGCCATGGTTACCGAGAACACGGCGCACACGTGTGTATGTGAATGACGCTCAGGACCCCTCAGTGGAACAGAGACAGATAGCGGCCCGCAGCGCCTGACTGAAAATCAAAAAGGACCCCGCGTGCTGTGAAAACAACCGAGATAATGCCTAAAAGAAAAGACACCTGAACACGGGAAAAATAATGAAATAAAGATAATCAACACTGAAGTGTGGAGTAATAATCATTAAATAATATGAAACATTTAAGGCACTACAGTTAGGGTACTAAAACACATTATCAGCAAGCTTTACTTATAAATCACCAAAAACTTTTTCCCCGTTTTCTCAGTTTTTTTTTTGTTTTTACAATTTTTAATTGATTTTATTATTTATTTTTAAATAAACAAATAAGATATATTCTTTTGTGGCAGGAAGTTTGCATACATTGATGGAAATGAATGTATGCACAAATGACTGAAGACGCTATTAAGAAAAAATAAATAAATACATTTTAAAAATTAAATTTCTTTAATGTTAATTTTGCAGGGTGGAAATGCTGGAATAATAAATTAGTCTTGAAATACTGTTTTAGGATTAAGGTAGAAATTTGCCTTTTTAAAAAGTATAAGCATAAATTTGGGGTTTAATTTGCAGTCCTGTTAGTTCAGGAGGAGCTGTGACTTACAGATCCTTTCCAAATAATTAGGATATCATGGAAGAGTTTGGTTATTTCCATAATTCTATTCAAAACAATAAACTTTCATAGATTATAGATTCAGGGCCCACAACTTAAACGATTTCAAGTGCTTATTTGTACATAATTTGGGCTTCCAGCTCATAAAACCCACAAAAACAGGATTTCAAAAAATTAGAATACTGTGAAGACATCAGCCCAAATTTTACAGGGCATGAATGTTTTAAACGGAGTTTCACACATAACTCATCTACTAACCTGAAAGCACCTGCACAGGTTTCCCCAGGTGTCATTAAATCGCTTCACTCAGTCACTTTTTTTTTTCCTGCAAAAAATGAGACGTTAATGGTGAGGTCTTCACAGCATTCAAATTTTTTGAAATCCTGTTTTCGTGGGTTTTATGAGCTGGAAGCCCAAATTATGTACAAATAAACACTACTTGAAGTACTTGAAATCATTTAAGTTGTGGGCTCTGAATCTATAATCTATGAAAGTTTAATGTTTTGAATAGAATTATGGAAATAAACTTTTCCATGATATTTGAATTTTTGGGAAAGGGTCTGTGGTGGGTTTCCATGCTTCCATCTGCAGGACAGGGGGGGAAACTGCAAATATTTCCTCATAAATCCATCACAGCTGTGTTTAGAGCTGGACAGGTTACTAATCCATAAAGAAAAGGGCCAACAAGGCTGAAAACAAGAGATTCTTTATTCACAACAGAAAATCCAAACAAGATTCAGACAAGTTTTTTTTTCTTCTTTTAGCTGGGTAACAAAGAGAGCTGCCTTGTGTTTAAAGCTAATTTCCTCATCTTATTCAGTTTTCTGAATGAAGACCATCCAAACGTTCAACTACAGGCTTATAAACATTTACTTTGCAAAGGCAGAGATGTGTCTTTAGTTTAAATTCTAGCTATGGTGGCCCTGAGGTGAAAGATCCAAAAATAAAAGAAAAACTAGAAAAAAAATGACAGCCTTCTCTTCCATCCCTCCAAACCCTGCTCATCTTGCCCCGACAGACTCTCAAGTCAGTCCATGGCTAAAGGCTCATCTTCAATCTTTACTAAATCTGGCTCCCCATCTTTTTTAATCTCAAACACCTGAAGAATAACCTGAGGCCCGTTTGCGCTCAACCCCTCTGCTGACTGCCCTGGATCGACAGGTGGTGCTAACTGACTCCTGGACACCCTCCTATTCTCCTCCCGCCTCTGCGACCTGCTTCCAGTCCTATGCCCTTTGTTCCTCCTCTTCCTCAGAAGCCTCTGGCTCCAGGAGATGTTTGAATACAGCTGCAGAGGATTGCAGCAGCTTTGCGTGCCATTCCCAGTCACTGAGGATGGCGCTTGAACACACCGCCTCCGCATGTCCTCCTCCACCGCTTTGAACACCAGGTCTGTGATGTCTCTGCGGAGCCTCATAAGCAGCACAGGGTCTTCAACCTGCCGCATGTCAGCCAGCATGACCTCAGCAAACTGGTTGAGGACGTCGTGTTTGGGTGCCGTTTTAACAGGTTGATTGTCTTCATCGCGATGATGCGGACAACTCAGAGACACGACCTCTGTGACCCGAGGCTGTGGACACTGAAGTGGGGCGAAGCTCGGGGCAGAGTCCATAGACTGGGGCTCATCCAAGTCTTGGCCACCTCCATCTGCATCCAGCTGGCTGCTTACTGAGCTGCCCATCTCCTGATCAATGTTCCCCTCAGTCTTCAACTCCTCTTCATCCTTCTCATTATGATCCACAAAGTTGTCCGCCTGCAAACAAAACAAACAAACAAAAAAAACCATGCAGTTTAGAGGATTTATAGATATATAGATAAAGCTACCCTGTGATGATGACAGCGTCAGTCGCTATGGAGCAGGCTATCAGTCCGAGCTGTCCAGCTGTATCCTCCTTTTATGCTGTTCAATAGGCTACTGAAGTTTAAACTTTTTAAAATTATGCAAAATTGCAAAACTCTTAGCTATGTCTCTAATAAAACCTCTGTAACTTTGCTCTGTTTCACTTCAGCAGCATCAGGCAATGTTCATATGTTGATTAATGGTTTTCTTTCGTTTTTGATCTACTGCACACAGAATATTTTTATCAAATCCCAGGCCAGGAAAGTCGCCTTCACGTTTTTCTGTGTTTTATCCTCAGTTACTTTGACACAAAGGCATCTTCTATGATGCTTACACCTTTGATAAAGTCTCGCAAGTGTCATCTTTCTTTTTACAGAAATAAAAATATGGAAATGTACAGATGCATGATCTGAATTGTAATATTTCTGACTGGGGCAAAATTTCCCCCGATTCCTCGATTCGAGACCTTGTGAATCGGATTGATTCTAGAAATCAGTGACGATACCCAGCACCATTGATTACCTCTAACTGAGACTTGTGTGAAAACCTCTGCACAAAGTTTCATGATTCAAAGCCGTGTATACTTGCTAGCATCTGCCTACTGGGAACGAACCCTCCTGGGTAGCGTTCTTCTGCCAGATTTGTTGAAAAGAATTTCCTCTTCCTACCTGCAAGCAGCCTTTCAGAAAATGAGTCGTTTGAGAGAAGAAGAACAAGCTGCAAAATTGTTTTTATATCTGACCCTGAAAAACTAGTTCAATTATTTAATTCTTACAGGCATTACTATTTTGACTCATTATTATCAGGATGTCCTCAAAACTCCTTGAATTTAATCATTAATTATTATTAATATCTGGTGCTCTTTCACAGTGCGTCTTTTGTCCTGTCTCCTTCTCCTCAGCCAGCTCCCTCTCCCCTCCCTTAGCCTAGTTCTTCCAGTTAAAAAGGACAATTTCCTCCCCACTGTCACCAAGTGCTTGCTCATAGAGGGTAGTCTGAATCTTGTTGTTTCTTTCTAATATTAAAAGAAATAAAATGGCTTTGCAAACACATCAGACCCAGAACAACTTAAGTACTTATTTTGAATTGAATATTTGCGCTCCACCATCTGAGAAACTATCCGGTTTCGATGTTCATTTGCTGTTCAATGCAGCGGGAGGTCGTCTGCTGCATTTATCAGTTTTGCTGTTGACTATGTTTCAGTTAAAGTCCTTAAAACTATATTAAAACATTTAAAGGCAAAAATGTAAAATGCTAAAAAAATGCTTGATCATTCTCATGAAGTCTTCCAAAAATTTCACATTAGACACAGCCCTCTGAGTTATTCTAAATATAAAGGACTTGCTGCTGCAACTTTAACGTCTGCCCCCCCAATTTTCTCACCGATTGATGTTGTTATTTCTTTAAACTGTGATAAGGACCTTCTTTAATATTTAGGAAATGTATTTTTCTCTTTGCAGACTTACCAGAGATGAATATCCTTTCCTGCGAACTATGTAAGGCCTCAAGAAACAGAGTTTCTCCCTCAGCTTCTCCTGCTGTCCAGCGCTCAGCTTCTCCTGCTCTCCAGCGCTCAGCTTCTCCTGCTCTCCAGCGCACAGCTTCTCCTGCTCTCCAGCGCACAGCTTCTCCTGCTCTCCAGCGCTCAGCTTCTCCTGCTCTCCAGCGCTCAGCTTCTCCTGCTCTCCAGCGCACAGCTTCTCCTGCTCTCCAGCGCTCAGCTTCTCCTGCTCTCCAGCGCTCAGCTTCTCCTGCTCTCCAGCGCTCAGCTTCTCCTGCTCTCCAGCGCTCAGCTTCTCCTGCTCTCCAGCGCTCAGCTTCTCCTGCTCTCCAGCGCTCAGCTTCTCCGGGTGATACAGCACCCTCCCGTACTGTGTCCGCAGAGACCTGGTCCTCCTCTCCACATCAGACACTGGAGAAAACACGAGACACATGCAGTCGTGAGAGTGCCTAACGGTGCATACTTGTTATGGTAAATAAGAATAACTTTATTTATCCCGAGGGAAATTCTTTTGTCATGTACATGCTCAAAGTAGCAGGAGAGCCAGAGGAACAGATAAATAAGATATACACAATAAGAATAGTAGTGCAAATGCGATAAATGCGATTCTTCTTACTGAATCGAGTTTGAATGAGTCACTCACCAAGATGAATCGGATTTTTTGAGTCAGTTGCCTAGAGAGTGCAAAAGTTTTTACATTTTCACTCAAACTTAATTTGTTTCTCTTTTCATATATATCCATAAGCAACTATTTTTATAAAGCATTAAAAAAAATTAAGATTTCTAAAGGGAACATGTATTTTTATATTATTAGTATTTTCCTCAGATGTGTCAAATATATATTTTCTCATCTAAATGTCCACAGAGCTGTGAGCCAGGGGGCGGTAATGCGCCTTAACATTGGTGGCCAACCAAGAAGAAGAAGCTGTGAGCCACAAGGGAGAGGGTGAGTGAATGGCTGTGTCCCAATTAAGGGACCGCACGCTTGAAGTACGCATTTTGAGTGCGATTATGTCACCGCCACGCGACGACGGCTGTCCCAATTTGAAGTGTACTTCAAATGCATACTCCAAATGCACCGTCGATTTCCCCAAATATCAAGCGTGGTCCGGTGCACGCTTCGTGGTCCCATATATCCCACAATTCATAGCACGGCGGTGGGTGTGGATAATTTTGCCGCAAAATACGGCAGAAGGGAGCGGCCGAAGAGTGAACTGTCAAAAGTAAGTACAGAATATCATGTCACTTATATATGTGCAAATGTTTAATAATGAAGAACATTAAAACATTACTGTTGGCCACAGGTCGGCAAAGTTATGTGACATTAGTGATGTTTGTACTTTCAGCGTTTACTTGGTTTTAAAGCCTCTACACACACACACATACATACACACATACAGTTGACCTTAATCTTACAGAGAATGTGATGATTTTATGGATAATTAAAGTCAGTCATGTATCCACAAACACAACAAGCTGAAAGTCCGTGATGCTGCTCGGTTTGCAGTCCTGAATATCACAGCACAAGCAGGATTCACTGCACTGTTAATGTTAGCTATGTTATATTGCTGCCTCTGTTCGGTGGTGTCGAGCCAAACGGACTTTAACGTGTGTTTGAACGAGCTGACAGTTTACTCGTTAAGCACATCATCTGTGAGGCTTTGCACCCCTGATGATCCACCAGGATAAACTCAGCAGTGTGTGAGGAAGAGGAGGAGGAAGAGCCAGCAGCAGCTGACAGACGGAGAGAATAGACCGACTGAAACAAGTTTAATATTCAGAAGCCTAAAGTATGTATCAGCAGCAGAATGGACCTAAAAATAAATGTTTGTTTCAGTTCTATGAAGCTTTGAGTATTTTGGATTAGTAGCACTGCTGTGTTTGTTGCATCATATTGTTGTAATTGTTTATATGCTTTATATATTCTGAGGTAAGTTGATCTATAGTGTTACATCATATTCTATATGGATGTTATGTGTTTGTATACTTTCTGCCCAGTTTGACCCATTTAGCAGAAGTCAGCCTGTTTAAGGCTCTGATATCTATTCTGTATGACTTAAGCAGTTATGACGAGGTGTGATTTTCTCACCCAATAAAGGAATATTTAATATATCAGTCTACTCTTCATTCTATCAGAAACAGTTTTCACAGCTTGTACATTTTCCTTTTTACACATATATGTGAGCATTGAGCCAAATGTAATAATGCCAACATATTAAATGAACAATATTTGTCTCTTATGTATAACACATCTATATATACACTGTCAAAGATACTTGTCTTTGAGTGAAGATTTAAGGTGATAGGAAATATAAATAACTGCAACTTGAATCTTTGACCCAGAGTTCAAGCTCACTGCTGTAATATATCCTGTATATTTTATTTTTACATTACCACAGTGAGATGACTTTAGTCTCATGACCAACATTAGCTAATTGTTATTTACTAACTAATCTTGAAATGACTGTTCAGTACAGAAATGAAACCCAACTATCATGTTTTACAGTCCTGTGGTCTTAGCCTCAGATATTCAACTAATCAAAGTGATGTCATGACAAAAATGAATGACCAACAAAACATTTTTTCTCCTTCATTTAGGACACACAATGCTGTATGTAACGTTTCTCGCAGTTAGTATCATGGTTGCTAGGCAACCTGAGCAGCGCAAAGGGGGCTAGACCGGCCCATTTCACAGGCCTCTCACTTCCGCACTTCTCCTACTTATAGTGTGCATGCTTCAAGCATGCAGACCCTGAATTGGGACACAGCCATCGATTTGTTCATGCTAAGATTCAGCACAGGAAAGGGGGGGGGGGGGGGGGCCTGAGTGACTCAAATGTTCTGTTAGCATGTTAGCAGAGCGATGCTTCTACTCAGAGTTTGTTCTTACAATTCAGAGCAGAAATGTTTTTGTTAAGAAACTGGCAGTTGTTTCCCCCCCGCAATTTTTATTATAAGCTAGATATATTTGTACTAATGAAATTAGTTTGCTAACAGCAACAGGGATGAGTCAGTGAATGAGTCAGTTGGGTTTGTGAATCATGATTCACGAGTCAGTAAAGTGCTTCTCGAGTATTGAACGATTCGTTCATGATTCGCACATCACTAGAGCACACACACCGAACGCGACAGAAGCATCAGAATCAGAATACTTTATTGATCCCTGGGGGAAATTATTTATATATACCTATATGAGAACATGCATAAATTAACTGCCTACATTAATTCATTGTAAACATACCTTCTGACTGGGACTTCGCTGCTGCCTCTTCGGGCTGTCTCTGGTCCTCGGGAAGGATGTTCTCCAGGGTCCGCACCATATTGCAGCTAGTCTCCCGCGGGGTGAGGAAGGGGTCCAGAAACCCCATGACCGTGTAGAACCTCCATTTCCTCCCCTTTACTGCTGCAGAACCACTACTCTTCTCCTTAACTACCCTCTTCTCCTTGGAGTATGTGTCCCTGAGGCTCTTCCACTTTCTCCTGCAGATGTCCTCTGAATAAACACATTCTCTTGTTAGCGGAAAGGTATTTGTACATCAGTGGGAAATAGTGGGACAGTAGGCGGGCTTGCTAGCTTTGACGCGGCTTCCCCGGGTCAGTGAAAAAATTTAAAAAGAGAAATTAATGAACTTACCAGGTTGCCCTATATCTTTACATATCTTTCTCCAAGCTAGGTCCTTTTTATTCCTGTCTCGGTAGAAAGCACAGTTGATGTCATACAGCTCTGGGTGGCTGGCTACTGCCTTGATGAGCCTTTCCCACATATTGAATGAAGAACAAATGACTTTGGCTGGACCTGCCCCTTTGAACTAGGCCAGAGCGTCGCGTCACCAGGTTCCTGATTGGTTGTCGTGGCGCGACTTGAAGCTGGGGTCCGGTTTTTTCCAACTTGAGCGGCAGATGCGATAAGCACGAATGCATAAAATGCAGCGTGTATTTTATTTTGCGTCAGTCGCGATACTTGGTCGCGCGAATCAGGCAGAAAGCGATTTCGCAATGCAAATCTACTTGTGAAGTTTAGCGGGACCCCCAGTCGCGCTCCTCGCGCTCCTCCAGTTACTTCTTCTTTTTCTGTATAGGGTTTATTGGCGGTTGGCAAACAGCAAAACGGTGCATTACCACCACCAACTGGTGTGGAGTGTCCTCAGTTGACTTTACATGTAAACCAGAAGCTCTTCTTCTTCTTCTTCTTCTTGACGGAGGCTCGCGAGATGGCGGACTGAGCAGTGGCATCTGTCTGAACCAGTGAGTGTTTTCTACAGTCAATGGTAGAAACCCAGGTACGGGCTGACATCTGACTAAAAAAGGAATACACAGTGGAACATTTCGGATGATGGGACTTTTACCTCAAGACTTTCCTACTCCACCTCCTAAACCTGTTCTTTAAAGCTGTTCATGTGTTCCGTGTTCCAATTGAAAACTAACATTTCTTTTTTTCCCTTTAACACAAGGGAACTTAAAGACTCAATTAAGCATAAAGCTGTTTTCTGTTCTGCAAGGGGCGACAGGCAAATTGTTTTTTTTTTCCTCCAGGAAACTCATTCTGAGGAATCTGATGTGAAGTTTTGGTCACAACAGAGATAAAAAAAAAATTTTAATCATGGTACAAACAGGTCTGCTGCAGCAGACCTGTTTGTACCATGATTTGTAATGGTATGTTTGATGTTATGTTTAATCATTTGTACCATGATTTGTAATGCCTTGGAGTAGAAAATAGTAATGCTTTATTAAAATTTAAAACTAAAGTACAGTACTTGAATGTGTGTATTGTGTCTACTGTTTACAAATATTTCTAACTTTTATTTGAATATTCAGTTTCCTACCATCTTCTCTTAAAGGGTAATTGCCAGGTATCCCGCCCTCCCCCTTTGCACACACATGCACACAAAGAAAACAGACAGTATAATTATACAAACAGTATAATTATACAAACAGTATAATTCACAGCCTCATTATAGTGAATAAATATTTATGCTATTTACACCATCAAACTTAGATTGCTAAGGATGAAGAACCTTTTGTTCTTTAAAGAACCATTTGCAATAGCTGAAGAACCATCCACAAAATAAAAAGGTTCTTTGACGTATGATGGTTCTTTAAAGAACCATGAAGACATCTGAAGAACCATTTAAGAACCATAATTTTTCTGAGTGTGGGGTTGTTTCAACAGATGTCCTGGTAGGTTTTTGTGCAATATGGCAGACAAAGATGGACATTGGGTTGCCTGTGTGTTAAATACTGATAATACTCTCATTATTTTGATCAATGTTTATGGATTCAACAATGATCAAGAGAATAAGAACCTTTTGTATCAAATTTCTACAGTTATAAAGGAACTTAATACCAAATTCCCCACTGATTATATTGTAGTTGGAGGTGATTTCAATGTGACTCCCGAATGAATGGTTGGATAGATGGCCTTCAAAATTTTCAAGAGAACATAAAAACCCAATATTTGAAATTTTCGCTAATGATACTAAATTAATAGATGTATGGAGATACTTAAACAAAGATGTCAAACAATTCACCTGGCACAAACCTAATGGTCAAAGCAGGTCACGTATTGATTATTGGTTGGTATCCAACTCAATTTTACAATAGGTTAAGGAAACAGTTATCTCTAATGGCCCCATAAGTGACCATTGCACCATTATGCTAAGATTATAAAGCAAAGACCAAAACAACACATTTAAGGATTATTGGAAATTTAAGTCTCAGATGCTGAGAAATGAGGAGTATTGTAATTCTATTAAAAAATAATAATTTTAGATATCCAGAATGACGAAGCCATCAATACACCGATACTCAAATGGGAATATCTTAAATTTAGAATCAGAAAAACCTCAGTCACATTCGGTAAAAAGTTAAACAGACAAAGGAAAGAAGGGGAATCAAACGTAGTAAAAGAACTTATGAATCTTTATGGCAAATTGAACTGGACTGAGGAAAAAAAAGGAAAAATTAACAACTTACAATCTAAATTGGACAAAATATACCTTCATAGAGCCAACGGCACTTATTTGCGATCCAAAGCCAAGTGGATAGAAGAGGGTGAAAAGAACACTGCCTATTTTTGCAATCTAGAAAAACGTAAACAAGAATATAATTCAGTATGTAACCTAATAATCAACGGAGAGGAATGTACAGACCCTAAAAGCATTTCAAATGAAGTATTTACTTTTTACAGTAACCTTTATAAGTCTTCATACTCAGAACAAATTATCACCTCCTTCTTTGACAAAATCAGTATTTGGATTTCAGTAATTGATGATAATTTTAGAGAAATTTGTGATGAAGACCTAACTATAGAAGAATTTGATTTTGCTATCAAGAGCTTGGCATCTGATCGCTCACTGGGACCAGATGGAATAACAACTAATTTCTATAAGCACTTTTGGGAAGATTTAAAATTACTATTATTCAGTGTGTATTAATCAAAAGGAGCTTATGACAACAATGAAAGAAGGAGTTATAAAATTAATTCCAAAACCAGGAAAAGATAAGAAAAAACTAAGTAATCTAAGACCTATAACACTCTTAAATAGGGACTACAAAAGTTTTAGCAACCAGACTAAAAACGGGTATTTCTGAAATAATTAGCCCAACACAATCAGGATTTCTCAAAGGACAGTTGATCCAAAATAATATCCGCTTGGTTTCGGACCTTATCGATTACAATTACCTAATTGAGGATGATGATTTTATGTTGTTCTTGGACTTCCATAAAGCATTTGATTCTATCGAACACACTTTTATTATTAAGACATTTAACCATTTTGGGTTTGGAGATGCATTTCTGCATATGATCACTATGTTATACACTGATATTAATAGTTGTGTTTCTCTTCCAGAAGGCACATGTTCCAGGTTCAGGGTGGAGAGAAGTATCAGGCAGGGCTGCAGCATCTCACCTCTTTTATTCATTGTAGCCACTGAACTACTTGCTATTACTGTCATAAACTCAAACATCAAAGGATTAGACATAAATAACCACAAATTAATAATAAGTCAGCTTTCAGATGATACAACAATATTTCTAAAAAATAAAGAACAAATTCCATTGGCCTTAGATACAATAAAGATCTTTTCTGATGCTTCTGGACTACGCCTGAACCTGGACAAATGTGAACTCATGAGTATCCACAATTGTTCTCACTCTTCTTTGTACGATATACCTGTCAAAAATGAAATCAAATATCTTGGAATTTGGTTAACTAAATGCATGGCTGATAGTGAAGAAAAGAATATTCAGAATACAATTGGCAAATGCAAAATAAACTCTAAACCATTGGCTACAGAGAGATTTAACGTTGTTCGGCAGGATAATGTTAACCAAGGTTGAATCTTTGTCCAGATTAATCTATCCAGCTTATTCCCTAGCCATCCCACCAAGGATTATAAAAGACATCAATAAGGTGAATTTTAATTTCATATAGAAAAATAAACATCACTATATAAGTAACAGGGACTTGATAAAAGACTATGAAGAGGGGGGTTTAAGAGCAATAGATTTTGAAATAATGAATGGCATGTTAAAGATTTATTGGCTTGATCTTTCTTAAAAAATGATAATGAGATCTGGTTCTTGATACCATCTCTTATTTTCAACAGAGTTGGGGGGATCCAATTCCTATTAGTATGTGATTTTGAAATTTCTAAACTGCCCATAAAACTCTCCAAATTTCATCACAAAGTTTTGTTAAATTGGAAATTAATGTTTAAACATAACTTTAGTCTGTCTGTGAAGGTTCTCAGTCATCCAGGTCATCGTAGTCAAAGGAGCTTGCAAAGAAAAGCGTCTGGACTTCTTTAAGTTGCTTGAAGACATTTCACCTCTCATCCGAGAAGCTTCTTCAGTTCTAAGGTCAAATGGTGGAGAGTCCCAGATATAAACCTAGTGGGAGTAACCCCCCACAGAGGGACAAAAGGACCCCCTGATGATCCTCTAATCGCCTGAGCCAAGGTGGGAAACTGGGCGTGGGTCCCAATCAGCCAGAGTTTCGGGTGTGTACATTGTGAAACCTGGCCCCACCTTATCATGCGAATTCCTGAGGTCAGATGGCCCAGGATGTGAGTGGGCGTTAAGGCGTCTGGGAAGGGATCTCAATAACTTTAGTCCCCACAACGGTCCATTGTGGAATAATAGGGTGATATTGAATCGGGGGAAATCTACGTTTGTGGAAGAATGGATGACAAAACAAATTTGGTCTGTGACACATATAATGGATGAAAATGGAGATATACTTGAATTAAACAGGTTTAATGAGAAATGTGACAGGAGTTGCTCGTTCGAGCTCTATAAAAAGGTTTCACAGAATATCCCAACAGACCTTGTCAATACGATAAAGAACAATTTTTCAAATACACCGACTCCAAATTTACATACAATTAAACTAGATGGTCTTGACTTGGTTAATGAAAAATGCAATAATCACTTTTTGAGGAGGTATTTGGTTAACACTTTATATCAAAGTAGGTCAAAACACTCACTCATCTTTAAAGATTATAACAAATCTGAGATCTCGTTGATGATATTAATATTTGAAATTTCCAATCCCCCCCAAACTTAAAGAAGTCAATTTTAAAAATACAAAAAATATTTACCCCTCCAATGAATTTATGAGAGAAAGATTTAAATTTGTGTCAGACAACTGTTATATTTGTAAAACAACTTTGGAAACAACAGAGCACATGTTTTATGGGTGTGTGACAGTCCAGAATTTATGGAAATCCCTCCATGTCCTAATATTGTCCCAGTATGGAAATAATGATTTTTGGTCTTTTCAAATAGTGATGTGTCGGTTGCGAACGAAACGGCTCTTAGAGCCGACTCTTTGAAGTGAACGACACCCTCTCTCTCGCACTTTTTCCGCTTCACTCTGCACGCGAGGGAAGGGGGGAGGGGCGGTAGTTACACTAGCAGTAGCACAGGAACACAGCCGGAGGGAGAGACAGAGAAAGAGAGCCAGGGACAACAACGTCACATTAGAAAGGTATAGTAATCATCCACAACTATTTTCAGTTGCAGATGATAAAGGATTCAGAAAGTTTATTCATGCAGGTCCATATGACAGAGAATATGCATGTTCTTTTTGTTTTCATATTTTAATTTATATTTCATTGTGTTGTGGTTTGCAGTGTTTTGTGTTGTTTCCCTTTACATTTGTTTAAAAGAAAAAGTTGAAAATTTAATTAGTTAAAAGTTGAAATGTAAATAGTTGGTTTTTGTATTATATTATTTATTTATTACATTTTATGTGGAGTGAATAAATAAAAGTATATTTACGGTGACTCCTAGAGACAAAACACCTACAAACTCCAAAACACGTACAAAACACAACGGAAGTACTCCAGGATGCTAGGCGCAGTGTTGAGCTTTGTACATGATTTGTCTCTAGGGGCTAGGGCTGGGCTTTTCCTAATCAATGAATCTAGCGATTAACTCATTCACTGCCAGCCATTTTCAAATCAGGTAACTCCCCACTGCCAGGGTTTTTGAGCATTTTTACTCATTTTTGAAGAGCCACAGAAAACTGTGTGTTATGATCATATAAACGCTGAACCTACCAAAATGAAGAACAGACTCTCTTCTTTCATCCAAAAAAAAAAAAGCTTGTTTCTACCATTTTCCATTCGTTAGTAATCAGCTGTAGAAGAGAGGTGGGTTCCACCAAAAATGCCTGTTTTGACCAAAAAAAGGGAGAAAACGAGCTTTTTGTGAAAAATACATTTCAAGCAGAAAAGTGCCTTTGACACTAATATTTCTTGCTTTGTGACACCTCTAACATATAAAATAGTTTTTCACTTCTATAAAACAGAAATAACACTGAGAAAGGTTATGTTTTATCAAAACAATTTATTTACAAATATATGAAAAAATAAAATTCACTGACAAGCTGCCTGAGGTTGTATTCTAGCCCCTCCCATTGAAAAACGAAATTGACGTCTATAGACGTCAATGGCAGTCAACGTAAGTTTTTCAATTGACGTCTATAGACGTCAATGGCAGTGAATGAGTTAATTTTTCAATCTGATTCTATTTTGATTTGATTCGATTAATTCCCCATTATTTGACTTGTATAGCAATTTCACATTTACTAATTTATATATCTCAATGAAAAGCACAGATTTCTTCATTTGAACACCTTTTAATAAAAAAATAGCAAAATAAAGTTGTAGTAGTAGTACAATCTTATATTACAGATAGCATTTAACAAGAAATGAAATGTGCAAACATATATACAATTAAGGAAAAGTTAACAAAACATTTAAAAGATTTAATCCTTTGCAGAAGCTGCTCCTGGATGCCGTTGTTTGAGGTGCTGGTGCATAGCCGTCGTGCTTTTATGATAGGCCATTTCCACCTTACAAAGCCGGCAAACGACTGAATCACTTCCTTTTCTGTTAAAATATCCCCATAATGTAGAACTGTGTGTTCGGGTGGAGTGATTTAAGTCAACTGTGGCTGCCTCACTCATTTTGCCGCTACTCACTGCCGCCATGTCTGTTTTGAAAGTGATGACGCATCGACGCACATTTTTTTTTTTACGAGGGGCCACCGTATATATTTATATGTAAACATAGATAAATAAAACCACGATGTTTTTTACATTAGTAATTCCTTTTGTGCATAATTTCATATTTTTATTGATAATAAATTAATTAAAGCAACAAAACAACCTGAAGAGCCGGTTAGGAGCCGAAAGATCCGGCTCTTTTTAGTGAGCCGAGCCAAAAGAGCCGGTTCTCTAAAAAGAGCCGGAAGCCGGAAGAGCCGAGAGAAACAAGCCAATTTATGCCATTTTATTTGCTTTATTACATTTGAAATAGAAATTGAAAGAGTTCAGTAACAGAACGTGTGTAACAACCACGCTTTTTTCAAGTACGCTCACTGGTTTTACTTAAACAATAACATCTAAGTATTTGGTGGAATTTAAAGATAACGTAGAAAAAAGAGTCAGGCTGGAGTAGATCTGCTGCACTATGTCAGACACAGGAAACCTTCAGCTGGACGACCTGAATGAGCTGCAGGTATCCAGGTTACCTGTCGTCACTTTGAGTTGCACCAAAGGAGCTGGAATGGACTCAAAGTGTTTCCTGCTGATTATGCAAACAGTCATGACTTTAATTATACCGACTGTGCCTGAATGTATAACTTTAAACAGCTTCTTGGGCATCTGTTCATTGGTTTCCTTCATTTTTCTTGTTTTTATAAGTGAAAAAGGAACAGAGAAGCCCACCTGACACCACGGCTCGCTGACGTAGTGTCCGTAAGCCTCCCGGCCATCCTTGTCCTCGGAGTGATGGAGGGAGCGGGCGGTTAGTGGATATCCTGGAGGAAGATTCTCGAGCAACACTTTAAACTTCTCGTCAGTCAGAGCCTGACTCGGTGTGAGAGAGAGGTTGGGAGGAACTTGTCACGGCCGAATCAGGAAAACGGATGCAAATGCAGACGGAGACACTTATGAATGTGATAACAACACTTTATTTATAAGCTGTGGAGCAACACTTAAAGGCAATCATGTACTGTGAACTGAGTCCCATAGACAACAATGATGCTAAGTTTAGCTAGTAAAACAGTTTGCTAGTGTAGCTGCTGACACTAGTCTCATTTCAGTTTGATGGTACAAACGTAACAGGAGTGACATTATTGATATTTTACTATATACACACTATTTTGGAAAAAAGAAAGCTCAGTGGTGGAATCAAATATGACATTTCAGTCCAAGGTATTTATTTCTATTTCATATCAATTATGACTCCTGTGTGAAAGCTTTAGTTATATTTAAGGACAATATCCCCAAAATAAAGTCAGAGATTTGATCCTTGTGTGTTTCAGATAAAATGAAGACAAACTGATGCAGTAAATATTCTTTTATTGATGAGAAAAATTTTTTTTTTGTTTTCTCTTTTAATTTTGAAATTTTTATAGCTTTTTTGCAACTTTAATTTCAGTTTTTTTTTCAAACCTGGCTATATATATTTATATGTATAAAACCTTAAAATAAGTTAACTTTACCTTTTTTAACTAAGTAAATTTTAGGTTCATAGAAATATTAGTTTTCATTTGTTACTCGCAATTTTATTTTTAAAATTCCCTTAAACATAATTCATTCATTTTATTTTATTTTATTTTTTGATTGATTGCTGATTGATTTTGGCACTTTTGGTCCGCCACACTGTGGCCCCGCCCTATCTCGGTGATTGACAGCTCCGCGTCCCTGCCTGCGTCGCTCTGCCCGGCCTCCGCCATCTTGCCTCTCCCTGCCTGCCAGAAGCCGAGTGCGGAAGTGGAAAACGGCAGTGTGCGGGGCTTAGGGTTCCGCCTGTGGACGGCCAGCCAGATCCTCCAGCCGACACAGCCAGCTTTCCGTCATATCTTAACGGTTTCGTAGCGCGCCAGAGACCCGGGGGGCAGAGATGGCTGGACGGTTACCGGCGTGTGTTGTCGACTGCGGCACTGGGTAAGCTGTTTAGTTCGGACCGCCGTGCAGGCAGACGGGCAGCCCGGGGGCTGAGGGGGCTGTCAGTGTCAGCAGGGGCAGCAGCCATGGGTGTGTGTCTGTGTACACTCACAGCTGGGCAGCGAGCGAACATGCTAACAGCGACTTATTACTGCTTATTATCGGGAGCTTCAGGGTTAGTTTAAACGCCTTCCGGTTCTGGTTCTCCTTCCTGCCGCTCAGGTGGTGTTTTCTGGTGCAGACCTGAGGCAGGAAGGGTTCCCCTCATTCATCTGGAGCTGGAAAATCTGCACCTCCGCTCTCATGATAATATCTGATGCTAATAAGATAAAATTTTCTTTGCTTGTGTTTGCTCCCACTTTAAAAAAAAAAAAGATTGTAAAAACGAGTGTAATTCATAAATCTCTTTGCTCACTAATTTGGGATTGAGCATGCGCGGTACTACTTCCTACACAGCCTACACTTCCTCATTCACGTTTTTTAGTCCATATATGGTCGTCTCTCGGCATCCGAGCGTGGTTTTTTTTTTATTAACTTCTCTAATTTCGCCTCTTTTACCGGTCCGACGATTCTTCTCATAACGACTTGATTTCGCAGATAAAAACATCTAAAACTTTGGCATCGGATGTTGTGTTAGAGGACAGAGGGGAAAAAAACAGAGAAAGACAATCTGAGCTCCTCCTGCAGCTCCTTGCATTGATCAGAGTACTGCTGTGCAATGCTCTTGGAATTTTGGTATCAATCCCATAAAGTAAATACAGGGCTAGCTTTGCAAATATTAATGCCGATACTTTTAACTTATAAAGCCAGGTTATGTAGAGGAGAGCAGTCTGTCATCCATTATGAGATGAATCATTAATTTGCAAATTCTGAACGTATTTTAATCACCACCAAATCACTGTCATTTTTACTTTACACAATAACTAGCTACAACAGAACAAAACACACCTTTCTCCCCTATCCTGCAATCACTCTCTGATTTATTTATTTATTTTTTTAATTTGGTTGAAGCTAACAGATTTTTCTCACATGCTATCTAAGTATTACAGCCATGTCTATAAATATTTGGACAGCGACACAGTTTTTTTTGTGAATTTGTAGCTCAACGCTGCCATGATGGAAATGATTTTGTATGCGTGGTTTTAATGGAAATGCTGTGTTAGGTGTCAACAGCCTAATTTTGGGTGCAGACTTTCTGTTAGATGATGCATTAAACCATGCATGACATTTGAAAAATGCTGTTTCCTTTTCTATGAAGGAGGAAGGAAAGAGTTAGAGTCAGTATTGAAACATGGTCAAATTTATTTTAGTCTTGTGGGATATGAGAATGTTTTGTCATTTTCCAGGCTCATAGGTAATTGGAAATAAAATAAAATGTTAACAATTAGCTGAAGTTTTGGAAAGGGATGATTCTGAAAGATATTGTTCAGCTGTACTGTTCCCTTTTGGGGACTTTGGGGGGGAAATGAGGTCAGTCCATAAGTATTTGGACAGTAAAACAACTTCAGGGTTTTTTCCTGCTATAAAAAATGTTGACATCCACCAAATAAATGCTGGCTCTTCACAGAAGGAAAATCACCAAGACTGTGAGAAAAATGTAGCCTTTTTACTCAAGCTGAAGTCATACTCATGTGCATGGCCACCCTGAAAGGACACTTTGGAGAAAGTTTTTATTAAAAACATTGTTACTGTTGCCACTCCAGTTCATGTGAAATGAAGCAGTCAGGATGTGCTGAAAGTTCTACAAATCTGAAGAAATTATTGCATTAACTCCCTTGGAACTGCTGCCCCTTTCACACGCTGCAAAAACTATAAATGAAAGGATTGTTTTTAATGATTGAACCACGCGATGAGTTGTAAAGATGAGCAGGACTGTTTTCTTTTTTATGAATGAGGAAGGAAGGCGTTAAAAAGTCTTTCTGTGAATTATATTTTTAAACCTTTGGTTTTTTTGTGCCCTAAAAACATGTTTACAACATTACAGCTGACATCATTTCCATAATGCTGCTTCATAAATGCTGCATGATGCATTTAAGGGCAGATGTTCTTTAATATTCCTGTTTAGGACATGCTGCAGGTTTACAGTTAAAGGTGATAGAAAAAATACACAAAAGTGTTTAGGGGGGGAAATAAAAAAAGAAATTAGGATGGTTTTCTGAGGTGAAGGTTTTGGTTGTTGGAAGCATCTTGTGTGTGTGATTATACACACAAGAACAGTTGATCTAATGTTTCTGGTCATTTGATGAACAAAATTAATCTAAATGTGAAAAGAAAATGATTACAAACTGGTGAAAGGTTAAAAGATCTTTGGTGGGCACCACAGTGCATTCAAAATGCACCAACTGAGTCGTGATAGGAGTGCAGCTTTATGTAATGGCTTGTTTGAAATATTAAAATTGACTGTGCAGCCATTTTCAGAGGCTCAAACACTGCAAGAACGTGAACAGTAACAAACAGAGGGAGGTGTTTTTTTATCCTAACTACCTGCAGCCCTGGCTAAAAGGTGGTGCCGGTGTGATAGGTGTGCTTGCTCTGTTAATCTGGGCTAAACGTGCCATGCATTGCTTGCATGTGGAGGCTTGAACTCGTCACAGTGTATACAGCTCGTATCAGCAGCCTGCCTATCCCCTCAGGTTGTTAACCAATCTACTGCAGCGAAATCTGTGAGCTAATTTCTCCTCAGCGAGCAGACTGCTTCATAATAACCCTCAGGTTCCACTTTTATACCCATGCAAACCTCTGACCAGAAGAAAGAAGAGTTTTCTATTTTTCCAAGTAGAAACTTTGCGGCGGAGGCACACAGTGCCAGCTGTGGGCAGATGTTTTACAGCTCTGATGGGGCTCAGCAGCTGCCTCTGACTAATACAGTGACCGCTTCACATCCTTTTACACATCATCAGGCCTCTGAGTGGCCAAGATGATATTATCAGATTAGACTGAAAGAAGCTCAGTCACAGTCATACTTGTTTTTTGGTTTTTTTGGACACCAAAGCTTCCTTAAAAAAAAACAATCGCAGGTGTTGCAGCTGAAGTTTGGGTGGAGTCTTCTGTCTGAAGCAACCTGTGGGGGTCTCCTGACATGAGTTCAGCGGTGTCATAAATAAAGCTCATGCTGGACTTAAAAACTGTGTTTTCCAATAAAAATAAAGGATAATTTAGCTAAAGGCAGCATAAAACCTGCAGCTCGTGTTGTCCTGTGCAACGATGTGTCCGCTGTCGTGCTGGGTGACGTGCTTTTTTCTTTCTTTTTTTTTAAATTTAAAAGCGTGTCCGGGCAGGTCAAAGTAGGCAAGCTAGGACGGCTCTGTGG